>NC_140732.1:7725000-8351250 GCF_050655825.1 Lonchura striata | reverse complement strand
GGATTTCCCCTGGGAATTGGGGGGGTTCCCCAGGATCTGGGGGGGTTCTCCAGGAATCCAGGGGGGTTCCCCAGGATCTGGGGGGGTTCCCAAGGATCTGGGGGGTTCCCAAGGAATCCAGGGGGGTTCCCAAAGATCTAGGGGGGTTCCCCAGGAATCAGGGGGGGTTCCCCAGGATTCCGGGGGGGGTTCCCAAGGATCTGGGGGGGTTCCCCAGGGATCTGGGGGGGTTCCTCAGGAATCCAGGGGGGTTCTCCAGGAATCCAGGGGGGTTCCCCAGGAATCAGGGGGGGTTCCGCAGAATCTGGGGGGTGTTCCCCAAGGATCTGGGGGGTTCCTCAGGACTCCAGGGGGGTTCCCCAGGACTCCAGGGGGGTTCCTCAGGAATCCAGGGGGGTTCCCAAGGATCTGGGGGGGTTCCCCAGGACTCCGGGGGGGTTCCCCAGGACTCAGGGGGGTTCCTCAGGACTCCAGGGGGGTTCCCCAGGACTCCAGGGGGGTTCCCAAGGATCTGGGGGGGTTCCCCAGGACTCCGGGGGGGTTCCCCAGGACTCAGGGGGGTTCCCCAGGACTCAGGGGGGGTTCCCCAGGACTCCAGGGGGGTTCCCCAGGACTCCAGGGGGGTTCCTCAGGAATCCAGGGGGGTTCCCAAGGATCTGGGGGGGTTCCTCAGGGATCCAGGGGGGTTCTCCAGGACTCCAGGGTGGTTCCCCAGGACTCAGGGGGGGTTCCCCAGGACTCCAGGGGGGTTCCCCAGGACTCCAGGGGGGTTCCCAAGGATCTGGGGGGGTTCCCCAGGACTCAGGGGGGGTTCCCCTCAATCCAGGGTGATCCCCACCGACTCCAGAGCCTCCCGAGCCCACGCGGGGGGTCCCCCCCGCCCCCCGTACATGGTGGCCATGAAGTCCCGCACGAAGTCGGGGAAGCGCTGCCGCAGGATGCTGTCCCGGATGGAGCCCATCAGCTTCATCTGGGGTGGGGAGACGGGGGTCAGAGGGGTTGGGGGAACCCCCGAGACCCCTCCCCAAAATCCCACAGAGCCCCCCAAAATCCCCCGGCCCACCTGGTAGGCGACGTTGTGCATGGTGAGCAGGTGCAGCGCCGCCGTGTTGCAGCGCAGCAGCACGTGCAGGTACGCCCGGGAATACCTGCAGATTTTGGGGGGAAAAATGAGGAATTTTGGGGGGGGTCTCCCCCAGGAGACCCCTCCCCACCCCACCCACCTCTGGCACGCGGGGCAGTCACAGTCGGCGTCGATGGGCCGGAAATCTTTGGCGAATTTTTGACTTTTCAGCTGCAGCGACCCCCAGGGCACCAGGGCGGAACCGAAACGCTGCCGTGGGGTTGGGGGGGGGTTATGGGGGTCTCCCCAATATTGGGGAGGGGTCCCCAAACCCCTCAAACCCCCCCAAATCCCCCCCAAATCCCCCCCTTACCGCGGTGCGGGTGGGGAAGACGCAGTCGAACATGTCGCAGCCCAGCGCGACGCAGACCACCAGGTCGGTGGCGTAGCTGAGGGGAGGCGAATTTGGGGGTGATTTCGGGGGTCTCCCCACGGTTGGGGAGGGGGATTTTGGGGAGCCCCGGACTCACCCCACGCCCATCAGGTAGCGGGGTTTGTCTCGGGGCAGGTGCTCGGTGCTGAGCTTCACCGCGCGCCAGAAGCGCGCCTTGGCCTCGCCGCCGCTCAGGCCGCCGATGGCGAAGCCGGGCACGTCGCGCTGCGCCATGGCTGGGGAGGGGGTCCCAAAAATCGGCATCGGGACCCCCAAAATCGGCACTGGGAACCCCAAAATCAGCACCGGGACCCCCGAGAACCCCCCCGGACCCCCAAATCATCCCTGAGCCCCCCAGGATGCCCAAATCAGCCCCAAGACCCCCTAGCGAAGCCGGGCACGTCGCACTGCGCCGTGGCTGGGGAGGGGTCCCAAAAATCGGCATCGGGACCCCCAAAATCGGCACTGGGAACCCCAAAATCGGCACCGGGACCCCCGAGAACCCCCCCGGACCCCCAAATCCACACCAGGACCCCCAAATCGGCAACAGGACCCCCAAATCAGCCCCGGGACCCCCCAGCGAAGCTGGGCATGTTGTGCTGTGCCATGGCTGGGGAGGGGGTCCCGAAATCGGCACCGGGACCCCCAAATTGGCACCGGGACCCCCAAATCGGCACCGGGACCCCCAAATCCACACCAGGACCCCCAAATCAGCCCCGGGACCCCCCAGCGAAGCCGGGCACGTCGCGCTGCGCCATGGCTGGGGAGGGGTCCCCAAAAATCGGCACTGGGACCCCCAAAATGGGCACCGGGACCCCCGAAATCGGCACCGGGACCCCCAAAATCGGCACTGGGAACCCCAAAATCGGCACCGGGACCCCCGAGAACGCCCCCGGACCCCCAAATCGGCACCAGGACCCCCCTGGACCCCCAAATTGGCACCGGGACCCTCGGGAACCCCCCCGGGACCCCCTGGGACACCCCCGGGACCCCCAAATCGGCCCCGAGACCCCCCGGGACCCCCAAACCGCCCCTGAGCCCCCCAGGACACCCCCGGGACCCCCAAATCGGCCCCGAGACCCCCCAGGACCCCGAAATCATCCCTGAGCCCCCCGGAACAGCCCCGGGAATGTGAGGATGAGGAAGGGGAGGAAGACCGGGGATGATGAGGATGAGGAAGGTGAGGATGAGGAGGGCCGGGGGTGATGATGATGATGATGAGGAAGGGATGAGGAAGAGGAGGATGAGGAAGGTGAGGACGAGGAAGGTGAGGATGAGGAAGGTGAGAACGAGGAGGGCCGGAGGTGATGATGATGATGATGATGAGGAAGAGGAGGGTGAGGAAGGTGAGGACGAGGAGGGCCGGGGGTGATGATGATGATGATGAGGAAGGGATGAGGAAGGTGAGGATGAGGAAGGTGAGGACGAGGAAGGTGAGGATGAGGAGGGCCAGGGGTGATAATGATGATGATGATGATGATGAGGAAGGGACGAAGAAGGTGAGGATGAGGAAGGTGAGGATGAGGAAGGTGAGGATGAGGAGGGCCGGGGGTGGTGATGATGATGATGAGGAAGGTGAGGATGAGGAAGGTGAGGACGAGGAAGGTGAGGACGAGGAAGGTGAGGACGAGGAAGGCCGGGGGTGATGATGATGATGATGATGAGGAAGGGACGAGGAAGGTGAGGATGAGGAAGGTGAGGATGAGGAAGAGGAGGGTGATGAAGATGAGGATGATGATGGTGAGGAAGGCTGACCTTGCAGGCAGCGCAGGCGCAGCTCGGGCTCCGTGCCGCCCTGCACGATGGCGAAGAGGCGCTGCTGGCGCGGGCGGGCGTGGGCGGCCAGGCAGCGATCCAGCCAGCGCACCGACCTGGTTAACGGGTTAACCAGTTAACCGGGTTAACCAGGGTTAACGGGGCGGCCAGGCAGTGATCCAGCCAGCGCACCGACCTGGTTAACGGGTTAACCAGTTAACCAGGTTAACCGGGGTTAACAGGGCGGCCAGGCAGCGATCCAGCCAGCGCACCGACCTGGTTAACGGGTTAACCGGTTAACGGGTTAACCAGGGTTAACCGGGGCGGCCAGGCAGCAATCCAGCCAGCGCACCGACCTGGTTAACGGGTTAACCAGTTAACCGGGTTAACCAGGGCGGCCAGGCAGCGATCCAGCCAGCGCACCGACCTGGTTAACAGGTTAACCAGTTAACCAGGTTAACCAGGGCGGCCAGGCAGCGATCCAGCCAGCGCACCGACCTGGTTAACGGGTTAACCAGTTAACCGGGTTAACCGGGGTTAACGGGGCGGCCAGGCAGCGATCCAGCCAGCGCACCGACCTGGTTAACGGGTTAACCGGTTAACCGGGTTAACCAGGGTTAACAGGGCGGCCAGGCAGCGATCCAGCCAGCGCACCGACCTGGTTAACGGGTTAACCGGTTAACGGGTTAACCAGGGTTAACCAGGGCGGCCAGGCAGCGATCCAGCCAGCGCACCGACCTGGTTAACGGGTTAACCAGTTAACCAGGTTAACCGGGGTTAACGGGGCGGCCAGGCAGCGATCCAGCCAGCGCACCGACCTGGTTAACGGGTTAACCGGTTAACCAGGGTTAACCAGGGTTAACCAGGGCGGCCAGGCAGCGATCCAGCCAGCGCACCGACCTGGTTAACGGGTTAACCGGTTAACCGGGTTAACCAGGGTTAACGGGGCGGCCAGGCAGCGATCCAGCCAGCGCACTGACCTGGTTAACGGGTTAACCGGTTAACCAGGGTTAACCAGGGTTAACCAGGGTTAACCAGGGCGGCCAGGCAGCGATCCAGCCAGCGCACCGACCTGGTTAACGGGTTAACCGGTTAACGGGTTAACCAGGGTTAACCAGGGCGGCCAGGCAGCGATCCAGCCAGCGCACTGACCTGGTTAACGGGTTAACCGGTTAACCGGGTTAACCGGGGTTAACGGGGCGGCCAGGCAGCGATCCAGCCAGCGCACTGACCTGGTTAACGGGTTAACCGGTTAACCAGGGTTAACCAGGGTTAACCAGGGCGGCCAGGCAGCGATCCAGCCAGCACACCGACCTGGTTAACGGGGGTTAACCAGGTTAACCGAGGGGTTACCGGAGTCCCAGGAGGGGCTGGGGGCTCTTAGAGGTGTCCCAGGAGGGTCTCGGGGTGGTCTTGGGGGGTCCCTGAGGGTCTCAGGGTGGTCTCAGGAGGACCCAGAGGGTCTTGGGGTGTCCTGGGGGTCTCAGGGTGCTCTCAGGGTGGTCTGGGGGTGTCCCAGAGGGTCTCTGGGTGCTCTCAGGGTGCTCTCGGGGTGTCTCAGGGTGTCCCAGAGGGTCTCAGGGTGGTCTTGGGGTGCTCTCAGGAGATTCTCAAGGTGCTCTCAGGGTGTCTCAGGGTGGTCTGGGGGGATCCCAGAGGGTCTCAGGGTGGTCTCAGGAGGACCCAGAGGGTCTTTGGGTGTCCTGGGGGTCTCAGGGTGCTCTCAGGGTGGTCTGGGGGTTTCTCAGAGGGTCTCAGGGTGTCTCAGGGTAGTCTGGGGGTGTCTCGGGGTGCTCTCAGGGTGGTCTCGGGGTGTCCAAGAGGGTCTCAGGGTGCTCTCAGGGTAGTCTGGGGGTGTCTCGGGGTGCTCTCAGGGTGGTCTCAGGGTGTCCTAGGGTGCTCTCAGGGTGGTCTGGGAGGGTCCCAGAGGGTCTCAGGGTGTCTTGGGGTGCTCTCAGGGTGCTCTCGGGGTGGTCTGGGGGTGTCTCAGGGTGCTCTCAGGGTGGTCTTGGGGTGTCCCAGAGGGTCTCTGGGTGCTCTCAGGGTAGTCTGGGGGTGTCTCAGGGTGGTCTCGGGGTGTCCCAGAGGGTCTCTGGGTTCTCTCGGGGAGTCCCAGAGGGTCTCAGGGTGCTCTCAGGTGCTCTCGGGGTGGTCTGGGGGGGTCCCAGAGGGTCTCTGGGTGCTCTCCGGTGCTCTCGGGGTGTCTCAGGGTGGTCTCGGGGTGTCTCAGGGTGCTCTCAGGGTTTCTCAGAAGGTCTCAGGGTGCTCTCAGGGTAGTCTGGGGGTGTCTCAGGGTGGTCTCGGGGTGTCTCAGGGTGCTCTCAGGGTTTCTCAGAGGGTCTCAGGGTGTCTCAGGGTGCTCTCAGGGCTTCTCAGAGGGTCTCAGGGTGTCTCAGGGTGCTCTCGGGGTGTCTCAGGGTGCTCTCAGGGTTTCTCAGAGGGTCTCAGGGTGCTCTCAGGGTGCTCTCGGGGTGCTCTCAGGTGGTCTCGGGGTGTCTCAGGGTGCTCTCAGGGTTTCTCAGAGGGTCTCAGGGCGCTCTCAGGGTGCTCTCAGGGTGCTCTCAGGTGGTCTCGGGGTGGTCTGGGGGGGTCCCAGAGGGTCTCTGGGTGCTCTCAGGGTGGTCTCGGATGGTCTGGGGGTGTTTCAGGGTGCTCCCGGGGGTCCCACCTGAGCATGGCCTCCTCGAGGCGCGGCCCCGTCGTGGTGCTGCTCACGACGTCGTCCAGCTGCATCACGATGTCGGCGCCTGGGGTGTGGGGGGGGGACATGGGGGTCACCCCCATCCTCGCCCACCCCTCCCCGCGGGTTCGGGGGTCCCCCCGGCGCCCACCCAGCGTGTTCTGGATCTCCATGGCCCTCTCGGGGCTCAGCAGCACGGGCTCGCCGCCGTGGGGGGGCCGGAAAAGGACCCCCTCCTCCGACACCTCCGACAGCTCCAGCAGCGAGACCATCTGGAACCCCCCGCTGTCCTGGGGGCACCCCGAAAACGGCGCTGGGGGGGGTCCCGGGACCCCCTCGGGATCCTCGGGACCCCCTCAGGATCCTCGGGACACCCCAGGAGCCTCCCGGGACCCCCAGGAACCCCCCTGGGAACCACCGGGACACCCCAGGACCCCTCAAGAACCCACCGGGACCCCCAGGACCCCTCAGGAACCCCCCCCAAGACCCCCAGGAACCCCCCAGGAACCCACAGGAACCCCCCGAGACCCCCAGGACCCCTCAGGAACCTCCCCTGAGACCCCCAGGAACCCCCCCGGGACCCCCAGGAATCCCCCGAGACCCCCAGGAACCCCAGGAACCCCCAGGAACCCACCTAGGACCCCCAGGACCCCTGGGAACCCCCCCAGGACCCTCTCCTCCGACAGCTCCAGCAGCGAGACCACCTGGAACCCCCCGCTGTCCTGGGGGCACCCCGAAAACGGCGCTGGGGGGGGTCCCGGGACCCCCTCGGGATCCTCGGGACACCCTGGGAACCCTCCTGGGACCCCCAGGACCCCTTGGGAACCCCCCCAAGACCCCCAGGAACCCCCCTGGGAACCACCGGGACACCCCAGGACCCCCCAGGAACCCACCGGGACCCCCAGGAACCCCCCAGGACCCCCCAGGAACCCACCCCGAGACCCCCAGGACCCCTCAGGAACCTCCCCTGAGACCCCCAGGAACCCCCCCGAGACCCCCAGGAACCCCCCTGGGAACCAGCAGGAACCCCCCGAGACCCCCAGGAACCCCCCTGGGAACCACCCGGACCCCCCAGGAACCCTCTGGGACCACCAGGACCACCCCAGGGACCCCCACGAACCCCTCAGGACACCCCGGGAACCACCGGTACCCCTCAGGACATCCCGAGACCCTCGGGAATGTCCCGGGACCCCCCCCAGGACCCCCGGGAAACCCCCAGGACCCCTCGGGACCCCCCCGGGAACTCATGGGACCCCCCGGGACCACCCCAGGACCCTCTTGGGACCCTCGGGAACCCCCCAGGACCACCGGGACCCCTCAGGACACCCCGAGACCCCCCCCCAGGACCCCCAGGACCACCCCAGGACCCTCTTGGGATCACCGGGACCACCCCAGGGACCCCCTCAGGACACCCCAGGAACCACCGGGAACCCCCCGGGACCCCCAGGAACCCCTCGGGACCCCAGACACCCTCGGGACCCCCGGGAACCACCGGGACCCCCCCGGGATTTGGGGACCGGGGGGTGCCAGAATCCCCCCCCGGGGCTCGGGGGGTTCCCGTCCCAACCGGGGGGTCCCGGCCCGTGAATTCGGGGGGCTCAGGGGGCGCCCCCCGCTCACCGTCAGCAGATTGTGCGGCCAGTCCATGAAGCCGTGCAGGCCCCCGGAGCGGCGGACGAGCTCCGGTCCCTGCGGGGAGAGCGGAGCTGGCGGCGGCACCGGGAGTGCCCCGGGAGTGACCCGGGAACCGGGCGGGATTCACCGGGAACGACCCGGGAACCGGGCGGGATTCACCGGGAGTGTCCCGGGAACGGCGGAACCGAGCGGGATGCCCCGGGAACGGAACGGGATTCACCGGGAACGACCCGGGAACCGGGCGGGATTCACCGGAAATGCTCCGGGAGCGGTGGAACCGAACGGGATGCCCCTGGAACGGAACGGGATTCTCCGGGAACGGAACGGGATTCACCGGGAACGCCCCGGGAACGGAACGGGATTCACCGGGAACGCTCCGGGAACGGAACGGGATTCACCGGGAATGCCCCGGGAACGGAACGGGATTCACCGGGAACGCTCCGGGAACCGGGCGGGATTCACCGGGAATGGAACGGGATCCCCCGGGAACGCTCCGGGAACGGAGGAACCGAGCGGGATGCCCCGGGAATGGAACGGGATCCCCCGGGGACGCTCCGGGAACGGCGGAACCGAGCGGGATGCCCCGGGAACGCCCCGGCAACCGAGCGGGAATCCCGCCGGGATCCTGCCAGGGGAGCGGCCTCAGCCGGAATTGGGGGATCGGGGCTCGCGTCGGGGGGAACCCGGGGCGGGCGGAGCCGCCGCCGCTCACCGGCCGCGTGCCCAGGTGGAAGGTGTTGCCCAGGCAGATGCGGCAGCCCAGCGCCGCCAGCTGCGCGGCCGTCAGGCCCTTGGCGGTGCCGCGGGTGCCCACGGGCATGAAGACCGGGCAGGGCACGGTGCCGTGCGGCAGCCGCAGCTCCCCGGCCCGGGCGCGGCTCCGGCCGCACTCGGCCACGATCCGCAGCACCGGCGGCGGCCCCGCCGCGGGCGCCGCCATCTTCGCCGCGCCCCGCCGGAAATGAAGGCGGCGGCGCCGGAAGTGACGGTTACCACGGCAACGCGGCCGCCATCTTGGGCCTGCTGGGGATGGCGAGCGGGGCCGAGGCCGGAGCCGCACGGAGACCCCCCCAAACAATCAGCGGCTGATTCCGCTCGCTGCGGGATCCGGCCCCGGCGTTTCGCTTCGGGACTGCCGTTCCCGTGACGCTCGACGGTCACGGGAGCGCGGCGGAACACCGGAGCAGCCCGTAGGGAGAAGGGCTGGCTGAGTGGTGGCCGGGTGAGGCGCTGCGAGAGGATTTGCTGTTCCCCAAGGCGCCTCTCTCGGCGGCGTTGGCTCGCTCGGAGCGGCAGGAGCGCGGTTTAACGGGAGGGAGGGCGGGCACGGAGAGCAGCGCGGGCTCCCGGTGCCGCGCTCCCGAAGGAAGCGCCGTCCGCCGCTTCGATGGCGGAACCGCTGAGGGGCGGGACCGCCTCAGCTGACAGAGCAGCGCCGCCTCCTATTGGCTGCGAGCGATAAGCGACGGCCCAGCGACCAATAGGCAACGGGCTTGTCTTTCTAGATCCCGCCCCTTCAGATGATTGCCACTTCTCTGCTCCAATCCGCTCTGCGCGCTGCCGTGACGGGCAGCCCAGCCGGCCAATGGCGGAGCGGGCGCGGCGGTGCCGGATGAGGAGACTCTGAGGGGAAGTTTGGCCGCCGCCGCCGCCGCGGGCCCCGTGAGGGAGGAGCCGCCGCCGCCGCCGCCGCGAGCGCGGGCCCGGCACCGCCATGGGCAACCGGGGCATGGAGGAGCTCATCCCGCTGGTCAACAAGCTGCAGGACGCCTTCAGCTCCATCGGGCAGAGCTGCCACCTGGACCTGCCGCAGATCGCCGTGGTGGGCGGGCAGAGCGCCGGCAAGAGCTCGGTGCTGGAGAACTTCGTGGGCCGGTGAGCGGCGGCGGCACCGGGAGCGGCGGCGCCGGGAGCGGGCGGGGCCGCGTTCGGGAATAGCGGCGGCGGAAGGGCGCGGCCGGCGGGGCCGGGGCAGCGCTGCGCCAGCGGCGCACGGGCCGCGCAAACGGCGCAGGGCCGGGACGGGAACGGGAACGGGGACGGGAACGGAACGGGGATGGGACCGGGGACGGGAATGGGAACGGGGACGGGAATGGGAACGGGACCGGGACCCGAGCGGGGCCGCGCAAACGGCGGAGGGCCGGGAACGGGACCGGGAACGGAACGGGAATGGGGACGGGACCGGAACGGGACCGGGAACGGAACGGGACCGGAACGGGACCGGGGACGGGGACGGGAATGGGAACGGAACGGGACCGGGAATGGGGACGGGAACGGGAATGGGAACGGGAACGGAACGGGACCGGGACCCGAGCGGGGCCGCGCAAACGGCGCAGGGCCGGGACGGGAACGGGAACGGGAATGGGAACGGGAACGGGAATGGGAACGGAACGGGAATGGGAACGGGAATGGGAACGGGAACGGGACCCGAGCGGGGCCGCGCAAACGGCGCAGGGCCGGGACCGGGAACGGGAACGGGGACGGGAATGGGAACGGGAATGGGAATGGGGACCAGGGAACGGGAATGGGAATGGGAATGGGAATGGGGAACGGAGAACGGGAATGGGAATGGGAATGGGAATGGGGAACGGAGAACGGGAATGGGAATGGGGAACGGAGAACGGGAACGGGAATGGGAATGGGGAACGGAGAACGGGAACAGGGACCGGGACCGGGGACAGGAACGGGACCCGAGCGGGGTCGGGGCGGGGACCGGGAACGGGAATGGGGAACGGGAACGGGACCGGGACCAGGAACGGGACGGGGAACGGGACCGGGACCGGGAACAGGACCCGAGCGGGGCCGTGACAGGGACCGGGAACGGGACGGCGGCGGGGCTGGGATGAACCGGGAGCTCTCGGTGCGGGCCGGTTGCACTCGGATGAACCGGGAGCGGCTCGGTGCGGGCCGGTTGCACTCGGATGAACCGGGAGCGGCTCGGTGCGGGCCGGTTGCACTCGGATGAACCGGGAGCTCTCGGTGCGGGCCGGTTGCACTCGGATGAACCGGGAGCGGCTCGGTGCGGGCCGGTTGCACTCGGATGAACCGGGAGCGGCTCGGTACGGTCCGGCTGCACTCGGATGAACCGGGAGCTCTCGGTGCGGACCGGTTGCACTCGGATGAACCGGGAGCTCTCGGTGCGGACCGGCTGCACTCGGATGAACCGGGAGCGGCTCGGTGCGGACCGGCGGGGCTTGAGCGGGTTCCGACCGGATTCGGGGGGGGTGGGGGGTTCCCGGTTTTGGCGGCTCCGTTCCCGGTTTTGGCGGCCCGGGATTCCTCCCCGCCACCACCATCATCATCATCATCATCATCACCGTCCCCGTCCCCGCGGCTGCCGCGATAACGGGAGCGGAGCTCGGCGCCCTCCCGGTAAGGCAAGGGGGTCACGGGAACCGAGCGTGGGGAAGAATTCCACTGCCAGAATTCCCGGGAATTCAGCATGGGAATAAATCCACTGCCGGAATTCCCAGGAATTCAGCGTGGGGATAAATCCACTGCCGGAATTCCCAGGAATTCAGCGTGGGGATAAATCCACTGCCGGAATTCCCAAAAATTCAGCATGGGGATAAATCCACTGCCAGAATTCCCGGGAATTCAGCGTGGGGATAAATCCTCTGCCAGAATTCCCAGGAATTCAGCGTGGGGAATAAATCCTCCGTCAGAATTCCCAGGAATTTAGAATGGGGAATAATTCCTCTGCCAGAATTCCCAAAAATTCAGCGTGGGGATAAATCCACTGCCAGAATTCCCGGGAATTTAGAGTGGGGATAAATCCACTGCCAGAATTCCCAGGAATTCAGCGTGGGGATAAATCCACTGCCAGAATTCCCAGGAATTCAGCGTGGGGATAAATCCACTGCCGGAATTCCCAGGAATTTAGAATGGGGAATAATTCCTCTGCCAGAATTCCCAAAAGTTCAGCATGGGAATAAATCCTCTGCCAGAATTCCCAGGAATTCAGCGTGGGAATAAATCCTTTGCCAGAATTCCCAGGAATTTAGAATGGGGAATAATTCCTCCTCCAGAATTCCCAGGAATTCAGCATGGGAATGAATCCGCCAGAATTCCCAGGAATTTAGAATGGGGAATAATTCCATTGCCAGAATTCCCAGGAATTTAAAATGGGGAATAAACCCTCAACCAGAATTCCCAGGAATTCAGCGTGGGGAATAATTCCTCAACCAAAATTCCCAGGATTATTCCCCACGCTAAATTCCTGGGAATTCTGGCATCCTTTAATTACAGCTTTCATTTCATTAATTAAACCCCACCTCATCCTGCAGCCTGTGCTAATTAGCGTTAATTGGGAATGTGAGGACGGTGAGGAATTCTGGTGCCGTCCCAGATTTTGGGATGAACGCAGGCCGGGTTTTTTTTGGGGTTTTTTTGGGTTTTTTTTTTTTAATTTTTTTTTTCCCTGGATCCGGAATTCCGGCTGGGATGAGCCGGGGCCCCGGGGCCGTTCCCAACGATCCGCACGGATCCGTCGGATCCACGGAGCCGGGCTCGGAAAATGCCCCTGGGGCGTCGCTCCTCCCGAGCTCCGCAGCTGTGGGAGCTGGGGCTCGCGTTTTCCAGCCTGGAGCCGTGTTGGAGCCGTGTTGGAGCCGTGTTGGATCCATGTTGGATCCGTGTTCGGAGCCTTGGATCTGTGTTGGGAGCCCTGGATCCATGTTGGGAGTCCTGGATCCATGTTGGGAGCCTTGGATCCATGTTGGAGCTGTGTTGGGAGTCCTGGATCCGTGTTGGATCCGTGTTGGGAAGCCCTGGATCCATCTTGGAAGCCCTGGATCCGTGTTGGGACCCCTGGATCCGTGTTGGATCCGTGTTGGGAGCCCTGGATCCGTGTTGGATCCATGTTGGGAAGCTCTGGATCCATCTTGGAAGCCCTGGATCCGTGTTGGGACCCCTGGATCCGTGTTGGATTCGTGTTGGGAGTCCTGGATCCATGTTGGGAGTCCTGGATCCATGTTGGGACCCCTGGATCCGTGTTGGATCCATGTTGGGAGCTCTGGATCCTTGTTGGGAGTCCTGGATCCGTGTTGGATCCGTGTTGGGAGCCCTGGATCCGTGTTGGATCTGTGTTGGGAGCCCTGGATCCGTGTTGGATCCGTGTTGGGAGCCCTGGATCCGTGTTGGATCCGTGTTGGGAGCCCTGGATCCATGTTGGGAGCCCTGGATCCGTGTTGGCAGTCCTGGATCCATGTTGGGAGCCCTGGATCCATGTTGGATCCGTGTTGGGAGCCCTGGATCTGTGTTGGATTCGTGTTGGGAGTCCTGGATCCATGTTGGGAGTCCTGGATCCGTGTTGGATCCATGTTGGGAGCTCTGGATCCGTGTTGGATCCGTGTTGGGAGCCCTGGATCCGTGTTGGATCCGTGTTGGGAGTCCCGGATCCGTGTTGGAGCCGTGTTCGGAGCCTTGGATCCGTGTTGGGAGCCCTGGATCCATGTTGGGAGTCCTGGATCCATGTTGGATCCTTGTTGGGAGTCCCGGATCCGTGTTGGATCCGTGTTGGATCCGTGCTCCCATTTCTGTGCGTTTTATCCCCCCAAACTCCATGGGGAGCTGATCCCGAGCTGCCAGAATCCCTTGGAGAAACCTGGAATTTTATTGGGATCTCCCGAAATCCACGGCTGGAATTTTTCTGGGATCTCCCAAAATCCATGGGTGGAATTTTTCTGGGATCTCCCTAAACCCACACCTGGAATTTTTCTGGCGTCTCCCGAAATCCACAGCTGGAATTTTTCTGGGATCTCCCTAAACCCACGGCTGGAATTTCTCCACGGGAAGCACCTGGAACACCCGTGGGGGATCAGGATCGGCGCCCAAATCCCGGGATTTCGGGGGCTGGAACGAGCCAGGATCATCACTGGGATTCTTCGGAGCCTTTTCCCGGCCCCGCTCCCAGAAATTCCCAGAAATTCCCAGAAATTCCCACAAATTCCCGGCGCGGCCCGGAGCCGTCTCCAGCGGGGGGACAATGGAGCCGTTGTCCCCCGGGAGTCGGGGACGATCCCGAGGGATCCCGGCCTCAATGGGGAATTGTGAGCCGAGGGAAGGCGGCGTCCTCCTGGATCCCAAATTTTGGATAAACCCCGGGATTTGGGGCAGGAGGGAGAGCTGGATCCCAAATTTTGGATAAACCCCGGGATTTGGGGCAGAGGGAGAGCTGGATCCCAAATTTTGGATAAACCCCGGGATTTGGGGCAGGAGGGAGAGCTGGATCCCAAATTTTGGATAAACCCCGGGATTTGGGGCAGGAGGGAGAGCTGGATCCCAAATTTTGGATAAACCCCGGGATTTGGGGCAGGAGGCAGAGCTGGATCCCAAATTTTGGATAAACCCCGGGATTTGGGGCAGGAGGCAGAGCTGGATCCCAAATTTTGGATAAACCCCGGGATTTGGGGCAGGAGGGAGAGCTGGATCCCAAATTTTGGATAAACCCCGGGATTTGGGGCAGGAGGGAGAGCTGGATCCCAAATTTTGGATAAACCCCGGGATTTGGGGCAGGAGGGAGAGCTGGATCCCAAATTTTGGCGTGGGAATGGTTTGGAGCGAGGTGAAGCCGGGGTTGGTGGCAACCAAATCCAGGGAATTCCCTCAGGAATGGTGAATCCAGGGAATTCCCACAGGAATGGTTTGGAGTGAGGTGAATCCAGGGAATTCCCTCAGGAATGGTGAATCCAGGGAATTCCCTCAGGAATGGTGAATCCAGGGAATTCCCTCAGGAATGGTTTGGATTGAGGTGAATCCAGGGAATTCCCTCAGGAATGGTGAATCCAGGGAATTCCTTCAGGAATGGTTTGGAGCGAGGTGAATTCAGGGAATTCCCTCAGGAATGGTTTGGATTGAGGTGAATCCAGGGAATTCCCTCAGGAATGGTGAATCCAGGGAATTCCTTCAGGAATGGTTTGGAGCGAGGTGAATCCAGGGAATTCCCTCAGGAATGGTGAATCCAGGGAATTCCTTCAGGAATGGTTTGGAGCAAGGTGAATCCAGGGAATTCCCTCAGGAATGGTGAATCCAGGGAATTTCCTCAGGAATGGTTTGGAGCAAGGTGAATCCAGGGAATTCCCTCAGGAATGGTGAATCCAGGGAATTCCCTCAGGAATGGTGACGTGGGAACCATCTCAGGCGTTTCCCCATCGGTTTTCCCGGCACTGGGAACGTTCCCACCGCGCTTCTCCACCCTGAGACCTTTGTCCCTTTTTGTCCCTTTTTGTCCCTTTTTGTCCCTTTGTCCCTTTTTGTCCCTTTTTGTCCCTTTTTGTCCCTTTGTCCCTTTTTGTCCCTGTGTCCCTTTTTGTCCCTTTGTCCCTTTTTGTCCCTTTTTGTCCCTTGTTGTCCCTTTTTGTCCTTTTGTCCCTTTTTGTCCCTTTTTGTCCCTTTGTCCCTTTTTGTCCCTGTGTCCCTTTTTGTCCCTTTGTCCCTTTTTGTCCCTTTTTGTCCCTTTTTGTCCCTTTGTCCCTTTTTGTCCCTTTTTGTCCCTTTTTGTCCCTTTTTGTCCCTTTGTCCCTTTTTGTCCCTTTTTCCCTCTTTGTCCCTTTGTCCCTCTTTGTCCCTTTGTCCCTTTTTGTCCCTTTTTGTCCCTTTTTGTCCCTTTTTCTCCCGTTTTGTCCCTTTGTCCCTTTTTGTCCCTCTGTCCCTTTGTCCCGTTTTGTCCCTTTTTGTCCCTTTGTCCCTCTTTGTCCCTGTGTCCCGTTTTGTCCCTGTGTCCCGTTTTGTCCCTGTGTCCCGTTTTGTCCCTTTGTCCCTCTTTGTCCCTTTTTGTCCCGTTTTGTCCCTTTGTCCCGTTTTGTCCCTTTGTCCCTCTTTGTCCCTCTTTGTCCCTTTGTCCCTCTTTGTCCCTCTTTGTCCCTCTTTGTCCCTTTGTCCCTCTTTGTCCCTGTGTCCCTCTTTGTCCCTTTGTCCCTCTTTGTCCCTGTGTCCCGTTTTGTCCCTTTGTCCCTTTTTGTCCCTTTGTCCCGTTTTGTCCCTGTGTCCCTCTTTGTCCCTTTGTCCCGTTTTGTCCCCGTGTCCCTTCGCTGACCCGGGTCACACCTGGCCCAGGTGGGAGGCGGCAGGATCCGGGCCGGTGACGGGGCCGGTGACGGGGCCGGTGACGTCCCGGGGCCACCTCGCGCGTCACCGCCGGGCCCGGATCCTGCCGAGCCGGACACGGGGACAGCCGGGGCTGGGCCGGGTGGCACCTGCCAGCCGTGTCCCTTCCGTGTCCCTTCCGTGTCCCCTCCGTGTCCCTTCCATGTCCCCTCCATGTCCTTCCCGCTGTCCCCTCCATGTCCTCTTCATGTCCCCTCCATGCCCCTTCCATGTCCCCTCCATATCCCCTCCGTGTCCCTACCGTGTCCCTTTCATGTCCCCTCCGTGTCCTCTCCGTGTCCCTTCCGTGTCCCTTTCGTGTCCCCTCCATGTCCCCTCTGTGTCCTTCCCACTGTCCCTTCCATGTCCCCTCCGTGTCCCTTCCGTGTCCCCTCCGTGTCCTCTCCGTGTCCCTTCCGTGTCCCCTCCGTGTCTCTTCCGTGTCCCCTCCGTGTCCCCTCCGTGTCCCCTCCGTGTCCCCTCCGTGTCCTCTCCGTGTCCCTTCCGTGTCCTCTCCGTGTCCCTTTCATGTCCCCTCCGTGTCCTTCCCGCTGTCCCCTCCATGTCCTCTTCATGTCCCCTCCATGTCCCCTCCATGTCCCCTCCGTGTCCCCTCCGTGTCCCCTCCGTGTCCCTTCCGTGTCCCCTCCGTGTCCCCTCCGTGTCCCCTCCGTGTCCCTTCCGTGTCCCCTCCGTGTCCCCTCCGTGTCCTTCCTGCTGTCCCCTCTGTGTCCCCTCCGTGTCCCCTCTGTGTCTCTTCCGTGTCTCTTCCGTGTCCCTTCCGTGTCCCCTCCGTGTCCCCTCCGTGTCCCCTCCGTGTCTTCTCTGTGTCCCCTCCATGTCCCCTCCATGTCCCCTCCGTGTCCCCTCCGTGTCCCCTCTGTGTCCCCTCCGTGTGCCCTCCGTGTCCCCTCCGTGTCCTCTCCGTGTCCCCTCCGTGTCCCCTCTGTGTCCCCTCCGTGTGCCCTCCGTGTCCCCTCCATGTCCCCTCCGTGTCCCCTCCGTGTCCCCTCCGTGTCCTCTCCATGTCCTCTCCGTGTCCCCTCCGTGTCCCCTGTGTCAGGGACTGCCGGGGATGGAGCCGGGAATCCCGAGGGGCTGGGGCAGGGAGATCACCTCCATTCCCTGGGATCAGGAGATCACCTCCATTCCCTGGGATCAGGAGATCACCTCCATTCCTCTGGGATCAGGAGATCACCTCCATTCCCTGGGATCAGGAGATTATCTCAGTTCCTCTGGGATCAGGAGATCACCTCCATTCCCTGGGATCAGGAGATCACCTCCATTCCCCGGGATCAGGAGATCACCTCCATTCTCCTGGGATCAGGAGATCACCTCCATCCCCTGGGATCAGGAGATCACCTCCATCCTCTGGGATCAGGAGATCACCTCCATTCCCCGGGATCAGGAGATCACCTCCATCCTCTGGGATCAGGAGATCACCTCCATCCCCTGGGATCAGGAGATCACCTCCATTCCCTGGGATCAGGAGATCACCTCCATCCTCTGGGATCAGGAGATCACCTCCATTCCCCGGGATCAGGAGATCACCTCCATCCTCTGGGATCAGGAGATCACCTCCATCCCCTGGGATCAGGAGATCACCTCCATCCCCTGGGATCAGGAGATCACCTCCATTCCCTGGGATCAGGAGATCACCTCCATCCTCTGGGATCAGGAGATCACCTCCATTCCCCGGGATCAGGAGATCACCTCCATCCTCTGGGATCAGGAGATCACCTCCATCCTCTGGGATCAGGAGATCACCTCCATCCCCTGGGATCAGGAGATCACCTCCATTCCCTGGGATCAGGAGATCACCTCCATCCCCTGGGATCAGGAGATCACCTCCATCCCCTGGGATCAGGAGATCACCTCCATCCTCTGGGATCAGGAGATCACCTCCATCCCCTGGGATCAGGAGATCACCTCCATTCCCTGGGATCAGGAGATCACCTCCATTCCCTGGGATTAGGGCTGGGATCAGGACTGGGATCAGGAGATCACCTCCATTCCTCTGGGATCAGGACTGGGATCAGGACCTCAATCCCCCAGGATCAGGGCTGGGATCAGGGCTGGGATCAGGACCTCGATTCCCCCAGGATCAGGGCTGGGATCAGGAGATCACCTCCATTCCCTGGGATCAGGGCTGGGATCAGGACCTTGATTCCTCGGGATGAGGGCTGGGATCAGGGCTGGGATCAGGACCTCCATTCCCCAGGATCAGGGCTGGGATCAGGACACCACCTTGATTCCCCCAGGATCAGGACTGGCAGGATGGAGCAGCAGCTCCAGAGACACTTGGACCCCACTTTGCACGAATCCCCCGGATCCCAACATTCCTGTCGGGATCCACATTCCCACTGGGCTCAGCGGGGACAGTCGGGGTCTCCGGGGGTTTCATTCCACCTTTTCCCACTGGGGTTTCATTCCACCTTTTCCCACCGGGGCTTCATTCCACCTTTTCCCACCAGGGTTTCATTCCACCTTTTCCCCCTGGGGTTTCATTCCACCTTTTCCCACCAGGGTTTCATTCCACCTTTTCCCACCGGGATTTCATTCCACCTTTTCCCACCGGAGCTTCATTCCACCTTTTCCCACCGGGGTTTCATTCCACCTTTTCCCACTGGGATTTCATTCCACCTTTTCCCACCGGGGCTTCATTCCACCTTCTCCCACCGGGGTTTCATTCCACCTTTTCCCACCGGGATTTCATTCCACCTTTTCCCACTGGGATTTCATTCCACCTTTTCCCACCGGGGTTTCATTCCACCTTTTCCCACTGGGGTTTCATTCCACCTTTTCCCACCGGGGTTTCATTCCACCTTTTCCCACCGGAGCTTCATTCCACCTTTTCCCACCGGGCTTTCATTCCACCTTTTCCCCCTGGGATTTCATTCCACCTTTTCCCACTGGGCTTTCATTCCACCTTTTCCCCCCTCGGGAGCTGCCCGGGGCTGTTCCCGTTGCTGTCCCCGGGGCTGTCCCGGGGCTCCACCCGGACCGGTCCTCCCGGTTGGGCAGGAAGCAATTTCCGAAATTTCCGAGCTGTCACCCCGGGACACGTCCCGGGATGGCTCCGGCTCGGGGTGACGCAGTCGGGGTGACACGCTGCTCGGGGTGTTGTTGTCGTTGGCACGTCAGAGCCGCTCCCGGGGCGGTTACCGCTCCCCATTCCCAGCAGGTGCTTCCCTGTCCCATTTCCTGCTCGGGGAAAGGGGTGGTGACAACCCCCAGCCCAAATTTGCCATCGGAACACCGCGTTCTCCAGGCGGGATTCTCCCAGAAAACCTCCCCAGGAGGAATTCTGTGGGAATTCCGTGGGGATCCGCACCCCCATGAGCGTGCTGCTCTCTCCCCTAGGAGAGCAGGGATGGATCCCGTGAATTCCCAAACCTTTCCTGGTGCCTTCCAGTCCCTTCCCAGAGCTCTCCAGTGCTGGAGGAATCAATAGGAATGAATTAATTGATTGACCCATCCTTTCATCCCTTCCAGGGATTTCCTTCCCCGCGGCTCTGGCATCGTCACTCGCCGGCCTCTCATCCTGCAGCTCATCTTCTCCAAGACGGGTACGGGGGGGGAGCTGGAAAAGCAGGGAACGAGTTCCCCTCCCACACGGCACCCTGGGGTGCTGATCGCCCCGCTTATCGCCGAGGAATGCGGGGGAGAGCTCTGGGAATGCCGAGGAAAACCAAGGAACGCTGAGCTGGCCATGGGGGTGACTCAATTTCCCAGCCAGGATTCCTCGGTTGCCATCAGCCATCCCCATATCCGGGCAGAATTCCTTTCACCTTGAACCAGCCAGGCTTTTGTCGTGCCAAAAAAAACAACAAATCCATGGATTTGGGTGAATCCCAGAGCCCCTTGACCTCGTGGAGCTGAGGGAGGCTTGGGAGGAGCTGGCCTCGGGGTGGTGGGAGGGTTGGTGAGGGTTTGAGGGGTGAGATTCCAGCTCTGCCAGGGGTGGGAGGGCAGGGCAGCGCCGAGGTTTCCGCTCTGCCCGCGCCGAGGCGAGGAGGAAGGAAATTGCACCATCCCAGCTGTGGTGGCACGGCCCCAGAGCTGCAAAAATCCCATTTCCTGGGGCAGATTGGGTTCCAGGGGAGCTCCTGGGTGTCCTGGAGACCTTCCCCGTGTCCTGCAGCTCCTCCTGGGTGTCCTGCAGCCCCTCCTGGGTGTCCTGCAGCCCCTCCTCATGTCCTGCAGCTCCTCCTGGGTGTCCTGCAGCCCCTCCTGGGTGTCCTGCAGCCCCTCCTGGGTGTCCTGCACCCCCTCCTCAATGTCCTGCAGCTCCTCCTGGGTGTCCTGCAGCCCCTCCTGGGTGTCCTGCAGCCCCTCCTCAATGTCCTGCAGCCCCTCCTCAATGTCCTGGTGCCCCTCCTCAATGTTCTTCACCCCCTCCTCATGTCCTGCAGCCCCTCCTCATGTCCTGCAGCCCCTCCTCAATGTCCTGGTGCCCCTCCTGGGTGTCCTGCAGCCCTTCCTGGGTGTCCTTCAGCCCCTCTGGGTGTCCTGCAGCCCCTCCTCATGTCCTGCAGCCCCTCCTGGGTGTCCTGGAGCATTTCCCTGTGTCCTGCACCCCCTCCTCAATGTCCTGCACCCCCTCCTCAATGTCCTGCACCCCCTCCTCAATGTCCTGCAGCCCCTCCTCATGTCCTGCAGCCCCTCCTCATGTCCTGCAGCCCCTCCTCAATGTCCTGCACTCCCTCCTCAATGTCCTGCAGCCCCTCCTGGGTGTCCTGCAGCCCTTCCTGGGTGTCCTTCAGCCCCTCTGGGTGTCCTGCAGCCCCTTCCCCACATTCCCCCCACATCCAACCCCATCCCCCCGCCCCACTCCATCCCCACCCCCCTCGAGCACTCCCTGTTTTTCACCTTCCCAATCCCTCCCAGAGTATGCCGAGTTCCTGCACTGCAAATCCAAGAAGTTCACGGATTTCGACGAGGTCCGGCAGGAGATCGAGGCCGAGACCGACCGCCTGACGGGCACCAACAAGGGCATCTCCCCCGTGCCCATCAACCTGCGCGTGTACTCCCCGCACGGTGAGGGGAAAAAATCCCAGAAAAAATGGGAAAACCCGGGCGAATCCATCGGGAATCCAGCTCCGGAGGGCGGGCTGGGATCCCCCCAGCTGGATCCCCACCCCACCTTCACCCCATCCGTGTCCCCCCAGTGCTGAACCTGACCCTGATCGACCTGCCGGGGATCACCAAGGTGCCGGTGGGGGATCAGCCGCAGGACATCGAGTTCCAGATCCGGGACATGATCCTGCAGTTCATCAGCCGGGAGAGCAGCCTCATCCTGGCCGTCACGCCGGCCAACATGGACCTGGCCAACTCGGACGCGCTCAAGATGGCCAAGGAAGTGGATCCGCAGGGTAACGGGACGAGGGGTGGACTTTGGGGGCTTCTCTGCCTTCCTCATCCTCTTCCTCATCCTCTGGGCTCCCCGTTGGGTGTGGCTGGGGTTAAGCGGGGTGGACGCTCGGCTCCGCAGGCCTGAGGACCATCGGGGTCATCACCAAGCTGGACCTGATGGATGAAGGCACCGACGCCCGCGACGTGCTGGAGAACAAACTGCTGCCCCTGCGGAGAGGTGAGGCCGGGCCCGGGGCCCTGCGGGTCCCCCGTGTCCCCCTGGGGTCACTCCGTGTGTCCTGTGTCCCCCTTGGGTCATTCCATGTGTCCTGTGTCCCCCTTGGGTCACTCTGTGTGTCCCCCTCGGGTCACTCCGTGTGTCCTGTGTCCCCCTTGGGTCATTCCATGTGTCCTGTGTCCCCCTTGGGTCACTCTGTGTGTCCTGGGTTCCTCTCAGGTCACTCTGTGTCCCCCTCAGGTCACTCCGTGTGTCCCCCTCGGGCCACTCCGTGTGTCCCCCTCGGGTCATTCTGTGTGTCCCGTGTCCCCCTCGGGCCACTCCGTGTGTCCTGTGTCCCCCTCGGGTCACTCTGTGTGTCCTGTGTCCCCCTCGGGTCACTCTGTGTGTCCCCCTCGGGTCACTCTGTGTGTCCCCCTCGGGCCACTCCGTGTGTCCTGTGTCCCCCTCGGGTCACTCTGTGTGTCCTGTGTCCCCCTCGGGTCACTCTGTGTGTCCCCCTCGGGTCACTCTGTGTGTCCTCCTCGGGTCATTCTGTGTGTCCCCCTCGGGTCACTCCCTGTGTCCCCCTCGGGTCACTCTGTGTGTCCCCCTCGGGTCATTCTGTGTGTCCCGTGTCCCCCTCGGGCCACTCCGTGTGTCCTGTGTCCCCCTCGGGTCACTCTCTGTGTCCCACTTGGGTCATTCCATGTGTCCCCCTTGGGTCACTCTGTGTGTCCCCCTTGGGTCACTCTGTGTGTTCCCAGTGCCCCCATTGCCCCCATTGCCCCCAGTGTCCCCAGTGCCCCCAGTGTCCCCAGTGCCCTCATATCCCCATTGCCCCCAGTGCCCCCAGTGCCCCCAGTGCCCCCATTCCCATTCCCATTCCCAGCCCCACGCCGTCCCCTCTGTGCCAGGCTACATCGGGGTGGTGAACCGGAGCCAGAAGGACATCGACGGCAAGAAGGACATCCGCGCCGCGCTGGCGGCCGAGCGCAAATTCTTCCTGTCCCACCCGGCCTACCGGCACATGGCCGAGCGCATGGGCACCCCGCACCTGCAGCGGGTGCTCAACCAGGTGGGACGGCCCCTTCCTGCCCCTTTCCTGCCCGGAATGGTGCCCGGAATTCCCGGGGCTCCTGCCTGGAATGGTGCCCGGAATTCCCGGGGCTCCTGCCTGGAATGGTGCCCGGAATTCCCAGGGCTCCTGCCCGGAACGGTGCCCAAAATTCCCAGGGCTCCTGCCTGGAACGGTGCCCGAAATTCCCAGGGCTCCTGCCTGGAATGGTGCCCGTAATTCCCAGGGCTCCTGCCTGGAACGGTGCCCGGAATTCCCGGGGCTCCTGCCTGGAACGGTGCCCGAAATTCCCAGGGCTCCTGCCTGGAATGGTGCCCGAAATTCCCAGGGCTCCTGCCCGGAACGGTGCCCGAAATTCCCAGGGCTCCTGCCCGGAACGGTGCCCAAAATTCCCAGGGCTCCTGCCCGGAACGGTGCCCGAAATTCCCAGGGCTCCTGCCCGGAACGGCACCCGAAATTCCTGGGGCTCCTGCCCAGAACGGTGCCTGAAATTCCCGGGGCTTCTGCCCGGAACGGTGCCCGAAATTCCCGGGGCTCCTACCCGGAACGGTGCCTGAAATTCCTGGGGCTCCTGCCTGGAACGGTGCCCGAAATTCCCGGGGCTCCTACCCGGAACAGTGCCCGAAATTCCTGGGGCTCCTGCCCACCTTTCCCACCCGGAACGGCGCCCGAAATTCCTGAGGCTCCTGCCCACCTTTCCCCCCTGGAACAGCGCCCGAAATTCCAGGGGCTCCTGCCCGGAACAGTGCCCGAAATTCCTGGGGCTCCTGACCACCTTTCCCACCCGGAACAGCGCCCGAAATTCCAGGGGCTCCTGCCCGGAACAGTGCCCGAAATTCCTGGGGCTCCTGACCGCCTTTCCCACCCGGAACGGCGCCCGAAATTCCCAGGGCTCCTGCCCGGAACGGCGCCCGAAATTCCCAGGGCTCCTGCCCGGAACGGTGCCCGAAATTCCCGGGTCTCCTGACCGCCTTTCCCACCCAGAACAGCACCCAAAATTCCTGGGGCTCCTGACCGCCTTTCCCACCCGGAACGGCGCCTGAAATTCCCGGGGCTCCTGCCCAGAACGGCGCCCGAAATTCCCGGGTCTCCCGGCTCAGCTTTTCCCTCCCCTCGGCAGCAACTCACCAACCACATCCGGGAGACGCTGCCCTCGCTGCGGAGCAAGCTGCAGAGCCAGCTGCTGTCCCTGGAGAAGGAGGTGGAGGAGTACAAGAACTTCCGTCCCGACGATCCCGCCCGGAAAACCAAAGCCTTGCTGCAGTGGGTTCCTCTCCAGTGGGAAGAGCTGGGATTGTTCTTGCCGGGGCGAGGGGAAGGGGGACAATTCTCCTGGGAATGGGCTTGGAGCATCCCTGAGTTCCCTGCTTGTCCTGGGAGCACGCCGCAGGAAAAGCTGGGTGCCGGCTGCTGGAATTAGGGGGATTTTTGCTCCAGGAGCTCCCTCATTCCTGGTTTTCCCGCCCAGGATGGTGCAGCAGTTCGGGGTGGACTTTGAGAAGAGGATTGAGGGTTCAGGAGACCAGGTGGACACTCTGGAGCTCTCCGGGGGCGCCAGGATCAACCGGATTTTCCACGAGAGATTCCCCTTCGAGCTGGTGAAGGTGAGGATTGGGGTGGTCCACATCCCTGGAATTTTCCCAACCCAAACCATTAAAAACCCATAAAAATCCCAAAATTTGACTTGGTGAATGTGAGGATTGGCGTGGTCCACATCCCTGGAATTTTCCCAACCCAAACCATTAAAAACCCATAAAAATCCCAAAATTTGAGTTCCTGAAGCTGAGGATTGGGGTGGTCCACATCCCTGGAATTTTCCCAACCCAAACCATTAAAAACCCATAAAAATCCCAAAATTTGACTTGGTAAAGGTGAGGATTGGGGTTGTCCACATCCCTGGAATTTTCCCAACCATAGCCATTAAAAACCCATAAAAATCCCAAAATTTGACTTGGTGAAGGTGAGGATTGGGGTGGTCCACATCCCTGGAATTTTCCCAACCATAGCCATTAAAAACCCATAAAAATCCCAAAATTTGACTTGGTGAAGATGAGGATTGGGGTTGTCCACATCCCTGGAAGTTTTTCCAATCCAAACCATTAAAAACCCATAAAAATCCCAAAATTTGACTTGGTGAAGGTGAGGATTGGGGTGGTCCACATCCCTGGAATTTTCCCAACCATAACCATTAAAAACCCATAAAAATCCCAAAATTTGACTTGGTGAAGGTGAGGATTGTGGTTGTCCACATCCCTGGAATTTTCCCAACCCAAACCATTAAAAATCCATAAAAATCCCAGGATTTGAGTTCCTGAAGGTGAGGATTGGGGTGGTCCCTGTCCCTGGAATTTTCCCAACCCAAACCATTAAAAACCCATAAAAATCCCAAAATTTGACTTGGTGAAGGTGAGGATTGGGGGTTGTCCCTGTCCCTGGAATTTTCCCAACCCAAACCATTAAAAACCCATAAAAATCCCAGGATTTGAGTTCCTGAAGGTGAGGATTGGGGTGGTCCACATCCCTGGAAATTTTTCCAACCCAAACCATTAAAAACCCATAAAATTCCCAAAATTTGAGTTCCTGAAGCTGAGGATTGGGGTTGTCCCTGTCCCTGGAATTTTCCCAACCATAACCATTAAAAACCCATAAAAATCCCAGGATTTGAGTTCCTGAAGGTGAGGATTGGCGTGGTCCACATCCCTGGAATTTTCCCAACCATAGCCATTAAAAACCCATAAAAATCCCAAAATTTGACTTGGTGAAGGTGAGGATTGGGGTTGTCCCTGTCCCTGGAATTTTCCCAACCCAAACCATTAAAAACCCATAAAAATCCCAAAATTTGACTTGGTGAAGGTGAGGATTGGGGTTGTCCCTGTCCCTGGAATTTTCCCAACCCAAACCATTAAAAACCCATAAAAATCCCAAAATTTGACTTGGTGAAGGTGAGGATTGGGGTTGTCCCTGTCCCTGGAATTTTCCCAACCCAAACCATTAAAAACCCATAAAAATCCCGGGATTTGAGGCAGGTAAGGCCGGAGCAGCTGCAGTGATTGGACAGTGATTGATCCCTGATCGATCCCTGATCGATCCCTGATGGATCCCTGATGATTCCCACCCCCTTTCCCGGCAGATGGAATTTGATGAGAAGGATTTGAGGCGGGAGATCAGCTACGCCATCAAGAACATCCACGGGGTGAGGCGAGTATCCAGCAGGGATCTTTTCCTGTCAGCATCCAGGAGCACAAATTATCACCAAATATCATTTTTTATTAACAAACCCAAATCTGACTCCAACACAGCTTCGAGCTGAACGTGTTTTGAATTTTATCCTTTTATAACTTACTATTATTAATTACATAGTAATTATTCAATTTATATTGTTCTGGTGTATACATTGACGTGAGTTTCTCGTGGTCTTTCTCAGGTCCCTGACCACAGTTTCTCATGATTATTCTTATGATTAAACATTCCTGATTAAATTATATTTAATTCCAAATCTATCATCACATCTAACAATTATATCATTTAATATGTATAGTCCCAATTAAATTATATTTAATTCCAAAACAATCATCACATCTAACAATTATATCATTTAATATGTATAGTCCCAATTAAATTATATTTAATTCCAAAACAATCATCACATCTAACAATTATATAATTTATCATGTACAGTTACGATTAAATTATATTTAATTCTGAAATAATCGTCACATCTAACAATTATATCATTTATCATGTACAGTCCCAATTAAATTATATTTAATCCCAAATCTATCATCGCATCTAACAATTATATAATTTATTATGTACAGTCCCAATTAAATAATATTTAATTCCAAATCTATCATCGCATCTAACAATTATATAATTTGTTATGTACAGTCCCGATTAAATTATATTTAATTCCAAATCTATCATCACATCTAACAATTATATCATTTAATATGTACAGTCCCAATTAAATTATATTTAATTCCAAATTTATCATCACATCTAACAATTATATCATTTAATATGTACAGTCCCAATTAAATAATATTTAATTCCAAATCTATCATCACATCTAACAATTATATAATTTATTATGTACAGTCCCGATTAAATTATATTTAATCCCAAAACAATCATCACATCTAACAATTATATAATTTATTATGTACAGTTACGATTAAATTATATTTAATTCCGAAACAATCGTCACATCTAACAATTATATCATTTATCATGTACAGTCCCAATTAAATTATATTTAATTCCAAATTTATCATCACATCTAACAATTATATCATTTAATATGTACAGTCCCAATTAAATTATATTTAATCCCAAATCTATCATCGCATCTTACAATTATATCATTTAATATGTACAGTCCCAATTAAATTATATTTAATTCCAAATCTATCATCACATCTAACAGTTATATCATTTAATATGTACAGTCCCGATTAAATAATATTTAATTCCAAATCTATCATCACATCTAACAATTATCATTTATCATGTACCAGCTACACAGGTGAAGTTCTAGCAAGCACTAATTCTTCATGTACTTAAAATATTTCTTTTTCCCGGGCTTTCTAAGGGGATTTTTCATTTATTCCTAAATCCGCACGAGTTTATAAACATTTACCGTCAGGCCAGGCTCTCCTGGAGCAGGGCTTGTCTCTTGTGCCGAGGTGGGAATTGTTTGTGGGAGCGGAATCGCTCCCTGGGTGGAGGAACCCAAAACTCTCTTGGGGTCAGGGTGGGGTTGGCCCCGTCCCAGTTCATCCCAGTTCATCCCAGTTCATCCCAGTTCATCCCAGTGCATCCCAGTTCCATCCCAGTTCATCCCAGTTCATCCCAGTTCCATCCCAGTTCCATCCCAGTCCATACCAATCCCATCCCAGTGCATCCCAGTTCCATCCCAGTCCATCCCAGTCCATCCCAGTCCCTCCCAGTTCATCCTAGTTCATCCCAGTTCCATCCCAGTTCATCCCAGTGCATCCCAGTCCATCCCAGCTCCATCCCAGTCCATCCCAGTTCCCTCCCAGTCCATCCCAGTCCATCCCAGTCCCTCCCAGTTCCATCCCAGTCCCTCCCAGTTCATCCCAGTTCCATCCCAGTCCCTCCCAGTTCCATCCCAGTCCCTCCCAGTCCCTCCCAGTCCCTCCCAGTTCCATCCCAGTCCATCCCATTCCCTCCCAGTTCCATCCCAGTCCATCCCATTCCCTCCCAGTCCATCCCAGTCCCATCCCAATCCATCCCAGTTCCATCCCAGTTCCATCCCAGTCCATCCCACTCCCTCCCAGTCCCTCCCAGTCCCTCCCAGTCCCTCCCAGTCCGGCTGACCGGGGTTTTTCCCGTTCCCCGGGCTCCAGGACGGGGCTGTTCACGCCGGACCTGGCCTTCGAGGCCATCGTGAAGAAGCAGGTGGTGAAGCTGAAGGAGCCGTGCCTGAAATGTGTGGACTTGGTGATCCAGGAGCTGATCAACACCGTGCGCCAGTGCACCAGTAAGGTACTGGTCAGCCCAGTAAGGGACTGGTCAGCCCAGGGAGGGACTGGTCAGCCCAGGGAGGGACTGGTCAGGACAGTGACACCAGTGAGGGACTGGTCAGGACAGTCAGGGACTGGTCAGGACACTGAGGGACTGGTCAGCCCAGTAAGGGACTGGTCAGCCCAGGGAGGGACTGGTCAGCCCAGGGAGGGACTGGTCAGCCCAGTGAGGGACTGGTCAGCCCAGGGAGGGACTGGTCAGGCCAGTGAGGGACTGGTCAGGCCACTGAGGGACTGGTCAGGCCACTGAGGGACTGGTCAGGCCACTGAGGGACTGGTCAGGCCAGTGAGGGACTGGTCAGGACACTGAGGGACTGGTCAGGACACTGAGGGACTGGTCAGAGCAGTGAGGGACTGGTCAGGACACTGAGGGACTGGTCAGGACACTGAGGGACTGGTCAGGATACTGAGGGACTGGTCAGGACAGTGAGGGACTGGTCAGGACACTGAGGGACTGGTCAGGACAGTGAGGGACTGGTCAGAGCAGTGAGGGACTGGTCAGGACACTGAGGGACTGGTCAGGATACTGAGGGACTGGTCAGCCCAGTGACACCAGTGAGGGACTGGTCAGCCCAGTGCCACCAGTGGTGGGGTTTGGTGGGATTTGGGGGGGTTTGGTGTGGACTGGAATGCTTCTCCCCCACCGGAGCTGCCCGGCTCCATCCCATTGTTTTTCCCGTGCCTTTTCCCTGTTTTTTTCCCTGCCTGCCTCCATCCCATCTCTTCTTCCTGTTCCTTTTCCCTGTTTTTTTGAGCTGCCTGGCTCCATCCCATTGCTTTTTCCCTGTTTTTTTCCCTGCCTGCCTCCATCCCATTGTTTTTCCCAGCCCTTTTCCCTGTTTTTTTCCCTGCCTGCCTCCATCCCATTGTTTTTCCCGTGCCTTTTCCCTGTTTTTTCCCTGCCTGCCTCCATCCCATTGTTTTTCCCAGCCCTTTTCCCTGCCTGCCTCCATCCCATTGTTTTTCCCGTGCCTTTTCCCTGTTTTTTTCCCTGCCTGGCTCCATCCCATCTCTTCTTCCTGTTCCTTTTCCCTGTTTTTTTGAGCTGCCTGGCTCCATCCCATTGCTTTTTCCCTGTTTTTTCCCTGCCCGGCTCCATCCCATTGCTTTTTTCTGGGCCTTTTCCCTTCCTGGCTCCATCCCATTGTTTTTCCCGTGCCTTTTCCCTGTTTTTTTTCCCTGCCTGCCTCCATCCCATTGTTTTTCCCGTGCCTTTTCCCTGTTTTTCTTTTCCAGCTGGGTTCCTACCCCCGCTTGCGGGAGGAGACCGAGCGCATCGTCACCACCCACATCCGAGAGCGCGAGGGCAAAACCAAGGACCAGGTCAGCTCCCCACGCCATTCCCGGCGCGGGAATTGGGAATTCCCACTTTTCCTGACTCCCGCTTCCCTCAGATCCTGCTGCTCATCGACATCGAGCTCTCCTACATCAACACCAACCACGAGGATTTCATCGGCTTCGCCAAGTGAGTCCTTTTCCAGGGGGGACATCTCCTCCCTTCCCCACCTCCGGGGGTTCTGGTTTCATCCTGGTGGGAACACCGGAGTCTCCCAAATTCCCTCCGGCGCCTTTGGCACCCCATTCCCACAGGTTTGGGCGACGGGAAAAGCTCCAGCCTCGGGAATCGGGATGAATCCCGATGGCTCGGGCTGTTGGAAGCAGCCTGGGGCTGTCCTTCCTCTCTGTCCCTCCTCATCCTCTCTCTGCCACCTTCCCTCCACTCTTCCCGGTGTTTCCCAGCCCCAAAACTCCGGGAAGCTCCCAAATTCCAGCTCAGGGTGCCTGGCCCCCACTCCCCCCCTACACATCCTTACATTTCCACGCTCCTCCTGGTTTTTTTCCTCTCTTTCCCCCTTTTTTTCTCTCTCTCTCTCTCCTCTCCGGTCACATTCCCTGCTCTCTGCTGTTCCCCCGGATCCATCACCTCTCCCTGTCTCTGGAATGTTCCGCTCCTCTCCCGGCCCAGCTGTTGCACTGAGCAGCACGTGGCGACCGGGTGGGTACCGGGGACCTGGGGCTTGGGTTTGGAATTCTGGAGCTTCTCCTTTGGAATTGGGATCCTGGAGTTCCTCCTTTGGATCTGGGAATCCTGGAGTTCCTCCTTTGGATCTGGGAATTCTGGAGTTCCTCCTCCCAGTTCAGCTTTGGAATTGGGATCCTGGAGTTCCTCCCCCCACCTCAGCCTGGGGTTTGGGATCCTGGAGTTCCTCCTTTGGATCTGGGAATTCTGGAGTTCCTCCTCCCAGTTCAGCTTTGGAATTGGGATCCTGGAGCTTCTCCTTTGGATCTGGGAATTCGGGAGTTCCTCCTCCCACCTCAGCCTGGGGTTTGGGATCCTGGAGCTTCTCCTTTGGAATTGGGATCCTGGAGTTCCTCCTCCCACCTCAGCCTGGGGTTTGGGATCCTGGAGTTCCTCCTCCCAGTTCAGCCTGGGGTTTGGGATCCTGGAACTTTTCCTTTGGATCTGGGAATTCTGGAGTTCCTTCTCCCTCCTCAGCCTGGGGTTTGGAATTCTGGAGTTCCTCCTTTGGAATTGGGAATTCTGGAGTTCCTCCTCCCACCTCAGCCTGGGGATTGGGATCCTGGAGTTCCTCCTTTGGAATTGGGATCCTGGAGTTCCTCCTTTGGGTGTGGGAATTCTGGAGTTCCTCCTCCCACCTCAGCCTGGGGTTTGGAATTCTGGAGCTTCTCCTTTGGATCTGGGAATTCTGGAGTTCCTTCTCCCTCCTCAGCCTGGGGTTTGGGATCCTGGAGCTTCTCCTTTGGATCTGGGAATTCTGGAGTTCCTCCTCCCACCTCAGCCTGGGGTTTGGGATCCTGGAGCTTCTCCTTTGGATCTGGGAATTCTGGAGTTCCTTCTCCCTCCTCAGCCTGGGGTTTGGGATCCTGGAGCTTCTCCTTTGGATCTGGGAATTCTGGAGTTCCTCCTCCCACTTCAGCCTGGGGTTTGGGATCCTGGAGTTCCTCCTTTGGAATTGGGATCCTGGAGTTCCTCCTCCCACCTCAGCCTGGGGTTTGGGATCCTGGAGTTCCTCCTTTGGAATTGGGATCCTGGAGTTCCTCCTCCCACCTCAGCCTGGGGTTTGGGATCCTGGAGTTCCTCATCCCAGTTCAGCTTTGGAATTGGGAATTCTGGAGCTTCTCCTCCAATTTCAGCCTGGGGTTTGGGATCCTGGAGTTCCTCCTTTGGATCTGGGAATTCTGGAGTTCCTCCTCCCAGTTCACCTTTGGAATTGGGATTCTGGAGTTCCTCCTCCCACTCCAGCCTTGGATTTGGGATCCTGGAGCTCCGCCCAGTTCATCTGGAATTCACCCCGGGCTCCGGGGCAGGCAGGGCGGGCTGCCCCAGACCCCCAAATCCCGGGCTGGGTGTGCGTCCCGTTGGAATTCTAACGGATTTCCTGGATTTTATTCCCGCTCCCGCCCCTCGGTGCTCAGGAGAGACAGGTAGCTTTTCCCTCTGGTGCAGGTAATGCTCCATCCCGGTTTTTTTTGGGGGAGGAATTAGGTTTTTCTGGAAACTCCTGCTTCTCGGTGCTCGGAATTCCCTCGGGAATCTGCAGCCTCTGGAATTCCCATTCCAGAGGAGAGGAGATCCCGCATCCCACCCCCCCCATTTCCGTGCGCTCGCTCCTGGGCAAAACCTCGGGGGAAAAACTCGGGAAAAACTCGGGAAAAACTCGGGAAAAACCTCGGGAAAAACCTCGGGAAGGGGCTCTGGAATTCCACCCTCCGGGATCGGCTCCTCCGGGTGCACAGCCCTCTTTTCCCACCTCAAAATCCCATTTTATTTTTTTTTTTTTTTGGTTTTTCCCAGCGCTCAGCAACGGAACACGCAGCCCAACAAGAAGAGAGCGATCCCCAACCAGGTACAGCCGGAATCTCCCGGAATTCCTGCTCCTCCTTCCTCCTCCTCATCCTCCTCCTCCCAGCCCATCCGTTCACGCGGAATTCCCGCCCGAAATCCGCGGGATTTGGGGAAAAGCGGGCGGGAAAACGCGGCAGAGTTGGGGGGGGTTGAGGCTGTGGGAGCTGGGACGACACCGGGATGATCCCAACCCATCCCATTCCCGAGGGAATTTTGGGATGAGCCCCTTTCCCCTCCCCTGCCTGGGAACGATCATTAATAGCATGTAACGGGTTGTTTTTGTTGTTTTTCCTGCTGTTTTTCCCACTTTTTTCCACTTTTTTTTTCCCTTTTTTTGTGCTTTTCTCCTCTCACTTCCTTCCCTATCCCGTCTCCTTTTTCCCGCTTTTATTTTTTTATTTTTTGGTTTTTTTTTCCCTTTTAATTTTGCACGCCCAAAGGGGGAGATCCTGGTAAGTACCACGGAGCGGGATGGTGCCGGGACAACATTCCCAAAAATCCCAAAAATCACCCCAAAAACGCCGTCCCCGCCTTTATCCAGCTGGGATAAAGGGGACAGAATTCCCAGATGGAGCAGCCGGGCTGGAATTTGGCTTTTTACCCCCCTCAGGTTTTCCCAAATTTTGGGAAAAATTCCAAAATCGTTCTGAATTTATTCGGGATCATGCAGAGGGATGGAAAAAAAATCCCCAATTTTGTTCGGGATGATCCAGAGGGATAAAAAAAAAAACCTCTGGAATTTTCTTGTGGTCATCCAGAAATGAAAAAATTCCAGAATTTTTTCAGGATCATCCAGATGGGTTAAAAAAATTCCCGAATTTTTTTGGGATCATGCAGAGGGATGAAAAAATTCCGGATTTTTATTGAGATCAATAGGAGGGATGAGAAAACGCCCAAATTTTTTTTCGGGATCGTCCGGAAGGATGAAAAAAGTTTGGAATTTTTTTCGGGATCATCCAGAAATGCAAAAAAATTCCCAAATTTTTTCGGGATCATCCAGAAATGAAAAAATTCCCAAATGTTTTTGGGATCATCCCGAAGGATGAAAAAATTCCCGAAATTTTTTTCAGGACCGATCAGAAATGAAAAAAAATTCCAGATTTTTTATTTTTTAATCATCCAGAAATAAAAAAAATCTGGAATTTTTCATTGGATCATCCAGAAATGAAAAAATTCCGGATTTTTTTTTTTTTGGATCATCCAGAAACGAAAATTTTCCCAAATATTTTCAGGATCATCCAGACTGATGGAAAGATTCCCGAATTTTTTTTTTTTTTTTTTTTTTTTTTTTTTTTTGGATCATCCAGAACTGAAAAAATTCCCGGATTTTTTTTCGGGATCCAGGTGATTTCCGTGGGATCCCGGGGATTTTCCCGGGGATTTCCGTGGGATCCTGGGGATTTTCCCGGGGATTTTCCTGATGATTTTCCCAGGGATTTCCCTTGGGATCCCGGTGATTTTCCCGGGGATTTTTTTCGGGATCCCGAGGATTTCCGTGGGATCCCGGTGATTTTCCCGGGGATTTTTTTCGGGATCCCGGTGATTTTCCCGGGGATTTTTTTTGGGATCCCGGTGATTTTCCCGGTGATTTCCATGGGATCCTGGGGATTTTCTCGGTGATTTTCCCGGGGATTTTCCCAGGGATTTTCCCAGTGATTTTCCCGGTGATTTTCGCGGGGATTTCCGTGGGATCCTGGGGATTTTCCTGGTGATTTCCGTGGGATCCTGGGGATTTTCTCGGTGATTTTCCCAGGGATTTTCCCGGGGATTTTCCTGGTGATTTTCCCGGTGATTTCCGTGGGATCCCGGTGATTTTCCCGAGGATTTCTGTGGGATCCCGGTGATTTTCCCGGTGATTTTTTTTGGGATCCCAGGGATTTTCCCGGTGATTTTCCCGGGGATTTTCCCGGGGATTTTCCTGGGGATTTTCCTGGGGATTTTCCCGGGGATTTTCCCGGGGATTTTCCTGGGGATTTTCCCGGTGATTTTCCCGGGGATTTTCCTGGGGATTTTCCTGGGGATTTTCCCGGTGATTTTCCCGGTGATTTCTGTGGGATCCCGGTGATTTTCCCGGGGATTTTTTTTGGGATCCCGGTGATTTTCCCGGTGATTTCCATGGGATCCTGGGGATTTTCTCGGTGATTTTCCCGGTGATTTCCGTGGGATCCCGGGGATTTTCCCGGGGATTTTTTTTGGGATCCCAGGGATTTTCCTCGTGATTTCCGTGGGATCCCGGGGATTTTTTTCAGGATCCGGGGATTTTCCTCGTGATTTCCGTGGGATCCCAGGGATTTTCCCAGTGATTTTCCCAGGGATTTTCCCGGTGATTTTCCCGGGGATTTCCGTGGGATTTTCCCGGTGATTTTCCCGGGAATTCCCGCAGGTGATCCGCCGGGGCTGGTTGACCATCAACAACATCAGCATCATGAAGGGCGGCTCCAAGGAATATTGGTTCGTGCTCACGGCCGAGTCGCTCTCCTGGTACAAGGACGAGGAGGTACGGGCGGGAAAATCCGGGAAAATTTGGGATTTTGGGGGAAATTTGGGATTTGGGGGGGAAAAAATGGGAAAATTTGGGCAGAAAAATGGGATTTGGGGGGCAAAAAAAGGGATTTTTGGGCAGAAAAATGGGATTTACAGGGGGAAAAATGGGGAGAATATGGGGTTTTGGGGGAAAAATGGGATTTACGGGGGGACAATGGGAAAAATATGGGATTTTGGGGGGGAAAATGGGATTTACGGGGGGAAAACGGGGAAAATATGGGATTTTGGGGAAAATCTAGGGTTTTGGGGGGAAAACGGGGAAATATGGGATTTTGGGGGAAAAAATGGGATTTACGGGGGGAAAAATGGGGGAAATATGGGATTTTGGGGGGAAAAATGGGATTTATGGGGGGAATGGGGGAAATATGGGATTTTGGGGGGGAAAATGGGATTTTTGGGCAGAAAAATGGGATTTACAGGGGGAAAAATGGGGGGAATATGGGGTTTTGGGGGAAAAATGGGATTTACGGGGGGAAAATGGGAAAAATAGGGGATTTTGGGGAAAATCTAGGGTTTTGGGGGGAAAACGGGGAAATATGGGATTTTGGGGGGAAAAATGGGATTTACGGGGGGAAAAATGGGGGAAATATGGGATTTTGGGGGGAAAAATGGGATTTTTGGGCAGAAAAATGGGATTTACAGGGGGAAAAATGGGGGGAATATGGGGTTTTGGGGGAAAAATGGGATTTACAGGGGGACAATGGGAAAAATATGGGATTTTGGGGGGGAAAAATGGGATTTACGGGGGGAAAAATGGGGAAATATGGGATTTTGGGGGGGAAATGGGGAAAATATGGGGTTTTGGGGGGAAAAACAGGATTTACGGGGGGAAAATGGGGGAAATCTGGGATTTTGGGGGAAAAAAAGGGATTTATGGGGGGAAAAACGGGGATAATCTGGGATTTTGGGGGGAAAATGGGATTTATGGGGAAAATGTGGAAAACACGGGGTTTTGGGGGGAAATATGAGATTTTGGTGGAAAAACGGGGGAAATATGTGATTTTTTTGGGGAAAAAACGGGATTTATGAGGGGAAACGGGAAATATGGGATTTTGGGGGGGAATGGGGAAAATATGGGGTTTTGGGGGGAAAAATGGGATTTACGGGGGGAAAAATGGGGGAATATGGGATTTTGGGGGGGAAAATGGGATTTACGGGGGGAAAACGGGAAATTTGGGGTTTTGGGGGGAAAAACAGGGAAATCTGGGATTTTGGGGAAAAAACGGGGAAAATCCAAGATTTCTGGGGGGAAAACAGGGAAAATAAGAGATTTTGGGGGGAAAAATGGGATATATGGGGTTCTGAGGGGAAAAAATGGGATTTACGGGGGAAAAAATGGGGAAATCTGGGATTTTGGGGGAAAAACGGGGAAAATATGGGATTTTGGGGGGAAAATGGGATTTACGGGCAGAAAAACAGGGAATATGTGGGATTTTGGGAAAAAAATGGGGAAAACATGGGATTTTGGGGGGAAAAAACAGGGAAAATCCGAGATTTCTGGGGGAAAAATGGGGAAAATCTGGGATTCCCGATGGAAAAATTCCCAGATTCCCGGGGAAGGCGCGGGATGAGCCTTTTCCAACGGGACTTTGGGCCCTGCAATTCCCGAATTCCCGGTTCCTTCCCCCTCCTGGGCCTCGAGGGCGCTGATTCCCGCTTCCCTCCCGTCCCCAATTCCCAGGAAAAGGAGAAGAAGTTCATGCTGCCCCTGGATAATCTGAAAATCCGGGATGTGGAGAAGGGATTCATGTCCACCAAGCACATCTTCGCCATCTTCAACACGGAGCAGAGGTTGGGAATTCTCCCGATTTTCCAGGATTTTTCCCTTGGAGCTCCTGGAGGCCACGGGGGGAGGAATCCGGGATTCCGCGGGAATTCGGGATCCCAAATCCCGTTTTTCCCGCAGGAATGTCTACAAGGATCTGCGGCAGATCGAGCTGGCCTGCGATTCCCAGGAGGACGTGGACAGCTGGAAAGCCTCGTTCCTGCGGGCCGGAGTTTATCCCGAGAAGGACCAGGTGAATCCCGAATCCCAAATCCCAAATCCCGACCCGAATCCCATCACGAATCCTGTCCTGAATCCCGAATCCTGTCCCGAATCCTGTCCTGAATCCCAACCCAAATCCCATCCCAAATTCCATCCCAAATCCCAAATCGATCCCAAATCCTGTCCTGAATCCCGACCCAAATCCCATCACGAATCCTGTCCTGAATCCCGACCCAAATCCCAAATCGATCCCAAATCCCGACCCAAATCCCGTCACGAATCCTGTCCTGAATCCCGAATCCTGTCCCGAATCCTGTCCTGAATCCCAACCCAAATCCCATCCCAAATTCCATCCCAAATCCCAAATCGATCCCAAATCCTGTCCCAAATCCCATCCCGAATCCCAAATCCCATCCTGAATCCCGTCCCAAATCCCAAATCGATCCCAAATCCTGTCCTGAATCCCATCCCGAATCCCGACCCAAATCCATCCCAAATTCCATCCCAAATCCCAAATCGATTCCAAATCCTGTCCTGAATCCCATCCCGAATCCTGTCCTGAATCCCGAATCCTGTCCCGAATCCTGTCCTGAATCCCAACCCAAATCCATCCCAAATTCCATCCCAAATCCCAATCGATCCCAAATCCTGTCCCAAATCCCATCCCGAATCCCAAATCCCATCCTGAATCCCGTCCTGAATCCTGTCCTGAATCCTGTCCCAAATCCCAAATCGATCCCAAATCCCATCCCAAATCCCATCCCAAATCCTGTCCCAAATCCCATCCCAAATCCCATCCCGAATCCCGACCCAAATCCCAAATCCCATCCCAAATTCCAAATCCCGTCCCAAATCCCATCCCATATCCCAAATCCCATCCTGAATCCCATCCTGAATCCTGTCCTGAATCCTGTCCCAAATCCCAAATCGATCCCAAATCCCGTCCCAAATCCCAAATCCCATCCCAAATCCACGGGGATGGGGAATGGATCCCTGGAATCTGGGGAAGGGGGATGGGGAGGGGGAAAAGGGGATGGAGAACATGGAAAAGGGGATGGAGAACATGGAAAAGGGGTTGGAGAACCTGGAAAAGGGGTTGGAGATTTGGAAAAGGGGTTGGAGATTTGGGAAAGGGGATGGAGAACATGGAAAAAGGGATGGAGAACATGGAAAAGGGGATGGGGATTTGGGAAAGGGGATGGAGAACCTGGAAAAGGGGATGGGGATTTGGGAAAGGGGATGGAGAACATGGAAAAGGGGATGGGGATTTGGGAAAGGGGATGGAGAACATGGAAAAGGGGCTGGAGATTTGGAAAAGGGGATGGAGAACATGGAAAAGGGGATGGGGATTTGGGAAAGGGGATGGAGAACCTGGAAAAGGGGATGGAAATTTGGGAAAGGGGATGAGAACATGGAAAAGGGGCTGGAGATTTGGGAAAGGGGATGGAGAACATGGAAAAGGAGATGGAGAACATGGAAAAGGGGATGGAAATTTGGGAAAGGGGATGAGAACATGGAAAAGGAGATGGAGAACATGGAAAAGGGGCTGGAGATTTGGAAAAGGGGATGGAGAACATGGAAAAGGGGATGGGGATTTGGGAAAGGGGATGAGAACATGGAAAAGGGGATGGAGAACATGGAAAAGGGGTTGGAGATTTGGAAAAGGGGATGGAGATTTGGAAAAGGGGATGGAGATTTGGAAAAGGGGATGGAGAACATGGAAAAAGGGATGGAGAACCTGGAAAAGGGATGGGGCAGGAGGAACTGATCCGGCAACGCCGCGCTGGAGCAGCAGCGGGATCCCAGCTCTGAGCATTCCCAAATTTTCCCTTTTCCTGCAGACGGAGAGCGAGGAGGGCGCCCAGGAAAACACCTTTTCCATGGATCCGCAGCTGGAGAGGCAGGTGGAGACCATCCGGAACCTGGTGGATTCCTACGTTGGGATCATCAACAAATCCATCCGGGACCTCATGCCAAAGACCATCATGCACCTCATGATCAATAATGTGAGGGGGAAAGGGATGGAGGGCTTGGAAAAGGGGTGGAAATTTGGGAAAGGGATGGAGAATATGGAAAAGGGATGGAAATTTGGGAAAGGGATGGAGAATATGGGAAAGGGATGGAAATTTGGGAAAGGGGATGGAGGGCTTGGAAAAGGGATGGAGAATATGGGAAAGGGATGGAGGGCATGGAAAAGGGATGGAGATTTGGGAAAGGGATGGAGAATATGGGAAAGGGATGGAAATTTGGGAAAGGGGATGGAGGGCTTGGAAAAGGGGTGGAAATTTGGGAAAGGGATGGAGGGCATGGAAAAGGGGTGGAAATTTGGGAAAGGGGATGGAGGGCTTGGAAAAGGGATGGAGGGCTTGGAAAAGGGATGGAAATTTGGGAAAGGGATGGAGGGCTTGGAAAAGGGAATGGAGAATATGAGAAAGGGATGGAGGGCTTGGAAAAGGGGTGGAAATTTGGGAAAGGGGATGGAGAATATGGGAAAGGGATGGAAATTTGGGAAAGGGGATGGAGGGCATGGAAAAGGGATGGAAATTTGGGAAAGGGATGGAGAATATGGGAAAGGGATGGAAATTTGGGAAAGGGGATGGAGGGCATGGAAAAGGGATGGAGGGCTTGGAAAAGGGATGGAGGGCTTGGAAAAGGGATGGAGCTTTGGGAAAGGGGATGAGGAGAAGGGAAAAAGGGATGGAGGACATGGAAAAGGGTTTGGAGATTTGGGAAAGGGGTTGGAAATTTGGGAAAGGTGATGGAGATTTGGGAAAGGGGATGGAGATTTGGGAAAGGGGTTGGAGATCCAGGAAAGGGGATGGAGAGCATGGAAAAGGGGATGGAGATTTGGGAAAGAGGATGGAAATTTGGAAAAGGGGATGGAGATTTCGGAAAGTGGATGGAGATTTGGGAAAGAGAATGGAGATCTGGGAAAGGGGTTGGAGATTTGGAAAAGGGGATGGAGATTTCGGAAAGAGGATGGAAATTTGGGAAAGAGGATGGAAATTTGGAAAAGGGGATGGAGAGCATGGAAAAGGGGTTGGAGATTTGGGAAAGTGGATGGAGATTTGGGAAAGAGGATGGGGATCTGGGAAAGGGGTTGGAGATTTGGGAAAGGGGATGGAAATTTGGGAAGGAGGATGGAGATCTGGGAAAGGGGTTGGAGATTTGGGAAAGGGGATGGAGGGCATGGAAAAGGGGTTGGAGATTTGGGAAAGGGGATGGAAATTTGGGAAAGGGGATAGAGAACATGGAAAAGGGGCTGGAGATTTGGGAAAGGGGTCGGAAATCTGGGAAAGGGGTCGGAGATCTGGGAAAGGGGCTGGGGATTTGGGAAAGGGGCTGGGGATTTGGGAAGGGGGCTGGGGATTTGGGAAAGGGGCTGGGGATTTGGGAAGGGGGCTGGGGATTTGGGAAGGGGGCTGGGGATTTGGGAAGGGGGACAGAGTCGGTCGAAAGGAGATGGAGCGGGCATTGCCACGACCGGATTTACAAAAAATTCTTGGTGGAATTTTCCATCCCTCCTCCTGGAAAAACCCCTCCCACCCTCCACCACCACCACCACCACCACCAAACCATCCCACCCTCATCTCCACGTGGGGATAAATCCCAAATTTTTTTTTTTTCCCCCCACCCCAGACCAAGGATTTCATCCACTCGGAGCTCCTGGCTTTCCTCTACTCCTCGGGCGACCAGAGCAGCCTGATGGAGGAGTCGGCCGAGCAGGCGCAGCGGCGCGACGAGGTGCTGCGCACGTTCCACGCGCTGCGCGAGGCGCTGGCCGTCATCGGCGACATCGGCGCCAGCACCGTGTCCACGCCCGTGCCCCCGCCCGTGGACGACACCTGGCTGCAGCCCGCCGCCGGCCACAGGTGGGGAAGGGGGGTTTGGGGGGAGTTTGGGGGTGTTTGGGGTGTTCGCTGCAGGGTTTTGGGGGGTTTGGGGGGTTTGAGAGGGGGTTTGGGGGGTTTGAGAGGGGGTTTGGGGGGCTTTGGGGGATTTGAGAGGGGGTTTGGGGGGTTTGAGAGGGGGTTTGGGGGGGTTGGGGGGGGGGTTTGGAGGGGTTGGGGAGGGGGTTTGGGGGGTTTGAGAGGGGGTTTGGGGGGGTTTGGGGGGTTTGAGAGGGGGTTTGGGGGGTTTGGGGGGGTTTGAGAGGGAGTTTGGGGGGTTGGAGAGGGAGTTTGGGGGGTTTGGGGGGTTTGAGAGGGGGTTTGGGGGGGTTGGGGAGGGGGTTTGGGGGGGTTTGAGGGGGGGTTGGGGGGGGTTTGGGGGATTTGAGAGGGGGTTTGGGGGGGTTGGGGAGGGGGTTTGGGGGGGTTTGGGGGGTTTGAGAGGGGGTTTGGGGGGGTTGGGGGGTTTGAGAGGGGGTTTGGGGGGGTTGGGGAGGGGGTTTGGGGGGATTTGAGGGGGGTTTGGGGGGTTTGAGAGGGGGTTTGGGGGGTTTGGGGGTGTTTGGGGTGTTCGCTGCAGGGTTTTGGGGGGTTTGGGGGGTTTGAGAGGGAGTTTGGGGGGTTTGAGAGGGGGTTTAGGGGGGTTGGGGAGGGAGTTTGGGGGGTTTGAGAGGCGATTTGGGGTGTTTGAGAGGGAGTTTGGGGGGGTTGGGGAGGGGGTTTGGGGGGTTTGGGGGGGTTTGAGAGGGGGTTTGGGGAATTTTGGGGGGTTTGGGGGTTTGAGAGGGGGTTTGAGAGGGGGTTTGGGGGGGTTTGGGGGGTTTTTGGGGGTTTTTGGGGTTTGGGGGGTTTGAGGGGGGTTTTGGGCTTTGGGGTGGTCCATGTGGTGCTTGAGGTGTTCCCAGAGGGGTTTGGGGTGTCCCACTGACCAATCCCACCCTGTGCCCACCCCAATGCCCACCCAATCCCACCCCAATACCCACCCCGTGCCCACCCTATACCCACCCCATACCCACCCCGTGCCCGCCCCGTGCCCACCCCATGCCCACCCCAATCCCACCCCAATACCCACCCCATGCCCACCCCAATCCCACCCCAATACCCACCCCATACCCACCCCAATCCCACCCCAATACCCACCCCATACCCACCCCATACCCACCCCATGCCCACCCCATGCCCACCCCACTGACTGATCCCACCCCATTTCCGTTCCAATGCCCACCCCAATACCCACCCCATGCCCACCCCAATACCCACCCCAATACCCACCCCGTGCCCACCCCATACCCACCCTGTGCCCGCCCCGTGCCCGCCCCGTGCCCGCCCCGTGCCCGCCCCGTGCCCGCCCCGTGCCCACCCAATACCTACCCCAATCCCACCCAATCCCACCCCAATACCCACCCCATACCCACCCCATGCCCACTTCATACCCACCCCGTGCCCACCCCAATGCCCACCCCATACCCACCCCAATACCGACCCCAATACCCACCCCGTGCCCACCCCAATACCCACCCAATACCCACCCCAATCCCACCCCATACCCACCCCAATACCCACCCAATGCCCACCCCAATACCCACCCCAATACCCACCCCAATACCCACCCCATTTCCATCCCAATACTCACCCAATGCCCACCCCAATGCCCACCCTGATCCCACCCCATACCCACCCCAATACCCACCCAATGCCCACCCCAATCCCACCCAATCCCACCCAATCCCACCCCAATACCCACCCCATACCCACCCCATTTCCACCCCATACCCACCCCATGCCCACCCCATACCCACCCCATACCCACCCAATCCCACCCCATACCCACCCCATACCCACCCAATGCCCACCCTGTGCCCACCCCAATCCCACCCAATCCCACCCCAATACCCACCCCAATGCCCACCCCAATACCCACCCCAATGCCCCCCCCATACCCACCCCATGCCCACCCCAATACCCACCCCATACCCGCCCCATGCCCGCCCCGTGCCCGCCCCATACCCACCCCATTTCCACCCCATACCCGCCCCATACCCACCCAATGCCCACCCCATTTCCACCCCAATACCCACCCCATGCCCACCCCATTTCTACCCCAATACCCACCCCGTGCCCACCCCAATCCCACCCAATCCCACCCCAATACCCACCCCATACCCACCCCATACCCGCCCCATACCCACCCCATACCCACCCCATACCCACCCCATACCCACCCCAATACCCACCCCATACCCACCCCATACCCACCCCATGCCCACCCCGTGCCCGCCCCGTGCCCGCCCCTCACCGCTCTCTGCCCGCAGCCCCCCGCCGCAGCGCCGGCCGCCCTCGGCGCTGCCTCCTCCGGGCCGCCCTCCGTCGCTGCGGGCACCGGCCCCGGGGCCGCCGCCGCTGCCCGGGGGGGCACCGCCCGCCTTCGCCGCGCCGCCCATCCCGTCCCGCCTCGGCCCCTTCGCCGCCGCCGCCGCCGCCGAGCCGTTCGGCGCCCCGCCCCAGATCCCCGCCCGGCCCGCCCGCGTCCCGCCCGGCATCCCGCCCGGCGTGCCCCGGTGAGACCGGCGGCGGGGCGGGCGGGATCCGATGGGATCCGATGGGATCTGATGGGATCTGATGGGATCTGATGGGGTTACACTGGGATACACTGGGGTTACACTGGGATTCGCTGGGGTGGGCTGGGATACACTGGGATCTGCTGGGGTTACACTGGGATACACTGGGGTTACACTGGGATCTGCTGGGGTCACACTGGGATACACTGGGGTTACACTGGGATCTGCTGGGGTGGGCTGGGATACACTGGGGCGGGTGGGATCCAATGGGATCCGATGGGATCCGATGGGGTCTGATGGCGTGGGCTGGGATTCGCTGGGGTGGGCTGGGATCTGCTGGGGATGGACTGGGATACACTGGGGTTACACTGGGATCTGCCGGGGATGGACTGGGATCCACTGGGGTGGGCTGGGATCTGATGGGATCCGCTGGGGTGGGCTGGGATTCGTTGGGGTGGGCTGGGATCCACTGGCATCTGCTGGGGTCACACTGGGATACACTGGGGTTACACTGGGATCTGCTGGGGATAGACTGGGATCCGCTGGGGTTACACTGGGATCTGCTGGGGTGGGCTGGGATCTGCTGGGGTTACACTGGGATCTGATGGGATCCGCTGGGGTGGGCTGGGATCTGCTGGGGTTACGCTGGGATCTGCTGGGGATGGACTGGGATTCGTTGGGGTGGGCTGGGATCTGCTGGGATCTGCTGGGGTCACACTGGGATACACTGGGGTTACACTGGGATCTGCTGGGGATAGACTGGGATCCACTGGGGTGTGCTGGGATCTGATGGGATCCGCTGGGGTGGGCTGGGATCTGCTGGGGTTACACTGGGTTCTGCTGGGGATGGACTGGGATACACTGGGGTGGACTGGGATCTGCTGGGGTCACACTGGGATACACTGGGGTTACACTGGGATCTGCTGGGGATAGACTGGGATCCACTGGGGTGGGCTGGGATCTGCTGGGATCTGCTGGGGTCACACTGGGATCTGCCAGGATGGGCTGGGATCCGCTGGGGTTACACTGGGAGTACACTGGGATGTGCTGGGGTGAGCTGGGATTCGCTGGGATGGACTGGGATCTGCTGGGGTTACACTGGGATTACACTGGGACATACTGGGATACACTGGGATTACACTGGGACACACTGGGATCCACTGGGATTACACTGGGACATACTGGGACCCACTGGGGATCCACTGGGATTACACTGGGACATACTGGGACATACTGGGACATACTGGGATCCACTGGGGACCCACTGGGACCCCCGGGACCCCCGCTCAGCGCCCCCGTTCCCGCAGGAGGCCCCCGGCGGCCCCGAGCCGCCCGACCATCATCCGCCCGGCCGAGCCCTCCCTGCTGGATTAACCGCGGGATCCGCCGGATCCTCGGGATCCAGCCCGGCCACCGCCCCCGGCACCGGGAGAAACGGGGGAAAAACGGGAAAAAACGGGAAAAAATGGGGGAAAGGCAACCCAGAGACACACAGAGCCAGCCCGGAGCTGATCCTGATCCCTGATCCCGGGGCTGATCCTGATCCCTGATCCCAAATCCCGGGACTGATCCTGATCCCTGATCCCGAATCCCGGGACTGATCCTGATCCCAGGGCTGACCCCAGATCCTGGGACGGATCCTGATCCCAAATCCCGGGGCTGATCCTGATCCCGGGGCTGACCCCAGATCCTGGGACGGATCCTGATCCCAAATCCTGGGGCTGATCCTGATCCCTGATCCCAAATCCCGGGACTGATCCCAGATCCTGGGACGGATCCTGATCCCGAATCCCGGGGCTGATGCTGATCCCGAATCCCGGGGTTTGACATTTGACCCCAGATCCCGGGGCTGATCCTGAATCCTGGCACTGATCCCAAATCCCGGCACTGATCCCAAATCCCGGGGCTGATCCCAGGTCCTGGGGCTGATCCTGATCCCAGATCCTGGCACTGATCCCAAATCCCGGGGCTGATCCCGAATTCTGAGGCTGATCCCTGGGCTGATCCCGAATCCCATCCGGGAGCTGATCCCGAATCCCGGGGCTGATCTCGGATCCCAATCCCGGATCCCATCCCAGATCCCAATCCCAGATCCCAATCCCGGATCTGATCCCGGATCCCAGTCCTGGATCCCAATCCCGGATCTGACTCTGGATCCCAATCCCAGATCCCAATCCCGGATCCCAAATCCCAGATCTGATTCCCGATCCCGATCCCGATCCTGGATCCCGATCCCGGATCCTGGATCTGATCCCGGATCCCAATCCCAGATCCCAATCCTGGATCCCGGATCCCGGCGGGGACATCTCCCGGGCAGGTCCCGGCAGCTCCGGTCCCTCCCGGTGTCTCCCGGTCTCTCCCGGTGTCTCCCGGTCACTCCCGGTCCCTCCCGGTGTCTCTCCCGATCCCTCCCGGTCTCTCCCGGTCTCTCCCGGTGTCTCTCCCGGTGTCTCTCCCGGTCCCTCCCGGTCTCTCCCGGTCCCTCCCGGTCTCTCCCGGTCTCTCCCGGTGTCTCCCGGTGTCTCCCGGTCTCTCCCGGTGTCTCCCGGTGTCTCCCGGTGTCTCTCCCGGTCCCTCCCGGTCTCTCCCGGTGTCTCTCCCGGTGTCTCTCCCGGTCTCTCCCGGTCCCTCCCGGTGTCTCTCCCGGTCCCTCCCGGTGTCTCTTCCGGTCTCTCCCGGTGTCTCCCGGTGTCTCCCGGTGTCTCTCCCGGTGTCTCTCCCGGTGTCTCTCCCGGTCCCTCCCGGTCTCTCCCGGTCCCTCCCGGTGTCTCTCCCGGTCCCTCCCGGTGTCTCTTCCGGTCTCTCCCGGTGTCTCCCGGTGTCTCCCGGTGTCTCTCCCGGTGTCTCCCGGTGTCTCCTGGTGTCTCCCGGTGTTTCCCGGTCCCTCCCGGTCCCTCCCGGTCTCTCCCGGTCTCTCCCGGTCTCTCCCGGTCTCTCCCGGTCTCTCCCGGTGTTTCCCGGTCCCTCCCGGTGTTTCCCGGTGTCTCCCGGTCCCTCCCGGTGTCTCCCGGTCCCTCCCGGTGTCTCTCCCGGTCTCTCCCGGTCTCTCCCAGTCACTCCCGGTCTCTCCCGGTGTCTCTCCCGGTCTCTCCCGGTGTTTCCCGGTGTCTCTCCCGGTCTCTCCCGGTCTCTCCCGGTGTCTCTCCCGGTCTCTCCCGGTGTTTCCCGGTGTCTCTCCCGGTCTCTCCCGGTCTCTCCCGGTGTCTCTCCCGATCCCTCCCGGTCCCTCCCGGTCTCTCCCGGTGTCTCCCGGTACCGAATTTTGGGGTGGGGGCGGGGGGGGAACTTTGCACTTTGTCAGAATTCCCGAGGGGGGAGGGGCCGGGGCCTTCCTCCCCCTCCTCCTCCTCCCCAAATTCCCGGAAAATTCCCGGAAAATTCCCGGAAAATTCCCGGAAAATTCCCGAAAAATTCCCGGGATTTTGCCCCAAAACCGCCCCCGGCTCCTCCCAGGCCTCGGCTTTGGGGGGTTTTTATTTTTATTTATTTTTTTCCTTTTTTTTTTTTTTTTTTTTGTTAATTTTTGGTGGTTTCTTGGGGTTTTTTGGGGGTTTTTGGGTTTTTTTGAGGTTATTTGGGTTTTTTAGGGTTTTTTCCAGGGTTTTTGGGGGTTTTTTTGGGGGTTTTTTGGGGGTTTTTTTTGAGGGTTTTTTTGAGGTTTTTTTGAGATTTTTTTGAGATTTTTTTGAGATTTTTTTGAGATTTTATTGAGATTTTTTTGAGATTTTTTTCGGGTTTTTTTGGGGTTTTTTTGAGGGTTTTTTTGGGGATTTTTTTAGGTTTTTTAGGAGGGTTTGGGGGGGTTGAGGTGGTTTTTTTTGTTTTTTGAAGTTTTTTGGGATTTTTGGGGGGTTTTTTGCGGGGGTTTCTTTGAGGGTTTTTTTAGGTTTTTTTATGTTTTCTGTGGGTTTTTTTGGGGGATTTTTTAGGGTTTTTTTGGTTTGGTTTTTTTTTTGAAGTTTGGGGATTTTATTGAGGTTTTTGGGGATCGTTTTGAGGGTTTTTTTTAGAATTTTTTTTCCTTTTTTTCGTTATTTTTGGGGGGGTTTTTTTGAGGGTTTTTTTGGAATTTTTTGGAGTTTTTTGGGTGCTTTTTTTTAGTTTTTTTTTTGTTTGTTCGTTTTTTTGGGTTTTTTTAGGGCCGGGCCAAACACTGGAATTCCCCGAGGGGATTTCCCCGCTGATCCCAAATTCCCTGAAAACCTCAGGAATTTTATTCGGGAATTTCCCCGGGAGAGGAGGAGGAGGAAGGGGAGGAAGCCGCGGCCCCGCCGCGTTCCCGCTCCGCCGGGAGCCGAGGTTGTAAATATTTTTACAGAATTGTATTAATTGTATAAAAAAAAACCAAAAAAAAACAAAAAAAAAATTGGGAAAAAAAATTAAAAAAAAAAAAAAATTGGGGAAAAAAAAAGAGGGGGGGGGAATTAAAAAAAAATTAAAAATACAAAATAAAAAATTAAAAAAGCTAAAAAAAAAAAATTTAAAAAAAGGAAAAAAATGATAAAAAAAAATTTAAAAAAAGCCAAAAAACGCGGCCCAGCAATAAATGAAGAAAAGTGGAATTTTCCCAACCCCCCCCCGGCCCCGGTGCCTTAACGACCCCCCGGCTCGGGGGGGGCTAATTAATCCATTAACGAGCCGGGGGCGGATTTTTTTTTTTTTTTGGGGGGGGGGGTTCCCCCCGAAGTGCCTCCGCTCCGCGTCCCATTAATGAACTAAAAAATCCGAATAAAGGGAGAAAAAAAAAAACAAACCAAAAAAATCCCAAACCCGCCTGAGCTCCGCGCAGTTCCTGGGGCGGGGGTCTGGCGGTGGGGGGGATTCGGTGCGGAACGGGGAAAAAAACGGTGAAAAAACGGGGAAAAATGGGCGAAAAATTGGGAAAAAAACCCCAAAATTCCGTTTACGCGCGCCGCGTTCTCCGCGCTCATTGGCTGCTCCCTCCTGAGCGCTGATTGGTCAGCGCTGCAGCCCGGGCCCCGCCCCCTCTGCGCTCATTGGGTGCTTTCCTCCGCGCCGTCCTGAGCTCTCATTGGTCAGTGCCACAGCCCGGGCCCCGCCCCCTCCGCGCTCATTGGCTGCTCCCCTCCGCGCCCTCCTGAGCGCTGATTGGTCAGTGCCACAGCCCGGGCCCCGCCCCCTCCGCGCTCATTGGCTGCTCCCCTCCGCCCCCTCCTGAGCGGTGATTGGTCGGCGCCGCAGCTTGGGCCGCGCCCCCTTCGCAGGGTTCGCGAGCGCCCCCTGGCGGAGCGCGAGTCCCACAATGCACCGCGCGGGCCCGGGGGGGGAATTTGGGGCAAATTTGGGGGAATTTGGGGCAAATTTGGACAATCCCTTGGAGCTCCTGGAGAAGCTCTTCCCACACTGGGGACACCCGTAGCGTTTCTCCCCAGGGTGGCTCCTCAGGTGGACATCAGGCTGGACCTTGTCCTAAAGCTCTTCCTGTATTTCCCACACCTGTAGGGCCGTTCCCTGGTGTGGCTCCTCCCAGCGCCGCCCTTACTGGGAGCGCTGGGAGGGAACTGGGAGCGCTGGGAGGGAACTGGGAGCGCTGGGAGGGAACTGGGAGCGCATTCCCTCCCAGCACCGCCCTTACTGGGAGCACTGGGAGGGAACTGGGAGCGCTGGGAGGGAACTGGGAGCACTGGGAGGGAACTGGGAGCGCTTTCCCTCCCAGCTCCGCCCTTACTGGGAGCACTGGGAGGGAACTGGGAGGGAACTGGGAGCACTGGGAGGGAACTGGGACCGCTGGGAGGGAACTGGGAGCGCTGGGAGGGAACTGGGAGCGCTTTCCCTCCCAGCACCGCCCTTACTGGGAGCACTGGGAGGGAACTGGGAGCACTGGGAGGGAACTGGGAGGGAACTGGGAGCACTGGGAGGGAACTGGGAGCACTGGGAGGGAACTGGAAGCGCTGGGATGGAACTGGGAGGGAACTGGGAGCTCTGGGAGGGAACTGGGAGCACTGGGAGGGAACTAGGAGCGCTGGGAGGGAACTGGGAGCGCTGGGAGGGAACTGGGAGCGCTCTCCCTCCCAGCACCGCCCTTACTGGGAGCGCTTGGAGGGAACTGGGAGCACTGGGAGGGAACTGGGAGGGAACTGGGAGCGCTTTCCCTCCCAGCACCGCCCTTACTGGGAGCACTGGGAGGGAACTGGGAGCGCTGGGAGGGAACTGGGAGCACTGGGAGGGAACTGGGAGCTCTGGGAGGGAACTGGGAGCGCTTTCCCTCCCAGCTCCGCCCTTACTGGGAGCACTGGGAGGGAACTGGGAGCGCTGGGAGGGAACTGGGAGCGCTTTCCCTCCCAGCTCCGCCCTTACTGGGAGCGCTGGGAGGGAACTGGGAGCGCTGGGAGGGAACTGGGAGCGCTTTCCCTCCCAGCTCCGCGCTTACTGGGAGCACTGGGAGGGAACTGGGAGGGAACTGGGAGCACTGGGAGGGAACTGGGAGCGCTGGGAGGGAACTGGGAGGGAACTGGGAGCGCTGGGAGGGAACTGGGAGCGCTGTCCCTCCCAGCCCCGCCCTTACTGGGAGCGCTGGGAGGGAACTGGGATCGAACCGCGCCCCGAGGCGGCTGCGGGCGGGGCCGAGGGGCGTGGTTATGCAAATATACTTTGAATCCCGCGTTGTGATTGGTGCATCTCGCTGTCCTTTGCGATAAGTTTAGGGCGTGGCTATGCAAATGTTTTATTTCGCGGGCGTGTCGTGGGTTTTACTGTGGGCGTGGTTATGCAAATGAAGACGGGTTCTTGGCGGGGTTTTGCCGTTGGTGGGCGGGGTCATGCAAATATGGCATCGCTTCCCGCGCGGTGGTTTGTGGGAAGCTCCCACATGGTCACCCAGGGACCCCCCCCAAATTTGGGGTCCTCCCCTCCCCCACAGCCGCAGGGAGTCGCTCCAGGGGGGGGAATTTTGGGGACCCCCCCTGAAATTTGGGGTTCCCAGCCCCAAAAACCTTCAGGACCCCCAAAATCCCCCCAGGGCTCTCTGGGGACCCCCCGCTCCCCTCTTCGGCGGTGATTTTTGGGTTTGGTGGGGCTGGGGACCCCCCGCGGGTGACACCCCTGGGTGCCACCCCCCCCGATGGGTGACACCCCGGGGTGTCCCCCTCCACAGGGGGAAAAGGGGTGGGAATAGCGGGGAGAAAAGGGGTTGAAATGATAATAATAATAGCAAGAATAATGGGAATAAAAGTAATCAAAGTTATAAGAATAGTGAGAGTGATCGTGGGAATAATGGGAATAAAAGCGATAGGAATAGCAGGAGTGATAGCGGGGATAGCACAGGGGGAAAGGGATAAATTATATAAAATATTATAGAATATAAAATAATAGCGAGAATAATGGGAATAAAAGTGATAGGAAGAGGGGGAGTGATGGCGGGGATAGCAGGGATAAGGAGAGTAAAAAATATAGGAATAGTGGTGATAATAATAGCGGGAATAAAGAGAATAAGGGGAATAAAAGTGGTGGGACTAGCGGGAATGATAGCGGGAATAATGGGAATAATGGGAATAAAAGTGATAGGAATAGTGGGAATGATAGTGGGAATAATGGCAATAAAAAAGGGATAGTGGGGATGATAGCAATAATAATGGTAGTACGGAACCGGGAATTCCGGGGGTTCAGAACCGGGAATTCCGGGAGTTCAGAACTGGGAATTCTAGGGGTTCAGAACCGCGAATTCCGAGGGTTTAGAACCGGGAATTCCAAGGGTTTAGAACTGGGAATTCCGAGGGTTCAGAACCGGGAAATTCGGGGGTCCAGAACCGGGAAATTCGGGGGTCCAGAACCGGGAATTCCGGGGGTTTAGAACCGGGAATTTTGGGGGTTTAGAACCGGGAATTCCGGGGGTTTAGAACCGGGAATTTTGGGGGTTCAAAACCGGGGATTCCAAGGGTTTAGAACCGGGAATTTTGGGGGTTCAGAACCGGGAATTCCCGGTAAGTCCGGACCCCCCGTGCCCTCCAAACCCACCGCAGCCCCCTCCAGCCCACGCGTGTCCCCCCAAAATCCACCCCCGCGTCCCTCCCGCTGTCCCGGTGAGGCGTCCCGGGGGTCCCGGTTGCCCCTCCTAGTTCCCGGTGAGGACACGGAGCCGGGAGCGCCTCCCGGCGTCCCCACGGATCGAGGCTGGCCCTGGATCCGGTTACCGGGAGCCCTCCGGGAGGATCCCGCCGCCTCCGGTGCTGCCGGTGCTCCACCGGACTCGATGGTGCCAATAAAGGTGTTCGTCTCCAGCGCCGCCACCTTCCCGGTGTCCCGGTACTGGTGCCCCATTCCTGGTGTCCCGTTCCATTCCCCATTCCCGCTGTCCTGTCCCGCTGTCCCGTTCCCATTCCCGGTGCCCATTCCCGCTGTCCCGTTCCCGGTGCCCCGTTCCCGTTACCACTGTCCCATTCCCAGTGTCCCGCTGTCCCGTTCTCGGTGCCCCGTTCCCATTCCCGGTGTCCCGTTCCCGGTGCCCCGTTCCCAGTGCCCCGTTCCAATTCCCGGTATCCCGTTCCCATTCCCTGTTCCCCGTTCCCGTTCCCGGTGTCCCGTTCCCATTCCCGGTGTCCCGGTGTCCCGTTGCCCCGTTCCCATTCCCGTTGCCCCGTTCCCGGTGCCCCGTTCCCATTCCCGGTATCCCGTTCCCATTCCCGGTGCCCCGTTCCCGGTGCCCCGTTCCCGGTGCCCCGTTCCAATTCCCGGTATCCCGTTCCCATTCCCCGTACACCGTTCCCATTCCCGGTGTCCCGTTCCCATTCCCGGTGCCCATTCCCGCTGCCCCGTTCCCGTTCCCGCTGTCCCATTCCCGGTGCCCCGTTCCTGTTCCCGGTGCCCCGTTCCCATTCCCGGTATCCCGTTCCCATTCCCGGTGCCCCGTTCCCGGTGCCCCGTTCCAATTCCCGGTATCCCGTTCCCATTCCCGGTACACCGTTCCCATTCCCGATGCCCATTCCCGCAGCCCCGTTCCCATTCCCGGTGTCCCGTTGCCCTCCCGCCCGCCAGGGGGCGCACCAGCCCCGCCCGCTGCCTTTTTTGTGGGCGTGTCCCGGTCGGTGTGGGCGTGTCCCGGGTCGGTGTGGGCGTGTTTCGGTCGGTGTGGGCGTGTCCCGGTTGGCGGTGGGCGTGTCCCGGCCGCTGTGGGCGTGTCCCGGCCGCTGTGGGCGTGTCCCGGCCGCTGTGGGCGTGTCCCGGCCGGTGTGGGCGTGTCCCGGCCGCTGTGGGCGTGTCCCGGGTGGCGGTGGGCGTGTCCCGGCCGGTGTGGGCGTGTCCCGGGTGCCGGTGGGCGTGTCCCGGGTCAGTGTGGGCGTGTCCCGGCCGCTGTGGGCGTGTCCCGGGTCAGTGTGGGCGTGTCCCGGCCGGTGTGGGCGTGTCCCGGCCACTGTGGGCGTGTCCCGGGTCAGTGTGGGCGTGTCCCGGGTCAGTGTGAGCGTGTCCCGGCCGGTGTGGGCGTGTCCCGGGTGGCGCTGGGCGTGTCCCGGTCGCTGTGGGCGTGTCCCGGGTCAGTGTGGGCGTGTCCCGGTCGCTGTGGGCGTGTCCCGGGTCAGTGTGGGCGTGTCCCGGGTGGCGGTGGGCGTGTCCCGGCAGCTGTGGGCGTGCCCAGGGTCGGTGTGGGCGTGTCCCGGGTGGCGGTGGGCGTGTTCCGGCCGCTGTGGGCGTGTCCCGGCCGGTGTGGGCGTGTCCCGGTCAGTGTGGGCGTGTCCCGGCCGCTGTGGGCGTGTCCCGGCCGCTGTGGGCGTGTCCCGGCCGCTGTGGGCGTGTCCCGGCCGCTGTGGGCGTGTCCCGGCCGGGTCGGGGGGCGTGGCCCCGCGTGGGCGGGGCGCGGCGCGGTCCAAGATGGCCGCGGTGTCGGTGTTCCCCGGCGTGCGGCTCCTCACGGTCGGGGACGCGAACGGGGAGATCCAGCGGCACCAGGAGCAGCAGCCGCTGCGCCTCGAGGTCCGCACCGGCCCCGACAGCGCCGCCATCGCCCTCTACGGCCGTGAGTGCGCCCGGGAGCGCGGCCCGAGCGGGGCGGGCGAAGGCGTGAGGGGCTCTGAGGGGATGGGGGAGGGGCCCTGAGGAGGCCCCGAGGGGTCTCCGGGGACGGGGGGGATGGGGGGGGTCGGGCAGGAGCTGTGGGGAGCTGGGGGGGGTCCCTGGGGGGTCCGTGGGGATGGGGGGGTCGGTGGGGAGGGGGCGCGTGGGTCTGGGGGGTGGGTTGGGGGCTGGGGGGGTTTGGGGGATTTGGGGCTCGGGGGGGCTGGGCTGGTTTGGGGAGGGGTCCGGAGAAGGGTTTTGGGGGGGCTTTAAGTGTCCGTCAGCTCGGGGGGGCTCGGGGGCAGCTCGGGCTGGGGGGGGGTCCCGGTTCCCCCGTGCCCCCCGCCCGTGTCCCCGTTTCTGTCCCCGTCCCCGTTCCCGTTCCCGTCCCCCGGCGTTTCCCGGAGGCTGCGGAAAGTTGATTCCCATCCCCCCCGCTCCTGCCCGCTTTTACCCGAAACGGCCCCGATTCCGTGACCTTCCCGGTACCCCCGCCCCGGTTCCGGGGCCACGGGAGGCGGCGGCGGCACCGGCTCCGCTCTTTGTCTCGGCGCACGGTCCCGGCTCTTCCCCTGCTTTGGGGCTTTTTTTAAACTCCTCTTTATTTATTTTCTCCCCCCGAACTCGGCGCCCGCCGGGATTCCCGCGGCTACCGGGGGGTGGTGGGGAGCGACCCCCGGCCCCCTCCCCTCGGTGCTAACGGGGCGCTCGTTAACCGCCGGGAATAATTAATGAACCGGCGGGAATAATGAGCCGGCGGGAATAATTAACGCGCGGCTTCGCCGGCTTTGACACCGATGCTGAGGGGGTGGGGAGGGAAACTGAGGCACGGCCGCCGAGCCCGCGGCTCCTCCCGGTGCCGGGAGAACCGGAGCTGCCCCCGGAGCCTGCGGCCGCCGTTCCGGAGCTGCCTTTGTGTGCCGGGCCGGGGGGCTCCGGGTGGTCCGGGCGGAGCATCTGCCGGTCCTTTCATCGCCCACAAAGAGCCGCGGCCGCCGGGGCTCCCGCTCCCGGTGCTCCCGGTGGAAACCCGCCGCTCCCGGTCCCTCCCGCAACTTCCCGCGGCGTGGGAAGGACCCCCGGGAGGTGTGGGGAGGGGAGGGGGGGAAACCGGGATTTTTATTTTATTTTTTTGGGAAGCGGCTGGGTCGGTTTTTCCGGCGTGAGAGCGGCCGGGAGCTCCGGGGGTGCCTCCCGGGATGGCTCCCGGTCCCCGGGCCGGTTCCGGGGGAACGGGGCTGACTCCCGGGATGGCTCCCGGGGCACTTCCCAACTCCTGGGGCGATCCCAGCCCCTCCATCCTCTTCCCTGACCCCAAATCCTCATTTCTTTCGGGAATTCCGGCTGCCCCCCCCCAACACCGGGCCGTGCTTTAGGAGCCCCCCCCCCCCGCGCTGTAATTAGAGGTTAATTAGGTTAATTGTGCTTTATCCCGCTCTGTTGGGAGGGTTCGGAACCGGGACCGGGCGGGGGCCTGGCCTGGCGCTCACCTCGCTTTTCTCTCTGTCCCCTCCCCGTTTCCTTTCATTCCACCCCATTTTCCCTCCGTGCCCGCCCCGTTCTCCCTTCCCCCTCCCCATTCCCGGTGCTCCCCTTCCCCTCATTCCTGCTTTTCCCCTTCCATTCCCTGTTTTTCCCCCCCATTCCTGTTTTCCCCCCAATTCCCTATTTTTCCCTCTCCCCATTTTTCCCACCCATTCCCATTTTTCCCCTCATTCCTGTTTTTTCCACCCAATTCCCTCTTTCTTCCCCCTCTATTCTCATTCCCCCCCTCTTTTTTCCCCTTACATTCTCATTTTTCCCCGTTTTTCCCCCCATTCCCCATTTCCCCCCATTCCCATTTCTGCCCCCCAATTCCCTGTTTCTTCACTCCATTCCCCATTTTCCCCTCTCCATTCCTGTTTTTTCCCCCTTTTTCCCCCCACAATCCCCCTTTTCCCCCCTCCATTCCCATTTCCCCCCCATTTTTCCCCCAAATCCCCTTTTTTTCCCCCAGACGAGGATGTCTGCGTGTTCAAGTGCTCCGTGTCCCGCGAGACGGAGTGCAGCCGGGTGGGGAAGCAATCCTTCATCATCACCCTGGGCTGCAACAGCGTGCTGCTGCAATTCGGGACCCCCACCGGTGCGCAGCCCCCCTGCATCCCCCCCAGCTCCCCGGGGATCCCCCAATAACCCCCAACCCCCCCCTTTGGGTTGTTTTGTATTTTTCCCAGATTTCTGCTCTTTTTACAACATCCTGAAGAACTGCCGGGGACACAACACGGAGCGCTCGGTGTTCAGCGAGCGCACCGAGGAGTCCTCGGCCGTGCAGTACTTCCAGGTGGGAATTCCCGGGGCTGGGGGGGGATTCTGGCTGGGTTTGGGGAGAATCTGGTTGGGTTTGGGGAGATCTGGTTGGGTTTGGGGAGATCTGGTTGGGTTTGGGGAGATCTGGTTGGGTTTGGGGAGAATCTGGTTGGGTTTGGGGAGAATCTGGTTGGGTTTGGGGAGAATCTGGCCGGGTTTTGGGGAGATTTGGCTGGGTTTGGGGAGATCTGGCTGGGTTTGGGGAGATCTGGCTGGGTTTGGGGAGATCTGGCTGGGTCTGGGGAGAATCTGGTTGGGTCTGGGGAGATCTGGTTGGGTTTTGGGGAGATCTGGCTGGGTCTGGGGAGATCTGGTTGGGTTTTGGGGAGATCTGGCTGGGTCTGGGGAGAATCTGGCTGGGTCTGGGGAGATCTGGCTGGGTCTGGGGAGATCTGGCTGGGTCTGGGGAGATCTGGCCGAGTTTTGGGGGCACACCTGGCCGGGTTTTGGGGGCACACCTGGCCGGGTTTTGGGGAGAATCTGTCTGGGTTTGGGGAGAATCTGGCCGGGTTTTGGGGAGATTTGGCTGGGTTTGGGGAGATCTGGCTGGATTTTGGAGAGATCTGGCTGGGTTTGGGGAGAATCTGGTTGGGTTTTGGGGAGAATCTGGCCGGGTTTTGGGGAGATCTGGCTGGGTTTGGGGAGAATCTGGCTGGGTTTTTGGGAGAATCTGGCTGGGTTTTGTGGGGAATACCTGGCTGTGTTTTGGGGAGATCTGGCTGGGTTTGGGGAGATCTGGCTGCTTTTTTGGGGATACGTGGCCGGGTTTTGGGGGGAATCTGGCCAGGTTTTGGGGGGAGAATCTGGCCGGGTTTTGGGGGGGGAATCTGGCTGGGTTTGGGGATACCTGGTTGGATTTTGGGGAAATCTGGCTGGGTTTGGAGAGATCTGTCTGCTTTTTTGGGGATACGTGGCCGGGTTTTGGGGGGAGTCTGGCCGGGTTTTGGGGATAGCTGGCTTTGTTTTGGGGAGAATCTGGCCGGGTTTTGTGGGGAGTCTGGCCGGGATTTGGAGGGAATCTGGCTTTGTTTTGGGGAGAATCTGGCCGGGTTTTGGGGGGAGTCTGGCCGGGTTTTGGAGGGAATCTGGCTGGGTTTTGGGGATAGCTGGCTTTGTTTTGGGGGGAATCTGGCCGGGTTTTGGGGATAGCTGGCTTTGTTTTGGGGGGAATCTGGCCGGGTTTTGGGGGGAATCTGGCTGTGTTTTGGGCATAGCTGGCTTTGTTTTGGGGAGAATCTGGCCGGGTTTTGTGGGGAGTCTGGCCGGGTTTTGGGGGGAGTCTGGCTTTGTTTTGGGGAGAATCTGGCCGGGTTTTGGAGGGAATCTGGCTGTGTTTTGGGGATACCTGGCTTTGTTTTGGGGGGAATCTGGCCGGGTTTTGGGGGGAGCACCCAGCCAGGATCCCGGGCTGACGGGCTGTCCGTGTGTCTGGCAGTTCTACGGGTACCTGTCGCAGCAGCAGAACATGATGCAGGACTACGTGCGCACGGGGACGTACCAGCGGGCGATCCTGCAGAACCACAGCGACTTCAAGGACAAGGTCTGCCATTTTTCGGGGGGTTCAGCTCGTTTTGGGGGGAACCCGGTGTGTTTTGGGGGGTCTGACTGGGTTTTTGTCGAGACTGGCTTAAGGAGGGAAGCCTGGCTTGGGTTTTGGGGAGATCTGGTTCCGTTTTTGGGGAGATCTGGCTGGGTTTTAGGGGGAATACCTGGCTGGGTTTTGGGGGAATCTGGCTGGATTTTAGGGGGAATCTGTCTGCTTTTTTGAGGAATCTGGCTGGGTTTTGGGCAGGATCCAGCTTGGATTCAGGTGGGAATCCCGTCTCACCTTTTGGAGAACTTGCCCTGTTTTTTTGGGAAGCCTTGCTCGCTTTTGGGACAAACCAGCCAGATTTTGGGGTTTGGCTCCAGCTCCAGCAGCACAGCTTTGTCCCAGAGCTGGAAATTGGGTTGTTTTTCCCATCCTTGGGGAGCACAGCTGGCCAGGGGTGTGGGCCAGCCCCACTGCTGCCGTTCCCACGCGCGTTAAAATGGGATCAAAAATGGGATCGAGCACAGATCAAAACCAGGATCAATATGGGATAAATGTGGGATAAACCACAGGATCAAAATCAGGATCAAACACAGATCAAAACTGGGATCAAAAAAAGGGGTTCAAATGCAGGATCAAATATGGGATAAAACACAGGATTAAATGTGGGTCAAATGTGGCATTCAAACACAGGATCAAATGTGGATCAAAAATGGGATCAAATGCAGATCAAAACTGGGATCGAACACGGGATCAAAAATGGGATCAAATGCAGGATCAAATATGGCATAAAGCACAGGGTCAAATGCAGGATCAAATATGGGATCATACATCGAACACGGGATCAAATATGGGGTCAAACACAGGATTAAACATGGGATCAAACACAGGGTCAAATGTGGGATTAAATGCAGGATCAAACACAGACTCAAACATGGGATCAAACAGGGGATTAAATGCAGGATCAAACATGGGATCAAACACAAGATCAAACACGGGATTAAATGCAGGATCAAACACATGACCAAACACAGGATCAAATGTAGGATCAAACATGGGATTAAAATGCAGGATCAAAGACAGGATCAAACACGGAATCAAACACGGGATTAAATGCAGGATCAAGCACAGGATCAAACATGGGATTAAACACGGGATTAAATGCAGGATCAAACACAGAATGAAACACGGAACAAACACAGGATCAAACACGGGATTAAATGTGGGATCAAACACAGGGTCAAACACGGAACAAACACAGGATCAAACACAGGATTAAATGCAGGATCAAAGGTTTAAATGCAGGATCAAACACCAGCCCAAACACGGGATCAAACACGTGATTAAATGCAGGATCAAACACAGGGTCAAACATGGGATCAAACACGGGATCAAACATGGAACAAACACAGGATCAAACACAGAATCAAACACGGAACAAACACAGGATCAAATGTAAGATTAAATGCAGGATCAAACACGGGATTAAATGCAGGATCAAACACAGGATCAAACACCAGCCCAAACGCGGGCTCGGCGCGGTTTTGCCTGCCCTGATCCCCGGGGATCCGCTGGGATCCGGGCCTGGGGGGCTCCTGGAGGATCCCAGCTGCCCCCAAACCTTTCCCAGATCGTGCTGGACGTGGGCTGCGGCTCGGGGATCCTCTCCTTCTTCGCGGCGCAGGCCGGGGCGCGCAAGATCTACGCCGTGGAGGCCAGCACCATGGCCCAGCACGCCGAGGTGAGCCCCACCCCGACAGCAAACGGGTTTAAAATCACGGGGATTTGGGGTTCGAAGGAAAATTCAACTTATTTTCCCTGGGAAAATACCCAGGGAAAGCGTAGGCCTTGTACTTGCTACTGCACCTGTGTAGCCAGTAGATGATAAATGCTGTAATTGTTAGATGTGATGATTGTTTAGTAATTAAATCTAATTGCTGTTCAATCGTAAGAATAATCATGAGAAACTGTGGTCTAAGGAAGATCACGAGAAACTCGTGCTCGCATAAAGCCAATGTATACAATAGAACAATATAAGTTTAATAATTAATATGGAAGTTAAATGTAAGAATAATCATGAGAAACTGTGGTCAGGGGCTTGAGAAAGATCACGAGAAACTCGTGCTTGAATAAAGCCGATGTATACAATAGAACAATATAAATTTAATAATTAATATGTAAGTTAAAACAATAGAAGTTTAATAATTAATATGTAAGTTATATAGGGATAGAATGTAAAATACATTCAGCTCAAAAGCCGTGTCAGAGTCAGATTTGGGTTTGTACCCCTGATTCCCAGAGCTCTCAATAAAAGCACCTGCAGGGAGTCATATCCCCATGATTATTTGTGTTTCTGAACACTGACAACCCCATCCCCTTTTCCCCTCCTTTTCCTCTCCTTTCTTCCTTCTTTTCCCCTCCTTTCTTCCTTCTTTTCTCCTCCTTTCTTCCTTCTTTTCTCCTCCTTTCTTCCTTCTTTTCCCCTCCTTTCTTCTCTCTTTCCCCCTCCTTTCTTCTCTCTTTCCCCCTCCTTTCTTCCTTCTTTTCCCCTCCTTTCTTCTCTTTTTTCCCCTCCTTTCTTCCTTCTTTCCCCCTTCTTTCTTTTCCCCTCCTTTCTTCCTTCTTTTCCCCTTCCTTCTTCTCTTTTTTCCCCTCCTTTCTCCTCTTTTTTCCCCTCCTTTCTTCTTTTTTCCCCTCCTTTCTCCTCTTTTTTTCCCCTCCTTTCTCCTCTTTTTCCCCCTCCTTTCTTCCTCCTTTTCCCCTCCTTTCCCAGGTGCTGGTGAAGAGCAACAACCTGACGGAGCGGATCGTGGTGATCCCGGGCAAGGTGGAGGAGGTGTCCCTGCCCGAGCAGGTGGACATCATCATCTCCGAGCCCATGGGCTACATGCTCTTCAACGAGCGCATGCTCGAGAGCTACCTGCACGCCAAGAAGTACCTGAAGCCCAGTGGTGAGCGCCGCTGGGGGGGTCCCCGGGGGTCCCCGGGAGCCGTGGGACCCCCCAGGCTCCAAGCTGGTCCCTTCCCCAGGGAACATGTTCCCCACCATCGGCGACGTGCACCTGGCGCCCTTCACGGACGAGCAGCTCTACATGGAGCAGTTCACCAAGGCCAACTTCTGGTCAGGCGGCGCGTGCCAGTCCCTGGTCATGTTCCCATTCCCTATTCCCAGTCCCCATTCCCAATCCACATTCCCAGTCCCTGTACCCAGTCCCATTCCCTGTTCCAGTCCCAGTCCCTGTGCCCGTCCCCATTCCCTGTTCCAGTCCCAGTCCCTGTGCCCGTCCCCATTCCCAGTCCCTATTTCCAGTCCCTGTGCCCGTCCCTATTCCCAGTCCCCATTCCCAATCCACATTCCCAGTCCCTGTGCCCGTCCCCATTCCCTGTTCCAGTCCCAGTCCCTGTGCCCGTCCCCATTCCCAGTCCCTATTTCCAGTCCCTGTGCCCGTCCCTATTCCCAATCCCCATTCCCAGTCCCCAGTCCCAGTCCCTGTGCCCGTCCCCATTCCCAGTCCCTGTGCCCGTCCCCATTCCCTGTTCCAGTCCCAGTCCCTGTGCCCGTCCCCATTCCCAGTCCCTATTTCCAGTCCCTGTGCCCGTCCCTATTCCCAGTCCCTATTCCCAATCCCCAGTCCCAGTCCCTGTGCCCGTCCCCATTCCCAGTCCCTATTTCCAGTCCCTATTCCCAATCCCCATTCCCAGTCCCCGTGCCCGTCCCCATTCCCAGTCCCTGTGCCCATCCCCATTCCCAATCCCCATTCCCAGTCCCCAGTCCCAGTCCCTGTGCCCATTCCCAATCCCCATTCCCTGTTCCATTCCCATTTCCCGTTCCCATTCCCTGTTCCCAGTTCCCATTTCCCATTCCCAGTTTCCCAATCCCATTCCCCATTTCCCATTCCCTGTTTCCCAATCCCATTCCCAGTTTCCCATTCCCAGTTTCCCAATCCCATTCCCCATTTCCCATTCCCTGTTCCCCAATCCCATTCCCAGTTTCCCATTCCCAGTTTCCCATTCCCAGTTTTCCCATCCCCATTCCCAGTTTCCCATCCCCATTCCCTGTTTCCCAATCCCATTCCCATTTCCCATTCCCAGTTTCCCATCCCCATTCCCATTTCCCATTCCCAGTTTCCCATTCCCTGTTTCCCAATCCCATTCCCCATTTCCCATCCCCATTCCCAGTTTCCCATTCCCTCCATCCCACAGGTACCAGCCCTCCTTCCACGGCGTGGATCTCTCGGCGCTGCGCGGCGCCGCCGTGGACGAGTACTTCAGGCAGCCGGTGGTGGTGAGGGCCCGGGGCTCGGGGGCTGTTCTGGGGGTCCAGGGGCGGTTCTGGGGGTCCAGGGCCCGTTCCGGGGGTCATGGGGCAGTTCTGGGGATCCTGGGGTCGTTCTGGGGGTCCTGGGGTCATTCTGGAGTTCCAGGGGCATTTCCGGGGGTCCAGTGCCCATTCTGGGGGTCCAAGGGCAGTTCTGGGGGTCCAGGGCCCGTTCTGGGGGTCCAGTGCCCGTTCCGGGGGTCCAGGGGCCATTCTGGGGGTCCAGGGGCCTGTTCTGGGGGTCCAGGGCCTGTTCTGGGGGTCCAAGGGCAGTTCTGGGGGTCCAGGGCCCGTTCCGGGGGTCCAGTGCCCGTTCCGGGGGTCCAGGGGCCATTCTGGGGGTCCAGGGCCTGTTCTGGAGGTTCAGGTCCCGTTCTGGGAGCCCAGGGGTAAATGTGGAGGTCCAGGGTGGTTCTGGGGGTCCAGTGCCTGTTCTGAGGGTCCAGAGGTCCTTCTGAGGATCCAGGGGTTGTTCTGGGGGGGCTTCAGTCGAGCCAGGAGGGTCCCAAACCCGAGCCCACCCCCCTTTTCTATCCCAGGACACTTTTGACATCCGGATTTTAATGGCCAAATCCGTCAAATACACCGTGAACTTCTTGGAAGCCAAGGAGGGTGACTTGCACAGGTGAGGGCCCACCTTGGGGGGCGGTCCTGGCATGGGCTGCGGGTCTCCGCCCACCCCCCAATAATTAACTCCCGCTAATTATTCTCTCCCCCAGGATAGAAATCCCCTTCAAATTCCACATGCTGCACTCGGGGCTGGTGCACGGCTTGGCCTTCTGGTTCGACGTGGCCTTCATCGGCTCCATGTAGGTGTTGGGGGGGGTCCCCAAAAGGTGGGGAAGGGTCGTGGCCGACCCCCCCTGACCCCTCTGCCCCCCCAGAATGACGGTGTGGCTCTCCACGGCGCCCACGGAGCCGCTGACCCACTGGTACCAGGTGCGCTGCCTCTTCCAGTCGCCGCTCTTCGCCAAGGCCGGCGACACGCTCTCAGGGACCTGCCTGCTCGTCGCCAACAAGAGGTGGCCGCGGGGATTTTGGGGGAGCAGAGGGGATTTGGGGGGCATTCAGGGCTGGTTTGGGGGAGCAGAGGGGATTTGGGGGGCATTCAGGGCTGGTTTGGGGGAGCAGAGGGGATTTGGGGGGCATTCAGGGCTGGTTTGGGGGAGCAGAGGGGATTTCAGGGGGATTTGGGGATGTTTTGGGGGAGCAGAGGGGATTTTGGGGGGCATTCAGGGCTGGTTTGGGGGAGCAGAGGGGATCTGGGGGGCATTCAGGGCTGGTTTGGGGGAGCAGAGGGGATCTGGGGGGCATTCAGGGCTGGTTTGGGGGAGCAGAGGGGATCTGGGGGGCATTCAGGGCTGGTTTGGGGGAGCAGAGGGGATTCCAGGGGGATTTGGGGATGTTTTGGGGGAGCAGAGGGGATTTGGGGGGCATTCAGGGCTGGTTTGGGGGAGCAGAGGGGATTTTGGGGGGCATTCAGGGCTGGTTTGGGGGAGCAGAGGGGATTTCGGGGGGCATTCAGGGCTGGTTTGGGGGAGCAGAGGGGATTTCAGGGGGATTTGGGGATGTTTTGGGGGAGCTCTCGGTGCTCAGAGGGGTTTGGGGGGGATTTGGGAGAGCTCTCGGTGCACAGAGCAGGTTTGGAGGGGATTTGGGGATGTTTTGGGGGAGCAGATGGGATTTGGGGGGCATTCAGGGCTGGTTTGGGGGAGCAGAGGGGATTTGGGGGGCATTAGGGGGATTTAGAGCCATTTTGGGGGAGCTCTGGGGGGGTTTGGAGGAGATTTGGGGAAATTTGGGCCGTTTTGGGGGGTTTGGGGGGATGTGACGGGGTACACGGAGGATGTGGGGGGCTCCTGGGGGAATTGGGGGGCACGGGGTGGATTTGGGGGGCACAAGGGGGGTCCCCAAGCCCCCCCCCCCCAGCCGTGTCCCGGTTCAGATCCACTGCCCAGTTTGGACTGGGGGGGCTCCCCCTGGCCCAGTTTGGACTGGGGGGGCTCCTGGCCCAGTTTGGACTGGGAGGGGGCTTCCCCTGGCCCAGTTTGGACTGGGGGGGCTCCTCCAGGCCCAGTTTGGACTGGGGGTCTCCTGGCCCAGTTTGGACTGGGGGGGCTCCTCCAGGCCCAGTTTGGACTGGGAGGGGGCTCCCCCTGGCCCAGTTTGGACTGGGGGGGCTCCTCCAGGCCCAGTTTGGACTGGGAGGGGGCTCCCCCTGGCCCAGTTTGGACTGGGGGGGCTCCTGGCCCAGTTTGGACTGGGAGGGGGCTCCCCCTGGCCCAGTTTGGACTGGGGGGGCTCCTGGCCCAGTTTGGACTGGGAGGGGGCTCCCCCTGGCCCAGTTTGGACTGGGGGGGCTCCTGGCCCAGTTTGGACTGGGAGGGGGCTCCCCCTGGCCCAGTTTGGACTGGGGGGGCTCCTCCAGGCCCTCGACCCCTCAGGGCCATTTTGGTGCCTCAGAGCCCCCCTTTGGCTGCACTTTGGGGGTCTCTGCGCCCCCCCAGCTCCATTTGGGGGTCCCAACCCCCCTCCAGCTGTTTTTATTTTTGGGGGGCGGGGGTCTCACGGGCTGTCCCCCCCACCCCTTCCCCAGACAGAGCTACGACATCAGCATCGTGGCCCAGGTGGACCAGACGGGCTCCAAATCCTCCAACCTCCTGGACCTGAAAAACCCTTTCTTCAGGTAAGGGCCAAGCTGGGGATTTGTGTGGGGACCCCCAGGACCCTCCCCCACCCCCCAAAAACCCTGACGCCCCCTCCCCACCCCCAGGTACACGGGCACGACCCCCTCGCCGCCCCCCGGCTCCCACTACACGTCGCCGTCGGAGAACATGTGGAGCACGGGCAGCACCTACAACATGAGCACGGGCATGGCCGTGGCCGGTGGGTCTGGGGGGGTTCTGGGGGGGTTTTGGGGGGTCTGGGGGGGTCACCCCTCGGGTTTGGGGGGGCTCTGACCCCCTCCCACCCTTGTCCCCACGCAGGGATGCCGGCGGCCTACGACCTGAGCAGCGTCATCGCCGGGGGCTCCAACGTGGGGCACAACAACCTGATCCCCCTGGGTGAGGGTGGGGGGCTCACAGTGAGGGTGGGGGGCTCACAATGAGAGTGGGGGGCTCACAGTGAGGGTGGGGGGCTCACAATTAGACTGGGGGGCTCACAATGAGGGTGGGGGGCTCACAATGAGAGTGGGGGGCTCACAGTGAGGGTGGGGGGCTCACAGTGAGGGTGGGGGGCTCACAATGAGGGTGGGGGGCTCACAGTGAGGGTGGGGGGCTCACAATGAGAGTGGGGGGCTCACAATGAGAGTGGGGGGCTCAGAACGAGAGTGGGGGGCTCACAATGAGAGTGGGGGGCTCACAATGAGGGTGGGGGGCTCACAATGAGAGTGGGGGGCTCACAATGAGGGTGGGGGGCTCACAATGAGAGTGGGGGGCTCACAATGAGACTGGGGGGCTCACAGTGAGGGTGGGGGGCTCACAATGAGAGTGGGGGGCTCACAATGAGGGTGGGGGGCTCACAATGAGAGTGGGGGGCTCACAATGAGGGTGGGGGGCTCACAATGAGGGTGGGGGGCTCAGAACGAGAGTGGGGGGCTCACAATGAGAGTGGGGGGCTCACAGTGAGGGTGGGGGGCTCACAATGAGACTGGGGGGCTCACAGTGAGGGTGGGGGGCTCAGAACGAGACTGGGGGTTCATGGCGGGCTCAGAGAGAGAATGGGGGGCTCACAATGAGAGTGGGGGGCTCACAATTAAGAGTGGGGGGCTCAAAATTAGAGTGGGGGGCTCACAATTAGAGTGGGGGGCTCATGGGGGGCTCACAGAGAGAGTGGGGGGCTCAGGGTGGGAGTGGGGGTCCCACAATGATTTTTGGGGTCCCACAATCGGAGTGGGGGTCTCACAGTCACAATGGGGGTCCCCCAATCAGAGTGGGGGTCCCACAATGACTTTGGGGGTCCCACAGTCACAGTGGGGGTCCCACAATGACTTTGGGGGTCCCACAATCGGAGTGGGGGTCCCCCAATCAGAGTGGGGGTCCCACAATGACTTTGGGGGTCCCCCAGTCACAGTGGGGGTCCCCCAATCAGAGTGGGGGTCCCCCAGTCACAGTGGGGGTCCCACAATGACTTTGGGGGTCCCCCAGTCACAGTGGGGGTCCCACAATGACTTTGGGGGTCCCCCAGTCAGAGTGGGGGTCCCCCAATCAGAGTGGGGGTCCCCCAATCAGAGTGGGGGTCCCCCAGTCACAGTGGGGGTCCCCCAATCAGAGTGGGGGTCTCACCCCCCTCCTCACCGTGCCCCCCCACAGCCAACACCGGCATCGTCAACCACACCCACTCCCGGATGGGCTCCATCATGAGCACGGGCATCGTGCAAGGTACCCCCAAAACCCCCCCAAACCCCCCAAAACCCCCCAAAACCCCCTCCCTGCGCCCCCCAGAGCCCCGGCTGACCCCCCCGTGCCCCCCAGGCTCGTCCAGCGGGCAGAGCGGCGCCGGCTCCAGCGGGCACTACCCCCTGAACAGCCAGTTCACCATGGGCGGCCCCCCCATCTCCATGGCGTCCCCCATGTCCATCACCACCAACACCATGCACTACGGCAGCTGAGGAGCCCAAAATCCAGGGAAAAAACCAAAATCCGACACCCCCGGGGCTGCCCCGCCCCGCCCGGGGCTTCCCCTCCTTCCCCCCCTCCTCGCTCCGTGCCGGACCCGGAGGGGAATTTGGATTTTTTTGGGGATTTTATTTTTTTGGGGGGTTTGTTTTTTTGTTGTTGTTTTTCCTCGGGGAAGGTTTTGTACCGCTCGGATTCCCGGGATTGGGGCGGGGTGGGGGGAGGGGAAAATTCCCTCCTCGCCCACCGGGAATCCCCCCCCGGGATGGGAATCCCGCCGGGAAGAACGGGAACGGGGAACGGGCCGAGAGCCGCGGGCCTGGCCCCGTTCCGGGACGGGATCGGGAATTTTTCCGGGATTTCTCCGGAATTTCTCCGGCTGTAGTCTGAATAAACGGGAGGGTTTCCACACTCGGGCCACCTTCAGGGGTCTGGGGGCTTCCCCGAGGGGGGCTGGGGGCTCCCAAAATTCCTGGGGGCTCCAAAAATTCCTGGGGGCTCCAAAATCCTTGGGGGTTCCCAAAATCCCTGGGGCTTCCAAAATTCCCAGGGGGCTCCAAAAATTCCTGGGGGCTTCAAAAATTCCCAAGGGGCTCCAAAAATTCCCTGGGGGTTCCAAAATCCTTGGGGCTCCAAAATATCCCTGGGGGTTCCCAAAATTCCTGGAGGGTTCCAAAATATCCCTGGGGGTTCCCAAAATTCCTGGAGGGTTCTAAAATCCCTGCGAGCTCCCAAAATTCCTTGGGGGCAAAAAATCCCTGGGGCTCCAAAAATTCTCTGCAGGACTTCCAAAATCCTTTGGGCTCCAAAATATCCCTGGGGGTCCAAAAATCCCTGGGGGCTCCAAAAATTCCTGGAGGGTTCCAAAATCCTTGGGGGCTCCAAAAATTCCCAGGGGATTCCAAAATTCTTGGGGCTCCCAAATTCCTGGCGTCTCCCAAAATTCCTGGGGAGTTCCCAAAATCCCGTGGAGCTCCCAAAAATTCCCGGGGGGCTCCAAAATATGCCTGGGAGGTCCAAAAATCCCTCGGAGTTCCAAAATCGCTGGGGGCTCCAAAAAACACCAAAAACATCACCCAAAAACTCCAAAAACAAACATCACCCAAAACCACCAAAATCATCACCCAAAAACACCAAAATCATCACCCAAAAACCCCAAAATCATCACCCAAAAACAAACATCACCCAAAAACCCAAAAAACATCACCCAAAAACAAACATCACCCAAAAACCCCAAAACATCACCCAAAAACCCCAAAAACATCACCCAAAAACCCCAAAAACATCACCCAAAACCACCAAAATCATCACCCAAAAACCCCAAAAACAAACATCACCCAAAACCACCAAAAACATCACCCAAAACCACCAAAATCATCACCCAAAAACCCCAAAAACATCACCCAAAAACCCCAAAAGCATCACCCAAAACCCCCAAAAACATCACCCAAAAACCCCAAAAACATCACCCAAAACCACCAAAATCATCACCCAAAAACCCCAAAATCATCACCCAAAAACCCCAAAATCATCACCCAAAAACCCCAAAAACATCACCCAAAAACCCCAAAATCATCACCCAAAAACCCCAAAATCATCACCCAAAAACATCACCCAAAAACCCCAAAATCATCACCCAAAAACCCCAAAAACATCACCCAAAAACCCCAAAATCATCACCCAAAAACACCAAAATCATCACCCAAAACCACCAAAATCATCACCCAAAAACCCCAAAATCATCACCCAAAAACATCACCCAAAAACCCCAAAATCATCACCCAAAAACCCCAAAAACATCACCCAAAAACCCCAAAAGCATCACCCAAAAACATCACCCAAAAACCCCAAAAACATCACCCAAAACCACCAAAATCATCACCCAAAACCACCAAAATCATCACCCAAAAACCCCAAAATCATCACCCAAAAACCCCAAAATCATCACCCAAAAACCCCAAAATTGGCTCCGGGGGAATCCCGGGATTGGCCCCGGCGGAATCCCGGGATTTACCGTGGCACCGGGGCAATCCCGGGACTCACGGCGGCACCGGGGCTCGCCCGTTCAGGAGCCTCCCGCTGCCGGGCCGTGACACCCCCGCCGGTTGTGAGGGACCCCCGGTACCGACCCCCGGTACCGGCCCCCGGTACTGACCCCCGGTACCGGCCCCCGGTACCGACCCCCGGTACTGACCCCCGGTACCGACCCCCGGTACCGACCCCCGGTACTGACCCCCGGTACCGACCCCCGGTACCGACCCCCGGTACCGGCCCGTTCCAGGGACCCCCCCCGGTACCCAACCCGGTACCGGCCCCGCTCCGCCGCCCCCCGAGACCCGTCCGGTCTCACCCCCGCCCCCAGGGGCCGTCCCGGGACCGCCGGTACCACCGGGACCGGTACCGCCCACCGGCAGCGCCGCCGACCCCGGACCCCCCTCAGGACCCCCAAAATCCCCCCAAAAACTCCCCCAGGACTCCCAAAATTCCCAAAAAACCCCCAAGGACCCTCTAAAATTCCCAAAAAAACCCCCAGGACTCCCAAAATTCCCCCAAAAACTCCCCCAGGACCCCCCAAAATTCCCAAAAACTCCCCCAGGACCCCCTAAAATTCCCAAAAAACTCCCCCAGGACCCCCCAAAATTCCCAAAAACTCCCCCAGGACCCCCAAAATTCCCAAAAACTCCCCCAGGACCCCCCAAAATTCCCAAAAACTCCCCCAGGACCCCCTAAAATTCCCAAAAAACTCCCCCAGGACCCCCCAAAATTCCCAAAAACCCCCCAGGACCCCCCAAAATTCCCAAAAACTCCCCCAGGACCCCCTAAAATTCCCAAAAACTCCCCCAGGACCCCCCCAGGACCGCCCAAAATTCCCAAAATCACCCCAAAACTTCCCCAAGACCCCCAAAATCCCCCCCAGACCCCCCGCCAAAACTCCTAAAATCCTCCCAGGATCCCCCAAAAACCTCCCAGGACCCCCCAAAAAACCTCCCAGGACCCCCAAAATCCCCCCAGGACCCCCCAAAATCCCCCAGACCCAAAACTCTGCCCCTTCTCCTCTTTATTGGAGCCGCTGGCGGGAGAAGGGGGTGACAAATTTTGGGGGGGGGGTTTGGGGGGAGGGGTCGCCCCCCCGTCCCCCCCCCCTCGAAAATTTTGGGGATTTTTTGGGGGGTTTCGGGGTCCCCCCTCCCCACAATTCCCGGGATTTTCAGCGCCGCCGGTACAAAAATAAAAGCTCTGCGCGACCCCTCCCCCCCCCAAAAACGCGCGACCCCCCCCCCAAAATTCCGATTTTTTGGGGGGGAGGGGGAGGGGAGGGGTCAGACCCCCCCCAATTTCCCCCCCCCAATGCTACAGCAGGGCCAGAATTGGGGAAACCCCCCCAAAAAAAAGAAAAAAAAGAAAAAAAAATCGGAATTTTGGGGTCAAAAAACCCCAAAATTTGGGGGGGGGGCACCCCGGTATTGCTGCAGCTCGGGGGGGCCGGGGGGACCCCCCCAATTTGGGGATTTTTGGGGTTTGGGGAGGGGTCCCTGTGCAAATTTTGGGGAGGAAAACCCCGAATTTGGGGTCTCTGCGCCCCCCCCCCCGAAATGGCTTTTTGGGGTCCCCCCCTTTTCTTTTTTTGGGGTTCCCGGGGGGGGAATTTTCCGTCTTTTTTTGTCTTTTTGCGTTTTTTAAAAAATAGAATAAAAATTCCCCGACCCTCCCCCCCCAAAATAAATCCTGAAATGAATAGAATCAAATAATATCGATAAAATAATCCTAATAAAAATAATCCAAATAAAAGAATCCAAATAAAATAATCCAAATAAAATCAATTTTAAAAACCCAATAAAATAACCCAAATAAAATAACCCAAATAAAATAATCCAAATAAAATCATTTTTAAAAACCCAATAAAATAATCCAAATAAAATAACCCAAATAAAATAATCCAAATATAATCATTTTTAAAAACCCAATAAAATAATCCAAATAAAGTAATAAAAAAACCCCAATAAAATAATCCAAATGAAATAATCCAGATAAAATAATGATTTGGATAAAAGTCATTCAGATAAAATAATCCTGATAAAAACAATCTCAATAAAAATAATTCTGATAAAATAATGATTCAGATAAAAATAATCCCGATAAAATAATTCTGATAAAATAATTCCGATAAAATCATTCCCGGTAGAAATGATTCTGATAAAATAATCCCATTAAAACAATTCTGATTAAAAAATAATCAAAATAATTCAATTGAAATGATCCCAGTAAAACCATTCCAATAAAAAGAATTCCAATAAAAATAATTCCAATAAATCGATCGCGATAAAAAGAATTCCAATAAAAAGAATTCCAATAAAACCATCCCAGGTCATTCTCAAAAAATAATGTTAGAAAAATAAGAATTCTGCTAAAATAATTCCCGTTAAAATAATGCCAAGAAAGAATTCCGACGAGAACAATTAAAAAAAAAAAATTAAAAATAATTCTGCTGCAAAGCAATTCCCATCAATGAACGAATTCCAATAAAAAATTCCAATGAAAATAAATCTCATAGAAATAAATAATCCCAATTAAAAAAATATAATCTCGATAAAACTGAATCACAATAATCTCAAGAAAATTAAAAATAAGTAAAAATAATCCTAATAAAAATTATTATTAGTAATAATAAATAATAATCCAAATAAAAATAATTTTTAGCATTATTAATAATTAGAATAAAAGAATCCTAATTAAAAATCTAAGTTAAAAAAATCAATAAAAATAATCCAAATAAAAATAAAGAAGAAATGAAAATAATCCCAATAAAAATGAATTGAAATAACCCAAATAAAAATAAATAAAAATAAATGAAAATAATTCAAATAAAAATAGAAAATAGTAAATGGAAATAGCCTAAATAAAAATAAAATAAAATAATTCAAATAAAAATAGAAAATAATAAATGGAAATAGCCCAAATAAAAATAATGAATAATAATAAATGAAAATAATTCAAATAAAAATACAAAACAAATGGAAATAGCCCGAATAAAAAATAAAAATAAAAGAAAATAATTCAAATAAAAATACAAAATAAGTGGAAATAGCCCGAATAAAAAATAAAAATAAAAGAAAATAATTCAAATAAAAATACAAAATAAGTGGAAATAGCCCGAATAAAAATAAATAAAATAATTCAAATAAAATAAATCCCGAATTTCTGCCCTCACCCCTCCCGGGGGGGTTCCCATCTCTCCCCGTCCTCTCCCGGGGGCGGCTCCCAACGGAACCGGGGCGGTCCCGGAGCCGGTACCAGGACGGTTCCCGGGGGGGTTCCCGGTGCCGGTCCCGGTGCCGGTCCCGGTCCCGGGGGTGTTCCCGGTGCCGGTACCGGTGCTGGTCCTGGGGGTGGCTCCGGGGGCGGCTCGAAGCGGAACCGGGGGGTTCCGGGAGGGGTTCCCGGTGCTGATGCCGTGCCCGGTGGCGGTACCGGTACCGGGGGTGGCTCGAAGCGGAACCGGGGGGTTCCGGGAGGGGTTCCCGGTGCTGATGCCGTGCCCGGTGCCGGTACCGGGGGTGGCTCGAAGCAGAACTGGGGGGTTCCAGGAGGGGTTCCCGGTGCTGATGCCGATCCCGGGGGCGGCTCGAAGCGGAACCGGGGGGTTCCGGGAGGGGTTCCCGGTGCCGATGCCGATCCCGGGGGGGTTCCCGGGGGCGGCTCGAAGCGGAACCGGGGGGTGCCGGGAGGGGTTCCCGGTGCTGATGCTGTGCCCGGTGGCGGTGCCGGTACCGGGGGCGGCTCGAAGCAGAACCGGGGGGTGCCGGGAGGGGTTCCCGGTGCCGATGCCGTGCCCGGTGCCGGTACCGGCTCGGGGCTGGGCGGTGCCCGCAGGCGGAACCACTCGCGGTTCTCGTGCAGCGCCCGCAGCATCTCGCGCCCGTCCGGGTGCACCAGCTCGGCCCAGGCCTCCCACAGCGGCTGCACCACGAAATCGATGAAGCCCACCTGAGGGGACACGGGGACACGGGGACAGGGATGGGACAGGGACAGAGGGACAGGGACAGGGACAGGGACAGGGATGGGGACAGGGACACAGGGGACAGGGATGGGGACAGAGGGACAGGGACAGAGGGACAGGGACAGGGACAGGGACAGAGGGGACAGGGATGGGGACAGGGATGGGACAGGGATGGGACAGGGATGGGACAGGGATGGGGACAGGGATGGGACAGGGACAGGGACAGAGGGACAGGGACAGGAGGGACAGGGATGGGGACAGGGACAGAGGGGACAGGGATGGGGATGGGACAGGGATGGGACAGAGGGACAGGGATGGGACAGGGACAGGGATGGGACAGGGACGGGGATGGGAATGGGGATGGGGACAGGAATGGGACAGGGACGGGGACAGGGACAGGGACAGGGACGGGGATGGGACAGGGACAGGGACGGGGACAGGGACGGGGACAGGGATGGGACAGGGACGGGGATGGGACAGGGACAGAAGGGACAGGGATGGGACAGGGAACAGGGGTGGGGACAGAGGGGACAGTGACAGAGGGGGACACCAGGTCACAGGTGGGGACAGAGACAGCAGGGACAGGGGGGACAGGGGACAGGGACAGAGGGGACAGGGACGGAGTGGACAGCGACAGAGGGGGACACCAGGTCACAGACGGGGACAGGGACAGGGGACAGGGGGGACAGGGGACAGGGACAGAGGGGACACAGCGGAGAGGGACAGAGGGGACACCGGGTCACAGACGGGGACAGGGACAGGGGACAGGGATAGCAGGGGGACAGCACAGGGGACAGTGGGGGGGTGACAGAGGAGACATCAGGGACATTGGGGACATCGCAGGGGTCCGCACCTGTGGTTTCTTGCTGGTGGCACCTGTCACACTGGGGCTGATCTCCCTGTGTCCCCAGATGTCCCCATGTCCCCCAGGTGTCCCCATGTCCCCCAGGTGTCCTCACCTGGGATTTCTCCACCGAGGCGCTGTGCTTGTTGCACAATGGGCTGATCTCCCTGTGTCCCCAGGTGTCCCCAGGTCCCCCAGGTGTCCCCCATGTTCCCCAGGTGTCCTCACCTGGGATTTCTCCACCGAGGCGCTGTGCTTGTCGCACATGGGGCTGATCTCCCTGTGTCCATACCTCCATGTCCTGTTCCCCCAGGTGTCCCCCAGGTCCCCCAGGTGTCCCCAGGTGTCCCCAGGTGTCCTCACCTGGGATTTCTCCACCAAGGCGCTGTGCTTGTCGCACATAGGGCTGATCTCCCATTGTCCCCAGGTGTCCCCAGGTGTCCCCAGGTGTCCTCACCTGGGATTTCTCCACCGAGGCGCTGTGCTTGTCGCACATGGGGCTGATCTCCCATTGTCCCCAGGTGTCCCCATGTCCCCCAGGTGTCCCCAGGTGTCCTCACCTGGGATTTCTCCACCGAGGCGCTGTGCTTGTCGCACATGGGGCTGATCTCCCATTGTCCCCAGGTGTCCCCCATGTCCCCCAGGTGTCCCCAGGTGTCCTCACCTGGGATTTCTCCACCGAGGCGCTGTGCTTGTCGCACATGGGGCTGATCTCCATGCCGCGCTCCCGCTCCCGGTCTCCCTGCCGGAAGAACTCCTCCATGATCCGCTCCGTCCACTGCCGGTACAGCCCCAGCGGCTTGGTGGGGTTGCTCAGGTCGGCGCAGTGCACCATGTTCCGCAGCACCTGGGGACAGGGACGTCACCAGGGACACCTCGGGGACAGGGAGGGCCACCTCGGGGATGGGGATGTCACCAGGGACTCCTTGGGGACACAGAACTGCCACCGCGGCCACCTCGGGGATGGGGATGTCACCAGGGACACCTCGGGGACACGGAACTGCCACCAGGGCCACCTCGAGGACGGGGACGTCACTGCGGCCACCTCAGGGACACAGAACTGCCACCGCGGCCACCTCGGGGACAGTGATGTCACCAGGGACACCTTGGGGACAGGGAGGGCCACCTCGGGGACAGGGATGTCACCAGGGCCACCTCGGGGACATGGAACTGCCACCGCGGCCACCTTGGGGACAGGCAGGGCCACCTCGGGGACGTCACCAGGGATACCTTGGGGACACAGAACTGCCACCGCGGCCACCTCAGGGACAGCGATGTCACCAGGGACACCTCGGGGATGGGGACATCACCAGGACCACCTCAGGAACACAGAACTGTGACCGTGGCCACCTTGGGGACAGCAATGTCACCAAGGACACCTCGGGGACAGGTGGGGACACCTCGGGGACAGGTGGGGACACCTCGGGGATGGGGACATCACCAGAGACACCTTGGGGACACAGAACTGTGACTGCAGCCACCTCGGGGACAACGATGTCACCAAGGACACCTCGGGGACGGGGACGTCACCAGGGCCACCTTGGGGACAGGCAGGGCCACTCCGGGGACAGCGATGTCACCAGGGACACCTCAGGGACAGGGATGTCACTGCAGCCACCTCGGGGATGTCACCAGGGCCACCTCGGGGATGGCCAGGACCCCCCTCAGGGCACCTGGACCACCCCCAGGATCCCCTCAGGGCTCTTTGGGGACACCCCCAGGGATCCCCCACACCCCCATAGGACCCCCCAAAGATCCCCAAGACCTCCTCAAAAACCCCTGAAACCCCCCTGGGGACCCCTGAGACCCCCCCAGGACTTCTTGGGGACCCCCGAGACCCCCCTAGGACCCTTCTGGGGACCCCCCCAGGCCGTTTTTGGGGGTTCCCCGCACACCTGGATGCGGTCGGTGTAGTTGTCCAGCAGCAGGACCCCCGAGCTCGTCACCTTCTTGGTCTCCACCATGGTCTTGAGGTCCGCCAGGAGGCTCATGTGCTTGGACATGTCCGTGGCCAGCACCTGTGGGACCCCAGAGCGGGGGGCTGGGGGTCCGGGGGGGCTTCCCAAGGGTGGAGGGGGAATTTCGGGGGTCCCTGGGGCTGCTCCCGGGGTGCTGACCGTGTCCACGGCCATCGGGCGCAGGGATTTGGGGGTTTGGGGCAGGGATTTGGGGGGTTTGGGCAGGGATTTTGGGGTTTGGGCAGGGATTTTGGGGTTTGGAGCAGGGATTTTGGGGTTTGGGCAGGGATTTGGGGGGTTTTGGGCAGGGATTTGGGGGTTTGGGGCATGGATTTTGGGGTTTGGGCAGGGATTTGGGGTTTTGGGCAGGGATTTTGGGGGGTTTGGGGCAGGGATTTGGGGGTTTGGGGCAGGGATTTTGGGGTTTTGGGCAGGGATTTTGGGGGGTTTGGGGCAGGGATTTGGGGGTTTGGGGCAGGGATTTTGGGGTTTTGGGCAGGGATTTGGGGGGGTTTGGGGCAGGGATTTGGGGGGTTTGGGCAGGGATTTTGGGGTTTTGGGCAGGGATTTTGGGGGGTTTGGGCAGGGATTTTGGGGTTTTGGGCAGGGATTTTGGGGTTTGGGGCAGGGATTTTGGGGTTTTGGGCAGGGATTTTGGGGTTTGGGGCAGGGATTTGGGGGGTTTGGGCAGGGATTTTGGGGTTTTGGGCAGGGATTTTGGGGGGTTTGGGGCAGGGATTTTGGGGTTTTGGGCAGGGATTTGGGGGGGTTTGGGGCAGGGATTTGGGGGGTTTGGGCAGGGATTTTGGGGTTTTGGGCAGGGATTTGGGGGTTTGGGGCATGGATTTTGGGGTTTGGGCAGGGATTTTGGGGGTTTGGGCAGGGATTTTGGGGGGTTTGGGGCAGGGATTTTGGGGGGTTTGGGCAGCGTTTTCAGGTTTTGGGCAGGGATTTTGGTTTTTGGGCAGGGATTTTGGTTTTTTAGCAGGGATCTCAGGTTTTTGGGGTGCTGACCATGTCGATGACCATCTGGCGCAGGGCCTGGCGCTGCCGCCGGGACAGGTTCTGGAAGATGTCGCAGTCGCGCTCCTGGAGCAGCTTGAAGCCCACGGCCAGGTGATGGTTCTCCAGCACCGACTCGTCGTTGTAGAGCAGCGCCAGCTCCGAGTCTGGGGGCACCGCCAGGGACCCCCGGGACCCCTCAGGGGCTGGGGAGGAACCCCAGGACCCCCAGGACACGCAGAGGGACCCCCGGGACCCCTCAGGGGCTGGGGAGGAACCCCAGGACCCCCAGGACATGCAGAGGGACCCCCGGGACCCCTCAGGGGCTGGGGAGGAACCCCAGGACCCCCAGGACACGCAGAGGGACCCCCCAGGACCCTTCAGCATGTGGGGAGGAACCCCAGGACCCCCAGGATATGGGGTGAGGGACCCCTGGGTTATGGGGAGGGACCCCCAGAACACAGGGAGGGACCCCCTGGGACCCTCAGGACACAGGGAGGGACCCCCAGGACTCAGGGAGGGACCCCCAGAACACAGGGAGGGACCCCCTGGGACCCTCAGGACACAGGGAGGGACCCCTGGGACCCCCAGGACACAGGGAGGGACCCCCTGGGACCCCCAGGACACAGGGAGGGACCCCCAGGACACAGGGAGGGACCCCTGGGACCCCCAGGACACAGGGAGGGACCCCCAGGACACAGGGAGGGACCCCCTGGGACCCCCAGGACACAGGGAGGGACCCCCAGGACACAGGGAGGGACCCCCAGGACACAGGGAGGGACCCCTGGGACCCCCAGGACACAGGGAGGGACCCCCAGGACACAGGGAGGGACCCTCAGGACACAGGGAGGGACCCCTGGGACCCCCAGGACTCAGGGAGGGACCCCCAGGACACAGGGAGGGACCCCTGGGACCCCCAGGACACAGGGAGGGACCCCTAGGACACAGGGAGGGACCCTCAGGACACAGGGAGGGACCCCTGGGACCCCCAGGACACAGGGAGGGACCCCCAGGACACAGGGAGGGACCCCCTGGCACCCACTGGTGTTGATGAGGAACTGGTTGGACACCCCGGGGTGGTCGACGTCGTGGATGGCGGCGGCAAAGAGAGCGGCCAAAACCTCCAGGTCGGTGAAAACGTCCTGGGATGGGGAGAGGGACCCCCTCAGACCCCTCCCCAAAACCCAGTGGGTCCCCCTCCCCCCCTCAGACCCCTCCCCAAAACCCAGCGGGTTCCCCCCACCCTCATGTGGGTCCCTGTGTCCGCTCGCAGTACCCAATTCTGGGCGCCCTCACCCCAAAATCACAGCCAGATCTGCTCCCACCACCCATTTTTAGGTTCCCCCACCCATTTATGGGGACCCCCCCCCATTTATAGGATGCCCCCACTCCCCCAATTATGGATCCCACCACCCATTCACAGGATGCCCCCCCACCCATTTATGGGACCCCCCACTCATTTATAGGACCCCACACACATTTATAGGATGACCCCTCCCCATTTATGGACCCCACCCATTTATGGGACCCCCCATTCATTTATGGATTCCCCACCCATTTGTGCCCCCCTCCCCATTTATGGGACACCTCACCCATTTATAGACCCCCCGATTTATGCCCCCACCCCCATTTATGACCCCCTCCCCATTTATGGACCCCCCATTTATGGATCCCACCACCCCATTTATGCCCCCCTCCCCATTTATGCCCCCCTCCCCATTTATGACCTCCTCCCCATTTATGGACCCCCCATTTACAACCCCCTCCCCATTTAAAGCCCCCATTTATGGATCCCACCACCCTATTAATGCCCCCCTCCCCATTTAAAGCCCCCCATCCCATTTATGGATCCCACCACCCCATTAATGCCCCCCTCCCCATTTATGACCCCCTCCCCATTTATGGACCCCCCATTTATGGATCCCACCACCCCATTTATGCCCCCCTCCCCATTTATGCCCCCATCCCCATTTATGACCCCCTCCCCATTTATACCCCCCACCCACCCCATTTAAAGCCCCCCCATTTATGGATCCCACCACCCCATTAATGCCCCCCTCCCCATTAATGCCCCCCTCCCCATTTAAAGCCCCCCATCCCATTTATGGATCCCACCACCCATTTATGACCCCCACCACATTTATGACCCCCACCACCCCATTTATGCCCCCATCCCCATTTATGCCCCCCTCCCCATTTATGCCCCCCCCATTTATGACCCCCTCCCCATTTAAAGCCCCCATTAATGCCCCCCTCCCCATTAGTGCCCCCCTCCCCATTTAAAGCACCCCATCCCATTTATGGACCCCAGCACCCCATTAGTGCCCCCCTCCCCATTTCTGCCCCCGCCCCGCTCAGGGGTGCCCCGCGGGGGTCCCGGGGCGGGGGTGTCACCTCGAGGGCGGGGGTGGCCAGCAGGACGTGGGTGGACTGCAGCACGTCGGCGGCGTGCAGGCTGTTGTGGTACGCCACGTCGGGGTGGTAGTGCCGCTCCAGCGCCCGCGCGTAGCCCAGCAGCGCCCGCTCCGGGATCCCGAAGGCGCGCACCAGGTCCCGCTCCTGGGGGCGCCGGGAATGCGCTGGGAATACGCCCGGAATGCGCCCGAAATACACCCGGAATGCACCAAAAATACACCAGGAATGCGCCCAAAATACACCCGGAATGCACCGGGAATGCGCCCGAAATACACCCGGAATGCGCCCAAAATACACCAGGAATGCACCGGGAATGCGCCCGAAATACACCCGGAATGCACCAAAAATACACCAGGAATGCGCCCAAAATACACCCGGAATGCACCGGGAATGCGCCCGAAATACACCCGGAATGCGCCCAAAATACACCAGGAATGCACCGGGAATGCACCGGGAATGCGCCCGAAATACACCAAAAATACACCAGGAATGCACCCAAAATACACCCGGAATGCACCGGGAATGCGCCCGAAATACACCCGGAATGCGCCCAAAATACACCAGGAATGCACCGGGAATGCGCCCGAAATACACCCGGAATGCGCCCAAAATACACCAGGAATGCGCCCAAAATACACCAGGAATGCACCGGGAATGCGCCCGAAATACACCCGGAATGCGCCCAAAATACACCAGGAATGCACCGGGAATGCACCGGGAATGCGCCCGAAATACACCCGTAATGCACCAAAAATACACCAGGAATGCGCCCGAAATACACTCGGAATGTGCCCAAAATACACCAGGAATGTGCCCGGAATACATCCAGAATGCGCCCAAAGTACACCGGGAATGCGCCCGGAATATGCCCGGAATACACTCGGAATGCACCGGGAATGCACCGGGAATGCGCCCGAAATACGCCTGGAATGTGCCCAAAGTACACCCGGAATGCGCCCAAAATACAACGGGAATGTGCCCAAAATACACTCGGAATGTGCCCAAAATACACCGGGAATGTGCCCGGAATATGCCCGGAATACACTCGGAATGCGCCCAAAATACACCAGGGATGTGCCGGGAATACGCCCGGAATACACCCAGAATGCGCCCAAAATACACTGGGAATGCACCGGGAATGCACCCGGAATGTGCCCAAAGTACACCCGGAATGTGCCCAAAATACACCGGGAATGCACCGGGAACAGACCGGGGATGTGCCCAGAATACACCGGGAATACACCGGGGATGTGCCGGGAATACACCCAAAATAAACCTGGAATGCGCCCAAAATACACCAGGAATGCACCGGGGATGTGCCGGGATTCCACCCGAAATACACCGGGAACGCGCCCGGAATACACCAGGAATGTGGCCAGAATACACCGGGAATACACCCGAAATACACCCGGAATGCACCCAAAACACACCCGGAATGCACCCAAAATACAATAGGAATGCACCGGGAATACACCGGGAATGTGGCCAGAATACACTGGAAATATGCCCGAAATACACCCAAAATACACCAGGAATATGCCTGAAATACACCCATAATGCACCCGAAATACACCCGGAATGTGCCCAAAATACTCTGGGAATGCACCGGGAATGTGGCCAGAATACACTGGGAATACACCCAAAATACACCAAAATACACCCAGAATACACCCGAAATACACCCAAAATAGACCGAAACGCGCTGGGTGTGGGGTCACCTGGAAGACGGTGAACATGATGCAGCTCAGCGAGCGGTTGTTGGAGAACTCGGACACCCGGAAGATGTTCAGGCCCCACTGGTTGAGGCTGTCCAGCTCCTGGGGGAGGTGGGGTTCACTGGGGACCCCCAAACTGCCCCCCAGAGCACCCCCAAACTGCCCCGAGACCCCCCCAAACCACCCTGAGACCCCTAAACCATCCCAAAACACCCAAACTGCCCTGAGACCCCCCAACTGCCTCAAGACCCCTAAACCAACCTGAGACCCCAAAACCATCCCAAATCCCCCAAACTGCCCCGAGACCCCCCCCAAACCAACCTGAGACCCCCCCCAGCTCCCCCCAGACCCCCCTCAGACACCCCAGGACACCCCCAGACCACCCCCAGAGCACCCAGGACCCCCCCAGCTCCCCCCAGCCTCCCCAAGACCCCCTGAAACCCTCCCCAGATCCCCTCAAGACCCCCCCAGACCCCTTTCAGACCCTCCCAGACCTTTCTGAAGCCCCCCCAGACCCCCATCAGACACCCCCAGACCCCTTTCAGACCCCCCTGAAACCCCCCCCAGCTTCCCTAGACTCCTTTCAGACACCCCAAGACCCCCCAAAGACCCCGCCCAGGACACCCCCAGCTTCCCCCAGCCTCCAAAAGACCCCCTGAAACTCCCCCCAGCTTCTCCAGACTCCTTTCAGACACCCCAAGACCCCCCAAAGACCCCCAGACTCTCTCAGACCCCCCTGAAACTCCCCCCAGCCTCCCCAGACCCCTCCAAGACCCCCTGAAGACCCCCCCAGGACACCCCCAGACCCCCCAAGACCCCTTTCAGACACCCCCAGACCTCTCCAAGACCCTCCAGACCTCCCCAGACCCCTTTGAGACCACCCCAGGACCCACCTGAGATCCCCCCCCCAGCCTCCCCAGACCCCCCAAAACCCCCAAAACCTTCCCCAGACCCATTTCAGACACCCCCAAGACCCCCTAAGACCCCCCCAGACCCATTTCAGACACCCCCAGACCCCTCTGAGACACCCCCAGACCCCCTCAGACCCCCCTGAAACTCCCCTCAGCCTCCCCAGACCCCTCCAAGACCCCCTGAAGACCCTCCAGGACACCCCCAGACCCCCCAAGAACCCTTTCAGACACACCCAGACCTCTCCAAGACCCTCCAGACCCCCCTGAAACCCCCCCAGGATCCCCCCAGACCCCCCTGAAACTCCCCCCAGCCTCCCCAGACCCCTCCAAGACCCCCTGAAGACCCTCTAGGACACCCCCAGACCCCTTTCAGACACCCCCAGACCTCTCCAAGACCCTCCAGACCCCCCTGAAACCCCCCCAGGATCCCCCCAGACCCCCCTGAAACTCCCCCCAGCCTCCCCAGACCCCTCCAAGACCCCCTGAAGACCCCCCCAGGACACCCCCAGACCCGCCAAGACCCCCCAGGACCCCCCGCCCGCTCCCACCTTGCCCAGCTGCTCCTCCCGGTCGGTCTCCACGCCGTAGCGGGGCACGGGCCGGGGGTCGCAGCCGGGGGGCAGCGCCCGAGCCCCCCCTCCGCCGGGCCCGGGGGGCGGCCGCCGCCGCTTCTCCCGCTCGGGGGGGCCGGGGCTGGGGATCTCCACCTCGGGCTGCTTGTCTGGGGGGGCACAGGCACGGCCGGGGGGTCCTGGGGGGCTCCGGGGGGACTCTGGGGGGGTCCTGGGGGGCTCCAGGGGGCTCACATGGGTCCCTATGGAGGAACCTGGGGGGCTCACAGGGGTCCTGGGGGGATCTGAGGGGTCCCTATGGCGGTCCTGGGGGTTTCACAGGGGGTTTGGGGGATCTGAGGGGTTCCTATGGGGTTCATGGGGGTCCCTATGGGGGTCCTGGGGTGCTCTGGGGGGCTCACAGGGGTCCCTATGGGGCTCACAGGGGTCCTGGGGGGCTCCGGGGGGGCTCTGGGGAGCTCACGGGGGTCTTTGGGGGGCTCTGGGGGGGATCCTGAGGGGCTCACAGGGGTTTGTGGGGTTCGTGGGGGTCCCTATGGTGGTCCTGGGGGGCTCATGGGGGTTTTGGGGGAGATCTGAGGGGTCCTGGGGGGCTCTGTGGGGCTCACAGATGTCCCTATGGTGGTCCTGGGGGGCTCACAGGGGTCCTGGGGGGCTCACGAGGGGTTTGGGGGAATCTGGGGGTCTCTATGGGGGATCCTGAGGGGCTCACGGGTGTTTTGGGGGGATCTGAGGGGTCCCTATGGGGTTCATGGGGGTCCCTATGGGAGTCCTGAGGGGCTCACAGGGGTCCTGGGGGGATCTGAGGGGTCCCTATGGGGGTCCGGGGGGTCCCAAGATGTCCCTGGGGGGTTCATGGGGGTCCCGAGGTGGCCAGGGGAGGTCCCAGGGGGGTCACAGGGTGTTCTGGGGCAGTCCCGGGGGGTCTCTGGTGTCCCAGGGCGTCCGGGGGGCTCCAGGGGGGTCCCTGGGGGTCCCGGGGATTTGGGGGTCCTGAAGTCCCAGGGTGTCCTTGGGTGTTCCAGGGTATCCTGGGGGTCCTGAGGGTGTCTCAGGGGGTCCCGGGGGGTGGTCCCAGGGGGTCCCGGGCATTTGGGGGTTTGGAGGTTTGGGGATCCTGGGGGGGCTCCAGGGGGGTCCCAGGGGGTCCCGGAGGTTTGGGGATCCTGGGGGTGTCTCAGGGGGTCCCAGGGGGTCCCAGGGTTTTGGGGGTCCCAGGGGTTTGGGGGTCCCAGGAGTTTGGGGGTCCCGGCGGTTTGGGGGTCCCGGGGGTGTCTCAGGGGGTCCCGGGAGGGGGGTCCCCGGGGATTTGGGGATCCCGGGGGTGTCTCAGGGGGTCCTGGGGGGTGTCCCATGGGGGTCCCAGGGTTTTGGGGGTCCCAGGAGTTTGGGGGTCCCGGGAGTTTGGGTGTCCCGGGGGTGTCTCAGGGGGTCCCGGGAGGGGGTTCCCAGGGGGTCCCGGGGGTTTGGGGATCCCGGGGGTGTCTCAGGGGGTCCCAGGAGGGGGGTCCCAGGGGTCTGGGGGCCCCGGGGGTGTCTCAGGGGGTCCTGGGGGGTGTCCCATGGGGGTCCCAGGGGTTTGGGGGTCCCGGGGGTCTCACCCAGGAAGGTGCTGGCGATGAACTCGGACACCTGGTTCCCCGAGCGGCTCATCTCGGACAGGTGCGTCAGCTCCCGGTTCAGCATCCGCTTGAACTGGGGGGGCAGGGGGTCAGGGACCCCCGGGGACACCCCCAGAGACCCCCGGGGATCACCCCTGGGACCCCAGGAACCCCCGGGGACACCCCCAGAGACCCCCGGGGATCACCCCTGGGACCCCAGGAACCCCCGGGGACACCCCCAGAGACCCCCGGGGATCACCCCTGGGACCCCAGGAACCCCCAGGGACACCCCGAGACCCCCAGGGACCCCCAGGGACACCCCCAGACCCCCAGGGACCCCCACCAGAGCCCCAGACACCACCCCAGAGCCCTCCAAGGACGCCCCCCGACACCCCCCCAGATCCCCAGGGACCCCTCCAGGGACCCCCCCGGATCCTCCCAGACCCCCACGGACCCCCAGAGCCCCCCAGACCCTCCCCTCGCACACCCCCCCACCCCAAAACCCCCCCAGAGAGGGATCAGAGCCCAGGGATGGACTGGGATGGACTGGGAGGGACTGGGATAGACTGGGATGAACTGGGATGGACTGGGATGGAACTGGGAGGGACTGGGATGAACTGGGATGGAACTGGGATGGATTGGGATGAACTGGGATGAACTGGGATGGAACTGGGAGGGACTGGGATGAACTGGGATGGAACTGGGATGGACTGGGATGGAACTGGGAGGGACTGGGATGAACTGGGAAGGACTGGGATGGAACTGGGATGAACTGGGATGCACTGGGATGGACTGGGATGAACTGGGATGGAACTGGGATGGACTGGGATGGAACTGGGAGGGACTGGGATGAACTGGGAAGGACTGGGATGGAACTGGGATGGACTGGGATGGAACTGGGAGGGACTGGGATGAACTGGGATGGACTGAGATGGAACTGGGATGGACTGGGAGGGACTGGGATGGAACTGGGATGGATTGGGATGAACTGGGATGAACTGGGATGGAACTGGGAGGGACTGGGATGAACTGGGATGGAACTGGGATGGACTGGGATGGAACTGGGAGGGACTGGGATGAACTGGGAAGGACTGGGATGGAACTGGGATGAACTGGGATGCACTGGGATGGACTGGGATGAACTGGGATGGACTGGGATGCACTGGGATGGACTGGGATGGACTGGGATAGACTGGGATGGACTGGGATGGACTGGGATGGACTGGGAGGGACTGGGATGGAACTGGGATGGAACTGGGATGGACTGGGATGGAACTGGGAGCGACTGGGATGAACTGGGAAGGACTGGGATGGACTGGGATAGACTGGGATAGACTGGGATGGACTGGGAGGGACTGGGATGAACTGGGATGGACTGGGATGGAACTGGGATGAACTGGGATGAACTGGGATGGACTGGGATAGACTGGGATGGACTGGGATGGACTGGGATGGACTGGGATGGACTGGGATGCACTGGGGCAGGAGGGGCTCCCCCAGCCCCCTCCCCTGAGACCCCCAGACCCCCCCGCATGTCCCCGCGGTGCTGCTGGCACTGGTGGCACTGGTGGCACTGGTGACACCCCCCACCCCCTTTTCCATCCCCCCTCCGGACCCCCCCCATTTGCCCCCTCCCCAATTTTGGGGGGGGGGGGGGGGTGGGTGGAGCATCCCCTGCATCCTCCCCTCCCAGCAGCCAATCAGGAGCCGCCATCCCGTCTCCATGGCAACCATGGGGGGGGTTTAACCCCTCCCGTGCCGGGGTGGGCGCTCAAGCCCCGCCCCTCGCAGAGACCCCTCCCCAAATTCCGCGCACGTGCCGGAGTTCGGGGCTCTGCCCCCCCCCAGGACCCCCCCCAACAACAACACGACCCCCAAATTGGGGTGGGGGGGGCGCTCGGTGAGACCCCCGCCCCAAACCGGGATAGAGGAGGGGGCATGCAGCGAGGAGGGGGGGTCCCCATGACATTGACGGGTTGAGGGGGGGTCGGCCGCGCCCCCCGCCCCCCTCCCCACGCCCCCCCCCCCCTTACCTGGTCCCACCACCCCACCAGCCAGGGCTTGGCGCAGGTCTCGCAGAAAAAATCCACCAGGGGCATTTTCCTGCCCAGATTTTGGGGAGGGGGGGCAGGGGGTGCAGACCCCTCCCTCCCCACCCCCTCCCCAGCCCCGCAGGGACCCCCGCGGTTCACCTGGGGGGAGCCGCCCCCCGCCCCAGCTGCGGGGACACCCCCAGACCCCGCTCACGGCCCGGGGGGGGCTCTGGCCATGGTGGGAGTTTTTTTGGGGGGTTGGGGGGGGGAGCGGGGCCCTCCCCCCCCAACCCACCCCCCCCCGACGGAGAACGCACCGGGGGGGAGGGGCTCACATCGCCCCCAGACCCCGCTTTGGGCTGGGCAGTGAAGGACCCCCCCCCCTTCCTCCTCCTCTTCCTCCTCCTCTTCCTCCTCCTCTTCCTTCTCCCGGGGGTCCTGAGCCCCCCCTCGGGGTCCTGAGCCCCCCCGGGGGTCCTGAGCCCCCCAGGGATGGTGGGGGGGGGTCACTGGGTGCCCATGGGAGGAAGGATTTGGGGGGGGGAGGGGGAGGGGCAAAAGGACACGGGGATGGGGAGGGATGGAAGGGGGGCGGGGGGAGCCGGGGGGGCTCCGGAGGGGTTTTGGGGGTCCGGAGGGGTTTGGGGGGGGGTCGGGAGGGTTTCGGGGGGGTCGGGGGGACCCTGGGGGTGCAGGGAGGGGATGCGCGGTTGTGGGGGGGAGGGGACGCGGAGGATGCGGAGGATGCGGGGGGGTCCCGGGGGGGTCCCCGGGGGTTTTTTGGGGGTCCTGGGGGTGCCGGGGGGGTCCGGTCGGGGCTGCGGAGGCCGCGGAGCGCCGGGCAGGGGGGGGTGGGGGGGGTCGGACGCCTGCGCGAGGTTTGGCCCCGCCCCCGCCCCGCCCCCTCCCCACGGTCACGGTCACGGTCACGGGCGGGGGGGACACGGGGGGAGCGGACACGGCGGGGACCCCCCCGCCGGGGACAGCCACCAAGGGTTGGCACCCCCGAAGGGTCAGGGAGCCCCCAAAAGCATCGGGGGTCTCCCCAGCACCCCCCCACCCCCCAAAAGGGGCCGGGGAGCCTGCGGTGGCCCCCGGGGGTGGGGGTCCCCCCGGGGGGGGCACAGGGGGGTGACAGGGCCGGGGGGGGCTTGGGGACACGATCCTGCACCGCAGCCACGGCGCTGGTGGCAGCCCGAGGCGGCCACGGCCACCGGGGCCAGCGGGGCCACCGGTGTGACCAGTGCCATCGGTGCCACCGGTGTGACCAGTGTGACCAGTGCCACCAACACAGCCATGGCCACCGGTGTGACCAGTGCCACCAGTGTGACCAGTGTGACCAGTGCCACCAACACAGCCATGGCCACCAGTGTGACCAGTGTGACCAGTGCCACCAGTGCCATCAACACCCCAACACAGCCACAGCCACCAATGCCACCAGTGTGACCAGCATGACCAGTGCCACCGATGCCACCATTGTGACCAGTATGACCAGTGCCACCAGTGCCACCAACATCCCAACACAGCCATGGCCACCAGTGTGACCAGTGTGACCAGGGCCACCAACACCCCAACACAGCCACAGCCACCACTGCCACCACGGCCACCACTGCCCCAGTCACCACCAGTGCCACCAGTGCCTTATGCCAGCACTGCCTCCACTGTGCCCAGGGCCACCCCAGCCCCTTGTCCTTGTCCCAGTCCCCCTGTCCCCCACTGTCCCCACTGTCCCCGCTGTCCCCACTGTCCCCACTGTCCCCACTGTCCCCTCTGTCCCCCGTTGTCCCCACTGTCCCCACTGTCCCCTCTGTCCCCCACTGTCCCCACTGTCCCCTCTGTCCCCCGCTGTCCCCACTGTCCCCACTGTCCCCTCTGTCCCCTCTGTCCCCCACTGTCCCCCACTGTCCCCTCTGTCTCCGCTGTCCCCACTGTCCCCCTCTGTCCCCACTGTCCCCTCTGTCCCCACTGTCCCCACTGTCCCCCACTGTCCCCCGCTGTCCCCACCTTGTTGGAGGCCATCTCGCTGACGGCCCGGTGGGTCTGCAGCGTCTCCAGCTGCTCCAGGCACCAGTCCAGCTCCTCCAGCGTGTCCCGGGCCAGCTGCTGGGCCGTGTCCTCTGGGGACAGGGACAGGGACAAGGGACAGCGCTGCTGGGACCCGGACAGGGACAGGGACAGGGATGGGGACAAGGACAGGGATGGGACAGGGACAGGGACAGGGACAGGGACAGGGATGGGACAGGGACAGGACAGGGACAGGGATGGGACAGGGACAGGGATGGGACAGGGACAGGGACAGGGACAGGGACAGGGACAGGGACGGGGACAGGGATGGGACAGGGACAGGGATGGGACAGGGACAGGACAGGGACAGGGACAGGGACAGGGACAGGGATGGGGACAGGGACAGGGATGGGACAGGGACAGGGATGGGACAGGGACAGGACAGGGACAGGGATGGGACAGGGACAGGGACAGGGACGGGGACAGGGATGGGACAGGGATGGGACAGGGACGGGGACAGGGATGGGACAGGGACAGGGACAGGGACAGGGACAGGGACAGGACAGGGACAGGGACAGGGACAGGAATGGGACAGGGACAGGGACAGGGAAGGGGACAGGGACAGGACAGGGACAGGGACAGGGATGGGACAGGGACGGGACAGGGACAGGGACAGGGATGGGACAGGGACAGGACAGGGACAGGGACAGGGATGGGACAGGGACAGGGACAGGGGACAGGGACAGGGATGGGACAGGGACAGGACAGGGACAGCCCCAAACCCCCCCAGCCCCCCTCACCCCCTCACCTGAGAGCGTGGCCTTGCAGGGGGGGGGCTGCGAGCCGAGGGGCGACTGCCTGGGGGGAGGGGGGGCAGGGGGAGGGGGGTCAGGGCTGGCCGGGACCCCCAATTTTGGGTGGGGGTGGTGTCAAGGTCAAAGGTCAGAGGTCAAGGCCACGCACGTGCTGCCGGGGGGAGTGGTGACTTTGGTCAGGATGGAGAAGTTGCTGCGGACGCTGCGGAGGCTGGCCAGGACCTGGGGGGGCAGGGGGGGTCAGGGGGACATCGGGGGGGGGGACAGACCCCTGAGACCCCCTGAGACCCCCTGGGACCCCCTGGGACCCCCCAGGACCCCCCACCCTACCTGAGCAAAGGGGGTGACGATCAAATCCTCAGCGTGGCTGGAAGAGAAATTGGGGAGGGGGGAGTCAGGCAGAGGCCCTGGGACCACCCCCCTCATTTTAGGGGGGCTCACAGAGCCACGGGGGGGGTTCTGGGAGGGTCTCTGAGGAGATATTTGGGGTCTTTGGGGAATTTTGGGTCATCTCGGGGGAATTTTGGGGGTCCCCAAGGGGATATGGGGAGAAGGGCTGGAGGGATGGGGGGGGGATATTGAGGAGGGGCTCCAGGAGATGGGGGGGATATTGGGGGGGGTCTGCAGGAGATGGGGGGGATATTGGGGGGGTCTCCAGGAGATGGGGGGATATTGGGGGGGTCTCCAGGAGATGGAGGGGATATTGGGGGGGGTCTGCAGGAGATGGGGGGGATACTGGGGGGGTCTGCAGGAGATGGGGGGATATTGGGGGGCTCCAGGAGATGGGGGATATTGGGGAGGGTCTCAGGGGTCCGGACAGACACCAGGAGGATTCCAGGGGTGCTGTGGGGGGGGTGCCAAGGGAGATCTTGGGGTGCCAGGGGGGTCTCTGGTGGAGGGTCCGCTGCGGGAGAGGCTCTTGGGGGGGGTCCCCGGGGGTGCGGGGGGGGTCCCCGGGGCCGGGCAGACCTCGGGGGGCTGCGGGGGGCGCGGGGGGCGCGGGACTCACGCGTCGCTGGCCACGGAGGAGTTGCGGGAGACGCTGCGGGGGGAGGTGTCGAAGTCGCTGTCCGAGCGGTACAGGAAGGACTCGCGGCGCTGCGCCGGGGGGGCTCCGGCCAGGAGACCCCGGCCCGGGCTGGCCTGAGGCTCGGGGGGGCTCTGACCCCCTCCCCACGGGCCATTCTCCACCTCCGAGCTGCGGGGACACCGGGCGGCGTCGGGTCCCAAACCGGGACCCCCACGGTAACCCCCCCGACCTCCCCAGTTCAATGTGGCAGCCATGCCAGACCCCCCCAGTTCGATCCTGCAGCCCCCCAAACCCCCCCCCAGTTCGATCCTGCAGCCCCCCAGACCCACCCAGTTCAATCCTGCAGCCCCCCAGACCCACCCAGTTCGATCCTGCAGCCCCCCAGACCCCCCCAGTTCGATCCTGCAGCCCCCCAGACCCACCCAGTTCAATCCTGCAGCCCCCCAGACCCCCCCAGTTCGATCCTGCAGCCCCCCAAACCCCCCCCAGTTCAATCCTGCAGCCCCCCAGACCCACCCAGTTCAATCCTGCAGCCCCCCAGACCCCCCCAGTTCAATCCTGCAGCCCCCCAGACCCACCCAGTTCGATCCTGCAGCCCCCCAAACCCCCCCCAGTTCAATCCTGCAGCCCCCCAGACCCACCCAGTTCAATCCTGCAGCCCCCCAGACCCCCCCAGTTCAATCCTGCAGCCCCCCAGACCCACCCAGTTCGATCCTGCAGCCCCCCAAACCCCCCCCCAGTTCAGTCCTGCAGCCCCCCAGACCACCCAGTTCAATCTTGCAGCCCCCCAAACCCCCCAGTTCAGTCCTGCAGCCCCCCAAACCCCCCCAGTTCGATCCTGAACCCCCCCAGACCCCCACAATTCAATCCTGAACCCCCCCAGACCCCCCCAGTTCAGTCCTGCAGCCCCTCAGACTCCCTCATTTAAGTCCTGCAGCCCCCCAGACCCCCCCAGTCTGTCCTGCAGCCCCCCCAGTTCAGTTCTGCAGCCCCCAGACCCCCCCAGTTCAATCCCGCAGCCTCCCAGGCCCCCCAGTTCATTCCTGTATCCGAGAACCCCAAGAGACCCCCAAAAACCAGAGCCCCCCCCCCAATCAGGACCCCCGTGACACCCCCCAAACCCCAGCCCCCCGGGGGCGGGGAGGGGAACACGGGGGTGGTCCCGACCCCCTCCCCACAGTGACGGGGTTGTCTCCGGTCCCACGGAGGAGCCCCGGTTTTGGGGGGGTCCCCTCAACCTGGGGGGGTCCCCGGCCCTGGGGGGTGTCCCCGGCCCTGGGGGGGTCCCCGGCCCGCCTGGGGGTGCAGCCCCCACCCCCGGGGTGCCGGGGGGAGCCGGGGTGGGGGGGCTGCGTGGGGGTGGGGCTGACTCACCGCCGGCAAATTTAGCAACCGGCTCCGGGAAGAAAGAGGGAAAAACGGCTTTTTTTGGGAATTTCCGCGGGATCGGACCCCCTCCTCCCCGCCTCGGGATGGGGTGGGGGGTGGCCGGGATGGGGACACCGGGGACACCCGGGGGACACCCGGGTGGCAGCGGGCGGCGTGCCGGGGGTCGGCCCCGGTTTGGGAGCGGGTCTGGGGTCCGCACGGGGAGATCGGGGGCGGCCCCCCGGTGTAGCCCCCCCCCAAAAAAAAATTTGGGATGTGGTGGGGGGGTCCTGCGGATCGTTCCCGGTGGAGCCGGAGTGTCCCGGGATGGGAGAGGGACGGGGAGGAGGAGGAAGATGAGGACGAGGAAGGGACGGGAGCGGGGGATTGGGGAGGAGGAGGGGTGAGATGGGGATGAAGTAAGGATGGAGAGGAGGAGGAGCAGGACACCGGGAAGGCGACAAGGACCGGGATATTTCCCAGCCATCCCACCCCAAAAAAAAACCCCACGCAGCGTCCCCGCCACCACCACCAAACCCGGCGGGTGCCAGCCCCGGGGGCGTCCCCCGCTATTCCTGGGAGCCGGGATTTCCTCCCCGGCCCACCGGGATGTGCTCCGGCAGCCGGAGAGAGCCGTGAATCATTCCCGGTGCCCACAGGTGACTCATCCCCCTCGGAGCGGATCCCGGCGCTCCCGAAATGCCGGCGGGGCTGCGGCGCCGCCATCGCCGCGGGGCCGGCGGCCGCGGGAGGCGCGGACATCCCACCGGGAACCGGAGGGAAGCAGCGGGAATTCCCGGGGGCTGCAGGAGCCCGGGAGCAGCCGCCGGGAGCCCGGAACTTCCCCGGGGAGCCGAGTGCAGGCTCCGGGAGCTTGGAAAAGCCTCAGGGAACCGGGAAGAGCCTCCCGGAGCCGGTAACAGGCTCCAGGAGCTGGGAACAGGCTTCGGGACCCGGTAATAGCCTCCGGGACCCGGTAATAGCCTCCGGGAGCCCGGCACAGCCTCCGGGAGCCGGTAATAGCCTCCGGGACCCGGTAATAGCCTCCGGGAGCCCGGCACAGCCTCCGGGAGCCGGGAAAAGCCTCCGGGAGGTGGGAAAAGCCTCCGGGAGTCGAGAAGAGCCTCCGGGAGCCCGGCACAGCCCCCGGGAGCCGGGAAGAGCCTCCGGGAGTCGAGAAGAGCCTCCGGGAGCCAGGAAAAGCTGCCAGGAGCCGGTGGCAGCTGGATCCTGGCTGGATCCTGGCACAGCCGCGGCTCCGGAGAGATCCCACCTCGGGATCTCCCCTGCCTTCGGCCTCGCTAATCGCTCCGGGAAGGGAAAATCCGGCAGCCCGGGCGGAGGCTGGTTCCTCCTGGCCGGGATAACGGGGCGGGGGTCGCAGGCCAGCGGGGGATGGGGGTCCCACAGCCCGGCCCCTGCGTTTTGGGGGGGGGGTTTAGCGGCTTTCACCGGGGGGGTTCCGGCCCTGCTGCTCCCCATCACCCTCTCCAGCTGCTCCCATCCATGGGGAAGGGAGGAAGAGGAGGAGGAGGAAGGAAATCACCCCCCCCCCCCCCCCACCGCTCTCCGAATCCCGACCATCTGCCGAGCCTCCTGTGCATAAATTAACGCCCCTAATGAGGCCGGAGCCGGCGGAAAGGACGCGGAGCACACGGCACATGGCGGCGCCTTCCCAAGTTGTTTTCCCGAAAAAAACTTCCCAGCCGGGAGCGGGAGGAGCCGGCGCCGGGGCCAGATGGAGCCCGGGGGGCTGCAGCCTCCCCCTCCCCAAAATCTCCGGGATCCCGGGGGTCCCACGGCGGCGTCAGGAGCGGGGTCACCCCGGGAGGAGGCGGCAGCGCCGAGGGGACACCCCGAGACGGAGGTCAGGTCCTGGGGGGTCCCGGTACCCCCGAGTGCCTCTCCGGTACCGGGAGGATACTGGGGGGCTCCCAGTGCCGGTACTGGGATGAGGATGGGGGCTCCCAGTGCCGGTACCGGGATGAGGATGGGGGCTCCCGGTGCCGGTACCGGGATGAGGATGGGGGCTCCCGGTGCCGGTACCGGGATGAGGATGGGGGCTCCCGGTGCCGGTACCGGGAGGATACTGGGGGGCTCCCAGTGCCGGTACTGGGATGAGGATGGGGGCTCCCAGTACCGGTACTGATAGGATGCTGGGGGTGCTCCCACCTCCGGTACCGGTACCGGGATGGTGCTGGGGGAGCTCCCACCTCCTCTGCCGGTACCGGGATGGCGCTGGGGGAGCTCCCACCTCCTCTGCCGGTACCGGGATGGCGCTGGGGGGTCCCGAGGGTCTCGCCGCCGTCACCTACCGCTTGCCGGTGCCAGGGTTGCCATGGAGGGAGGAGGGCCAGGACATGCGGGCGCTGCGCAGCCCGGGCCGGTCCCCGGTGTCCACGGCATCCGCCCGCTCCATGGGCCGGGGCCGGTGCCGGTCGGTGTCGGAGAAGCCGCGGTGGCGGATGCGGATCGGGGTGCGGGGCTGGCGCCAGAGGTGCTGCGGGGGCCGCAGGGGCCCCGGGCCCTCCCGGGGCACCGGCAGCGACAGCGACAGGCTCTTCCTGGAGCCCGGCACCGGCTCCATCATCGCCGGCACCGGGGGGAGCCGGGCACCGGGAATGCTGCCGGGACCCGCACCGCAGCCACCCGCGGTGCCGGCGCCGCTGCCAGTAACGGTGACGGTACCGGAGCGGGTCCCGGAGCCCCCCCCTCCGGTGCCAGAGCTCCTCCCGGTGCCGGGGTCCCTCCTTAGCGATCCGTGGTACCGGCAGCGGCTCCTCCCGGTGCCGGGCTCCGCATGGCCCCGTGCAACCGGTTGGAAAGACCCGGGGAAGAACCTCCCGGTGATTCCGGTGCCGCTGCCGGTGCCGCTGCCGGTGCCGCCTCCGCGCCCGGCTCGGCGCCTCCCCCCGCCCCGGGACCTCCCCCGCCCCCGGAACGGCTCCGCCCCGGGACCCCGTGGACCCCCACACGCAGAGTCACGGCGGCGCGGCCCCCCCCCCCCCCCCGTTAGGCGGAGATCCCTCCCCCGGTATTCCCAGACCGGGAATCCCGGATCTTCCCCCTCACGGGGGGATTCCCCCCGCCCAAAAACCTCCCCGGGGCGGGGACACCCCCCAGTCCCCTTTATGGGGATCCCCCTTCTCGGGGGATCGCCGACTACGGTGGTGCCCCCCTCCCCATTTAGGGATTCCCCTCCCAGCCCAGGGGACCCCTCGTGCCCCCCCAGTGCCCAAACTGGGCTCGGGGGGCGTCGGGAGCCCCCAGACCCAGCCCAGCACCGACCCCATGGCAGATTTGGGGCGGCCCCCCCTGCTCGGCTCTCCACGGACCCCCCCCGAGCTGGCTCAGGGGTCCAGAGTGGGGGTCCCCCCTACACAGACCCCCAGATTTGGGGGTGCCCCCCCATTTCCATGACACCGCAGAGTCCCCCCCGTGCCACACGGGGGTCACCCCCTCCCCGGAGGCTCCGGGGACGCTCGGGGGTCGCCGTCCCCAGCCCGGGGGCGCTGTCCTTGCCCCGGGGAATGTCCCCACCCCGGGCCACGTGCTGGCACTGTCCCCATGTCCCCATCCCCAGCCAAGGGACCCCTCCCCGCATGGCCGGAGCTCCCCAAAACCCCCGTGGGTCGGCACCGGCGCCCCCGGTGTGCCCCCCCCGTGTCCCCCCGTACCTGGCGGAGCGGGCCGGGGTGACCGGCGGGGCCCGCAGGGGCAGCGAGGAGGGGCGCGGGGGGTCGGGGGGCTCCGGGGGCTTCCAGGGGGGCACCTGGAGCGTGCCCGAGAGGCGGCGGCGCCCGCGGCGGGGGTCGGCACCGGGCATGGCCCGGAGGGGCTGCGGGGGGGGCACGGGGCACGTCAGAGAGGCGGGGGAGCACGGCACGGCACGGCCAGGCACGGCACGGCATGGCATGGCACGGCCAGGCACGGCACGGCTTGCCCAGGCACGGCACGGCACGGCATGGCACAGCTTGGCAAGCGAGCGGCGCAGCAGAGTAGCACAGCACGGCACGGCATCACCCGGCGGGGCACAGGGCACGGCACGGCATCAAACTGCACGAATTGGCACGGCACGGCTGGCGATGGCACCGCCCTGGCGAGGCACGGCACGGCACGGCACGGCCACAGGAGCCCCCCGCCCTCCCCCCGGTGCCCCTCACCTGCGGCTCGGGCCCGGCCACGCCGCTCCGGTTCCTGCTCATGTGGGGTGCCGGGGCCCGGGGCACCGGGGCCGCGAGGGGGGACCCCGGGATGTCCCGGGGAGCGGCGGGACCTGCGGGGAGAGAGGAGGGTGAGAGGGGAGTGCGGAGATCCCCGGTAACCCCCGGTAATCCCCGGTACCCCCGATAATCTCCGGTAACCCCCCGGTACCCTCCTGTAACCCCCGGTAGCCCCGGTCCCACCCCGGTAACCCCCCGGTTCCTCCCGGTACGGGTTGCCAAGGAAACCGCGGCATCGCATCCCGTGGGACCGTCGGCCACGGGCATCGCCACCGCTTCCCGCGGCACCGGCACCGGAATCCTCTCCGCGGTACCGGCAGCACCCCCGGTACCGCCGGACCCGCAGCTCCCGGGCCCGGAACCCCCCAGACCCGAATTCCGCATTCCGGGGACCCCCGCCGTTCCGGTCCCGGCCGTTTCACGGTACCGGGGCAGCACCGGGACCCGGGGGGGCTCTGGCCGAGGCAGGGATGGGAGGAAGGAACCGCCCGGTGCCGTTCCCGTGCCCGGTGCCGTTCCCGTGCCCGTACCTGGCCGCCTCCCGGTGCCGCACCGCTGCCCGGCATCCTCCCGCCTTTGTCTCCGGCGGGAGCGGCCCCGGTGCCGGCGGGAGCGCCCGGTGCCAGCGGCGGAAACGCGGCGGGGGCGGCTCCACCCACCCCGCGCCCGCCCGTGCCGGTGCCGTGCCCGTGCCCGTTCCCGGTAGTACCTGGCCGCCTCCCGGTGCCGCGGCGCTGCCCGGCATCCTCCCGCCTTTGTCCCCGGCGGGAGCGGCCCCGGTGACAGCGGCGGAAACGCGGCGGGGGCGGCTCCTCCCACCCCGCACCGGCCCCGCGTGTCCCCGGGACCGGGAGCTCCCGGTGTCCCCGGGCGTGCCTGCCGCGTCCGTCTGTCCCCCTGTCCTGCTGTCCCCGTGTCCCCCTGTCCCTCTGTCCCCTCTCTGTCCGTCTGTCCTCTCTCTGTCCGTCTGTCCCCCTGTCCTGCTGTCCCCGTGTCCCCCTGTCCCTCTGTCCCCTCTCTGTCCCTTCTGTCCTCCTGTCCCTGTGTCCGTCTGTCCCCTCTCTGTCCCTCTGTCCCCGTGTCCTGGTGTCCCTCTGTCCCTTCTCTGTCCGTCTGTCTCCCTGTCCTGCTGTCCCCGTGTCCCTCTGTCCTGCTGTCCCCGTGTCCTTCTGTCCCCTCTGTCCTGCTGTCCCCCTGTCCTTCTGTCCCCCTGTCCCCGTGTCCCTCTGTCCCCCTGTCTTTCTGTCCCCTCTCTGTCCCTCTGTCCCCCTGTCCCTTCTCTGTCTCCCTGTCTCCTCTCTGTCCCTCTGTCCCCGTGTCCTGGTGTCCCTCTGTCCCTTCTCTGTCCCTCTGTCCCCCCTGTCCTTCTGTCCCCTCTCTGTCCCTCTGTCCCCATGTCCTGCTGTCCCTGTGTCCGTCTGTCCCCTCTCTGTCCCTCTGTCCCCCTGTCCCTTCTCTGTCTCCCTGTCTCCTCTCTGTCCTTCTGTCCCTCTGTCCCCTCTCTGTCCCCCTGTCCCTCTGTCCCTCCACGACGGACAAAGGGCTTCTCTCCTTCTCCCCCTCCCGAACCCCCTGCAATAACCCCAAAAAAGAAAGTTTTAACCTCAATCTGAACCCCTCCGATCCCGGGAAATCGGCATTTCCCCTCCAGTTTCATCCCCCCACAGTGCTCCCCTTTCCCCTTTTGGTTTTCCCTCAGAAATCGCCATTTTGGGGGATTTTGGACGATTTTCCCCCTTTGAAGGTCCCTCGATGAAACCCCTAAAAAAGGAACCTCTCCATTTAAACCCTTCAAAACGAGGGGAAACGGGGATTCCTCCCCAGCCCAACCCTCCGGGGGATGAAAGCGGGGGCTGCCCTCATTTCCAACGTTAAAGGGATTTCCCGTGTTCTTCAAACCCGGAGCTAACGGGAAGCGGCGGTTCCCCGGCGAGGGGCACCCCCAAAATCACGGGGAAAAAAATCAAATTTCTTCAAAGCGGCACCTCCAACACCGCAGCTGCAGCGGTCCTGGCGTGGCCACCCCTCTTGTGCCCTCCCCAAATCCTGTCCCAGGACCCCCAAACTGCTCCGTGCCCCCAAATCCTCTCCAAAATCCCCCCAGCCCCCCAAAATCTCCTCGGGGGTCTCATGCCCCGCCGCTTTACGACAGTGCGGCCAGCGCGGCGGCAGCGCTTTACGGCGGTGAGGGGGCGGCGCTGCTTTACGGCAGCGTGGCGGTGCGCTCGGATCTGCCCGGATTAAAAAATCTTTTAATCGCCCTTTAAAGCCCTCAAACCCACGGCAGCACCCCCGACAACGCAATTGTGCAAAGTGCGTATCTCACGATTAGCTTTTCGCAAACGTTACCGTGAATATTGTACGTGTAATGTTAGAAAGCGATGCTGTGTTCATTCTCTGAAGTAGTGTGTTAAATACAGTTTTAGGTTACAGCTGTGCAAAACGCCGATCACATAATGTTAAAATAGAAACTCTGCGGTATAGGATTTGTTACAAGCTCGAGCGAGAAGATGAGATAATCAAGAAACTCTTCACACAGAGATGGCAGCGAAGGGCACCCATAAAAAGTTAAAGCCTCCTTATCAGAAAAGACAAACATTCTTCCACCTTCTCTCCGTCCTTTTGGAACCAATAAGAGTAAGGAGAAGTTGACAAAAACCAGAAAAGTTCTTAATTTTCAAGGAATTTATGCATCATGTATGAGATATATGAATATGCAACAGGCTATTGTTTGTAAGATTACTCCTTTGTTCACAAGGGATGATTTTCGTGACTCAGTGTCCGAGAGCATCTGGGCACATCCGTAATTCTCTTTTTTTAATTGTCTTGTAATTGTCCTAACTCTAAACTTTATTACTCTAATTGTATTACTATTTTTATAACCATTTTATTATTATTAAACTTTTTAAAATTTTAAAAACCGGGCGATTGGCGTTTTTCACACAATGGACACCCTCAAAACCCTTGCCGCACCTCTAAACCGTGTCTAGAAATCCCAAAAACCACCCCCCAGTGCACCCAGTGGCCTCAGGGAAAACTTCTGAGGGGAAAAGATGCTGAAATGGAGTGGAAGAAGTTTTTTTTTATTTTCCCCTGGTGTTTGTGTGGTGGAAAAAGGGGGGGAAACGTGAGGGGGAAAAGGGCGGGAAAGGTGGGGGGAAAAGAGAAGGAAATGTGAGGGGGAAACGTGGGAAATGTGAGGGGGAAAAGGCAGGAAATGTGAGGGAAAATGTGATGGAAAAGGGGTGGGAAACTTGAGGGGAAAAAAGGGTGGGAAACGTGAGGGGACAAAAAGGGCGGGAAACAGGAGGGGGAAAAAGAGCGGGAAACGTGAGGGGGAAAAAGAGCGGGAAACGTGAGGGGGGAAAAGGGAGGGAAACGTGAGGGGAAAAAGAGCGGGAAACGTGATGGGGAAAAAGGGCGGGAAACGTGAGGGGGGAAAAGGGAGGGAAACGTGAGGGGAAAAAGAGCGGGAAACGTGAGGGGGAAAAAGGGTGGGAAACGTGAGGGGGAAAAAGGGCGGGAAATGTGAGGGGGAAAAGAGCGGGAAACGTGAGGGGGAAAAAGGGTGGGAAACGTGAGGGGGAAAAAGGGTGGGAAACGTGAGGGGGAAAAAGGGTGGGAAACGTGATGGGGAAAAAGGGCGAGAAAACGTGAGGGGGAAAAGAGCGGGAAACGTGAGGGGGAAAAAGGGTGGGAAACGTGAGGGGGAAAAAAGAGCGGGAAACGTGAGGGGGAAAAAAGAGCGGGAAATGTGAGGGGGAAAAAGGGCGGGAAATGTGAGGGGGAAAAAGGGCGGGAAATGTGAGGGGGAAAAAGGGAGGGAAACGTGAGGGGGAAAAAGAGCGGGAAACGTGAGGAGGAAAGAGAGGGAAACGTGATGGGGAAAAAGGGCGGGAAACGTGAGGGGGGAAAAAGGGCGGGAAACCGTGAGGGGGAAAAAGGTGGGAAACGTGAGGGGAAAATTACAAACAAAGTAATTTTCCAGGTGCTCACCCCCACCCACCTCTGCCTCACCCCAGCACCGACCCCACGGTTTAAGACACCCAAAACCACCCCACCCACAGCTCAGCCCCGTACAAGCCCCCCAATATCCCCCCCATAACCAATCTCCAGCGCTGAGTCCTGAGGCTTTATTAGAAGATTTTACGGGGGTCTCACACACACGAGACCTCCCCCAGAAAATAGGCTACAAAAATAGAAGTGCTAAAAACCCCCCACCCGAGAAGTCCGGGGGCAAAATCCAGGCTCCCCCAAAAACGAGGGTGTGTAGTGTGTGAAACCAGCCCCGCGCTAGCGGGGTCTGGGCGGTTTTTGGGGACCCCTCCTCAGCTGGAGGCAGCCCGGCCGTGGGGGGCTCGCGCCCGCCGCGCCGCAGTGGCCAGGCGCTGCTGGGCGAGGAAGGAGCGAGCCCCGCCGTGGCCGCCGCGCGCCGCCGCGCCGCCCTCGTGCTGCCGCAGCGCCAGCCCCTGCGGGGACACCGCGGCGGGGTTAAACCGGGGCACCGGGCGCTCCCCGGGGCTCTCCATCGTCCCCGCGCTCACCATGTTGTACCAGGCGGTGACCAGCAGCCGCTCCTCGCGCTCCCGCTGCGCCCGGCTGCGCTCCCAGTCGTTCTGGGGGTGTTGATGGTTCATGGCGGGGGGTTCAGCTGGGGATGGAGACCCCCGGGGATCCCACGGCCAGGTTTAAACCCTCACCTCCAGGTGCTGGATCAGCGCGTCCTTCTCCTGCAGCTGGCTGCGGAGGAGCTGCAGGACGGGGGCCAAGGGGGGGTCCCCAGGGGATGCTGAGAGTTTTTGGGGGGGCGACCTCGTGGAACCTCTAAATCCTGATCCCGCGGCGGGGACAAAGAAGGAGGTTAGCCAGGAAGGACCCCCAAACCCCCTCAAATCTGCATGGGGAAACTGAGGCAGAGTTCATCTCCTGCCCCCTCCCTCCGGACTTCACCCCCCAGGATCCCTATACAACCCCCAACCTGAGGAACCCCAAAATTTCCCCCCCAGGACTCCCCACACCCAGACCCCTCCCCAGATTCTGATGCCCGCTCCAGAACCCCTCATACCAGCCCTGGAGAGTTCCAGCTCTTCCTCCTCCTCCTCTCCCTCAGGCAGCTCATCCCTGGTGGGGCAGGGGGTGGTCACGGGTTGGGAGACATTGGGAGGGCTCCCCAAATTCCCCCACCCCCCAAAAACTCACAGGTCCTCGGGGGTCTCCTCCAGCAGCAACAGCTGGGGGGAATTGAGAAGGAGGTGAAGCAGTGGCACTGAGGTGCCCCCAATAAAACGTGTCCCCCCCCAAAACACCGAGACCCTCCCCAAGACACCGAGACCCCCACAAGAAACTGGGGACTCCCTCCAAAACCTCCCTGGTCCTCCCACTCACCTTGCCCTGCGCTGTCCGAGGCTCAGCTGCCTCTGTGGCCTCCAGCCTGTGCATTGGGGGGGTGTTATGGATTTGGGGGGGTCTCAGGGGTCTTTCGAGGACCCCCAGACCCCCCATCTCCCCCACCTGTGCCGGAGCTGGTCCCGCTGCAGCCGCAGCCGCCGGTTCTCGCGCCGCAGCCGCGTCACCGTGTCCCTGGGGGGACACCGGGGCGCTCACGACGAGCTGGGGGGACACCCCCAAACCCCGTCCGTGTTTTTGGACCCCTCCCCGGACCCACCTGAGCTCCGCGGGAAGGATCTCAGCCGCCAAATTCCGGGGAGGGGCTGCGCCCCCCTCCAGCCCTGCACCTGGAGTGGGGGGTAAAAGATGGATTTTGGGCAGGGGGACAGCAGGTGACACCCCAAAATTGCGCCCTGCCCACCCCAAAAACCTGCTGCAGCCCGAAGCGGGGGCACTCCGGCGCCTCGTACGAGGATGGTGCTCGCTCAGGAGTGTGTCCCCTCCCGCCCAGGTGTGCTGTCACCTCCCAGGTGTGCTGCCACCCCCCAGGTGTGCTGCCCCCCCCCAGGGCAGGGGGGTCTGTGCCCCTGGGCACGCACCTGCCCGGCTCAGGCAGCTCTGCTGCACCTGAGCGCAGCGCAGCTCCTCGTTGGCCTCGCGCAGCGCGTCCCGCTCCTCCAGCAGCCGCTGCGGGGGCACGCCGGGCTCAGGGGCGGCACAGCTGTGCATCCAGGTGTGCCCCAGGTGCGTCCCCGAGCCTCGCCCACCTCCTTCTCCTGGCTCAGGGCCTCGAATCGCTCCTGCAGGTGCCGCAGCTCCAGGTGCCACTTCTCGGCCCTCAGCGCCGCCTCCGCCTGCTGCCCGCTCAGCTCCTCCACCTGCGCCGCGACGCCGTCAGCGCCCCGGGCACGGCACCGCCGCCGCCACCGCAACCACCTGCGCCGCTCACCTGCCTGCGGGCGGCCTCCAGCTGCGCGCAGCCCGCCTGGGCGCGGCCCAGCTGCTGCTGCAGGTGCGCGGCGCGGCGCACCTGGGCGGCGTGGCGCTCCTCCAGCGCCCGCGCCCAGCGCCGCAGCTCGCCCGCCGCCGCCGCCCGGCCCCGGTACGTGGCCACGGCCGCCTCCAGCCGCCCCGCCCGCGCCGACGACGCCCTGGGGGACGGGGAGGTGCGGCGACACCTGAGCGCAGGTGCGTGCGGCACCCGAGCCACGACACGTGGCCGGCGGTACCGCCCTGATGGTGATGGTGACACCGTGGGACGTGGAGCTGCCCAGGAGCCACCTGGCTCACCTGAGCAGGTACCCAGGCTCCCCTGAGCAGGTACCATGGCTCACCTGATCAGGTGTCCCAGCTCACCTGAGCAGGTACCCAGGCTCACCTGAGCAGGTACCATGGCTCACCTGAGCGGGTGTCCCAGCTCACCTGAGCAGGTGTCCCGGCTCACCTGAGCAGGTACCATGGCTCACCTGATCAGGTGTCCCAGCTCACCTGAGCAGGTGTCCCATCTCACCTGAGCAGGTACCCTAGCTCACCTGAGCAGGTACCTCGGCTCATCCAAGCTAGTACCCCGGCTCACCTGAGCAGGTATCCCGCTCACCTGAGTAGTTGTCCCATCTCACCTGAGCAGGTGTCCCAGCTCACCTGAGCAGGTCCATCTCGTCGCGCAGCGCCCGCGCCTCCCCCGCCAGCCCGCTCAGCTCCTGCGCCCGCGCCTGCAGCCCCCGCGCCTCCTGCTCCAGCTGCGAGCAGCGCGCCCGCAGCTCCTCCCTGCCGCTCTCCAGCCTGCAGCGAGACCCCCCCCCGCCTCAGGTGAGGCTCTCAGGTGAGTGGGGGGGGTCGCAGGGGGCGAGTTCCCACCTGTAGTTCTCCTCCTGCAGCTCCTCCACCTGCGTCTGCAGCCGCAGCAGCTTCTTGGCGGCGGCGCCGGCGGCGTCGCGCTCGAGCTGCTCCCGCAGCGCGCGGTTCTCGGCGGCCAGGTGCCCCTTCTCCTCCTGCAGCGTGGCCACCTGCGGCGCCCAGGGGTGTGGGATCCCCTGCCAGGTGTCCCCACCCTGCCCACCGATGGCTCGAGGAGCCTTTCCCGTTGAGCCTGGGGTGTTCTTGACCGAGCAGGGGGAATCTGGGGGGACTCCAGGTGTGCAGGGCCCCTCCCAGGTGTGTAGGAAGGGCTCCAGGTGTGCAGGATCCCCCCCAGGTGTGCAGGGACCCACCCAGGTGTGGAGAGTTCCTCCGAGGTGTGTAAGAAGGGGCCCAGGTGTGTAGGGTGTCTCCCAGGTGTGCTGGAAGGGGCCCAGGTGTGAAGGATCCCTCCCAGGTGTGCAGCATCCCACCCAGGTGTGCAGGGACCCTCCCAGGTGTGCAGGGACTCTCCCAGGTGTGCAGAAAGGGGTCCAGGTGTGCAGGGTGTCTCCCAAGTGTGCAGGGTCCCACCCAGGTGTGCAGGGTCCCTCCCAGGTGTGCAGGATGCCTCCCAGGTGTGCAGGATGCCTCCCAGGTGTTATAGGAAGGGGCCCAGGTGTGCAGGGTGTGCAGGGTCCCTCCCAGGTGTGCAGGGTGTCTCCCAGGTGTGCAGGGTGTCTCCCAGGTGTGCAGGATCCCTCCCAGCTGTGCAGGGTCCTCTCCCAGGTGTGCAGGGTCCCTCCCGCTCGCCCCTCGGGTGGAAATTTGGGGGCACTCAGGATTTGGGGGTCCCCCCCAGGTGATTCCGGGCCTCACCTGCTGCTCCAGCTCACGGCAGCGCTGCCCCGACCCCTCCTCGGGGGGCTCCTGGCTCAGGTAGTAATAGCGGCGGGACTGGGGGGCACAGGGGGTGCTCAGACACCCCCAAATACCCCCCGAGACACCCCAAAATCTGCCCTGCCCCCCCCCTCACCTGAGTGTCGAAGTTCCCGTAGGTCTCGGCCGCCATCGGCTCCGACGGCTCCGGATCCAAGAGCTGCCGCAAGGGAGGGAGGAATTGGGGTTTGGGGGGTGGGATTGGGGTTAGGGCCCCCCCCAATAACCCCAGGGGGTCCCCAAAACTCCCCTGGGACCCTCCAAGCCCTGTGGTCCCAAACCACCCCCAAACCCAACACCCAGTGACCCCTCACAGGACCCCCCCCAAACCATCCTTGGGGATCCTCGACCCCACCCAGGGATCCCCCAAAACCCTGAGGGACCCCCAACACCACCCAAGGACCACCAACACCATCCAGGGGCCCCCCAAACCTCCCCCAGTGACTCCCCCAAATCCTTTAGGGACCCCCAACACCACCCAAGGACCCCCTAACACCACCCGGGGACCCCCCCAAAACCCTTAGGGACCCCCAACACCATCCAAGGACCCCCCCCCACTCAAAACCCTCAGGAACCTCCAACACCATCCAGGAACCCCTGATACCACCCAGGGACCCCCCTAAACCCCCCCAGGACCCCCCAAACCCCCCCAGGTCCCCCCAGCACCACCCAGGGACCCCCAACACCACCCAGGGACATCCCCCAACTCCCCCAGGACCCCCCAAACCCCCCCAGATCCCCCCAACACCACCCAGGGACCCCCCCAAAACCCTTAGGGACCCCCAACACCATCCAGGAACCCCCGATACCACCCAGGGACCCCCCTAAACCCCCCTAGGACCCCCCAAAACGCCCCCAGGACCCCCCAAAACGCCCCCACCTCCTGGATGGCCGCCATCACCTCGTGCTGCACCGACTCCTCCAGCGTCATGATGCGCTGGATGTGCTCTGGGGGGGGGGGGTGGGTGGGGAGCAATTTTGGGGGGTCAGGGAGGCGTTTTTTGGGGGGGTCACAGGCCCCCCCACCCCCCCCCCAGGCCCTGCACCCACCTTCCCTGCGCGGGCAGCTGACAGCGCAGCCCAGCACCAGTCTCACCAGTTTGCCCAGTTGCTCGGGGTCGCCGTGCCGGGCGGCCGGCGCCACGTCCGGCACGTGCTGCTCCGCCACCGCCTGCCCCAGCACCTTTTTGGGGGGGTCCCAGCGTCAGAGACCCCCCCACACCACCCTCAGGGACTCCCCCAAACCCCTCCCCACCCCCCTAACCCAAAAATTTGGGGGGTGGGGTGGGGTCCACGAGGATGGGACCCCAAAACTCACATCCTGCCAATACTCCAGGACGCTCTGCAGCACCTGGCGCAGGTTGTTCACCTGGGGAGGGGGGGACAAGGTGGGAACCCCCCCCCGAGAACCCCCAAATTCTGCTCCCACCCCCATTGGGGTGCTCCCCAAAACGGCCTGTCCACAAAGAGCACCCCCACCCCAAAAACGGTCCCCCGAAGAAACCACCGGAATTTGCTGCCACAAAGCTCAGTGTCCCCAAAAGTCCCCAAAAGCCCCCCAAAATCTGTGCTCCCCAAAGGCCCCCCAAATCAAAGCCCCCCCAAAACCCCCCAAAATCAGTGCTTCCCAAAAGCCCCCCTAAATCAAAGCTCCCCCAATCACTCCTCCCAAAAAGCCCCCAAAATCTGTGCTCCCCAAAACCCCCCCAAATCTGTGCTCCGCAAAAGCCCCCTCAAATCGATGCTACACAAAACCCCCCCCAAAAAACAGGGCCCCAAAATCCCTCCCTGAACCCCCCCAACGAAAACCAACCCTCCTTAACCCTGACCCCCCCAAAAACCCCAAAACATGCTGCCTCCCCCAAAAACGAGCCCCCCCACCTTGAGGCGAGCGCTGCCCTCGGTGTCCCCCCGGATCCGGCCCAGCCACGTCTCATCGAACCAGGAGGGGTCACTGGGAGGGGGGGGGGGTCCCCAAAATCAGCCTCAGCCTCTCGGGGGGTCCCCCAGCCCCCCCAAAATAAAAACTCACATTCTGTGCAGGATGTGGGCCAGGGTCACCCCGCTGGCCAGGTCTGGGGGGGCCACGCACGGAGAGGGGGGGTCAAAGGTCTGCAGCTGGGGGGGGGAAAAGGGGGAGTCAGGGACACCCCAAAATCCCCAAAAAGAGTCCCCCCAGGGGGTCAGGGACACCCCAAAACCCCTGAGGGATTAAAGGGCACCCCAAAATCCCCCAAAAGGGTCACCCCAGGGGGTCAGGGACACCTCGAAACCCCTGAGGGATTAAGGGACACCCCAAAATCCCCAAAAAGAGTCCCCCCAGGGGGTCAGGAACACCCCAAAACCCCTGAGGGATTAAGGGACACCCCAAAATCCTCCAGAAGAGTCCCCCCAGGGGGTCAAGGACACCTCGAAACCCCTGAGGGATTAAGGGACACCCCAAAATCCTCCAAAAGAGTCCCCCCAGGGGGTCAGGGACACCTCGAAACCCCTGGCAGAATCAGGGACACCCCAAAACCCTTGGGCAAGTGCACAGTTGGGGGGTCAGGACACCCCAAAACCCCCAAGAGCCTCCCCGGGGGAGGGGGGGGGTGAGGAACACCCCAAAACCCACAAAGAGACCCCAGGAGGGTCAGGGACACCCCAAAACCCCCAAGAATCCCCCCGGGGGGGGGTCAGGGACACCCCAAAACTCACAAAGAGACCCCAGGAGGGTCAGGGACACCCCAAAACCCCCAAGAGCCTCCCCGGGGGAGGGGGGGGTGAGGAACACCCCAAAACCCACAAAGAGACCCCAGGAGGGTCAGGGACACCCCAAAACCCCCAAGAATCCCCCCGGGGGGGCGTCAGGGACACCCCAAAACTCACAAAGAGACCTCAGGAGGGTCAGGGACCCCCCAAAATCCCCAAGAATCCCCCCGGGGGGGGGTCAGGGACACCCCAAAACTCACAAAGAGACCCCAGGAGGGTCAGGGACCCCCCAAAATCCCCAAGAATCCCCCCGGGGGGGGGTCAGGGACACCCCAAAACTCACAAAGAGACCCCAGGAGGGTCAGGGACACCCCAAAACCCCCAAAGAGCCCCCCAGACCCACTGGGGGGGGGGGCGCAGCAGGGGTAGGGATCACCCCCACCCCAAAATCCCCCCTGAATTTGGGTGGGACAAAGGGCGCTGGGAGCGGCACAAAGGGCGGGGGGGTCACCGGGGCTCGGACACGTCGGTGCCGGGGGACAAAGGTCACGGGTGGGGGGGTAACAGGGACCGGGAGGGGTCACCGGGGTCACGGGGGCGTCACGGGGGCGTCACCGGGGGGGTCACAGGTGCCCCGGGGCGACCGAAACTCCCAAGACCGCAAGAAGCACCCCCGGGGGGGGGGCCCGGGGTGGATCCCCGAGCACGGGGGGGGTCCCGGTGAGGTGGTGGTGGGGGGGAAGGGTCCCGTTCTCCCCGTTACCCAGGTGAGCAGCGCCCCGCACGCGTCCCGCCCCGCCGCCATGTCCGGCCCGGTCCTCCGGGGCCACCGAGCCGGGCGGGGCCGGAGCGGCCGCACCTGCGCCGCGGCACCGCAGAGGCGCACCTGGGGCGGCCGCACCCGCCGCTTCCGGCCGCGCCTCTTCCGCCACACCGGGACCGGCGGGCCGGGGCGGCACCGGCGGCGCGCCCCGCCCCTTAACGGGCGCGCCCCGCCCCTTAACGGGCGCGCCCCGCCGGGTCCGCCGGGGCCATAGAGACGCGTGGCGGCCGGAGCGGCCCCGCCGCTGACTCACGGGCGCGTCCCGCCGCCCCCGCGGCCGCGCCCGGCGGGCCCGGGAGGGTCAAACGGGGCCGGTCCCGCCGCGGGGCAGCGGCGGCGGCGCCGCCCGCGCTGCGTCAGCGCTGAACCCGGCGGCCCGGCGGGGGAACGGCGGCCGGGACCGCCGCGGTGCTCCCGGTGTGGGCCTGGGGGCAGCCCAGTGTTCCCAGTATGGCCCTGGGGACATCCCAGTTTGGCCCTGGGGAACATCCCAGTGCTCCCAGTATGGCCCTGGGAACATCCCAGTATGGCCCTGGGGACATCCCAGTGCTCCCAGTATGGCCCTGGGAACATCCCAGTTTGGCCCTGGGGACATCCCAGTGCTCCCAGTATGGCCCTGGGAACATCCCAGTATGGCCCTGGGAATATCCCAGTGCTCCCAGTATGGCCCTGGGAACATCCCAGTATGGCCCTGGGGACATCCCAGTGCTCCCAGTATGGCCCTGGGAACATCCCAGTATGGCCCTGGGGACATCCCAGTGCTCCCAGTATGGCCCTGGGAACATCTCAGTGCTCCCAGTATAGTCCCAAGCCCCCCCTAGTGTGACCCTGCCCCTCCCAGTGCTCCCAGTATGGCCCTGGGAACATCCCAGTGCTCCCAGTATGGCTCTGCGAACATCCCAGTGCTCCCAGTATGGCGCTGGGGGCTTCCCAGTGCTCCCAGTATGGCCCTGGGAACATCCCAGTGCTCCCAGTATGGCCCTGGGAACATCCCAGTTTGGCCCTGGGGACATCCCAGTGCTCCCAGTATGGCCCTGGGAACATCCCAGTTTGGCCCTGGGGACATCCCAGTGCTCCCAGTATGGCCCTGGGAACATCCCAGTGCTCCCAGTATGGCTCTGCGAACATCCCAGTGCTCCCAGTATGGCCCTGGGGGCTTCCCAGTGTTCCCAGTATGGCCCTGGGAACATCCCAGTTTGGCCCTGGAAACATCCCAGTGCTCCCAGTATAGTCCCAAGCCCCCCCTAGTGTGACCCTGCCCCTCCCAGTGCTCCCAGTATGGCCCTGGGGAACATCCCAGTGCTCCCAGTATGGCTCTGGGGAACATCCCAGTGCTCCCAGTATGACCCTGAGAACATCCCAGTGCTCCCACTATGGCCCTGGGAACATCCCAGTTTGGCCCTGGGGACATCCCAGTGCTCCCAGTATGACCCTGGGGAACATCCCAGTGCTCCCAGTATAGTCCCAAGCCCCCCCCCAGTGTGACCCTGCCCCTCCCAGTGCTCCCAGTTTGGGGCGGGCCCCCCCCGGACATCCGGGGCCCCCCCAGCCCGAAACCCCGCGGGCGGTTGGGGCCGTTGGGGCCCCCGAAAGTCAAATTTGGGGGGCGGGGGGGGGGGGGAGAATAAAGACCCCCGAGGTCTCCCCAGGAGCGGGGACCCCTCCCCGGTGCCCCCCCAGCCCCCCGGTGCCCCCCCGGGGTCGTGTCCCCCCCAAAAAACCGGGATCGCCCCACAGCGGGGCGGTCAGCGCGGGAGTCACGAGGAAGAAGTCGGGAGGGAAAATCCAGCCCCGAAATCCCCGAAATTCCCCTCAAATCCGGGCGGGGGGGAGGGGCCTGGCCCCGTGTCCCGCCCCCACGGCTGGGGACACGCCGGGACACGCCAGAGACACACCGGGGACACTCCGGGACACACCGGGGACACGCCGGGACACACCGGGATACCCCGGGACACTCCGGGACACACTGGGGACACACCGGGACACACCGGGGACACAACAGGACACACCGAGATACACCAGGACACCCCGGGACACACCGGGACACAACGGGACACACCGGGATACATCAGGACACACCGGGGACACACCGGGGACACTCCGGGACACACCGGGACGCACCGGGATACACCGGGACACATCAGGACACACCGGGACACACTGGGGACACACCGGAGACACACCGGGACACACCAGAACACGCCGGGGACACACCGGGATACATCAGGACACACCGGGGACACACTGGGATACACCGGGACACGCCCGGGCACGGCCCCCGCCCCTGGCTGCGACTTTTGGTGGTCCCAGGGGCTTTTTCGGGTGCGTTTGGAGGGCCCCGGGGTGCCTCACGTGGGGGACACGGAGGTGACGCGCGCGTGGGTGGCCTGGCACGTGACCCCCGGCACACACCTGTGCCCCCCCTTGCACACCTGTGCCCCCCTTTCCCCACCTGTGCCCCCCAAATGCCCCCAAGCCCCGCCCCTTTTCACCGGGGGGCGTGTCCACGCGGGAGGGGCGTGTCCGCCGCCCACTCCCTCCAGCCAATGGCGGCGCGTTTCCGCCGCGCGCGGCTATAAAGGGCGCGGGCAGCGCGGGGCCACGGGTTCGAGTCCCGCCGCTCCCGGTGCGGCCGCGCGGATGGAGCCGCCGTTCTACCGCCCCGCGCCCTTCCCGGGCGGCTTCTGCCGCCCCGAGCCCGACTACGGCGCCTTACCGGGACCGCTGCAACAGGCGCCCGCCCAGGAGCCCTTCCGCGGGCTCAAACCGGCGCCGTGCCCCGATGGCACCTTCTTCGGGAGCGGCGCCGGTACCGGCAGCTTCTTCTACCCCGGTTCCGGCGAGCGCGACGGTTTCACCGGGAGCTTCGCCCAAGCGCTGGATGAGCTGCACCAACCGGGGCCGCCCAACGTGGCGCTCCCGGAGCCGCCGGCGCTGACGACGACGGCGGCGGGGATGGGGGGACCCTTCCCGGGGGTCCCCGGAGCGGAGGCGGCGGAGCCGGGTCCGGATTCCCCGGAGCGGCTGCAGGCGGAGCGGCGGCGGCTGCGGAACCGGCTGGCGGCGAGCCGGTGCCGGCGGCGGAAGCTGGAGCGCATCGCGCGGCTGGAGCAGCGCGTCCGGGGGCTCCGGGCGCAGAACGCGGAGCTGGCGGCCACGGCGGCGCGGCTGCGGGCCCAGGTGCGGCGGCTCCGCGGCTCCGTGCGGGACCACGCGGGCTCGGGCTGCCCGCTGCCCCCCGGCGCCGCGCTCGGCTTCTAGAACCGCCCCGGAGGGCAGGGACCGGCACCGAGGGGGCTCCGGGGCAGCGCTGCCTCCTCCCGGTGGAGCCCCGCGGACAGCCGGGGGGCGTCCCCCGTTCCCGGCTGGGCACGGAGGGGCAGGGACCACCCCGCGCCGGCCGGGATGCTGCGTGGGACCCCCATGGACACGGCCCCCGTGGGCTCAGCGATGGGGCTCCGCACGAGAGACCCCCCCAAGGTGGACCTGGAGGAGCGGGGGATCCCTGGAAGGACCCCCGAGGAGGGGGGACCCCCGGGCTGGGCCACCCCGGAACGGAGGGGCCCGAAGGGACTGGCAGGACCCGACCCCCGGACCCCCCTCAGGACCTGCGGGAACGGGGCCTGGGGGATGGATGGGGACCCCCAAACAGGGCCTGGAGCCCCCCCCAGCTGGGCCTGGGGACCCCCCCCAAATTGAGGATTCCGCCGGGAGGGGCTGAGCGCGCACCCCACGGGGGGTGTTTGGGGGGGCGGATCCCCCCCGTGACGTTTACAGGAGCCCCCCCGGTGGGGAGCAGCCCCCCGGGACCCCCAAAATCCCGGGTACGGTGTGGGGGGGGGAGGGGGCCGATTCGTTGTTTCGCTGCTTTTTTTTTTTTTGTACATTTGTATTTAATTAATAATAACGATAATTGCGCTAACGGCTCCGGTCGTGCTGAACCGGGGGCGGCGGGGCCGTGCGTGTCCCCCCCTCCCCCTCCCGTGGGAAGCCCCCCGCGTGCACCGGCGTCAACGGAAGTGGGCGGGGCCGGGGCTTTCCCCGTTGACGTCACCATGCCCATATATGGGCAGGCGGGAGAGGGAGGGGCCGTTCCGGGAACCCCCTCCCGCTCTGCCCGCCACCGCCCGCCCCGGGGCCGCGCTTCCCGGACGGGGTGGGGGGGGGAACACGAGGCTTCCGGGGCACCACCCTTCCCGGGACCTTCCCGGGATCCCCCTGCCATCCCGGGGACTCCCCCCGCCCTATCGGGGGCTCCGCAGCCCTTCCCCGAACACTCCGCCCCGCATCTCTCTCGGTGCTGCACGGGCACCGGGACCCCCTTTGGGCCCCCCTGGAGGGGCATCCCTGCCCTTTAAACCCCAGGCCCTTGCCGTTAATCCCCGCCGTTGCCGTTAATCCCCCGCCTTTTCGTTAAACCCCGCCCCTGCCGTTAAGCCCCGCCCCCTCGCCGTGGCGTCATTCTCCAGCGCCCCGCCAAGCCCCGCCCCCTGCTCTAAGCCCCGCCCCACGGAGCGGATCCCGCCCCGTGATTGGCTCTCCCGAGAGGCCACGCCCAGCGAGGCCCCGCCCCCGCGGCCCCGCCCCGCCATGGCGCTCTCCGCGCTGCAGCGGGACCCGGCGGGCGGCGGCCGCTTCGCCTCCGCCGTGCCCGAGCCCTGCCGCCGCCTCCCCTGCGCGCTCGGCGTGGACGAGGCGGGCCGGGGGCCGGTGCTCGGTGAGCCCCGGAGGCGATCCCGCGGGGAACCGGGCCGGGGGAGCGGCTGCACGTGGCGCGGAGAGGGGCCCGGTGCACCGGGTGTTGAGTGGGAAGGGTCCCGAATGCACCGGGTGTTGAGTGGAAGGGTCTCGGTGCACCGGGGGTTGAGTGGGAAGGGTCCCGGTGCACCGGGGGATGAGTGGCAAGTGTCACGATGCACCGGGGGTTGAGTTTGGGGGGGTTCCGGTGCACCGAGGGTTGAGTAGGAAGGGTCCCGGTGCACCGGGGGTTGAGTGGGAAGGGTTCCCGTGCCCCGGGGGTTGAGTTTGGGGGGGTCCCGGTGCCCCGGGCTCCTCTCTCACCCCCGGTGTCCCCCCAGGGCCGATGGTTTACGCGATCTGCTACTGCCCCGTCGACAAACTGGAGCAACTGGAGGCGCTGGGGGTGGCAGGTGGGGGGTCCCGGGGGTCGGGGAGGGGGTCCCGGGGCTCGGGGTGGGTCCCGGGAGGGTTTGGAGGGTCCCGAGCAAGTGGCACAGAGCCCCGGGTGTCCGGGGGGGATGAGGGGGAAGGACGGGGTTGTCACAGGAACGGGGGGTTGGGGGTCCCGGGGGTGGGTTGGGGGTCCCGGGGGGGTCCCGGGGGTCTCCTCACCCCTCCCGGTACCCCCAGACTCGAAGACGCTGTCGGAGGCGGAGCGGGAGCGGCGTTTCGGGCTCCTGGAGGCCGCGGGGGATTGGGTGGGGTGGGCGCTGCAGGTGCTGCCCCCCGACCACATCTCGGCCTGCATGCAGCAGCGGTGAGACCCCCGGAACCCCCCCCAAAATCTCGGGGTCCCCTGATTCTCGGGGAGCCCCGCTCCCCCCATTTTTAGTCCCTCTCAGCACCCCCCGACCCTCCCGTCCTGGCTCCTGCCGCCCCCCATCTCCCACCCCCCAATTTGGGGGTGCTGGGGGGGGTGGGCTTCCAATTTTGGGGTGACGGCCCCCCCGGCCCCCCCCAGAGCCAAGTACAACCTGAACGAGCTGTCCCACGACACGGCCACCGAGCTCATCCAGTTCGCGCTCGACTCGGGGGTGCAGGTGGCCCAGGTGGGATTTTGGGGACATGGGGGTGGCCCAGGTGGGATTTAGGGGGGGCTGGGGTGATTTGGGGGATCCCAGGATGATTTTTGGGGGTCTCAGGGTGATCTGGGGTGATCCCCGGGTGATTTGGGGGATCCCAGGATGATTTTTGGGGGATCCCTGGGTGATTTTGGGGTGTCCCGGGGTGCTTTGGGGCTCTGGGGTGATTCTGGGAGTGTCCCAGGATGATTTGGGGCTCTGGGGTGATTTTGGGGGATTCCTGGGTGATTTTGGGATTCCGAGGTGATTTTGGGGTGTCCTGGGGTGTTTTGGGGCTCTGGGGTGCTTTGGGGCTCCGGGGTGATTTTGGGGGGTTCCTGGGTGATTTTGGAGTGTCCCGGGGTGCTTTGGGGCTCCGGGGTGATTTTGGGGGGTTCCTGGGTGATTTTGGAGTGTCCCGGGGTGCTTTGGGGCTCCGGGGTGATTTTGGGGGGTTCCTGGGTGATTTTGGAGTGTCCCGGGGTGCTTTGGGGCTCCGGGGTGATTTTGGGGTGGTTCCTGGGTGATTTTGGGGTCCCCCAGGTGCTGGTGGACACGGTGGGGCCGGCAGAGAAGTACGAGGCGAAGCTGCGGCAGCGCTTCCCGGGGCTGGCGGTCACCGTGCGCCCCAAGGCCGACGCGCTGTTCCCCGTGGTCAGCGCCGCCAGCATCTGTGCCAAGGTGGGGCTGACCCCCCCCGGGACTGACCCCCCCCTCAGGAGCACCCCAAAAACCTGATCTGACCCCCTGAGACTGACCCAGCATCAGCAGCACCCCAAAACCTGAACTGACCCCCCCGGGACTGACCCCGCATCAGCAGCACCCCAAAAACCTGATCTGACCCCGCATCAGCAGCACCCCAAAAACCTGATCTGACCCCTGGGACTGACCCTGCATCAGCAGCACCCCAAAAACCTGATCTGATCCCCCCGGGACTGACCCCGCATCAGCAGCACCCCAAAAACCTGATCTGATCTCCTGGGACTGACCCTGCATCAGCAGCACCCCAAAACCTGAACTGACCCCCCCAGGACTGACCCCGCATCAGCAGCACCCCAAAAACCTGATCTGACCCCCCCGGGATTGACCCCCCCCCCCACCAATACCCCCAAACCCTGAACTGACACCCCCAGACCCAACACCCCCAAAAATGTGATCTGACCCCCCCCCCCCCAGGACCCTCCCTCCCTTCCCAGAGCCCCCCACATCTCCTCCCGGACTCTGAATTTTGAGGGGGGGGGGAGGGCAGGACCCTCCCCAGCCCCTGAGCCCCCTGTGACCCTCCCGTACCCCCTGAGCCCCCCCTGATCCCCCCGTACCCCCTGAGCCCCCCGTGATCCTCCCGTGTCCCCCAGGTCGCCCGGGACCGGGCCGTGCTCCACTGGAACTTCGTGGAAGATTTGGGGGACCCCGACCGTGACTACGGCTCCGGATACCCCAACGGTGGGAGGGGAGGGGCAGTGTTGAGCTTTGGGGGGGGGGTTTCAATTTTTGGGGTGCTCCTGATGCCCCCCTCACCCCGTTTTTGCAGACCCCAAGACCAAGGAGTGGCTGCGGAGGAACCTGGAGCCGGTGTTCGGCTTCCCCCGCCTCGTCCGCTTCAGCTGGGGCACGGCGCAGGCGCTGCTGCAGGAACGGGGGGTCCCGGTGCAGTGGTATGGGGGGGTCCCGGGGGGTCCTGGGGGGTACGGGGGTCCTGGGGGGTCCCAGTGTGGTTCAGCTGGGGCACGGCGCAGATGCTGCTGCGGGACCAGGGGGTCCCGGTGCAGTGGTACGCGCGGGTCCCGGGGTGCGCGGGGGTCCCGGGGTGCACGGGGGTCCTGGGGGGCACAGGGGGGGTCCCGGTGCAGTGGTACAGGGGCGGGCACAGGGGTCCTGGGGGGTCTTGGGGGGCACTGGGTAGTCCTGGGGGTTTCACGGGGGGTCCTGGGGGTCACAGCGTTGCATGGGGGGGTCCTAGGGGGTACAGGGGGCACAGAGGAGTCCTGGGGGGTGGGGGGGTGGCAAAGGGGGATGGTCCCTGTTGAACTGGGGGGGGGTCCCGCCGGTGCGATGGGGGGGTCAGGATGGGTCGGGGGTCAATGTTCCTCTCCCGTCCCCCCCCTCAGGGCTGATGAAGACCCCCCAGAGGACCCCTCTGCCCCCCCCTCGGTCCTCTCCTACTTCGCCCGCAGCCCCCCCCGGCGCCCCCCGCACCGCTTCTTCCAGGAGCGCAGTCTGCGGCCCCTGGCCGAGCTGTGACCCCCCCCAAAAACGGGGAGACCCCCCCCAAAATGAGCACACAAACCCAGCTGATCGTTTTCTAATAAAGCGTTTTAAATCACCCTAAATATTTTTTTTTTCCGCCGCGGGGTGGGGAGGAAATCAGTGGTTTTTGGGCGGGGGGGGCCTGGAGATGAAGGATTTTTGGGGAGGGGGTTGTGCCCCCCTCCTTCCCCCCCCCCAATATCGGGCTCCTCCCACCCGTGGGGGGAGGGGACCCCAGGTGCCCCCCCCGGTTAATCAGCCGGTTAAAGGCCCGGAAAGCGCCGTGGCCTCAATCCCGGGGATTACGGGGGGGTCACACCGGGGGGGTCACCGGCGGTGTCCCGGAGCACCCCAACCCCCCCGTTTAGGGCCCGTTTTTGGGGGGGGGGGTTCAGCACCGGGAGGGCACCGATGGGGCGGGGGGGTGGTCGTGATGTGACCCAAATTACGGCGGGGGGGGGGGGGGGCGCCGACCCCTCCCCGCCGCCGTTCAGCACCGCGGACAGCGGGAACGGGGCCGGGAGGGGGCACCGGGCCGAGCCGCCCCGCCGCGGGGGGGCGCCCCCGGTGCGCGGGGCTGGGCGGGGCCGGGGCGGGGCCGGGGGCGGCGCCTCCCGGGGGTCCCGGGCGATGGCGGAGGGCGGCTGAACGGGGGGGGGGGGGCTGCGGGTACCGAGGGTTGCCGGGGAGGGGGGGGACAGCGAGGCCGGGACCCCCCCGCACCGGCACCGGCGCCATGGATGATTCGGACGTGATCCGCCGGCGGCGGCTGCAGGTACCGGCGGTTCGGTACTGGCGGTTCGGTACCGGGGGGGTTGTTATTGAGGGGACGGAGTGGACACCGGGGAGATGGCGGTACCGGAATCGGTAGCGGGGGTTCGGTACCGGGCTCGGGAGTGAGGTGTCCGTTCCGGGAGGGTAACGGTTATCGGCAGGGGGTCGGTACCGGGCGGGATGTCGGTACCGGAGGATGCGGGGCTCGGTCTCGGTGGGTATCGGAACTGGCGGGGGGGGTAGGTACTGGAATGAGGCGATCGGTACCGGAGGGACCGGATCGGCACCGGGCACTGCAGGCCCGTCCGCAGGGGGTGCAAGCGCAGGGCGGTACCGGGCGGGGGGGGCAGCGCAGCGCCGGTACCGGGAAGGTCGGTCCGGGCGCGGTCAGCACCGGGTGGGGGGGCGGCGATGCGGGTCCGGTACCGGAGGGCGTTGCGGGCCCGGGGGTATCCGCGGCCCCCCGATCCGGTGGGGTTCGGCCATCGGGCGGCCCCGGGAGGGGGGGGACGAGGCCGCGGAGCCCCCCCCGGGGTCGGTCCGGGCCGCCCCCCACCCGTTGCCCCCCTCCGTTGCAGAAGGAGCTGCCGCTGCCGCGGAAGAGCAGCAGGTGAGACCCCCCCGTGCCCCCCATTCCGCCCCCAGACCCCGCCCCGGCCCCGCCCCGGCCCCGCCCACTGCAGCCGCCGCGGCCCCCCCCGCCCCCCCGCCCCGCCGCCGCCCCGGACCCCCGGAGCCCCCCCGGAACCCCCCCGGAGCCCCCCCGATGCCGATCCTGGTGGGCAGCAGCATGTTCCGCCGCACCAAGAGGTACCGGGGGGCTCGGCCTTCCTCCCGGGCTGCCCTCATCCTCATCCTCATCCTCCATGTCCATCCTCAGCCTCCATCTCCGTGCTCAGCCTTCATCCTCACCCTTCGCCACCTGCATCCCCGCTCCATCCTCATCCTCTCCCTCCTTCGTCCTCGTGTTCGTCCCCCTTCCATCCTCATCCTCATCCTCATCCTCATCCTCATTCTCCATGTCCATCCTCATCCTCATCCTCCATCCTCATCCTCATCCTCATCTTCCATGTCCATCCTCATCCTCATCCTCATCCTCATCCTCCATGTCCATCCTCATCCTCATCCTCATCCTCATCCTCATCCTCCCCCCTCCTTCCTCACCCTCCATCTCCATCCTCATCCTCCCCCCGAGCCCCCCCGGCCGCCGTTCCCCGCCCCCCCCCCCCCCCGTTTTTGACCCTCGACATTTTGGGGGGGATTGGTGGGGGTTGTGGGTGCCCCCCTCCCCCCCAGCCTAGTGACTTACTGGGGGGGGGGTCCGTGTGTGAGGGGGGGTCTCGGGGGTCCTGACCCCCCCCCCGCCCCCCCCCAGCTGCCGCACGAGCAACCGGAAGAGCCTGATCCTGACCAGCACCTCCCCCACCCTCCCGCGACCCCACTCGCCGCTGCCCGGACACATCGGTGAGACCCCCGGGACCCCCGGGTGTCCCCGACTCCTACCGGAGCCCCCCAAGCCACCCCGCGGATCCCCCGGACCCCTGCCGCCACCCCAGAGCCCCCCCGATGTCCCCAAATTCCCCCGCCCGGTGTCCCCAAACGCCCTCGGGGTCCCCACATCCCTCCCCGGTGTCCCCAAATTCCCCCCCGATGTCCCCAACCCCTCCCCGATGTCCCCAACCGCCCCCGAGGTCCCCACATCCCTCCCCGGTGTCCCCAAATTCCTCCCCGATGTCCCCAACACCCCCCCCGGTGCCCCCAACCCACCCCGCGGATCCCCCGGACCCCTGCCGCCACCCCAGAGCCCCCCCGATATCCCCAAATTCCCCCGCCCGGTGTCCCCAAACGCCCCCCCGGTGTCCCCAAAATCCTCCCCGGTGTCCCCAACCCCCCCTCGATGTCCCCAAATCCCCCCCAGACCCCCCCAAACTGCCGGGACCCCCCCTCCCATCCCTGGGGTCCCTCCTGTCCCCCCCTTTGGGCGTGGCCCGATCCCTTGGCCACGCCCACCCGCGCGGGGGGGCGGGGCCTGGCGGGGCGGGGCGGTGACGTCACGCTCACCTGTGCGCAGGTAGCAGCCCCCTGGACAGCCCCCGCAACTTCTCACCCAGCGCCCCCGCGCACTTCTCCTTCGGCCCGTCCCGCCGGTGAGCGGGGACACCGGGACACACCGGGGGGACACCGGGGAGACCAGGGAGACACGGGCTGGGGACACCGGGACACCGGGGAGACCAGGGAGACACCGGGAGACACCGGGGGGACACCGGGGAGACCAGGGAGACACGGGCTGGGGACACCGGGGGGACACCGGGGAGACCAGGGAGACACCGGGAGACACCGGGGGGACACCGGGGAGACCAGGGAGACACGGGCTGGGGACACCGGGACACCGGGGGAACCAGGGAGACACCGGGGAGACACCGGGGGGACACCGGGGAGACCAGGGAGACACGGGCTGGGGACACCGGGACACCGGGGGAACCAGGGAGACACCGGGGGGACACCGGGGGGACACCGGGGGGACACGGGCTGCGGACACCGGGGGGACACAGGCTAGGGACACCGGGACACGAGCTGGAGACACCGGGACACCGGGGAAACAACGGGGAAACACCGGGGGACCGGGGAGACACCGGGGGAACACGGGCTGCGGACACCAGGGAGACACCGGGGGGACCGGGGAGACACCGGGGAGACACGGGCTGCAGACACCGGGACACGCGAGGGGGGTCTCCGGGGACAGTCGGGGGGGGGAGTCACTGGGCTCCGGGAGTGTCCGGTGGTGTCCTGGGGTACCCGGGGGATGTCCGGGTGTGTCCCGGGGGTACCCGGGGGTGTCCCGGGGGTGCCCGGGGGTATCCGGGGGGTATCCGGGGGTGCCCGGGGGTATCCGGGGGTGTCCCGGGGGTGCCCAGGGGGTGTCCGGGGGCGTCCAGGGGTGTCCGGGGGGTATCCGGGGGTACCCGGGGGTGTCCCGGGGGTGCCCGGGGGTATCCGGGGGGTATCCGGGGGTGCCCGGGGGTATCCGGGGGGTATCCGGGGGTGTCCGGGGGGTATCCGGGGGTGCCCTGACCGTGCCCCCCAGGGCTGACGGGCGCCGCTGGTCGCTGGCCTCGCTGCCCTCCTCGGGCTATGGCACCAACACCCCCAGCTCCACGGTCTCGGTGAGTCGGGGGGCCCGGGACCCTCAGAAACCCCCCCGGGGGCTGGGGCAGGGGGGGACTGGGGGGCGATGTGGGGTGCAAAAGGGGCTGGGGGTGACACGGAGGGCTCTGGGGGTCCGGGGGTGTTTTGGGGGTCCCGGGTGGGGTGAGCCGGGGGTCAGGGGTGATTTGGGGGTCCCGGGTGGGCTGACCCGAGGGTCAGAGTGATTTGGGGGTCCCGGGCTGGGGTGCGACGGGGATCCCGGGGGTCAGGGGTGATTTGGGGGTCCCGGGTGGGGTGAGCCGGGGGTCAGGGTGATTTGGGGGTCCCGGGTGGGGTGAGCCGGGGTTCAGGGGTGATTTGGGGGTCCCGGGTGGGGTGAGCCGAGGGTCAGGGTGATTTGGGGGTCCCGGGTGGGTTGACCCGGGGATCCCGGGGCTCAGGGCTGATTTGGGGGTCCCGGGTGGGCTGACCCGGGGGTCAGGGGTGATTTGGGGGTCCCGGGTGGGGTGACCCGAGGGTCAGAGTGATTTGGGGGTCCCGGGTGGGGTGAGCCGGGGCTCAGGGGTGATTTGGGGGTCCCGGGTGGGGTGACCCGAGCGTCAGGGTGATTTGGGGGTCCCAGGGTGGGTTGACCCGGGGATCCCGGGGCTCAGGGGTGATTTGGGGGTCCCGGGTGGGGTGAGCCGGGGATCCCGGGGCTCAGGGGTGATTTGGGGGTCCCGGGTGGGCTGACCCGGGGATCCCGGGGCTCAGGGGTGATTTGGGGGTCCCGGGTGGGGTGAGCCGGGGGTCAGGGGTTATTTGGGGGTCCCGGGTGGGGTGACCCGAGGGTCAGAGTGATTTGGGGGTCCCGGGTGGGGTGACCCGAGGCTCAGGGGTGATTTGGGGGTCCCGGGGTGGGTTGACCCGGGGATCCCGGGGCTCAGGGGTGATTTGGGGGTCCCGAGTGGGCTGACCCGGGGCTCAGGGGTGATTTGGGGGTCCCGGGTGGGGAGAGCCGGGGGTCAGGGGTCCCGCTGGTGACGCGGGCGCGCAGTCCTCGTGCTCGTCGCAGGAGCGGCTGCACCAGCTGCCGGCGCAGCCCACGGCCGAGGAGCTGCGGTTCCTGTCCCGCCACTTCGGCAGCTCCGAGAGCCTCGCCGAGGAGGATGGGGGGGCCCGGGGGGGCGCGGCCGCCCCCCGACCCCGCTCCCGCAGCCTCAGGTGGGCCCGGGCTTCGGGGGGAGACTGGCGAGGATTTGGGTGAAATATGAGGGGGATCTGGGGGGGAATTGGGGGGAATTTGGGGCGGGATTTGGGTGAAATTTGGGAGGAATTTGGGTGAAATTTGAGGGGGATTTGGGGGGGATAGTGGGGAGGGATTGGGGGGAATTTGGGGCAGGATTTGGGGGGGATTTGGGTGAAATTTGGGGGGCTTTAGGGGGGATTTGTCAGGGAAGGCAGGGGGGAATTTAGGGGAATTTGGGTGAAATTTGAGGGGATTTGGGGGAGGATGGTGGGGAGGGAATTGGGGGGAATTTGGGGGGGATTTGGGGGGACGGTGGAGTGGAATTGGGGGGAACGGTGAGGGGATTTGGGGGGGTTCATTGTGGGGTTGGGGACAGCAGGGGGACACTGTGGGTTTTTGGGAGGGGCCGGGATTTGGGGCGCACCCAAACTCGGGGGACAGCGGGGCGACACCGTGGCCGTCGGGGGGTGGAACGGGGGGGTGCTGGGGGGTGGGACAGTGGGGGTCCCGCGGGTGCCAGCCGTGCCCCCTGTGCCAGCCCCGGGCGCTCGCCCTCGTCCCACGACAACGAGATCGTGATGATGAACCACGTCTACAAGGAGAGGTTCCCCAAGGTGGGGCTGGGGGCTCTGGGGGGGCACTTGTGGGGTCCTGGGGTGCCCCGGGGGGGGCTGTGCGTGGCCAAGGGGCAGTTTTGGGGTTTCAGGGTGCCTGGGGGGGGCCATGGGGTTGCTATGGGGGATGTGGTGTGGCCATGGGGGCAGTTATGGGGTCGGTGTGGGGTGGCCACGGGGTCACTGTGGGTGCCATGGGGTCACCGTGAGTGCCATGGGGTCACTGTGGGGCCACTGTGGGTGGTGTGGGTGCCATGGGGTCACCATGGGGTTCCGTGGGGTCACCGTGGGGTAACTGTGGGTTCACTGTGGGGTCACTGTGGGTGCCGTGGGGTCACCGTGGGGTAACTGTGAGTGCCATGGGGTCACTGTGGGTACCATGGGGGTCACCGTGGGGTCACTGTGGGTGCCATGGGGTCACCGTGGGGTCACTGTGGGTGGTGTGGGTGCCGTGGGGTCACCGTGGGGTCACTGTGGGTGCCATGGGGTCACTGTGGGTACCATGGGGGTCACCGTGGGTGCCATGGAGTCACCATGGGGCCACTGTGGGTGCCATGGGGTCACTGTGGGTGCCATGGGGTCACTGTGGGTACCATGGGGGTCACCGTGGGGCCACTGTGGGTACCATGGGGTCACTGTGGGTGCCATGCGGTCACCGTGAGGTCACTGTGGGTTCACTGTGGGGTCACTGTGGGTGCCATGGCGTCATGGTGGGGCTCCGTGGGGTCCCGTGGGGCTCCATGGGGTCCCCGCGTGCTCACGGCGGGGTCACCGTGGGTCACCGTGGGGACCCGCGGGTCACCGTGGGGTCCCCGTGAGCTCATGGCGGGGTCACCGTGGGTCACCGTGGGGTCACCGTGGGGACCCGCGGGTCACTGTGGGTAACCGTGGGTCACCGTGGGTCACCGTGGGGTCCCGCGGGTCACCGTGGGGTCCCCGCGTGCTCACGGCGGGGCTCGGCGGGGCGCAGGCCACGGCGCAGATGCAGGAGCGGCTGGAGGAGTTCGTGCGGGGCTGCGGCCCCGGCGGGACCCCGCTGGCCGACGGCGCCCTGAGCTTCATCCAGCACCAGCTGGCCGAGCTGGCGCGGGACTGCCTGGGCACGGCGCGGCTCGGGCTGCTGAGCGCCGGCTACTTCGGCGAGCTGCAGGAGAACATGGAGCGCCTGCTGCGCGACGTGAGCGGGGCTAATCGGGGCTAATCGGGGCTAATCGGGGCTAATTGGGGTGAATGGTGGTCAATGGGGGTCAATGGGGCCAATGGGGGCCAATGGGGGCCAATGGAGATCAATGGGGGCCAATGAGGGCCAATGGGGCTCGGGCTGCTGAGCGCCGGCTACTTCAGGGAGCTGTAGGAGAACATGGAGCGCCTGCTGCACGACGTGAGCGGGGCTAATTGGGGCTAATTTGGGGCTAATCAGGGCTAATTGGGGCTAACTGGGGCCAATGGGGATCAATGGGGGCCAATGGGGGCCAATGGGGAACAATGGGGAACAATGGGGGCCAATGGGGCTCAGGCTGCTGAGCGCCGGCTACTTCGGCGAGCTGCAGGAGAACATGGAGCGCCTGCTGCGCGACGTGAGCGGGGCTAATCGGGGCTAATCGGGGCTAATCGGGGCTAATTGGGGTGAATGGTGGTCAATGGGGGTCAATGGGGCCAATGGGGGCCAATGGGGGCCAATGGAGATCAATGGGGGCCAATGGGGGCCAATGGGGCTCGGGCTGCTGAGCGCTATCTACTTCAGGGAGCTGTAGGAGAACATGGAGCGCCTGCTGCGGAATGTGAGCGGGGCTAATTGGGGCTAATCGGGGCTAATTGGGGGCTAATTTGGGGCTAATCAGGGCTAATTGGGGCTAACTGGGGCCAATGGGGATCAATGGGGGCCAATGGGGGTCAATGGGGGCCAATGCGGGCCAATGGGGGTCAATGGGGCTCGGGCTGCTGAGCGCCGGCTACTTCAGGGAGCTGTAGGAGAACATGGAGCGCCTGCTGCGCGACGTGAGCGGGGCTAATTGGGGCTAATTTGGGGCTAATTTGGGGCTAATTTGGGGCTAATCAGGGCTAATTGGGGCTAATGGGGATCAATGGGGGCCAATGGGGGCCAATGGGGAACAATGGGGAACAATGGGGGCCAATGAGGGCCAATGGGGCTCGGGCTGCTGAGCGCCGGCTACTTCAGGGAGCTGTAGGAGAACATGGAGCGCCTGCTGCGGAATGTGAGCGGGGCTAATTGGGGCTAATTGGGGCTAATTGGGGGCTAATTTGGGGCTAATCAGGGCTAATTGGGGCTAACTGGGGCCAATGGGGATCAATGGGGGCCAATGGGGGCCAATGGGGGTCAATGGGGCTCGGGCTGCTGAGCGCCGGCTACTTCGGCGAGCTGCAGGAGAACATGGAGCGCCTGCTGCGGGACGTGAGCGGGGCTAATTGGGGCTAATTGGGGCTAATTGGGGCCAATGGGGGCCAATGGGGAATAACGGGACCAGTGGGAGCCAATAGGGGCCAACAGGGGCCAACGGGGTCTGGCAGGGACCAGCAGGACTCAGTGAGACCCAATGGAACACAAAAAGAACCAACAGGGACCCAAAGGGACCCAAAAGGACCCAAAAGGGACCAACAGGGACCAACGGGGTCTGGAAGGACCCAAGAGACCCAATGGGGCTCAGCACGAACCCGAGGGACCCCCCAGTGTCCCCTGTGTCCCCCTGACCCCCTGATGTCCCCTCAGGCCTACGAGCGCTCCGAGTCGGAGGAGGTGGCCTTCATCACCCAGCTGGTGAAGCGGCTCCTCATCATCATCTCCCGGCCCGCGCGCCTGCTCGAGTGCCTGGTGAGGCCCTGGCACCTGTCCCCTCTCACCTTTGCCCTCACCTGTGCCCTATCCCCAAACCCTCACCTGTGCCCTCGCCTGTCCCCAAACCCTCACCTGTGCCCCCTCACCTGTGCCCTGTCCCTATCCCCCCTCACTTGTCCCCTCTCACCTGTGCCCTCACCTGTGCCCTATCCCCAAACCCTCACCTGTGCCCTCGCCTGTCCCCAAACCCTCACCTGTGCCCCCTCACCTGTGCCCTGTCCCTATCCCCCCTCACTTGTCCCCTCTCACCTGTGCCCTCACCTGTGCCCTATCCCCAAACCCTCACCTGTCCCCTCTCACCTGTGCCCAGTCCCCAAAACCTCACCTGTGCCCTGTCCCCGTCCCCCCTCACCTGTGCCCTCACCTGTGCCCTGTCCCTATCCCCCCACACCTGTGCCCTCACCTGTGCCCTCACCTGTGCCCTCACCTGTGCCCTGTCCCTATCCCCCCACACCTGTGCCCTCACCTGTGCCCTCACCTGCAGGAGTTCGACCCCGCGGGGCTGTCGCAGCTGCTGGCGGCCACCGCGGGCCGGGCCGAGGGGCCCCTGCGAGCCGACACCCCCCGGTACCTGCTGAGACAGCTGGGCCGGGCACGGGGGGCACGCGCAGGTATGGGCACACCTGGGGCACACCTGGGCACAGCTGGGGCACACCTGGGGGGACAGGTATGGGGGGACAGGTGTGGCGGGGACAGGTGTGGAGTGGGGGGTCTGGGACATGGTGGGGACACAGGCACGGATGGAGGGACACACCCGTGCCCCCCGTGCCCCCCACACACCTGTGCCCCCCACACCTGTGCCCCCCCAGACATGCTGCACCTGGAGGAGCCCGACAGCAGCGGCACCAACACGCCGGAGCCTGAGGAGGGGGCTGAGGTGGGCGCTGTCCCCCCCGTGTCCCCCACCCGTGTCCCCCCATGTCACCTGTCTTCTCCCCGTGTCCCCCCGTGTCCCCGCGTGTCCCCCCCGTGTCACCTGTCCCTCCCCCCCCGTGTCCCCAGGGTCGCGCCGCCCTCCCCCGGCCCAAGGAGCCGCCAGGCGAGAGCGACTTCGAGACCATCAAACTCATCAGCAACGGCGCCTACGGGTGAGCCCCGGGGTACCGGGGGTACCAGGCAGGTCCCGGGGGTACCGGAGCCGTGCCCTGACCGGTGCCCGCGGCAGGGCGGTGTACCAGGGGTGTCCCGGGGAGGTCCCGGGGGTACCGGGGCCGTGCCCTGACCGGTGCCCGCGGCAGGGCGGTGTCCCGGGGGGTACCAGGGAGGTCCCGGGGTGGTCCCGGGGGTACCGGGGCCGTGCCCTGACCGGTGCCCGCGGCAGGGCGGTGTACCAGGGGTGTCCCGGGGAGGTCCCGGGGGTACCGGGGCCGTGCCCTGACCGGTGCCCGCGGCAGGGCGGTGTACCGCGGGGTACCGGGGGGTACCAGGGAGGTCCCGGGGGTACCAGAGCTGTGCCGTGACCGGTGCCCGCGGCAGGGCAGTGTGCCGGGCGTACCGGGGGTGTCCCGGGGTGGTCCTGGGGGTACCGGGGCCGTGCCGTGACCAGTGCCCGTGGCAGGGCGGTGTCCCGGGGGTGTCCCGGGGAGGTCCCGGGGGTACCGGGGCCATGCCGTGACCGGTGCCCGCGGCAGGGCGGTGTCCCAGGGGGTACCGGGGGGGTCCCGGGGGTACCGGGGCCGTGCCCTGACCGGTGCCCGCGGCAGGGCGGTGTACCGGGGGGGTACCGGGGGTACTGAGGCCGTGCCCTGACCAGTGCCCACGGCAGGGCGGTGTCCCGGGGGGTACCGGGGAGGTCCCGGGGGTACCGGGGCCGTGCCCTGACCGGTGCCCGCGGCAGGGCGGTGTACCTGGTGCGGCACACGGCCACGCGGCAGCGCTTCGCCATGAAGAAGATCAACAAGCAGAACCTGCTGCTGCGGAACCAGGTGCAGCAGGCCTTCGTGGAGCGCGACATCCTCACCTTCGCCGAGAACCCCTTCGTGGTCAGCATGTTCTGCTCCTTCCAGACCCGCCGCCACCTCTGCATGGTCATGGAGTACGTGGAAGGTGCGGCCCGCGCCCCGCGACGGGGCCGGGGAGTCGTGAAATGGGGGCTTGGGTGTTGGGGTATTGGGGCGGGTGTGGGGTTATGGGGCTGGGTGTCGGGATATTGGGATGGGTGTCGGGATATTGGGATGGGTGTTGGGATATGGGGCTGGGTGTCGGGTTATGGGGCTGGGTATCACGATATGGAGCTGGGTATCAGGTTATGGGGCTGGGTATCAGGTTATGGGGCTGGGTGTCGGGATCCGGGGTGGGATGTCACGACACAGAGCTGGGGACGGGGCTGTGGGGCTGGGCACTGGGGTGACAGCTGTCCCCCTGCCCCCGCCATGCCCCACACGTGTCCTCCATCTGTCCCCAATGTCCCACCCTGTCCCCACAACCCCGTGTCCCCCATGACCCCCCTGTCCCTGGTGTCCCCCATGTCCCCATGTCCCTGATGTCCCCCCTGTCCCTGATGTCCCCCCTGTCCTTGGTGTCCTCCTTGTCCCTGATGTCCCCCATGTCCTCAATGTCCCCATGTCCCCAATGTCCCCAATATCCCCGATGTCCCCCCGTGTCCCCAATATCCCTGATGTCCCCAATGTTCCCGATGTCCCCAATGTCCCCCATGTCCCCCCTGTGTCCCCAATATCCCCAATATCCTTGATGTCCCCGATGTCTCTGATGTCCCTGATGTCCCCATGTCCCCAATATCTCCCATGTCCCCGCTGTCCCCCCGTGTCCCCAATGTCCCCAATGTCCCCAATATCTCTGATGTCCCCATGTCCCCGATATCTCCAATGTCCCCAATGTCCCCAATGTCCTCAATGTCCCCTCAATGTCCCCCATGTCCCCGATGTGCCCCATGTACCCCATGCCCCTCATGTCCCCCCTGTTCCCGGTGTTTCTGGTGTCCCCCATGTCCCCCCTGTCCCTGGTGTCCCTGATGTCCCCAATGTCCTCCATGTCCCCGCTGTCCCCAATGTCCCCAATATCTCTGATGTCCCCAATGTCCCCAATGTCCCCCCATGTTCCCCGATGTCCCCGATGTCCCCGCTGTCCCCGCTGTCCCAGGCGGGGACTGTGCCACGCTGCTGAAGCACATCGGGGCGCTGCCGCTGGAGCTGGCCCGCCTGTACTTCGCCGAGACCGTGCTGGCGCTGGAGTACCTGCACACCTACGGCATCGTGCACCGCGACCTCAAACCCGACAAGTGCGCCGGGGGGCACGGGGGGCACGGGGGGCTCACCTGGGCACGGCCGGGCTCACCTGGGCACGGCCGGGCTCACCTGCGCCGCCCCCCAGCCTCCTGATCACCTCGCTGGGCCACGTGAAGCTGACGGACTTCGGCCTCTCCAAGATGGGGCTGATGAGCCTCACCACCAACCTCTACGAGGGGCACATGGAGAAGGACGCGCGGGAGTTCCGCGACAAGCAGGTGGGTGCCCAGGTGTGCCCAGGTGTGCCAGGTGTGACACATGGGTACTGCAGGTGTGCCCAGGTGTGCCCAGGTGTGCCCAGCTAGGTTCTGCAGGTGTGGCCAAGTCTGCTAGGTGTGCCCAGGTTTGCCCAGTTAGGTTCTGCAGGGGTGCCCAGGTGTGCCAGGTGTGCCCAAGTGTGACATATCGGTGCTGTAGGTGTGCCCAGGTGTGCCCAGGCATGCCCAGCTAGGTTCTGCAGGTGTGCCCAGGTAGGCCAGGTGTGCACTGCAGGTGTGCCAGTTGTGCCCAAGTATGACATATGGGTGCTGCAGGTGTGCCCAGGTGGGCCAGGTGTGCTAGGTGTGTACAGCAGGTGTGCCCAGGTGAGTTCCCAGGTGTGCCATATGGGTGCTGCAGGCGTGCCAGGTGTGCCCAGGTGAGCTAGATGGGTACTGCAGGTGTGCCAGGTGTGCCAGATGGGTGACACAGGTGTGCCCAGGTGTGCTAGGTGGGTTCTGCAGGTGTGCCCAGGTGTGCCAGACGGGTGCCACAGGTGTACCCAGGTGTGCCCAGGTGTGCTAGGTGGGTTCTGCAGGTGCGCCCAGGTGTGCCAGGTGTGCCCAGCCGCACTCAGGTGTGCCGGGGCAGGGTGGGGCGGGCTCGGGGCAGCGGGTGTGCCCGCAGGGGCTGCAGCGCCCCTGAGCCCACCTGTCCCCAGGTGTGCGGCACCCCCGAGTACATCGCGCCCGAGGTGATCCTGCGCCAGGGCTACGGGAAGCCCGTGGACTGGTGGGCCATGGGCATCGTCCTCTACGAGTTCCTGGTGGGCTGCGTGCCCTTCTTCGGGGACACCCCCGAGGAGCTCTTCGGGCAGGTGATCTCAGGTGTGGCCCTGGGGGACACGGGGGGGACACGGAGGGGACACGGGGGGGGACACGGGGCAGGTGAGCTCAGGTGTGGCATGGGGGACACGAGGACACGGCAGGATGGGAACATGGGGTGGCGTGGGGGACACAGAGGGGACACAGGGACAGGACAGGTGACCCCAGCTCCGGGGTCTGTGCTCAGCTGTCCCCTCCGTGTCCCCTCTGTGTCCCCCCCGTGTCCCCCCGTGTCCCCCCGTGTCCCCAATGTCCCCCCCATGTCCCCCCCATGTCCCCTCCATGTCCCCCCGTGTCCCCCCCTCAGACGAGATCCTGTGGCCGGAGGGGGACGAGGCGCTGCCCCCGGACGCTCAGCACCTCATCTCCTGCCTCCTGCAGCCGGACCCGCTGCGGCGCCTCGGGGCAGGTGAGACCCCCACCACCCCGGGACCCCCCCCGGGACCCCCCGGGACCCCCCCAAACTCCCCCGGGCCCCCCTGAGCCGGCGCTGCCGCGCAGGGGGGGCTCAGGAGGTGAAGGCCCACGGCTTCTTCGCCGCGCTCGACTGGACGGGGCTGCTGCGGCAGAAAGCCGAGTTCGTGCCGCACCTGGAGTCCGAGGAGGACACGAGCTACTTCGACAGTGAGAGACCCCCGGGACCCCCCACCCCGGGGACCCCTCAGGGGCATCCCTGGGATTCCCCTTGGATCAGCCCTGGGACCCCCTGGGACACCCCTGGGACCCCCCCTGGATGCCCCTGGAACATGCTGGGACCCTCCTGGAACATCCTGGGAACCCCTGGAACATCCTGGGACCCCCCTGGGACCCTCCTGGAATATCCTGGAACCACCCTGGCACCCCCTGAGACCCCCCCTGGGACATCCTGGATGCCCCTGGAACATCCTGGGATCCTCTTGGGACCCCCTGGAACATCCTGAGATCCTCCTGGGACCCCCTGGAACACCCCTGGCATCCTCCTGGGACCCCCTGGAACACCCCTGGGACCCCCCTGGAACATCCTGGGACCCCCCTGGAACATCCTGAGACTCCCTGCGGGACCCCCTGGATGCCCCTGGAACATCCTGGGACCCCCTGGAACATCCTGGGACCCCCCTGGAATATCCTGGGACCCCCCCTGGAACATCCTGGGACCCCCCCTGGAACATCCTGGGACCCTCCTGGAACATCCTGGGACACACCTGGAACATCCTGGGACCACCCTGGCACCCCCTGAGACCACCTCCTGGGACCCCCTGGATTCCCTGGAACACCCTGGGACCCCCTGGGACACCCTGAAACATCCTGGGACCCCCCGGGACCCCCCCCCAGTCCCCCCCAAGCCCTCTGTGGGGTTCCTCCCCCCTCGGGGGTCACTCTAAGGGTCCCCCTCGCCCCGTCCCCCCAGCGCGGTCGGACAGGTACTCCCACGTGGCGTCCTACGAGGACGAGGACACGACGGAGGACGAGCCCGTGGAGATCCGGCAGTTCTCGTCCTGCTCGCCCCGCTTCAGCAAGGTGGGGCTGGGAGGGGGACGGGGACGGGGACAGGGACAGGGACAGGGACAGAGGGACAGGGACAGGGATGGGACAGGGGCAGGGACAGGGACAGGGATGGGACAGGAACAGGGATGGGACGGGGACAGGGACAGGGACAGGGACAGGGACAGGGACAGGGACAGTGACAGGGACAGGGACAGGGACAGGGATGGGACAGGGACAGGGATGGGGACAGGGACAGGGACAGGGATGGGACAGGAACAGGGATGGGGACAGGGATTGGGATTGGGACAGGGACAGGGGACAGGGATGGGGACAGGGATTGGGACAGGGACAGAGGGACAGGGACAGGGACAGGGACACAGGGACAGGGAAGGGAAGGGACAGGTGGGCACGGGGGGTGGGGGGACACAGGTATGGGGAGCGGGGCTGGGAATTTGGGGGGCGCGGGGATCTCGCGGGGGCTGGGCCGGTCCCGTGGGACTCCGGTCTGATGGTGGCCGTGCCCAGCCGTGCCCGGCCGTGCCCGGCCGTGCCCAGCCGTGCCCGGCCGCGAGCAGCTGCGCTCCCGCAGGTGTACAGCAGCCTGGAGCAGCTCTCGCAGGAGCCCAAGCCCAAGGGGCGCCCGCGGGACGAGGGGAGACGCGACGGCTTCGCCCGCGAGCGCGGCTGGAGAACGGGATCGCCTGAGCTGTGCGCACCGGGGGGCACCGGGGGGGCGGCCCGGGCCGTGCAGGGCTCCCTGACCCCCATCCCCACCCGCGTGCCCGCAGGAAGCACCGCTCGGCGGGCGAGGGGCCGCCCCCCGAGGCCGAGGGCAGCTCCCCACCGGGCGCCCGCCGCCGCTTCTCGGCGCTGCTGGAACCGGCGCGCCCCGCGCCCCCCAACGAGGAGCGGCCGTGCCCCCGCAACGGCGGCCGCGAGGGAGCCCCGGACGGAGCCAGCGAGGAGCCGGGTGCGTCCCGGAAAAGCGGGGAGGGGTCCCCGGCGTGCCCCGGGTCCCCTCACCGCCCGTGTCCCCTCCCGTACCCAGCGCCGCGGGCCGCGGAGCCGCCCCCGGCCCGCACCGAGCTGGGGCTGCGGCGGCCGCGGCACCCGGGGGTGGCCCCCGCCGAGCCCGGGGGGGACAAGCGCAGCCCCCGCGCCCCCGGGAAGGTCACCAAGTCGGCGTCGGCCACCGCGCTGTCCGTCATCATCCCCAGCGGTGGGTGACACCCCCGGGACCCCCGCAGGGACCCCCGCAGGGAGCCCAAATCCCCCCGGCACCCCCCATTCCCAGGGATCTCCTTCCAGGGATCCCAAATCCCCCCGGCACCCCCCATTCCCAGGGATCTCCTTCCAGGGACCCCAAATCCCCCCGGGACCCCCTTAAAGGACCCTCCCCGAAGGACCCCAAACACCCAGGGACCCTTCCAGCCCTGTGGGTCCCCGCGGGAGGGGGGCTGGGGGTCTCTGGGGGTTCTGTGGGTGGTGGGACCCCCGATCCCGTGGACCTGGGGTCTCCCATGGGGTTTCTGTGGGTGGTGGGACCCCCGATCCCGTGGATTTGGGGTCTCCCATGGGGTTTCTGTGGGTGGTGGGACCCCCGATGCCGTGGATTTGGGGTCTCCCATGGGTTTCTGTGGGTGGTGGGACCCCCGATCCCGTGGACCTGGGGTCTCCCATGGGTTTCTGTGGGTGGTGGGACCCCCAGTCCCACGGGTGGGGTGTTCCCGGTCCCGGGGGGTGGCAGCGGTGCCCGTGGGGTCTCCCTGGGGGTTTTTGGGGTGGCGGTCAGCGGGGTCTGGGGGCGCAGGGGAGGCGCCCGGCTCGTCCCCCCTGGGCAGCCCCATGTCCCCGCGGTCGCTGTCGTCGGACCCCTCGTCCCGGGACTCGTCACCGGGCCGGGAGCTGGCCCCGGCCGTGGCCGCCCCGCCGCGCTCGCCCATCGCCATCCCCCGGCCCGGCAAGAAATTCGGCTTCACCCTCCGCGCCATCCGCGTCTACCTGGGCGACAGCGACGTGTACAGCGTGCACCACGTCGTCTGGGTCAGGGACACCGGGAAACACCGGGGGACACCGGGGGGACACCGGGGGGAACACGGGAACAGCGAATTTTTGGATTTTTGGGGCGGGGCGCCGTGGTCCGCAATGGGGACGGAGAGGGGGACGTGGGTGGGATTGGGGACAAGGGGGGACAGAGTTTGCGTTGGGGGTGGCAGCGCCTGGTGTCATTTGGGCCAGGGGACACCGCGGGACACCGGGCGATGCGCGGGGGACAGGTGGGGAACCCCGATTTGGGGAACGCGGTGTAGGGAGGGGGGTCCGGGGTGTCACATCCGCGGTGCGCCGTGGGTGACCCGGTTTTTGGGGGGCAGCACGTGGAGGAGGGCGGCCCCGCGCAGGAGGCCGGGCTGTGCGCCGGGGACCTGATCACGCACGTTAACGGGGAGCCGGTGCACGGGCTGGTGCACACCGAGGTGGTGGAGCTCATCCTCAAGGTGGGGGCACCGGGGGTCTCGGGGGGGTGCGGGGAGGTCACAGCGGGCTCAGGGGTCACCAAGGGATCATGGTGGTGGTCTGGGGGGGGTCACGGGGGTCAGATCTTTGGGGGGTCGTGGGTCACGGCAGGGTCATGGCAGGCCAGCCAGGACCAGGGGGTGAGTCCCGGTGTGTGTGGGGGGGTGGGGTGGGTATCGTGGGTGGCGGCCGTGACGCGCTGTCGCCCAGAGCGGGACGAAGGTGCTGGTGACAACGACGCCGCTGGAGAACACCTCGATCCGCCTGGGCCCCGCGCGGCGCCGCAGCGCCCGCGCCAAGATGGCCCGGAGGAACCGCCGTGGGGGCACCGGGAGCGGCCACGAGAGGTGGGCACGGCGGGCACCGGGCGGGCACCGGGGGGCACCGGCGGGCGCGGGATGTGACGGTCCTCCCGGCCGCCAGGCGGCGCAGCGCGCTGTTCCGGCACCTCGCCCGCCAGGCCTCGCTGCTGCACACGAGCCGCTCGCTGACGTCACTGAGCCGCTCGCTCTCCTCCTCCGACTCGCTGCCCGCCTCCCCCACGCACGCGCGGGCGCGCGACCCCGGTAAGGGGCGGGGCCACGGGAGGGGGCGGGGCCACGGGAGGGGGAGCGGTACCGGGGAAGGGAGAACGGGGGCGTGGTCACGGGAACGGCCGTGCGGTGCCCGGTGCCGGTGCTCGCTGCTGGTTCCGTGCTCGCTCCGAGTGCCCGGCGCCGGTGCCCGGTCCCGGTGCCCGCTGACGTTCCCTCCGGCTCTGACCCCGTTCCGCGCAGGGGCCTCCCCGCCCAGCAGCTCGCCGGGTTCCAGCGCTCCGCCGTCGCCGGCGGGGCCGCACCTGCGGCCGAGCTCCCTGCAGGGGCTGTCGCCGAAGCTGCAGCGGCAGTACCGGGCGGCGCGGTGCCGCTCCGCCGGCAGCATCCCGCTCTCGCCGCTCGCCCACACGCCCTCGCCGCCCGCCGCCTCCCCGCCCGCCTTCCCCGCCAAGCTGCACCCCAAGGCCGCCGAGTCGCCGCGCCTCGCCCGCCGCGGGCTCCCGGAGAAGGCGGCGCCGGGGCCGCCCCGCAAGCTGGGGCTGGAGCCGCCCCGCAAGGACTTCCCGGCCGAGCCGCCGCTGCAGAGCTTGGCCGAGTGGGACGGCGAGGGCCCGGCCGAGCCGCCGCCGCCCGCGCCCCCCGCCCGCCGCCTGGGCCGGCAGGAGCTGCCGCTGCTGCTCGGGGGCCCCCCCGGGGCAGAGCCGCCGCCGCCGGGCCCGGAGGAGCCCGAGCGGGGGGCGCGGGGTCCCCCCAAGGCGCTCAGCCCGGTGCAGGAGCACGAGCGCGGGGCGGCGGCCCCGGGGGGGCCCCCGGTGCCCATCGTGGTGGTGGGGCCCGGCGCGACCCCCGGGGACCCCCGGAGCGCCGCGGGCCCCCCCGGGCGCTGAGCTTTACCCGAGCCCCCCGACCCCCGGCTGTAAATAGGGGGGGGCACCCCGGGACCCCCAGGCATGCGGGGGTCGCGCCCCCCCCCGGTCCCTCCCCCCGCGTACCGAAGGGTTAATACTGTGACACACCCCCCCGTGTGACGTCACCGACCCGGCACCCCCCCGGTGTGATGTCATCGACCCGGACACCCCCCCCAGGGTGATGCCCTTCTCCCCCCCCCACCCCCGGTCTCCGTTTGCCCCCGGTTATGGCTCCCGGTGTTTGACGTCAGAGCGGTGATGACGTCACAGCACCGATGTCACAGGCGGAGCACGGGCGCTGCTCTGATGTCACTCGGGATAGGGGTGGTGACGTCATCCCCTCGAGCGTGACGTCACGGCTGCGGCGGCATCGGTGCGGGATCGATGATGTCACGGCTGCGGCATAATCGGCGGCTTTCGGGTGGTGACGTCACCGGTGTGACGTCACTGAAGGTGTGAGGGCGGTGATGTCATAGTGACAGCCGGGAGGAGGGGGGGTTAAGCCCGGTTTCCACCCCGTGGTGACGTCACACGAGAGCCGGCCACGCCGGTGACGTCACCATCACCCCGTGACATCATCACAGCCCCCTCCCCCCCCCCCCTTCTCGCTATGCAAACGCCCCCCGGGCTGGGGGGGCCGGGGGGGTCCCGGGGACCCAATAAAGGCTGTACAGCACCGAGCCCCGGCTGCGCTTCGGGGGGACACCGGGGGGACACCGGGGGGACACCGGGGTGGGGGTGAGGGACACCCTCGGGGCCATCCCCCGGGACCCCCGGAAACCCCCGGGAGGTGATTTGGGGGCGTCACCGCCCCCCAGCCCGGACACTCACGGGTTAACACCGGTGTTTTCCCGCCACGCCCCCGCCACGCCCCCCCCACCCCCCGTGTCGTCACGGTTCCACCGGGTCCGTTCGCCGCCGCTGAGCCCGAACGGTCCGAGGGGGTGTCGGGGCTCACCCCCGGGGGTCTCGGGGGATTTTGGGGTGTTGCGGAGCGCTCGGGGGTCTTTGGGGCGACTCGGGGCGCGAGGGAGGTCTCCGGGGGTCTCTGGAGTGAACTGGGGGGCCCTGGGGGTGGAATTGGGGGTTTAAAGGGGGGTCTCTGGCGGGAACTGGGGGACACCCGGGGGTCCCTGCGTGAGGATCGGGGGTCCCTGACCCTCCCGTGTGTCCCCCAGCCCCCCATGGCGCTGCGTTTGGCCGCCCGCCTGTCGCGCCTGGCCCGGAGCGGTGTCCGGTGCGGGGGCACCGGGCCCCCTCCCGCACAGGGTGAGTGCCGGGGGGCACGGGGCGAGAGGGCCGGAGCCTCCCCGGGAGCCCCCCGGGATCGGCAGCGACGAGGGGGGGACACCCCGAATCCCCGGTGCTGACCCCAACGTGGGGGGACACCGCGAGTCCCCGGTGCTGATCCCCCTCTCCCGGTGCTTCTCCTCCTCCTCCCGGTTCTGACCCCGCCCCTCCCGTTGTTTCCCTCCCCCTCTCTCCCGGTGCTTCCCCCCTCTCTCCCGGTGCTGATCCCCCTCTCCCGGTGCTTCTCCTCCTCCTCCTCCCGGTGCTGACCCCGCCCCTCTCCCGGTGTTTCCCCCCTCTCTCCCGGTGCTTCCCCCCCTCTCTCCCGGTGCTGACCCCCCTCTCCCGGTGCTTCCCCCTCTCTCCCGGTGCTTCCCCGTCTCTCCCGGTGCTGACCCCCCTCTCCCGGTGCTTCCCCCCCTCTCCCGGTGCTGACCCCTCTCTCCCGGTGCTTCCCCGTCTCTCCCGGTGCTGACCCCCCTCTCCCGGTGCTGACCCCCCTCTCCCGGTGCTGACCCCCCTCTCCCGCTGTTTCCCCCCTCTCTCCCGGTGCTTCCCCCTCTCTCCCGGTGTTTCCCCCGTCTCTCCCGGTGCTGACCCCCCTCTCCCGGTGCTGCCCCCCCAGTCGCCGCCCCGTTCGACTGGCAGGACGCGCTGGGGCTGGAGGGGCTGCTGAGCGCCGAGGAGCGGCTGCTGCGGGACACGACGCGCAAATACTGCCAGGAGCGGCTGCTGCCGCGCGTGCTGCACGCCAACCGCCACGAGGGTACCCCAAAAACTGACTCCCCAACACCCCGAGACAGCCTGACCCCCCCCGGTACAGGCGGAACCCAAACCCCCCGGGCGCTGCCAGAAGCAGCCGGTGCCGGTTCCCACACGAGGGTCCCGCAGCTCGCCCCCCATGTCCCCAGTGTCCCCCCAAACCCGCCCGACCCCCGTTTGCCCCTAACCTCCCTCAGGATCCTTCCTCTGCAAAAAACGGAGTTTTGGTATCCCCAAAAATCTCCCGCCCCCCCCAAAACTCCCTGACTCCTCCAAACTCCCTCCAACAGCCCCCAAAATCCTCTCCCCACTCCTCTCCCGCAGGCCCAGGGTGGGGGCAGGGGTATAGGGGACCCCCAAATTTGCCCAGGGGGTCTCCCCGCTGCCCCCCCTTACCTCGACCTCTCCTGACCCCCTCCTTGCCCCCCCCAGTGTTTGACCGGGAGATCGTGACTGAACTGGGAGAACTGGGGCTGCTGGGCCCCACCATTCAAGGTCAGGGGGGCCATGAGGACACAAGGGGGGGGCGTGGGTGGGCAGGGACGACCCGTGGGGCTCCCGAGGGGGTTTTTGGGGGGCTCGGGGCTGATGGGATGGGTTGTGGTGTGGGGGGACAGATCTGGAGGGGCACTGGGGGTCGGGGATGGGGTCTGGGGGCTCTGTGGGGTGACGCTGGGGGGCTCACGGGGGGCAGTTTTGGGGGGACACCGAGGGGCTGTGAGGGACGGCGCTGTCCCCAGGGTGGGGCTGTGTGTTGGGGGAGGGTCCTGTGTGACACCGGGGTCCTTGAGGAGACCCCCGGGGTTCCCCCGAGTGACTGGGGCTGGGGTCACCGCAGGGTACGGCTGCGCGGGCACCACGTCGGTGGGCTACGGGCTGGTGGCGCGGGAGCTGGAGCGGGTGGACAGCAGCTACCGCTCGGTGCTCAGCGTGCAGTCCTCCCTCGTCATGTACCCCCTCTGGGCCTACGGGACCCCCGCCCAGCGCCAGCGCTTCCTGCCCCGCCTCGGTGAGACCCCCGCCGCGGGGAGGGGCAGCCTGGGGGCTGCAGGGGGCAGAGGGGCGTCTGGGGGGGTTTGGAGGAGGAGCGGGGTGTGTGGGGCAGCGGTGGGGCAGTCGGGGCATCCCCCGGGGTGTCCCTGACGCCCCCTCCCCAGCTCGGGGGGAGATCGTGGGGTGCTTCGGGCTGACGGAGCCCAACCACGGGAGCGACCCGGGGCGGATGGAGACGCGGGCACGGCACAACCCCGACGCCGGCACCTACACCCTGCGCGGGTCCAAGACTTGGTGAGGCTCGGAATTGGGGTGAGGGGGACATGGGGGACCCCCAGAGCTCCCCCTTGACCTTCCCCGAACTGCCCAGGATCACCAATTCGCCCATAGCCGACCTGTGCTTGGTGTGGGCCCGGTGCGAGGAGGACGGGCGGGTCCGGGGCTTCCTGGTGGAGCGCGGGACCCCCGGGCTCAGCACCCCCAAAATCGAGGGCAAGTTCTCCCTGCGCGCCTCGACCACCGGGATGATCCTCCTGGATGACGTGGAGGTGCCCGAGGAGAACGTGCTGCCCAACGCCGAGGGGCTGGCGGTAAGGGGGGAGCCAGGGCACCCCGGGGAGGGGTCTTGGGGCACAGAGGGGGGGTCCCAACGACACCCCCTGTGCCCCAGGGCCCCTTCGGCTGCCTGACCCAGGCGCGGTACGGCATCGCCTGGGGCGCGCTGGGCGCCGCCGAGGCCTGTCTGGAGACGGTGCGGCAATACGTGCTGGACAGGTAACGGGGGGCTGGGGGCGTTTTGCGGGGGGTCCCACCATCCCAGACCTCAGTGCCCCCCTCCCCTGGCCCGCAGGAAGCAGTTTGGGGGCCCGCTGGCCCGGAACCAGCTGGTGCAGAAGAAGCTGGCGGACATGGTGACGGAGATCACGCTGGGGCTCCACGCCTGCCTGCGCCTCGGCCGCCTCAAGGACGAGGGCAGGTGGGTGGCACTGTCCCCAAGGGCGCCCGGGGGGGCCTGGAGGGGGTCAGCGTGTCCCCGTCCGTGTCCCCACAGGGCCGCCCCCGAGATGGTGTCGATGCTGAAGCGGAACTCGTGCGGGAAGGCGCTGGGCATCGCGAGGGACGCGCGGGACATGCTGGGGGGCAACGGGATCTGCGACGAGTTCCACGTGATCCGGCACCTCATGAACCTCGAGGCCGTCAACACCTACGAGGGTATGGCGGGGAGGGGCATGGAGGGGTCCCCGAGGGGTTTGGGGGGCTCCTACTGAGGGGTGGTGATCCCCGCAGGCACCCACGACATCCACGCGCTGATCCTGGGCCGCGCCATCACCGGCATCCAGGCCTTTGCCCCGGCAAAGGGGACGTAGCGGGCACAGTGGGCTTGGTGGCACCGGTGGCACCGACGGGGACCGGGTCTGCTCCTCATGAGGAGATGGCAGCGCTGACCAAACCCGGTGTCACCAACCGGACCCAGGTACCCCCAGAAGAGATCCAGTGTCACTGACGGGACCTTGTGTCACCAGCCAGGCCTCAATGTCACCAATGGGACTCAATGTCACCCCAAACAAATCTCGTGTCACTGGCGGGACCCGGTGTCACCAAGCACATCTTGTGTCATTGATGGGACCCAGTGCCACCGACCAAACCTCCTGTCACCAACGGGACTCAGTGTCACCGACAGGACTCGGTGTCACTCAGGGGACCCCACAGGTGCTGGGCCCCGTGTCCGGTGCCATCTCGGTGCCTTTGCCAGTCCTGTGGCCAATAAACGGTGGGACAGCCCCTCCATGCCAGCCCTGCTCGTCAGCATTAATTAACCTGCCACGATCCAGCTCTGCTCTCGGGCTGGGGGGTCCCAGCCCATCACAGACCCCCCCCACCCAGCTTTTGGGTCAGCTTCAGCCCTTTATTTGTTCCAACCACCGACAGCAACAGCAACAGAAAAGCCCTTTGGGGCCAAAATCCCCCTTTGGCCTGGTACAGCCCTGCAGTCCCGTGGGTTTAGGGGTCCCGCTCCGGTCTGGGGGTGCCCTCAGTCCTCGGGCTGCAGGCAGAGGTCCTGATAAGCTGCCTCCACGGTGCAGCAAATGCGGCGCAGCTCCGCCTGCACCCCCTCCACGCGCTCCAGCACCTCGCTGAGCGCCTGCAGCCTCTCCTGGATCAGCCCGTTGTGGAAGCCGTAGCCGTGGAAGAGCCGCTCCTCCAGCTGCTCCGTCAGCTCCGAGACCTGCCCGAGCGAGCGTAGCCACGGCTCGTCCCGGTGCTGGCACGGCCGCCGTCCCCGGGGCCGGTGGGGCAGCTGCGCCCGCCCGCGCTGGCACCGCTCCCGGCCTGGCCCGGCCGCCGCCAGCTGCGCCCCGGTAGCCGCAGCGCCGGTCGCGGTGGCCACCGAGCGCCGGGTCGGCGCGGGCCGCAGCTGCCGGGCCGCGCCGCCATCTGCGCGGGGACCTGGGGACACCCCCGGGCCGGTCCCCCCCGGCGGGAGCGAGGTCCGGCGCTCGGGCAGCGTGGGGACAAGGGGGGACATCGGGGGCCGCTGGAAGCGGGGCCGGAGGCAGCTGCGACCACCCCCGCGGGGGCTCGGGGGGCTCCCCCGGCCGGGCTCCGCAGCTGCCTCCACGGCCGGGCTCTGCCCTCCCTTGTCCCGCCAAACCGGGTGGAATAACGCGACTCCCCGTGCCCCCGGAGGAAGGGAGGGGACCCCTCCGTGCCTACCTTCAGCAGGATGCTGTCCCTGACGCCGCTCAGCTCCGTGTGCGCTTCTTCGCGGCCGCCGTTGAGGCGTCGGAGGACGTCCTGCACCCGCTGCTGCAGCCCCTCCACGGCGGCGTCCAGCGAGGCGAAGTACAGCGAGGAGCGGGAACCCAGCGCTGGCTCCGGGCACGGCCTCGGCCGGAACACGGGACCCTCACGGACGGGCGGGGGGCAGCCCATGGACCCCACGGGGACAGGGACCCCCCATCGGGGCCGTGGATCACACAGGGACAGTGATACCCCTGTGAGGGGCACAGACCCCGTGGGGACGTGGTGGATCACACAGGGACACGGACCCCATGGGGACAGGGCGGGGGACATCGGGGCCGTGGATCCCACAGGGACAGGGACCCCATGGTGACAGGGCGAGGGACATCGGGGCCGTGGATCCCACGGGGACAGGGACCCCATGGTGACGGTGAGGGACATCGGGGCCATGGATCCCACAGGGACAGGGACCCCATGGTGACGGCAAGGGACATCGGGGCCGTGGATCCCACAGGGACAGGGACCCCATGGTGACAGGGCGGGGGACATCGGGGCCGTGGATCCCACAGGGACAGGGACCCCATGGTGACAGGGCGGGGGACATCGGGGCCGTGGATCCCACGGGGACAGGGACCCCATGGTGACGGTGAGGGACATCGGGGCCGTGGATCCCACAGGGACAGGGACCCCCCATCAGGGCTGTGCACCCTCTCAGGGTCCCACACTACCGGGACAGGGACAGGCTCTGCCCTGTGAGAGCCCTGCCACTCCCGTTAATTGAGAATTACCCTCTAATTAACGTTGTGATTCGTGGGGACACGTGTGGCACCCCCTCCCCGCACTGCCCGGGGTGTCCTTGCTCTTTTTTCTCCACGTTTGAAACCGCGGCGCGGGGTGGGGTCGGTACCTGTCCGGCTCCTCGCCGCGGGGCTCGTCCCCACCCGGCTCGGCCGGGAAGGGGCTCCCGCCCGCCGCCGCCTCCGGCTCGGGACCCTCCGGCTCCTCCCGCGACATCGCGGCCCCGGGGGGGCTGCAGGGGAAGGACCCCCGGGCTGGGGCGGCTGCGAAGGGGCTGGGACAGCCCCTGCCCCGGGACGGGCTCCGGCGGTGGGCGGGGGGCACCGAGCCGGGCGGGGGATACCGAGCCGGGCTGGGGGCACCGAGCCGGGCGGGGGGCACCGAACCGGGCTGGGGGCACTGAACCGGGCTGGGGGCACCGAACCGGGCTGGGGGCACTGAGCCGGGCGGGGGATACCGAGCCGGGCTGGGGGCACCGAACCGGGCTGGGGGCACCGAACCGGGCTGGGGGCACCGAACCGGGCTGGGGGCACTGAGCCGGGCGGGGGATACCGAGCCGGGCTGGGGGCACCGAACCGGGCTGGGGGCACCGAACCGGGCTGGGGGCACCGAGCCGGGCTGGGGGTACTGAGCCGGGCTGGGGGCACCGAACCGGGCTGGGGGCACTGAGCCGGGCTGGGGGCACTGAGCCGGGCTGGGGGCACTGAGCCGGGCTGGGGGTACTGAACTGGGCGCGGGGCACCGAGCCGGGCTGGGGGCACCGAGCCGGGCGGGGGATACCGAGCCGGGCGGGGGATACCGAGCCGGGCTGGGGGCACTGAGCCGGGCTGGGGGCACCGAACCGGGCTGGGGGCACTGAGCCGGGCTGGGGGTACTGAACTGGGCGCGGGGCACCGAGCCGGGCTGGGGGCACCGAGCCGGGCTGGGGGTACTAAACCGGGCTCGGGCCGGTTAGGGGGCACTAAACCTGGCTCGGGCCGGGTCCCGGAGCCGGTTCGGGGGCACTCAGCCGGGCTCGGGCCGGTTCGGGGTCACTAAGCCGGGCTCGGGCCGGGACCCGGGGCCGGTTCCGGGGTCACTAAGCCGGGCTCGGGCCGGGGCCCGGGGCCGGTTCGGGGGCACTAAGCCGGGCTCGGACCGGCTCGGGGTCACTAAGCCGGGCTCGGACCGGCTCGGGGCCGGTTCGGGGTCACTAAGCCGGGCTCGGGCCGGGCCCCGGGGCCGGTTCGGGGGCACTAAGCCGCTCTCGGACCGGCTCGGGGCCGGTTCGCGGCCGTACCTCGGACCCTCGGCCGCCCCTCACCGGACCGTCCTCACGCAGCCCTGCTGGGCGGGCACCCCCGCCGCCCAATGGGCGCCCGCCATTCACATCTCGGCGCTGCTGATTGGAGCGTTAAGGGTCCCCAGGGGATGATTGGCACCTGCGAGGGCCAATCGCCGGGCAATAAAAGGCAGAGGCGGGAAGGGCCGGCCGGTCCCGGGGGTCCCGGGCAGATCTCGGGGGTCCTGGGCAAATCTCAGGGGTCCCGGGCGAGTCTCGGGGGTCCCAGGCTGGTCTCGGGGGTCCGGGGCGGGTCTTGGGGGTCCCAGGCAGATCACAGCTCCCGCAGCACCGTGAGAGGCCATGAAGCAACAATAAACTCTCCCCACGCGTTCCCTTCCCCAGCACACACCGGGCTTTATTGGGGGTGGGGACCCCCGGGGACAGGACCCCTCCCCAAAAGGAGGGGAGCCCCGGGGACGGGACCCCTCCCTAAAAGGAGGGGACCCCCGGGGTCAGACGTCCAGGCGGCACATGGGGCTGTCGTAGACCATCTGCAGGTTGACACGGTGCCCCACCAGCTCCCGGATGTTGTTGATGCCGTATTTGATCATGGTGGGTCTGGGGGGGAAGGTGAGATTTGGGGGGTCAGGGGGTGGGATGGGCCCACATTGGGGTCCTCCCCCCCGCAGGTGAACCCCCCCACTCACCGCTCCAGCGACAGCCCCCAGGCGATGACGGAGACGTTCTCGGGGAGCCCCATGGGCAGCAGCAGCTCGGGGCGGAAGACCCCCGAGTTTCCCACCTCCACCCACTTCTTCAGCCCTGGGGGGCGAGGGGGGCAGACGAGGATCAGCACCCACAGACCCCCTCCCCATATCAGAACCCCACAGCGCTCCCCCCGCTCCAGGGGAGCTCAAGGTCATCCCCAGACCCCCAGCTCTAAGAGAAAACCCCCCCAAGACCCCCCTGCTCCAAGTGGGGACCCCCCCTCACCCTCGTGGTAGCTGAACACCTCCATGCTGGGCTCCGTGTAGGGGTTGTAGGCAGGTTTGAAACGCAGCTGGGAGATGCCTGGGGGGCACACGGGGGGTCAGGGGGGTACACGGGGGGTCCGAGGGGTCCCCCCCAGTGCCCCCCGTGTACCCAGCTTGGTGAAGAACTGCCGGAGGATGCCCATGAGGTGGCCCAGGGTGAGCCCCCGGTCGGCCACCAGCCCCTCGACCTGGTGGAACTCGGCCAAGTGCGTCGCGTCCAGGCTCTCGTTGCGGAACACACGGTCGATGGAGAAATATTTCACGGGGGTGAACTTCTCCTGGGGTGTGGGAGGGGAGATACACGGGGATGATGGGGGGCAGCTGGGACCCCTAGACTGCCCCACAACTGCTCTGATCCTCCTCAAGCTGCTCCGAGCTTCCTGAGCCCCCAACAACGCTGAGCCTCCTAGACCGCTCTGAGCCCCCCGAATCCCACCCGCACCCAAAACCCACTAATCCCCCCCCAAAAAAACTCTCTGTAACCCCTCATGGGAACCCCCCCAGACCCTCCCCAAGGCCCCAGACCTGCCGTGCCAGCTGGAACAGGGCGCGGGCGCTGGCTGACGTGGTGTGGGTCCTCAGCAGGTTCTTCCGCGCCTCCTCCACCTTCCACTCATACCTGTACCTGGGGGGGGGGGCCAAAAAGGGGCTACAGAGGGGTGGGCGACACACACGGGACCCCCCTGAATCGCCCCCCAGGGTCGGGGTCTCACCCCTGTGAGCCGTAGCCTCCCTGCGAGTGCACCTTCTTCACCTTGGAGTAGTAGCCAGGGGGCAACTGGGGGGCTTCAGCGGGGTCTGGGGGGGCAAAAAGGTGAGGGGGGGGGCCTGGAGGGCTTTGAGGGGTGTTTGTGGGGGCTCAGGGGGGCTTGTCAGAGGGGTATGGGGGATCAGGGGGGTGTGGGGCAGGGCTGGGGGGATCAGAGGGGTGTGGGGCAGGGCCGGGGGGGGGGGGTTCAGAGGGGTGTGGGGCAGGGCTGGGGGGCTGAGGGGGGTTCAGAGGGATGTGGGGGATCAGAGGGGTGTGGGGCAGGGCTGGGGGGTTCAGAGGGGTCCCGGGGGGGTCAGCAGGTCCCCGTGCCCCCCAGCACCCACCCAGCAGGAAGAAGGTGTCGTGCTGGTCACGCGCCGGGTGCTGCTGGGGCTGGAAGAGCGCGTCGAAATTCCAGAAGGAGCTCTCCACAAAATTCTTCGTGGGCATCTCCGTGAACCTGGCGGGGCCCCCCCATGATCCAGAACCCCGAGTACACAAAGTGAGGCCCTGGGGGGCTGCCGGGGAAGGGGCTGGGGCCCCCTCTGAACCCCCATTTGTGCCCCCCAAGGCCGCAGCAGATCGACAACGCCGAGTGCAGCCCCGACCCCCTCCCTGCTCCACTCCTCCGACAGCTTCGGGGTCTGAGGGGGGGTCCCCAGGAGCTGCAGGCGAAGCCCCCACAGGTGAATCAGGCCCCCCGGCTCCCCGCTCACCCCATCTCCAGGAAGATCTGGCGCAGCTCCGAGCGCACCTTGAGCAGGGGGTGCAGGTGGCCGCAGGCGGGGGGCAGCCCCAGCGAGGAGAAGTTGTAGGGTTTGAAGGGCAGCTGGCGCCAGGAGCCCCTGCAGGACGGGCCAGGGGGTCACTGCAGGGCTGGGGAGGGGCCTGGGGGCTCGAGGAGGGTCCTGGGGGCTCAGGGAGGGTCCTGGGGGGTCAGGGAGGGTCCTGGGGGGTCAGGGAAGGTCCTGGGGGCTCGGGGAGGGTCAGGGAGGGTCCTGGAGGGTCAGGGAAGGTCCTGGGGGGTCAGGGAAGGTCCTGGGGGCTTGGGGAGGGTCCTGGGGGATCGGGGAGGCTCGGGGAGGGATGGGTGTCGCCTACGTGGCGATCATCTCCGGGGTCAGCTCCGTCTCCGGCCGCGCCACTTCCGTGCTGAAGGCGCTGCCCTTGCGGATCCAGTAGGATTTGAGGGTCCTGGGGGGGGGCAGTGAGAGCATCGGTGACCCCCCATCTCCTCGTTAATTAGCGCTAATTTCATTAAAGGTCGGCTTCACGGCGTTTTTATTTAATGCTTCGCCCGCAGGAGTTTGACACAGTTTAATTGGGTTGTTACATCGCTGAGGTTTTAATTTCGCTGGGGTTAACCGTGACAAACTTCAGTTAAAAAAAAACCCACAAAGGTTTAAAAATGGGGTCGGTGAGGCCCTAAATCCTTCAAGGGGAGGAGAATCAGCAGAACTTATAACAACAAAAACCTGTTAGACTGGACACTGCCAGCCTGACAAAAGCAGAACAAAAGGCTCAAAGAGCGTGGACAGAAACGAAAACTGATAAATCAACAATCCCTAATCTAATTAATGAGTGAGACTGTGAAATTTGGAAGTAATTAATTGGCTCTGCCCCACTCACACTTCCAGGAGCAGCTTCCTCCTCTTGAGCTCGGCGCGCTCCCGCTCGGGCAGGGCGCCCCCGGCCCTCACCTGGCCCAGGTGCTCCTGCACCGTGTCCTGCACCGAGGGCACCTGGGGGGCACGGGGCTGGCAGACCCCTCCCCAAATACTCCTGACCCCCAGGGACCCCCGTTTGTCACCCCCGAGGACCCCCACCCATTCACCCCCAGCCTGCTCCCGGCTTCCAGGGATCCCCCCCGCCCCCCGCGGGACATCCCCGGGAATCAGAGACCCCCAGACCCCTCCTCAGGACAACCAGAGACCCCCAGACCCCTCCTCAGGGCACCCCCTGCTCCCAGTGACCCCCAGTCACCCCACCTTGGGCCACTCCCGCCTCCCGGGGACCTCCGTGCCCCCTCCCCGGGGCACTCCCGGCTCCCGGGGACCCCCGCCCGTTCCCCCGGGCCACTCACGGCGCGGAGCACGCGTGGGCCTCCGGCCGCTCCCTTATCCAGCCGCACCCACTTGTTGGCCATGGCCTTGCTGAAGCCCAAGGAGCCCCCGGGCAGCTTCTGCGAGGACACAGCAGCCGTGAGCAGCGCGACGACCGCCGGTGCCGGTACCGGTACCGCCCCCCGCCCCGGTGCCCCCGGTACCCACCACGGCCTCGCCCTGCGGCAGCCCCTCCTCGGGGATGCTCCGGAACAGCCGCACCTCGGGGCTGCCGTCCCGCAGCACCTCCTCGCCCTCGGCGCTCAGCTCCCATCGCGTGGCCGTCCTCGCCTCCGCCTCGATCACCTGCACCGGCACCGGGGCGGGGGGTCAGCACCGCCCGGTACCGGCGCCCGGGGTTCCCCCCGCGCCGCGGCGGCCGCACCTCGCCCAGCGCCTGCAGGCTCTTGACGGCGCCCACGAGCGCCTGGTGGTCAACGCCGAGCTGGGCGGCGGCCTCGAGGCTGCAGAGCCCTGCGGCAGCGCCGGGCTGGCCCAGCCGCTGCAGCAGCCGCTCCGCCACGCTGGGCGCCATGGCCGGAAGTGAGCCCGGCGAACCGGAAGTGCCGTACGGCGCCGGCAAAGCGCCTCGCTGCGGGCGCCATCTTGGGAGTGGCGCAGAGCCCCGTGCGGAGCGTGGTGGGCGCCATGTTGGGTGTGGCGCGTGCGCGTGTGGGGGGGGGTCACGCAGGTGGCTGCGGGGGGGCGCAGTGACGTCAGGAAGTTGCAAAATGACGTCACGCTGTCCACCGCGGAGCCCAGCTGGGCTGATATGGCCCAGGGGTTCCTTAGAGCAGCCCCCGGCCCGGGTCCACCATCCTTGCGATCACACCTGCCGCGACTCCACTTAATCCATAACATCACCCCCGCGTCGCGGCGCTGTGTGAAGGGAAAGGCGAGCAGGAGGCCGCCCTACCCCGCGTGCGCCTTGCTCCCTCCCCATATTCCCGATTTCTCCTTAAATTCCCTCCCCCCCACCTCCGCTGCCGGGCCTGTCCCTTTAAGAGCGCGCGCCCCACGTGACCCCCGGAGCGAGGCGGGCGGGGGGGGGCGTCTCCCTCCGAACGCGTGGTCGCTCCTCATTGGCCACCGCGCTCAGCCAATGGGAAGCGGCCATCTGGGACGCCAACGTTCGGGGGCGCCGTCGCCGGCGGCGGGCGGGCGGGCGGCCAATGGGAGAGGGCCGCGCGCGGCCTCGGGCCAATGGCAGGGCGGCGGAGGCAGGGCGAGGGGCGGCGGGAGTATAAAAAGCGGCGGCACCTCCTCCCCCCTCCGCAGTGCCGGGCGGCGCCGGGCCGGGACGGACGGAGCGAGTGTTCCTAAACCCCCTCCCCCGCCAGCCATGAGCCCCCTCGGCGTCCTCGGCCCCGTCCTGTTCGGAGCCCTCCTGGCGGCCGCCGGCCCCACCCAGTTCTTCCGCGAGGAGTTCGGGGATGGAGGTGAGGGAGGGGCCGGGAGGGGGTCGCTGAGGGCGGGGCCTGAGGGGGGGGGGCTTTTGAGGTGAAGGGGTTGAGGGGGGGCGGTGCCTGGGGAGTCTGAGGGGAGTCTGAGGGGGAGGCAGGAGGCTGGGAGGGCCCTCTTGTGTCTTGTGAGGGGAGAGAATGGAGAGACCTTCCCGTCTTTTCTGAAATGAGAATTAGGGGATCCTCTTGTGGTCTGTGAGGGGAGGGAATGGGAGCACCCCCTGTGACTTGTAAGGCGAGAAAGGAGGGAGCCTGTTGTGTTTTCTGAAGGGAGAGAATTCAGTGACCGCCCCCCCCCACCGTGTTCTGAGAGGGGAAAATGGAGTGATCCCGCTGTGTTCTTTAAAGAAATAATGGGGGGGACTGATCTGTGTTCTGTGAGGGGAATAGAACAGAATGGGGGCACTCTGCTGTGGTCTCTGAGGGAAACGAGGAGGGGATCCTCGGGTGTTGTGTGAGGGCAGAGAATGTGGAACGTGCTGCTCCCTGAGGTGACAGGGCGTGCAGGAGCCACTCCTCAGGTGTGGGCAGCGAGTGGGAGTCAGGGCAGGCAGGACGAAGCTGCTGAGGAATCCCTGAGCCAGCAAGGGTCACTGGAGGGACAGGCTGGGGGGGCTCAGCCTCAGCAGAGCAGGTGGACAAGAGAGAAAAGAGCAGGAAAAAGGCTCATGAGGAACACAGCAGCCACATGGAGAGGGTTCCTGGCGGGTGGGGGGACTCAGCTTTCCTCTGCAAGCCTAAAACCATCCAGCAAAGAGACCCTGCCCCAAGCCCTGAGCTCCTGGGCGGGCAGGAGGGCTTTGGGGGTGCTGATCCTGCCCCCTCACAGACGCCTGGACCCGCCGGTGGGTGGAATCCAAGCACAAACCCGACTACGGCCGCTTCGTCCTCACCGCCGGCAAGTTCTACGGCGACGCCGAGAAGGACAAAGGTGAGCCGGGGAGCGCGGCAGGCGGAGGGGGAAAACCCTCGAGGCTGGGGTTTTCTCCCCCTTCCCCAACCACGCCCCACGTCCCGCAGGGATCCAAACGAGCCAGGACGCCCGGTTCTACGCGCTGTCGTCGCGCTTCGAGCCCTTCAGCAACCGCGACAAGACGCTGGTGGTGCAGTTCACCGTCAAGCACGAGCAGAACATCGACTGTGGCGGCGGCTACGTCAAGCTCTTCCCGGCCAGCCTCAGCCAGGAGGACATGCACGGCGACTCCGAGTACAACATCATGTTTGGTGGGTGTCCCCCAAGCTCCCCAGGGTGGTCTCAGCCCCTTTCCCTGACCCTGAGTCTCTCCCTCGCCCCCCAGCCCCCTCGGGGTGGTCTTTTCCCTAGTCCCATGTCCCCCCAGCCCCCCAGGGTGGTCTCAGCCCCTTTCTCTGACCCCATTGCCCCCCTTTGCCCCTCAGCCCCTTTCCGTGACCCTGTGTCCCCCCCAGCCCCAGTGAGACAGAGTAAAAAATGTAATAAAATAGAAATATATTTAGATTTAAGTGAAATGTACTGCTTTGAGCTTACTGTTTAGTTTAATAACTGCAGCACTAGCAAAACTACCCCAGCTAAAGGGAAAAAAATGCAAATTTCCACACTAAAAAGGAAAGAGGTAAGAAAATCTCCTCAGACCTTGAAACAGACAGGGCAAAGTGACCCAGGAGCTTTGTCTATACTTTCTGACAAAAACTAAGTACAACTAGCTGTGAGTGTAACGTGAAATCAGCAAAATAAATATGTATGAGCCTATTATTAAATTTTATGCTTGTAGAAATTAGTCAGGGTTATAAAAAAGGATCAGGAGTTCTCACGGGTTCACATGTCCATTGAAAAGTGATGAGTTCCCACATGCATCCACAGCACTGTAAATAAACATACTTTTGCCTACAAATCTTTATTAAAATGGTGAAATTTAATTTTTCTCCACGTTTCGCCAGGCCCCGACATCTGCGGCCCCGGCACCAAGAAGGTGCACGTGATTTTTAACTACAAAGGGAAGAACGTGCTGATCAATAAGGACATTCGCTGCAAGGTGGGTCTGGGGGCTTTTGGGGGTGGGGGGTCCTGCTGTCCCCTGCTGTGTAGGGTCGGGGGGGGGTCTGCAGCCCTGCTGAGCCCCCCCTGTGCCCCCCAGGATGACGAATTCACCCACCTGTACACGCTGGTGGTGCGGCCGGACAACACCTACGAGGTGAAGATCGACAACGCCCGCGTGGAGTCGGGGAGCCTGGAGGAGGATTGGGATTTCCTGCCCCCCAAAAAGATCAAAGACCCCGAGGCCAAGAAACCCGAGGACTGGGACGAGCGGGCCAAGATCGATGACCCCGAGGACACCAAACCCGAGGTGGGGAGAGGGGAGGGGGCTTGGAGGGGCTTTTGTGGGGGATTGGAGGGGTTTTAGGGAGGAACATGGGGGGTCTCCAGGAGATTTGGGGGGGTGTTGTGAAAAGGTCCTGGAAGGATTAGGGGGAGAATGGGGGGGACTGGGTGAGAGGTGGGGAGGCGAGGGTGGTCCTGGGGGGCCACAGCAGCCCCCTGAGCCCCCCAACCCACCCCCCTTGCAGGACTGGGACAAACCCGAGCACATCCCGGACCCCGACGCCAAGAAACCGGAGGATTGGGACGAGGAGATGGACGGGGAGTGGGAGCCCCCCGTGATCCAGAACCCCGAGTACAAGGTGAGGCCTGGGGGGGCTGCTGCAGTGTTGGGGGGCTGCTGGGGGAGGGGCTGAGCCCCCTCTGAGCCCCGCTTTGTGCCCCCCACCAGGGCGAGTGGAGGCCGCAGCAGATCGACAACCCCGACTACAAGGGCAAGTGGGTGCACCCCGAGATCGACAACCCCGAGTACAGCCCCGACCCCCTGCTCTACTCCTACGACAGCTTCGGGGTCATCGGCCTCGACCTCTGGCAGGTGAGGGGGGTCCCCAGGAGGGGTCTCGGGGGGTCCCCAGGAGCTGCAGGACGCCCCCTGACTGCCCCGTGCCCACAGGTGAAGTCAGGCACCATCTTCGACAACTTCCTGATCACGGACGACGAGAAACTGGCGGAGGAGATCGGGAATGAGACCTGGGGGGCCACCAAGGTAAGGGGGGGACAATGAGACCTGGGAGGCCACCAAGGTACGGGAGGGACAATGACACCTAGGGGGCCACCAACGAGACCTGGGGGGCCACCAAGGTACGGAGGGGATGAGACCTGTGGGCCACCAACGAGACCTGGGGGGCCACCAAGGTACGGGGGGGACGAGCCCCCCACGACCCCTGTGACCTCCCCGCCGCCTCCCGCAGGACGCAGAGAGGAAGATGAAGGAGCAGCAGGACGAGGAACAGCGGAAGAAGCAGGAGGAGGAGGAGAAGCAGCAGAAGGAAGAGGAAGGTGATGATGAGGGCGACGAGGAGGAGGAGGATGAGGACGAGCCCGAGGCCGAGCCCGAGGAGGCGGAGGCGGCCCCGCGGGACGAGCTGTGAGGGCCCCGCGGCGGGCCCCGTTCTGTCTCTGTGAGACCTGGACTCTTTTCTATGGGCGCCGGCAGCGAACCGGCACGGCCGGCACCGAACCGGCACGGCCGGCACCGAACCGGCACCGAACCGGCACCGGGCGCCCTGCGGGGCGAGGACTCAGGACCAGCGCCGGGGGTGGGGAGGGATCGGAGAGGGGTGGGGGGGGTGGGGAAAGCACCGGCGGTGTCGCACGGGACTGTACGGGGGGTGTCGTGATCCGGTTTCTATTAAATTAACGACGGTCCCGCCGCCGTTTCGCTCCTCGTTGTTTCCTGCTTGTTCCCCACCCGCGCCATGTTGCGGCCGCCGCCATTTTGTGCCGCCGCCGCGTCACGTGATCGGGGGGGCGGGAACGAGGCCCGCGCGCGCGGGTTTTTCCCGCGTCACGTGACAGCGGAAACTCCATCCCCTCCCCGGTTTTTTTTTTTCCCGCGGGAGCGTGGCGCGCGCGCGCGCAGTGACGCACTTCCGGCGCCGCGGCGGAAGCGGCGGGGCCGCCTCTAAGATGGCGGCGGCGTGAGTTGCATGTTGTTGTCGTGGGGCCGCCGGGAGGAGCCGCCGCCGCCGCCCCGCGCCCGTCCCGCCATGGCCGTCACCGTCACGCTCAAGACGCTGCAGCAGCAAACCTTCAAGATCCGCATGGAGCCGCACGAGACGGTGAGGACGCGCCCGGCGGCCGGGGATGGGCACGGAGCCCGCCCCCCCCCCCACATCCCCCCCCCCGAGCCCTCACGCCGCGGGGCCGGAGCCTCCCGGGGCTCCCTTGAGGTGCGGGGGGACACCGAGGGGCGGCCCCGTGTGCCCCCCGCTCGTTCGGGTGCGGATGGCACCGGCAGGGGCGGCTCCGTGCGCCCCCGGTTCTGGGGGGGGGGTCTCGGGTCTTTTTTGGGGAGGGGTCTGCGTGTCCCCGATGTGAGGGGAGCGAGGGGCGGCACTCGGGGGGCTCCATGTGCCCCCAGTCCCCAATCTGGGGAGGGGGCTCCGTGTTCCCTCAATTCTCATTTTGGGGAGGGGGCTCCGTGTTCCCCCAGTCCCCATTTTGGGGAGGGGGCTCCGTGTTCCCCCAGTCCCCATTTTGCAGAGGGGGCTCCGTGTTCCCCCAATTCTCATTTTGGGGAGGGGGCTCCGTGTTCCCCCAGTTCTCATTTTGGGGACGGGGCTCCGTGTCCCTCCAATCCCCATTTGGGGAGGGGGCTCCGTGTGCCCCCAATTCTCATTTTGGGGAGGGGGCTCCATGTTCTCTCAATTCGCATTTTGGGGAGGGGTCTCCGTGTCCCTCCAGTTCTCATTTTGGGGAGGGGGCTCCGTGTGCCCCCAGTTCTCATCCCTGGGGGGGGCCTCTGTGTCCCCTATTTTTGGGGGGCTCCCTGTTATTATTTGCCCCCAGACCCTCCCACTTTGGGGGAGCTCAGACCCCCCATGGGGAGGGGGATTTTTTTCGGGGCGTTTCTTCCACAATATTTGGGGCTTGGGGGGGACAGTTTTGGGGTGCCCTGAGCCCCCGGGGTGCTGTTTCAGGGTGCAGTTTTGGGGTGCCCTGAGCCTGTGGGGAGCCCCGAGGTGCAGTTTTGGGGTGCAGTTTTGAGAGCTCTCTTGGGGAGCAGTTTTTGGGAGCCGTTTCGGGAGCTGTTTTGGGGTGCAGTTCTGGGAACCGTTTCGGGATGCAGTTTTGGGAGCCGTTTTGGGGTACAGTTTTTGGGAGCAGTTTCAGGGTGCCCCGAGTCTCCGGAGTGCAGTTTTGGGAGCCCTTTTGGGGTGCAGTTTTTGGGAGCCGTTTTTGGGAGCTGTTTCAGAGTGCAGTTTTTGGGAACCGTTTCGTGGTACCATTTCGGGGTGCCGTTTTTGGGAGCCGTTTTGGGGTGCAGTTTTTGGGAGCAGTTTCAGGGTGCCGTTTTTGGGAGCTGTTTTTGGGAGCCGTTTCGGAGTGCAGTTTCGGGGTGCCGTTTTTGGGAGCCCTTTTGGGATGCAGTTTTGGGAGCCGTTTTGTGGTACCGTTTTGGGAGCCGTTTCGGGGTGCAGTTTCAGGGTGCCATTTTTGGGAGCTGTTTTTGGGAGCCATTTTGGGATTCAGTTTTGGGGTGCCATTTTTGGGAGCCGTTTTGTGGTGCAGTTTCAGGGTGCCGTTTTGGGAGCCATTTTTGGGATCTGTTTCAGGGTGAAGTTTTTGGGAGCTGTTTCGTGGTGCTGTTTCGGGGTGCAGTTTCAGGGTGCCGTTTTTGGGAGCCGTTTTGGGGTGCCGTTTTTGGGAGCTGTTTCATGGTACCATTTTGGGAGCCATTTCGGGGTGCCGTTTTTGGGGAGCTGTTTCGGGAGCCCTTTTGGGGTGCCGTTTTTGGGGAGCGGTTTCGGGAGCAGTTCCGGGGTGCTGTTTCTGGAGCTGTTTTGGGTGCCATTTTTTGGGGCGCAGGTGCGGGCGCTGAAGGAGAAGATCGAGGCCGAGAAGGGCAGCGAGGCGTTCCCCGTGGCCGGGCAGAAGCTCATCTACGCCGGCAAGATCCTGAGCGACGACGTCCCCATCCGCGAGTACCGCATCGACGAGAAGAACTTCGTGGTGGTCATGGTCACCAAGGTGGGGGGCCCTGGGTGGGGCCTGAGGGGTCTGGGGGCTGTTTGGGGGGACCCGGAGCCATCTGGGGGTCCCTGTGTGGGGTCTGAGGGGTCTGGGGGCTGTTTGGGGGAAGCCTGAGGGGTTTGGGAGCCATTTGGGGGAAGCCTGAGGGGTCTTTGGGAGGGATTTGGGGGTCCCTGGGAGGGATTTGGGGTCCCTGTGTGGGGTTTGAGGGGTCCTGGGGAGGGATTTGGGGGGCCCTGGGTGTGGGGTCTGGGGACCATCTGGGGGTCCCTGGGTGGGGTTTGAGGGGTCCTGGGAAGGGATTTGGGGGTCCCTGGGTGGGGTCTGAGGGGTCCTGGGGAGGGATTTGGGGGTCCCTGTGTAGGGTTTGGAGGGTCTGAGAGGTCTCAGGGCCGTTTGGGGGAACCCTGAGGGGTCTTTGGGGAGGAATTTGGGGGTCCCTGTGTGGGGTTTAAGGGGCCCTGGGAAGGGATTTGGGGTCCCTGTGTGGGGTCTGGGGGCCATTTTGGAGAACGGTGAGGGGTCTCTTGGAAGGATTTAGGGTCCCTATGTGGGGTTTGGGGGAACCCTGAGGGGTTTCTGGGGAGGAATTTGGGGGTCCCGAAGCCCTTGGTGGGGGAGGAAGCGTTTGGGGGGAGGTCTCAAGTGGCTCTGGGGGGACTCGGGGCTCCCCCAGAGTGTGGGGTGGGGGTCCCAGGGGATCCCCAAGCCCCCCTTTCCCCCTGCCCAGGCCAAGTCGGCGCTGGGCTCGGCAGCCCCCGAGGCCGGAGCCCCCTCGGAGCCCCCCGCAGCCCCCCCGGGGCCCCCCCCGGCCGCCGACGCCGCCCCTCCCCCCCCGGCCGCGCCCAGCGAGGAGACCCCGGCCCAGGACCCCCCTGCCCTGCCCCTGCCTGAGCCTGCGGCGGGGTAAGGGGGCAGGAGGGGGTTTGGGGGGGCAGGAGCGGGTTTGTGGGGTTGGGAAGGGGTCTGGGGGGTCGGGAATGGGTTTAGGGGGTCAGGAATGGGGTTGGGGGGGCAGGAAGGGGTTTGGGGGGGTTAGGTAAGGATTTGGGGGCGTCAGGAACGGGTTTGGGGGGTCAGGAATGGGTTTAGGGGGAGGTTTGGGAGGGCAGGAGTGGGTTTGGGGGGGCAGGAGCGGGTTTGGGGGGTTGGGAAGGGGTCTGGGGGGTCGGGAATGGGTTTAGGGGGTCAGGAATGGGGTTGGGGGGGCAGGAAGGGGTTTGGGGGGGTTAGGTAAGGATTTTGGGGGGTCAGGAATGGGTTTAGGGGGAGGTTTGGGGGGGCAGGAGGGGGTTTGGAGGATCAGGAAAGGGTTTGGGGGGGCAGAAGGGGGTTTGGGGGGTCAGGAAAGGATTTGGGGGGGTCAGGAATGGGTTTGGGGGGGCAGGAAGGGGTTTGGGGGGGTCAGGAAAGGATTTTGGGGGGTCTGGGGTAGATTTAAGAGACAGGAGGGGAAATTTGTAGGGGTGGGGGTCGTTGCTTTGGCATTTAACGGGGGGGGACAGGAGAATTTTGGGGGCAGATGCAGGGGGTGGGGGGGGTCACAGGGGTTTGGTGGGGGTCACAGGGGTTTTGGGGGGTCACAGGGGTTTGGGGGCTCCCCTGGATTGTTTCTCCCTTGTCTTGGCAGCTCCGTTCCCCCCCCGGGCAGCTCTGGGCGCTCGGCCGACGCCGCCTCCACCCTTGGTGGGTCCTGGGGGGGATTTGGGGGCTCCTGGGGGGGGGGGTTTGGTGGGTTTTGGGGGGGGAGAGTTGGGGGGATTTGGGGGGACAGGTAGCTGTAACGGGGGGCTGATATTTGGGGACGTCACTGTGGGACAAAAACGGAACATTTGGGGTGCCCCACTTTTGAGAAAAGGGGGGGTTTGGGACTGGGGGGGCGGGGCAGTGCCTGGACACGTTTTTTGGGCGGTTTTGGGGTGGGGGAGGCCCTGGGGGTCCCTCCCCGCTGACGGGGGTCCCGCAGTGACGGGCTCGGAGTACGAGACGATGCTGGCCGAGATCGTGTCCATGGGCTACGAGCGGGAGCGCGTGGTGGCCGCGCTCAGGGCCAGCTACAACAACCCCCACCGCGCCGTGGAGTATCTGCTGACGGTGAGGGGGGCTTTGGGGTGGCTTTGAGAGGGTTTGGGGTGGCTTTGGGGGGCTTTGGAGTGGTTTGGGGAGGGTTCAGGGGGTGTTTGGGGTGGGGGAGAGGGGATTTGGGGTGGTTTGAGGTGGGTTTGGGGAAGATTGGAGGGGTTTGGGGTGGGGAACAGGGGGTTTGGGGGGAGTTGGGGTGGTTTGGGGTGGAGGAGAGGGTGTTCGGGGTGGCTTTGGGGAGCTTTGGGGATGGTCTGGGGTTGGTTGGGGGGTTTGGGGGAGTTTGGGGTTAGGGAGAGGGGGTTTGAGGGAAGTTAGGGTGGTTTGGGGAAGATTGGGGAGGTTTGGGAGGGTTTGGGGTGGGTGCGAGGGGGTTTGGGGAGGGTCTGGAGTGGTTGCAAAGTTTGGGGTGGGGGTTCAGGGGAGTTCCAGCTGCAGTAATTGCATTTGGGGGTCCAGGATGGGGGTCCTGCTGACCCCCCCTGTCCCCCCCAGGGCATCCCCGGCAGCCCCGAGCCCGAGCGCCCCCCGGTGCAGGAGTCCCGTCCCCCGGAGCAGCCCCCACCCGAAGGTCGGTGGGCGTGGTGGGTGGGGGGCCACACCCTCCGAGGCTCCGCCCCCTCACCGGGTGGAGCTGGGGACTCGTTAATTATCTCAGTAATTATTGGAGGTGTCGTCTGGGTGAACTATGCTAATTTATAGGTGTGGTCTAGGGTAAACCATACCCATTTTATGGGGCTTGAGCCACGCCCATTTTTGTGTAGTCTGTGTAAACCACGCCCTTTTTCATGGTGCCTAAACCAAGCCCACTTTTGGGTGTGGTCCAAGTAAACCACTCCCTTTTTAAGTTATCTAAACCACACCCATTTTGGGGTGTGGTCCAGATAAACCACACCTGCTTTTACCGTATCTAAGCCACACCCATTTTTGGGGGGTGTGGTCCAGGTAAAACAACCATTTTTGTGTAGTCTGTGTAAACCACACCCATTTCATGGTGCTTAAGCCACACCCATTTTTGGGTGTGGTCCAGAGAAACCACATTTGTTTTTACAATTTCTAAGCCACACCCACTTTTTGGGGTGTGGTCCAGATAAACCACACCTGTTTTTACAGTACTTAAGTCACGCCCATTTTGGGGGTGTGGTCCAGGTAAGCCACACCCATTTAGGGGTGTGGCCTGCGATGCTGCAGGGTGTCTGCACGGCCCCGCCCCATCCAGGTGTGGTGGTGGGAGGTGAGGTGGGCGTGGCCTGACCCTGCCCCGCCCCCAGGCGAGAACCCGCTGGAGTTCCTGCGGGAGCAGCCGCAGTTCCAGAACATGCGCCAGGTGATCCAGCAGAACCCGGCGCTGCTCCCGGCGCTGCTGCAGCAGCTGGGCCAGGAGAACCCCCAGCTGCTCCAGGTAACCCCCAAAAATCCCCAGAGAACCCCTGAAATTCCCCCAAAATCCCACCTGGGCTGAGCACACACCCCTTTTTTCCCCCCCAAAATCCCACCTGGGCTGAGCGCACAGACCTCTGTACCCCCAAAACCCCACCTGGACTGAGTACACAGTCCTTTTTTCCTCCCAAAGTCCCTCGTGGGCTGAGCAGGCCCCCCAAAATTCCCGCAGCAAATCAGCCAGCACCAGGAGCAGTTCATCCAGATGCTGAACGAGCCGCTGGGCGAGCTGGGCGAGCTGGAGGGGGAGGTGGGCGCCATCGGGGACGAGTCCCCCCAGATGAATTACATCCAGGTGACCCCGCAGGAGAAAGAAGCCATAGAGAGGGTGAGCAGGGAGATTTTGGGGTTTTGGGGGGAGGATCGGCGGGGCTGTGATTAGCGGTCGGTGTTAATTAACGCTGATGGGAAATGGGGTTGTTGGAGGCGGGGGTAGGAGGTGGCAGCAGTGGGATGAAGGAAGAAAGGGGACAGAAGATGGGATCAGTGGGATCCAAAATTAATGGGGACAGGAGATGGCATCAGTGGGATCCAAAATTAATGAGATGAGGAGATGGAATCAATGGGATCCAAAATTAATGGAGTCAGGAGATGGGATCAGTGGGATCCAAAATTAATGGGGACAGGAGATGGCATCAGCAGGGCCCGGGGTTAGTGGGGTCAGGCTCAGAGTTAACGGGGTTGGGACCCGGGGTTAACGGGCTCAGAGGCCACTCTGGGGGTGCAGGTGCTGCTGTGGGGGTCCAGGCCCCACTTTGGGGGTCCGGGCCCCGCTGTGGGGGTCCAGGCCCGGCTCTGACCCCCGCCCCCAGCTGAAGGCGCTGGGCTTTCCCGAGAGCCTGGTGATCCAGGCCTACTTCGCCTGCGAGAAGAACGAGAACCTGGCGGCCAATTTCCTGCTCAGCCAGAACTTCGACGACGACTGAGGGACCCCCGGGCCTCCCCCCGCCCTGGGGGGCTCCTTCTGCCTCCGGGGGGTCTCCCCACGCCCGTCTGGGGATGGTGGGGGGGGGTTGGGATGGATCCAGGGCACCCCCAGCCCTGCCCCCACCCCGGGAGCAGGGGGAGCCCCTCGCTGCCCTGGGGGGGGTCTCAGCACCCGCTTTCTCCTGGCCCCCCCCTCCCCAAAAACCGACCCCCCCTCCCTGTCAGGCCCCGGGGATGGGAGGGTGGGGGAGGGGGGCGGTGCCGCAGAACAACCAAAAGTGGCGGCAAAGAGATTAAATGCAGAGTTTTAAACCCATTCCGGACTGGCTCCTTCCCTGCGGGGGGGTCACGGGATATCACCGGACACCGGGCGGGCTGGGGGGGGTCAGGAGGTCGCCCCGGTGGGTTTGGGGGGGGTCTCGTCGCTCTCAGGGGCCGCCCCGGGGAGCGGCCGCGCCGCCGCCGCCGCCTCGGCCGCGGCCAGGGCGCTCCGGGCGGCCTCCTCGCGCTCCTGCCGCCGCCGCCGCTTCTCCTCGCGCCGCCGCTGCCGCTCCAGCTCGTCCAGCAGCTCCTGGGCCCGGGCCGAGGCGCGGGCGGGGGTCCCGGGCCGCGGGAGCCCCCCCAGCCCCGCCTCGGCCAGCAGCCGCTGCCGCCGCGTCGCGTCCGCCCGCGCCCGCTCCCGCGCCGCCTCGCGCTCCCGGCGCCACGCGGCCACGCGGGCCGGCATCGCCGCCAGGCTGCGCGCCACCAGCTCCTGCCTGCGGCGGCACGCGCGGGTGGCACCGGGACACCGGTACCGGGACACCGGTACGGGTGGGTGGCACCAGGACACCGGTACAGGGACACGGCACAGGGACACCGGTACCGGGACACCGGCACGGGACACCGGTACGGGGACACAGTACGCATGGGGTGGCACCGGGACACCGGTACGGGTGGGTGGCACCAGGACACCGGTACGGGGACACGGCACAGGGACACCGGTACGGGGACACAGTACGCATGGGGTGGCACCGGGACACCGGTACGGGGACACAGTACGCATGGGGTGGCACCGGGACACCGGTACGGGGACACGGCACAGGGACACCGGTACAGGGACACCGGCACCGGGACACAGCACCAGAATACGGTACAGGGACACTGGCACCGGGACACGGCACCGGGACACAGCACCGGGACACCGGTACAGGACACCGGTACGGGGACACGGCACCGGGACACCGGCACCAGGACATGGCACCGGGACACGGTGCAGGGACACCAGTACAGGGACACGGTACTGGGACACCGGTACGGGGACATGGCACTGGGATACGGCACTGGGACACTGGTATGGGGACACAGCACAGGGACACCGGTACAGGGACGTGGCGCCGGGACACCGGCCCCAGGACACCGGTATGGGGATACCAGCAGCAGGACATGGCACACGTGGGTGGCACCGGGACACGGCACCAGGACACAGCATGGGGTCACTGGCACTGGGACACCGGTACAGGGACACTGGCACACGTGGGGATGGCACCCGGACATGGCACAGGGACAGCGGGACAGGGATACCAGCACGGGGACACGGCGCTGGGACACGGCACACGTGGGGGTGGTACCGGGACATGGCAACGGGGATACCGGCACCGGGACACCGGGAGCCCAGCCCCAAACCCGGCCTGATTCTCCCGGTACCGCCTGGCGATCCTTGCCAGACTTAACGGGCCCGGTGCTCCCAGTTCATCCCAGTCCCTTCCCAGTTCATCCCAGTCCCACTCCCGGTGCTCCCAGTTCATCCCAGTCCATTCCGGGTGCTCCCAGTTCATCCCAGTCCCACTCCCGGTGCTCCCAGTTTATCCCATCCCATGCCCGGTGCTCCCAGTCTCGCCAAGCCCTATTCCAGTTCATCCCAGTCCATTCCCGGTGCTCCCGGTCCCACTCCCGGTGCTCCCAGTTCATCCCAGTCCATTCCCGGTGCTCCCAGTTCATCCCAGTGCCACTCCCGGTGCTCCCAGTTCATCCCAGTGCCACTCCCGGTGCTCCCAGTTCATCCCAGTCCATTCCCGGTGCTCCCAGTTCATCCCAGTGCCACTCCCGGTGCTCCCAGTTCATCCCAGTGCCACTCCCGGTGCTCCCAGTTCATCCCAGTCCATTCCCGGTGCTCCAGCCCCACCTCTCCGTTCTCCGCCGCGCCTCCTCCCGCTCCCGCTGCTCCAGCCGGGCCTCCACCTCCCGGAGCGGCGGGTCCCACTCGCGCTCCTCCGCCTCCGCCTCCCGCAGCTGCTCCGGGCTCGGCCAGAGCCGCTCCGCCGCCACCCCCGACGCCTCCCCGAGCCGCCCGAACCGCCGCGCGGCCGCCCGCAGGTCTCCGGGATCGGCAGGGGCCGGGCCCGGGCGGCGGCGCAGCGGATCCGCCCGGTAGGGCCGCGCCGAGACCGGAACCGGCACCGGGAGCCGGGACCGGGCCGGGCCCAGCGCCAGCAGCGCCCGCCGCAAGGGCGCCGCCATCTTGGGCGCGCGCCGGAAGTGACGTCAGGCGGCCGAAGGCGCGGGGAGCCCGTGGGGGCGGGGCCAGTGCTGGGGGCGGGGTCACCGGGCTGGGGGCGGAGCCACGGCGAGGGTCCCGGGGGGTCCCGGGGAGTCCCGGGGGGTCCCGGGGGGTCCCGGGGGCCTTCCGGGAGCGGCTCAGCCCCGGGGGAGTTCAGGGGACCCCGAGGGGGGCCGGGGGGGTCTCGGAGAGCAGCGTCCGGGGGGGCTCGGTGGGACCGGGGAGCACCGGGGGCTCGTCCCGGGGGTCCCGGCAGGGTTTGGGGGACCCCCGCGGGGGAATGCGGCTCCTCCGGGGCGCAGCTGCCGCCCCGGAACGGCAGCGGGGGGGGGCCGGGGGCGCGCTGCCAGCGACCCTCGGCTCCTCCCCGTGGGGTGGGGGGGGCTGGGCTGGGGGCGGACCCCCCTAAACCCCCCCCAAACCCCCCCAAACCTTTTCAGCCGCCGCCAAGCCCGGGGCCGCTGCCAAGCGCCGGGCGCCGTTAACCCCTCCGTGCCCGCCGCCCGCCCCCCGGTCGCCCCCCATCACCGGGAACCCCCGCCCATCACCGGGACCCCCGCACCAACACCACCGGGATCCCCCCCGGCGGGAGGGGGTAACGGGAGCGGGGCCCGCGGTTACCGCGGGGGGGCGGCCGGCGGCGGGGCCGCTCCTCGCGGGGCCCCCCGGTCCGCCGGGGCCCCCCCGCCCGCCCGCGCTGGCGGGAGCCGCCGGGGCCCGCGGAGGGGGGGGCGGCCCTAATGGCTTCCAGGCCTCGGCAGCCGCCGAAAATCTGCCGCCGAGCTGAGCCAAAATCCCCCGAAATCGCCCCAAAAGCTTCCCTGGGCCTCCCCCGGAGTGGGAGGGGGGGGGGATTTGATGGGCCGGGCCCCCCCGGCCTCCGCGGCACTCGGGGGTCCCGATTTCCCCCTCCGCCGGTGGAACCGGGGCCCCTGATCCGGGTCAACCGGAGGGGCCCCGTTTCGGGGCGGTTTTGCCCGGTGTTGGGGGTCCTGCCCTTCCCGCATTTCTCCGCTCCCGCCGCCCCCAGCCCCAATTTCCTCTGGGGGAGGAGGGGGGGCGGTGGCCCGGGACACCTGTGTCCCCTCCGCCGCGTCCCCGGCGCTGGCAGGTGACACGCCGCGGTGTCGCGACGTGCCCGGAGCGTGTCGCGACATGCCGAGGCGCTGCCCCGCGTGTCGCGACCCGCGTGGGCGCCGTCCCGCCGCCCCCACCCCGCGGTGACGGCGGCACGGCTGGCGCGGGGGTCCCCGAGCAGCCGCTGGGGGACACCGGGGGGACACCGGGGGGGACACGCGAGGACTCGGGTCCCCTCTGCCGCCCTGCCCTGTCCCCGCTGTCCCCTCCCGGTGCCCGGCGGGGCGGGGGTTTTGTCCTCCCGTGTCCCCCGGGGGTGGCGGGGGTGGCACCAGCGCGGGGAGGGGACACGGCTGTGCCACCCGCGGGGGACACGGGGGGACCGGGACACCCCCCCAGACACTGCCGGGGTCCCCTCCCGTGTCCCCTGGTGCCACCCCGCGGCGCCGGCGGCGGCTCCGGCAGCGAAGGGGTGACAGCGGCGGTGGCGGCGGTGCCAGCGCTGGCACCGGGTGGTGACAGATGGCGGAGGGACGCGGCCGCAGCCGGAATGACAGATGAGGCTCCGCCGTCACCGCCGCTGCCATCGCCACTGTCACTGTCACTGCCATCGCCGTGTCAGTGCCAGTGTCACCCGCACCGCCGTGGCACTGGCACCGCCACCGTGTCACTGTCACAGTGTCACCCGCACTGCCGTGACACTGTCACCACCACCGTGTCACTGTCAGTGTCACCCGCACCGCCGTGGCACTGTCACCACCACTGCCATCACCATGGCACTGCCACCACCATGTCACTGTCACAGTGTCACCCGCACCGCCATGGCACTGGCACTGCCACCATGTCACTGTCACTGTCAGTGTCACCCGCACCACCGTGGCACTGTCACCACCACTGCTATCACCATGGCACTGCCACCACCATGTCACTGTCACCGTCAGTGTCACCAGCACCGCCATGGCGCTGTCACCACCACTGCCATCACCATGGCACTGCCACCACCGTGGCGCTGCCAGCGTCACCCGCACCGCCGTGGCACTGGCACTGCCACCGTATCACTGTCACTGTCAGTGTCACCCGCACCGCCGTGGCACTGGCACCGTCACCCCCACGGCACTGTCCCCGTGGCTGTCACCGGCACTGTCCCGACACCGGCGCTGGCACCGGACCTGTCATTGTCCTGGCCCCGCCACTGTCCCCGGCGCTGCCGTGCCCACCGCCCCGTGCCACCTCCAGCGCTGCCACCGCCGCTGTCACTGTCACCGGCGGGGCCCTGCCAGGTGGCACAGGGCTGCAGAGGGGGTGGCGGCCACCCTGTGTCCTCCCCGTCTTCCCCCCGTGTCCCCGCGTATCCCCCCGTGTCCCCCCGTGTCCCCCCCGTGTCCCCTCTACGTACCCCCGTGTCCCCGCGTGTCCCCCCGTGTCCCCTCGTGTCCCCCCCCTGTCCCCCCGTGTCCCCCGTGTCCCCCCGTGTCTCCCCCGTGTCCCCGCGTGTGTCCCCGTGTCCCCCCGTGTCTCCCCCGTGTCCCCTCTACGTCACCCCGTGTCCCCCCGTGTCCCCCCCTGTCTCCCCCGTGTCCCCCCCATGTCCCCCCGTGTCCCCCGTGTCCCATCTACGTCACCCCGTGTCCCCCCGTGTCCCCCCGTGTCCCCCCGTGTCCCCACGCTCCGTCCCGACGTGGGCGTGGCCTGTGGCCCGGTGGGCGTGTCCCCGGTGGGACGGGCGGTCCCGCTCCCTCAGTGTGGGCGTGGCCTTGTCCATCGGGGCGTGGCCCGAAGGGGGCGTGGCCTCCCGTGGGTGGGCGTGGCCGGCGCGCGCTTCCCGCGGCAAAAGTGCGGCGGGCGCCAACTTCGGGCAAAACTTTCCCCGCGCGCCGCCGGCACCGGGACCCCCGGGACCCCCCGGCACCCCCCGGACCCCCCCGCCATGCCCCGCCGCGGCTGACACCGCCGCCATGTACTCCCCGTATTGCCTCACCCAGGTACGGCCGGGCCGGGGGGGCCGGGACCGGGAGGCGCCCGGTAACGGCGGGGGTGGTGGTGTGGGGTGGGGGGGACACACGGGTGCGATCGGCTGTTGCCCTCTAAAATGGGGTGTAATGGGTGAGGTTGCGACCCCTCCGCGGGCGCCGGTACCTCCCGGGGCAGCGGCGGCCGCGGGGACCGAGATGGGGCCGGTCCGGGGCTGCCGTCCCGGAGCGGCCCCGGTCGGCTCCACGGTGCAGGGGCTCCCGGTTCTGCCGCGATGCGGAGCGGATCTGAGCGCCGGGACGCTCGGCCCGGAGCCGTCGCGGATCCCCGCTGCCGCCGGGGTTCCCCCCGGATTCGGTGCGGGACCCCGGGGACGGAGCCGCCGGTGCCACGGGGGGGGTTTCGCGTCCACGGCAGCGCCGGAACGGGCGGGACCCCGTCCCCGGAGCGGGGTTTTGGCGCCGGGACCCGTCAGAGCGCGACCCGGAGACTCCAGGGGCGACTTCGTGGGCTGGACGAGGGCGAAGCCCCCCGGGGGCACCGCGTCCGGGGGGCACCTCGTTGTGGGGGGGGCTGCGGGGCGATCGCGGCGGGCCGTGGGGTCGGGGGGGAGGCCCGGGAGCCGCTTTAGAGGGGGGAGGAGCAGCAGCGGCCGCTTCTCGGGGAGGGCAGAACTCGGGGGCTGCGGCGCGGGGGTCCCCGTTAGGGGTCCGGGCCCCTCCGCGCTGTCCCGGGACGCCCCCGGTGTCCCCCCCAGCGCGGTTTGCGGGGCGGCCCGGCCGCCCCCGCCGGGCGTTGCTGTCGCCCCCCCCGCCGCCGCCGGCGTTGCCCTTTTCTCCCGCTTTTCGGGGCGGTTTTGGCGGCCGGTTGCGTCTGGGCCGGCGGCCAGCGGCGCTTCTCGCAGCTTCGGCGCCCGCCCCGCACACGCGTGTGCACGCGCCAGGGACACGCCAGCGCACACGCGTGTGCCCCTGCCCGCACACGCCGCGGCCCGCCCGTGCCCGCGGACACGCGTGTGCCCCGCGCCCCCCCCGGGCCCCGTTTTGGGCACCCGCGGGCGCGGCCGCGCTCCCCTCGTGCCGCCCTGCGGCCGCTCCGGGGAGGGTTTGGGCCGGTGCCACCGGCGGATTTCGGGCGCCGGGTTGCACCGGCAGCGCTGTGGGACTGGCGGGCGCGGGCCGGCCTCGGTGCAGCACCGGCCGATGTCCTGCCGGTGTCTCCCGGTGGCCCGGCAGCGGCTCCGGCCTCCTTGGGGACACCTCGGGCTCCGGCTGTCGGTGCCACGGCTGCTCCCCTGCGTCCTCCCCGTGTCCCTTTGTGTCCCCTCCGTGTCCCTCGGGGTCCCCCCGTGTCCCTTCCCCGCCCCGCGGAGCCACCCCCTGCCCGTCCCCGTCACTGTCACCACCCCGGCATCCCCGGTGCTGTCACCGCCGGGGTGACCCTTGCGGTGGGGACACCCGCGGCCCTCTGCCGGTGCCCCGGTGGCCGCGGGGGTGGTGGCCAAGCCCCTCACCGGCCCTGGGCTGCGGTGCTGGGCCGGCAGGAGCCGTGCGTGGCACAGGTGTGACACGCACACGCGGGACAGGGCACGGCGGTGACACGCGTGTGACGGGGCATGGCTGTGACACCCGTGTGATGGGGCACGGCGGTGACAATCGAGGGACAGGGCACAGGTGTGACGAGGACAGAGGCAGCACACGCGTGTGTCACGCGCTTGGCGTGTCGCGGCCGCCTTGCACACGTGGCGGCCGTGCCGGTGACACGCGTGTGACACACGTGCGTGACACCCGGGCGTGTGGCACGTCCCGGCCGCGTGCCAGGCCCGGTGCCCCCCGTGCTGTGGCTGATGCAATCGGGGCAGGGGGAGGCAAGGGGGACACACCGTGGGGGACAAACCGTGGGGGACAAACCGGGGGGCACGCGTGGCTCCGCGTGTGCCCGCCCGGCGCTGCCGCACCCCCGTGTCGCAGTGCCGAGCTCAGCCCCCTCCCCGTGTCCCCCCCCGTGTCCCCCCGTGTCCCCCCGGTCGCTGGCGGCATCAATAATGGAGGAGCCCTTGGCCGGGCCGGGGGGGCCCTGAATTATTGATGGGCCACAAAAAGCTTTCTTGGACGCCGCAGCACCGCGGGGCCCCCCCCGGCCCGGGCTGGCACCGGGCCACGGCGGGGGCCGGGCCGCGGGGTCCGCGCCGGGGCGGAAGCGGGGCCGGGGCTGCGGGGAACGCCCGGAACGGCCGCGGTCCCGCCGTGCCAAACCGCGGCGATGGCCGCGGCACCGCCCGGAATCCGCCGCCGGTGCCCCCGCGGAGCCGCTCGGGACCCCCCCCGCGCTCCCCCCCGGCCCGGCCCGGATGCCGCGGTCCCGGTTCGGGGCTCGGGGAGGCGGGGGGGGCGGATGCCCGGGTTCCCCTCGAGCCGCCCGGGCGCCTGGATGCTCCACGTGGCTGCGGCAGGACCGGGCGGGCGCTTCCTCTGCGCGGCCCGGGACCCCCCCACCAGTGCCAGGACCACCCCCCCCGAGCCCCACGGTTCCCCCTCCGATGCCAGACACCCCTGCCCGTGCCACGGTGCCCCCCAAAACGTCCGGGTCTCCCCTCCTCGGCTGCCTGGGCCCCTGCCAGAACCATCCGGCACGTTTTCTCCGAGGCCACCTGGATGCCAAGGTCCCCCCCGGACACCGGGGTCCCTCGTGGGCCCCCCTGGCTCCCCGCTCGGGGGTCCAGGACACCCCTCGCTCGCTCCCACCCCCCTCGGCTGCCCTCCTCCCCCCCTCCCCACACACGGGAGGGTCTTGGCAGCGGCGTCAGGGGCCGCCGGGGGGATTTTTGGCGGCAATTCCGGCTGTTTCGGGCTGTTTTCTCTCGCGGCGAAGCCGAGGGCCGGGGGGAGCTGGCAGCGGCACGGGAGGGCGGGCGCTGCCGGGGCTGGGGGGGTTGGTGAGGAGTGTGGGGGGGGAAGGTTGGTTGGTTTGATTTCTTTTTTTTTTTTTTTTTGCTTTTTTTTTTCCCCTCTCTTTTTTTTTTTTTTTTGTCTTTTTTTCCCTCTTTTCTGTTTTTTCTGGGCTTTTCCCTCCCGATCCGGCGCCGCCCCCCCTGCCGCCGCGCTGGCGCTCTGCCGGGCGCTCGCAGCTGCGGACGCGGCGACGTGGCTTCGCCCGAGACTGCGGCTCAATGCGGGGCCGGCGCAGCCAATGGCAGCTCCGCGGCACCGCGGCACCGCCGCCGGACCCCGCCTCGGCACCGACCCCCGCGCCCGCCCCGGGACCCCGGCCCGGCCACCGACCGCGCACGGCTCCGGGCCCGAGGCTCCGGATCCTTCCGTGGCGGCCGGCGTCGCTCCGGGCCGGGCCGGGGAGGGGTCCCACGTGTCCGGGAGGGGTCCCAGGCGTTGGGGAGGGGACCGGGCGGTGTTACCGGGGCCGGTGGCTCTTTGTCTGGGCCGGGGCTTTGGTGGGGACGGAGGCGTTCAGGCCGCTGACCCCATCGCCCGAGCCGGCCTGACCGCCACCGTGCCTGCCCTGGGGGTCACTCCGGTGTCCGGAGGGGTCACTCAGGTGTCCAGAGGGGTCACTCAGGTGTCCAGAGGGCTCCCAGGTGTCCCCAAGCCCCCCCTGCGCCGAGCAGATGCTGCTGGGCCTGGCCCTGGGGTCTTGTGCAGCTGCCAGGGAGGGATTCCGGGCCGGGGGGGGCCGACCACCGTCCTCAGCCCCCCCAGGAAAACCTCCCCGCTGCGGCTTTGGGTTGAAAACCGCGAGGTTTGGGGCTGGGCGGGAGCCGCTGCCCAGGCCCGCTGCCGAAACGCCCAAATTTTGGTTTCTTCCCTTTGCACAGAGGGATTTAATTACCGGGGGGTGGGAAGGGGGGGAAAAGTGTTGGCTCCGAGCGCCGCGTCCGGGATTTTGGGGGCAGAAACGTCGGGTTTGGGCCATTCCGTGCTGGGGCCGCCACGGGGCTGGGGCAGGCGGCCAAATCCGGGGCCTTCCCGCGCCGGTGGCGGCGGGGGGGGAGCAGCGGGACCCCCTGGGAACCCCCCCGGCCCCGGAGGCGTCCTCGCCCGACCCTGTTTGCACGAGGGTTTTTTTGCACGAGGGCTTTGCACGAGCACGAGGGGCCGCAGCAGGACCCCCGCCCCTCCACGCTTTCCACGGGGGATTTTTGGGGCGAGTCCGCGGGGTTTTGGCGAAGCCCCCCCCCCCCGGGGGTCTCAGCCCCCCCCTCCCCCCGGTTTCCCCTCCCCCACCCCGGGGTCCCCCCGTTGCACGCGCGGGGCGCGCGCGGGGCACACTCGCCCCCCCTCTGGCCACGCCCCCTTCGGTCAAACCACGCCCACCTAACCACGCCCCCAACGTCCTGACCAATGGGGAGGCCGCTCCCCCCGCGCGCTGCGCTCCCATTGGTTGCGGCCGTTCCGGTCCCGGTGCCAAAAAGGGGCCGCGGCGGCTCCGCGCGCTCCGCGCCCGCGGCGGCGGCGGCTCCGGGACCCCCCGACAGCGACACCCCCCCCAAAAAAAAACACCGGGACCCCTGCCCGCACACACGCACACCGGCAGGGACACCCCGACACCGGGACCCCCCGCACCGGGATCCCCCCCCATCGCCGGTAACCGGCACCCCGCGGCGGCTGCGCTGTCCCGCCAGCCGGGACCCAGCTGCTCCATCCCGCGGTTACCGGGATCCCCGACACCTGAGCGTTCCCCCCGCACGGTCCGCACCCCCCGACCCGCCCCCCCTCTCTTCCCGGTAGTCCCCGTTAACCCCTTCTCCCCCACTCCGTTTGAGCCCCCCGTCCCCGTCTGTCGCCCCCGGTTCTGCCCCGCCGGGGCCCGACTGGCAGCTGCCTACGGCCGGGATGAGCCGCCGCGATGGTACGGACGGGACGGGCCGGGAGCGGCGGGGCCGGGCCGGGTACCGGGGACAGGCACCGCTGGCACCGGGGACTGCGACAGCGGCCGGGATGGGGCCGGGGAGCGGCGGCACCGGGGAGCGGGGAGAAGGAATGGGGAGCGGAGCCGCTGGCGGTGCAGGCAAGGGACGGAGGTGGCACCGGGGACGGCCGGGGATGGAGATCGGTGGCACCGGCGGTGGGGATGAGGACCGGGATGGGATGCGGGAGCATCACCGGGAGCAGGACGGGGACGAGCGAGGAGGGACGGGGCTGTGGTGGCTGTGGCAGTCCCCGAGACGGGGCTGTGGTGGCACCGGGGACGGGGCTGTGGCGGCACCGGGGAAGGGGCTGTGGCGGTACTGGGGAGGGAGCTGTGATGGCACCGGGAACGGGGCTGTGCCAGTACCGGGAACGGGGCTGTGGTGGTGGCACCAGGGACGGGGCTGTGCCAGTACCGGGGACAGGGGCGGGACTGGGACAGGCTCAGCCGTCCCTGCTCCGGTCACACGCGAGCCCGGCGGCACCGGGAGCCGCCTCTTCCCCGGGAAGCACCGGGAACCCGGCGCATCCCCCCGGGGCCGGGACTGCCGGGATCCCCCACGGGGTCGGGGCCGCCGGGGTCACCCGTGGGGCCGGATCCCGCATCTCCGGCGCCCGGGGGACGGTGACAGGGACGGGGACGGTGCCCGGCGGGGCTCCGGACGCGCCGCGGCCGCCAGCCCAGCCCGTGCCTGTGCCCTCCCGTGCAGGATGAGTTCCACCCCTTCATCGAGGCGCTGCTGCCCCACGTCCGGGCCTTCTCCTACACCTGGTTCAACCTCCAGGCCCGCAAGCGCAAGTACTTCAAGAAGCACGAGAAGCGGATGTCCAAGGAGGAGGAACGCGCCGTCAAGGACGAGCTGCTGGGCGAGAAGCCGGAGGTCAAGCAGAAATGGGCCTCGCGCCTCCTGGCCAAGCTGCGCAAGGACATCCGGCCCGAGTGCCGCGAGGACTTCGTGCTGTCCGTCACCGGCAAGAAGGCGCCGTGCTGCGTGCTCTCCAACCCCGACCAGAAGGGCAAGATCCGCCGCATCGACTGCCTGCGCCAGGCCGACAAGGTGTGGCGCCTGGACCTGGTGATGGTCATCCTCTTCAAGGGCGTCCCGCTGGAGAGCACCGACGGCGAGCGCCTGGCCAAGGCGCCGCAGTGCGCCAGCCCCGGCCTCTGCGTGCAGCCCCACCACATCGGCGTCACCATCAAGGAGCTCGACCTCTACCTGGCCTACTTCGTCCACGCGCCAGGTGAGTGCGGCCGCCGAGACGCCGCCGAGCCGTGGGCGCGGGCGCGGCGCCCGTCCCCGTCCCGCCGCCTCGCCGGGGCTGGGGGGGGTCCGCACGGCCGCCCCCGGGACCCCCGGCCCCACCTGGGGCGTCCCCGGGCGGCCTCGCTCGCACAAAGCCGCGCCGAGTGCCAACGCACGCGCCGAGCGCCCGGCGCCGCGTGCCAAGCCCGTGTGCCAGGATGGGCGCCGGGAGCGGGGCCGGGATTGGCACCGGGACGGGCGCGGGGCCGGGCCGGGCTCCGGGATCCGCGCCGCGGGCGCCGCTCCGGGTCTGGGGCGTGCGAAGCGCCCGCGCCCCCCGCGCCCGGGGGTCCGGTGCCACGCGCGGGTTGGGGGGGTCACACGCGTGTGCAAACGCGGCTGAGGCAGGGGGCACACGCGTGTGAGCGCGGGGGGGACACCCCGTGTGTGTTTGTGTGCACGGGGGGACCCCAGCCCGGCCGCCCCGGCTGCGGGGAGGGGAATTTTGGGGCTGGACCGAGGGGTTTTGGGGTCGCTCCGCGGTGCCTCCGTCCTGCTCCGGGGGCGAGGAGCCGCTCCGGGGGTGCGCGAGCTGCCCCCCTCCCCAAATCCCCCTCGGTGCCCGCGTGCCAGACCCCGCACACCCACGGGGGGGGTCCCAGCCCCCCCGGGCTCCCCCGCGCCCCCCAGCTCCCCCCCCCAGGCCCAGCTGCCGGGGCTCGAATCCCCCAAACGCGGCTCCCACCCGGCGCCGCCAAAATGGCCCCGGTTGGCACCGTGCCCCCGTGCGCGGCACGAGGCCCCGCCAGCAGCCCCGGCCCCCCCCCCCGGCGGCCCCCCCGCGCCCCCCGCCCCCTCCCCACGCCGGGGGCCCTTTGGCTGCCGCGGGCCGGGGGGGGCTCGCTGCCAGCCCCCCCTTGCGCGTAAGATGGCGGCGCTTGTTGGCACCCGAAACGCTCTGCGGCACCGCGGCCCCGCGCCGGGACCCTCGTGCTGCGGGGACCCCCCCGCCCCGCGAGCCGGGACCCCCGTGCCAAGGTGTGTCACCCCCCCCGCCACCATCGCAGCCCCCCCGGGCACCCCCGGCCTGGCCCCCCCCACCTGCCCCGGGCGCACCCCGGTGCCCCGGGGGACACCTGGGGACATCGGGGTCCCCTTCCCCACCGGGGGTCCCCAGGGTGGCTCTGGGGGGGCTGCGGAGCCCTGGGGGGACACGCGGGGTGGGGGGGGGGACATGAGGACGGGGTGAGGCGGGGGCTGCAGCAGCTCGGGGGGGGTCAGGGTGCAGCCGTGGGGGTCTTCGGGGGTCGGGGGGTTCCAGGTGCGCCGCGGGGGCTGCCCAGGTGCCGCCCCCCCCCCCCCGGCATGGGGGACGCAGGTGCGGGGTGGGGGGGACACCCCCGGGGGGGTGGGGGCGCAGCTGCCCAGCAGCACCAGCCCCCCCCTGCTGCGGGCGGGGTCGGGGGGCTCTGGGTTGGGGGGGGGAGGGAGGAGGGGGTGCAGGGAACCCCCCCGGTGGCTTTTGGGGGGTCTGGGGGCTGGGGGAGGGCCCCGCGTGGGGGTGGGAGGGGTGAGGGAGGGTTGGGGGGGGGAGGGGGTCCGGCACGCGCCCGCCACGCGCCCTCCCCCCCCCCCCCCAACCGAGGTCGCGACCCCGCGCGTGTCCCAGTGACCCCTGACCCCCCCGCGGGGTGACACGGCGGGGTCACCACCGGGGGGAGGGGGGGAGGGGTCACCGTCCCCCTGCCCCTCCCCCCTGCACGGCTCAGTCCCCTCCCGGTTTGGGGGGGGGACAAACCGAGCCCCGCGCCCCATGGGGGGGGGGGCACCGGGGGACCCCCACCCGTCCGGACTGGGGGGGCCCGGGGTGGGGGGACCCCGCTTCCCACGGGATGGGGGTCCCGGGGGGGTTCCCAGGTGGATGGGGGGGACCCCGGTGGGGGGGGCACCCGGACCGGGGTGTTGTGGGGGGGGACCCGGGCGTCCCGGTGCCCCCCCTCCCGGCACAGACAATGGGCGCTTTGTTGGCGCTGCCCGCTGGCGGGGGGCCAGCGCATTCCTGGCCCCCGGCCCGGCCCCACGGCGGCCCCCGGCCCCCCCCACCCGGCCCGGCCCCCTGCCAGCCCCGACCCCCCCCCCGGCCCGCAGCGCCGGCTGCGCCCCCCCATCCCCTGCCCGGCCACCGGGGTCCCCTCGGGGGTTCGCTATGGGGGGGGGACACCCCCAGACCCCCCCAGACCCCCAGACCCCCACCCCTGGGTCCTGCCGGGGCTCGGGGTGGGGGGAGCGGCCGGTGGAGCCCCCCCCGGGGTGCTGCGGGCGCCGGCGAGGTCCCGGCGGGCGCTCACCTCGAACGACCCCGCGGGAACAACGGGGCCGTTCATCGCCGGCACCGGCGGCGGCGGCGGCGGGGCCGCCCCTCCCCCGGGGCATCGCGGGGTCCCCGGGGGTCTTGCGGGACTCGGTGGGGAGGGGGGGGGACACCCCCGCGTCCGCGGCTGACCCCGTTTGTCCGTACCCCCCCCCTCCCCCAGATTCCGGACAATCCGACAGCTCCAACCCCCAGGGAGACGCGGACATCAAACCACTGCCCAACGGTGCGTGTCCCCCGGTGTGCCCCGGTGTCCCCCGGTGTGCCTCGGTGTCCCCCGGTGTCCCTGCAGTGCCCCCGGTGTCCCCCGGTGTTCCCACGTTATTCCCCGGTGTCCCTGGTGTCCCTGCAGTGTCCCCGGTGTCCCCTCTGTGTCCCCCCCCCCCGCAGTGCCCCCGTTGTCCCCTCAATGTCCCCTCAGTGTCCCCCCGTGTCCCTCCTGTGCCGAGTCCCCCCGCGGTGTCCCCGCTGTCCCTCCTGTCCCACCCCCGGTGGTCACCGTGTCCCGTCCCCACCCCGTGCTGCCCCGAGTGACCCCGGTGTCCCCCCCGGTGTCCCCAGGCCACCTGACCTTCCAGGACTGCTTCGTCACCTCGGGGGTCTGGAACGTGACGGAGCTGGTGAGGGTGTCCCAGAGTAAGTGGGGACACCGGGGGGACACCGGGGGGGACACGGGGAGAGGACACAGGGGGACACCGGAGGGTACGCGGGGAGGGGACAGAGCCTGGGATGGCACCGGGGGAACACCGGGGGGGACACCGGGGGGGGACACCAGGGGGACATGGAGGGGACACGGAGGGGACACGGAGAGAGGACACAGGGGGACACCAGGGGGACACCGGGAGGGGACACGGAGGGGACACGGGGAGGGGACAGAGCCTGGGATGGCACCGGGGGTAGGGAATGGGAGGACGGAGGAGCCGGGAGGGCACGGCCAGGTGGGGGTGGCCCTGCGTGGGTCCCCCACGTGCCCCCCGTGTCCCCCCCAGCCCCCGTGGCTACGGCGTCGGGCCCCAACTTCTCGCTGGCTGACCTGGAGAGCCCGGGGGGCTACTACAACATCAGCCCCGTCGCCCTCGGCCGCCGGCCCCTGGGACCCCCAACCGCCAGGTACCGGGACCCCCGACCCCCTGCGACCCCCAGGCCCCCCCCTCCCCCAGCCCGGCTCCCCCTTTTTGGGGTGCTCCCCTCCCCAGGGGCTCTCCATCCCCCCAGGACCCCTTGGGGTCTGGACGCTCTCCCTCGCACCCCACAAACCCCTCGGACCCCCAAAACCTGCCGGGGCCCCCCATTTGGGGGATTGCCCCAAAACCCTGCGATTTGGGGGGGGGCTCCGCTTCGCATCCCACCAGCACCTGGGACCCCCCTTTTGACAGCTGGGGCGGGGGGCTGGGACCCCCGCGATCCCCCGGGATCCCCCGGGCGCTCGGCGGGGTGACAGCCCCGGGCCCGGAGGTGACAGCCCTGTCCCCGCAGCGGCCCGAAGCGCCCCAAGGCGCTGGACGAGGGGGACCTGGAGGGTCCCGGCGACGACGTCTTCTACCCCGGGCCGGGGCGGTCCCCAGCCCCCGGCAGCAGCCAGGGGCCCTGGGGGGGGGACGTTGACACCGGTGGGTGAGACCCGGGGGGCTTCGGGGGCACCGGAGCCTTGGGGAGGGGGGGTATGGAGGGGCTCGGGGGACGGAGGAGTCGGGAGGGACATCGCGACATGGGGACACCGGGCCGGGGGTAACGGGGAGGCTCTGGGGATGCGGGGGGGTGGGGGGGACACCGGGGACGGGGAGGGGTTGGTGGGGGGAGCACCGGGGAGCGGCGGGGTCCGTGCCGGAGGGTCTGAGGGTAGGCGGGGAGAGGTCGGGGGAGGGCGGGGGGTGCAGGGGTCCGGCTGCTCCCCCCCGACCCCCTGGGCCCCCCCAGGCCCGGCGGCGCTGAAGAAGTCGGGGAAGTTGGATTTCTGCAGCGCCCTGTCGGGGCACGGCGCCGCGCCCCGCATGGCCTTCGGCCACCACCCCCTGCCCGTCCTGGCCGGCGTCCGCCCCGGTGAGACCCCACACCCCCGGACCTCCTTCCCCCGGGCCCGGGGGGCTGCCGGGTGACCCCGGGGCGGGCCGGGCCGGGCCGGGGGGGCGTCCCTGGGCGGGCGGGTGGGTGGGGGGGGTGGGGGGAGTCGGGCCGGCCCCGGGGTTGGAATGGGGCGGGGGTCCCGCGGCCGCCGGCGCTGGCGCTGAGGGTCCCTGCAGGCAGCCCGCGGGCCACGGCCTCGGCGCTGCACTTCCCGTCGGGGTCCCTCCTGCCCCAGTCGAGCCCCTACTTCGCCCACCCCACCATCCGCTACCACCACGGGCAGGACTCGCTCAAGGACTTCGTGCAGTTCGTCTGCGCCGACGGCGCCGCCCAGGGCCCCCAGGTGCGCCGGGGACGGGCGCGGGGGCGGCCCGGGGGTCGCGGGGACACCCCGGGGGTCGCGGGGAGATCCCGGGAGTCGTGGGGACACCCCGGGAGTCGTGGGGACATCCCGGGAGTCGTGGGGACACCCCGGGAGTCGTGGGGACATCCCGGGAGTCGTGGGGACATCCCGGGGATCGCGGGGAGATCCCGGGGGTCGTGGGGACACCCCGGGAGTCGTGGGGACAACCCGGGGATCGCGGGGAGATCCCGGGGGTCGTGGGGACACCCCCGGAGTCGCGGAGAAGCCCCGGGGGTCACGGAGAAGCCCCGGTGGTCGCGGGGACATCCCGGGGGTCCCGGAGAAGCCCCGGGGGTCACGGAGAAGCCCCGATGGTCGCGGGGACATCCCGGGGGTCGCGGAGAAGCCCCGGTGGTCGCGGGGACATCCCGGGGGTCGCGGGGACATCCCGGGGGTCGCGGGGACACCGGGACCCCCCCCCTCCCCTTCGGGGGCGGGGCCTGGCTCAGAACGAGGCGCAGGAGGCGGGGCCGCTCCCCGGATGCAAATGAGGGCGAGGAGGCGGGGCGTGTATGCAGATTAGGTGCGGCCGGAGGGCGAATAGATGCGCGCTATGCAAATCAGGCGAGAGGGGCGGGGTCTATATGCAAATAGAGCGCAGGGGCGGGGTCTGTATGCAAATGAACCCAGGTGGCCGCGCCGGCCGCGGCAGACAGATTCCCGCCCCCCCCCCTCCCCAAATTCCGACCTGGGGACCCCCAACACGGGGACCCCCCAAACTTGGAGACGCCCCACCTGGGGACCCCGCACCTGCGGAGCTCCCACCGGGGACCTCCCACCCGGGGGATCCCCATGCGGGACCCCCACCTGGAAAACTCCCCCCCCCCCCCAAAAGAGGGGCTGCAGGACCCCTCCCCGACCCCCTCCGCCCCGCCCCGGGGGTCCCGGGGGTCCGTCACCGTGTTCTCGTTGCAGCCGTGCGGGGCGCAGGGCCGGGCCGGGGGGGCTGCGGGGGCCCCCCTGGCCCGGCCCCTGCCCCTGCCCCCGCCGGAGCCCAAAGCCCCCAGCGGCCCCCCGGGCGGAGCCCCCGCCGCACCCCGTAAGTGCCCCCCTGCCCCCCCGGCACCCCACGGCACCCCCCGGCACCCCACGGCACCCCACGGCACCCCCCGCGCCCGCAGCCGGGCCCTGGCCGTGGGGGGCGGGGGGCAGGGGGGCCCCGGGGCCAGGGGCAGGTGTGGGCTCCCAGCAGAGGGGCGCAGACAGCGGGGGTGCCCAGGTGTGGGGGCCGCAGTGAGGGGCAGGTGCCCGGATTCGGGGCGCAGGTGCCCAGGTGTGGGGTACAGGTGCCCAGGTGTGGCTGCAGGTGCCCAGGAGTGGTTGTAGGTGCCCAGGTGTGGCTGCAGCTGTAGGGTACAGGTGCCCAGGTGTGGAATACAGGTGCCCAGGTGTGGGGTGCAGGTGCCCAGGTGTGGCTGCAGGTGTCCAGATGTGGAATACAGGTGCCCAGGTGTGAGGTACAGATGCCCATGTATGGTTGTAGGTGCCCAGGTGTGGAGTGCAGGTGCCCAGATGTGGGGTACAGGTGCCCAGGTGCTGCTGCAGGTGCCCACGTGTGGGGTACAGGTGCCCAGGTGTGGGGTGCAGGTGCCCAGATGTGGCTGCAGGTGTCCAGATGTGGAATACAGGTGCCCAGGTGTGAGGTACAGGTGCCCATGTATGGTTGTAGGTGCCCAGGTGTGGAGTGCAGGTGCCCAGATGTGAAATACAGGTGCCCAGATGTGGGGTACAGGTGCCCAGGTGCTGCTGCAGGTGCCCACATGTGGGGTACAGGTGCCCAGGTGTGGGGTGCAGGTGCCCAGATGTGGTTGTAGGTGCCCAGGTGTGGGGTACAGGTGCCCAGGTGTGGTTGTAGGTGCCCAGATGTGAAATACAGGCGCCCAGATTTGGGGTGCAGGTGCGCAGGTGTGGGGTGCTGCTGTGGGTGCAGGGGTTGGCTGCAGGTGCCACCTGGGGCCCTCGGGGCAGGTGCCAGCAGCTGCCCCAGGGTGCCCCAGCGCAGGGTGACACCTGTGAGCCAGGTGACTCTGGTCACACAGTGACTCTGGTGACAAGGTGACCCTGGTGACACAGTGACCCAGGTGACAGTGACCCAGGTGACACAGTGACCCCGGTGACCCAGGTGGCACAGGTGACACAGTGGCCCAGGTAACTCTGACCCAGGTAACACAGTGACCCAGGTGACAGTGACACAGTGACCCAGGTGACACAGGTGACAGGGTGCACAGGTGACCCAGGTGACACAGTGACCCAGGTGACACTGTCTGTGACCCAGGTGACACAGTGACCCTGATGACAGTGACATGGTGACACAGGTGACACAGGTGACACAGATGACAGTGACCCAGGTGAGCCAGGTGATGCAGATGACAGTGACCCAGGTGACACAGGTGACAGTGACACAGGTGACCTGGGTGACCCAGGTGACACAGGTGACAGTGACACAGGTGACACAGTGACAAGGTGCACAGGGCTTCCCCAGGTGACAGGGGCTGCACCCGGGGCAGGTGCCAGAGGTGAACCAGGTGGGCAGCAGGTGCCAGGTGCCATGTGCCAGGTGCCATGTGCCAGGTGACAGGTGCCATGTGCCAGGTGCCATGTAACAGGTGCCAGGTGCCCAGTGCCATGTGATAGGTGACAGGTGACAGGTGCCATGTGCCAAGTGACAGGTGCCATGTGCCAGGTGACATGTGAGAGGTGCCAGGTGCCATGTCCCAGGTGCCAGGTGACATGTGCCATGTGCCAGGTGACAAGTGCCCCGCCCGGCCCGGCTGCCCGTGCTTCATCACCTGCATCGTCATCGTCACCGGCCCGGCGCCTCATCCCCCCATTCCAGCCCGGCTCCTTCGCCATTTCCCCCCGTTTTTACCCCATTTTCGCTCTGGGGGGGGGGGGAGGTGGGGGTTGGGGGGGTTCCCCGGACCCACCCGCGTGGGTGGGGCCCACCTGGCCGCGCCCCCCGCCCCACCCGCGTGGGGGGACCCGGGAGTGCCCGGGTGGGGGTCCCGCACAGGTAAGTACCGGCGGGGCGAGGGGAGGGGGTCTCGCCGCCGCGCCCACCGTGGGGGTCTCACCCGAAGCACGGGTGGGGGGGGCTCCCGGTGCCCGCGGTGCCCCCGGGGGGGTTCCCGGTGCCCCCGCGGGGCGCGGCCGGGCTGAGCCCCCTCTCCCCGCAGCATTCGCAGCGTCAGGCGCCGCCGCTGCCCCCCGCCTTGTCGGCCTCGGACCCCGCGACGGCAACTTTCTGAGCCTGCCCCAGCAGCAGGTACGGCCACACCTGGGACACCCCCCCGGGCACCTGGGACACCACCCTAGGAACCTGGGCACCCCCCCCGGGCACCTGGGACACCCCCACCACACACCTGGGACACCCCCACCACACACCTGGGACACCCCCCGGGCACCTGGGACACCCCACCCCCCCGGGCACCTCGGCACCCCCACCGGGCACCTGGGACACCCTCTGGGCACCTGGGACCCCTCCCCACACACCTGGGACACCCCCCGGGCACCTGGGACACCCCACCCCCCCCGGGTACCTGGGCACCCCCACCGGGCACCTGGGACACCCTCTGGGCACCTGGGACCCCTCCCCACACACCTGGGACACCCCCCGGGCACCTGGGACACCCCACCCCCCCCGGGTACCTGGGCACCCCCACCGGGCACCTGGGACACCCTCTGGGCACCTGGGATCCCTCCCTGCACACCCTGACCCACACCTGCACACCTGGAACACCCCCCGGGCACCTGGGACACCCCCACCACACACCTGGGACACCCCACCCCGCCCGGGCACCTGGGCCACCCCCCAGGTACCTGGGACACCCTCTGGGCATCTGGGACACCCCCGGGCATCTGGGACACCCCCCTGGGCACCTGGGACCCCTCCCTGGGCACCTGGGATCCCCTTAGGACACCTGGGACACCCCCCTGGGCACCTGGGACCCCTCCCCACACACCTGGGACCCCCCCAGACACCTGGGGGTGACACCTGAGCCCCCCCATGACCCCCGGCCCCCCCCAGCGCACCTGGCCGGCCCCTGGGCCCCGCCCACCGGAGCCCCGCCCACGCCCCCCATGGTGACGTCACCGCGGGGACAAAGAGGGGCGTGGCCACGCCGGGCCGGCGGCGCCGCCATTGGCCCCCCCCGCGCCGTGGCACGACGCCCGATTGGCTGTCTGCCCTGCGGTGCCGGCCGCTGATTGGCTGGCGCCGGCTCGGGCGTGGAGCCAATGGAAGGCGAGGAGGCAGCCAGGGCCGGCAGCCAATGGGGTCTCTCGGCGGGCCGCGCGCAGCGGAGCCCGATTGGCTGGCACCGCCAGGCGGGAGGAGGCGGAGCCGGCGCTGATTGGCTGGCACCGGCCGGGCCTTGGCAGGCTGCGGGCGCTGCGGCGGCACGGCGCGATCCCATTGGCTGCGCTCGGTGGTGCGGCGGCGGCTCCGCCAATGGCGGGGCGGGGCGCCCGGGGGGCGGGGCCAAAAGAGGGGCGGGGGCTGGACCCGCCCCCCCATCGGGGGGTCCTGGGGGGGCTCCAGCCCCACCCCCCCTTTGGAGACCCCGCCCCCTTTTTGGGGTCCTGGGGGGGGTCCTGGGGGTCCAACCCCCCCATTGGAGACCCCGCCCCCTTTTTGGGGTCCTGGGGGGGTCCTGGGGGTCCAACCCCCCCCCTTTGGAGACCCCGCCCCCTTTTTGGGGTCCTGGGGGGGTCCTGGGGGTCCAACCCCCCCTTTGGAGACCCCGCCCCCTTTTTGGGGTCCTGGGGGGGTCCTGGGGGTCCAACCCCCCCCTTTGGAGACCCCGCCCCCTTTTTTGGGGGGTCAGGAGGGGTTCGCCTCCCCCCGCAGCGACCCCCGAGTCCTAAGGGGGTCTCATCTCTTTTTGGGGGGGTCGGGGACCCCCAAAAGTTGAGGTTGGGTGTCCTGGGGGGGTCGCGGGGGGTTGGGGGGTGTTGGTGCCCCCCCTCCCCAAAATTGACCCCCCCCCCCATTTCGCCCCCCCCCCCAGTCCTGGTTCCTCTGACGCCGCCCCCGGACGAGGAGGAGAAACCGCCCGGAAAAAAAAAAAGGAGAAAAACCGGAAAAAAAAAAAATCACAAAAAAATTACACAAAACAAAACAAAAAAAAAAATACCCCGCAAACCCCGCCAAAAAAAAGAAAAACAAAAAACAACCCCCCCCAAAAAAAAAATCCGCAGCCCCCTCCCCCATTTCCTGACACCCCCCCCCAAAAAAAAAACCCACAAAAATACCCCAAAAAAATCCAAACCCCCCTGCCCCCCCCCAGACGTGGATGAGGGTTCGGCCTCTCTGATATGTCCCCCCCCCAAAAAAACCCCCAACCCCCCCCCGGCACACACAGGGTCACCCCGAGGGAATTTTGGGGGGGTGGGCGCAGATTTGATGTTGGGGGGGGGCGGAGGAAGGGGGGGGATGTATCCGAGCCCCCCCCACCCCAAAATCGCGCCTCTCCCCCCCAAAAAAATTATAAAAAAATTAAAAATAAAAGCCGCGCCCCCCCCCCCATCACCAGCACCCCCCCCCCAAAATCAGGCGCGTGCCGGGGGGGCCCCCTCGCTGCAGGCCAGCGAGCGGGGGGGGGGTGGGGGGAGGGGGGACCCCCCCTCAGACACCCCCCGGACCCCCCTCCCCCCCCCCAGGCTTTGGGGTTCCCCTAAACCCCCCCCCCAAAAAAAATCCTCCTGCTCATTTTTTTTAATTAAGTGCAATTACCCCCCCCCCACCCCCCGGGGTCCAACTCCCGCGTTTTGGGGTCAAACCCCCCCGTTTTGGGGTCAAACCCCCCCTTTTTGGGGTCACACCCCCCCTTTTTGGGGTCACACCCCCGTTTTGGGGTCAAACCCCCCGGATTCGGGGTCACAACCCTCGTTTTGGGGTCAAACCCCCCCTTTTTTGGGTCAAACCCCCCCTTTTTGGGGTCAAACCCCATTTCCACCCACGCCCCCGCCCCGTTTTGGGTCAGACCCCCTCATTTTGGGGTTCCCCCCCATTTTGGGGTTTCTCCCCCCTCCCCATTGTGGGATCTCTCCCCCATTTTGGGTTTTTTCCCCCATTTTGGGGTTTCTCCCCACCCCCCATTTTGGGTTTTTTCCCCTTTTTTTCCAATTCCCCCATTTTGGGGTCAAACCCCCCCTTTTTGTGCTCCTCTCTCCCCCCCCCAGGGTCAAACCCCCCCCTCGGGGTCCGAACTCGCATTTTGGGGTCAAACCCCCCCTTTTCGGGTCTCTCCCTGCCCCCCCCACCCCCCCACACTCTCCAAGTGCTTTTTTTGGGGGGAAAACCCCAATTTCCCCCGATTTCCCCCCGAATTTCTGTTTTTTATCATTTTTGGGTAATTCCGCTCCCAATTCGCGTTCCGGGGGGGGCCGTGGTGGGGGGGGGGTGGAATTTCGGGGCATTTCGCTCATTTTGGGGTTTTCTGCACCTTCGGCCGATTTCGGGGTGGGGGAGGGGGGGGGGATCGGCCCCTCCCTCACCCCCCCCCCAAACCCCAAACCCGGGGGTGATTTTGGGCCCCCCCTCGGCCCCCCCGGATTTTGGGGTCAGACGGACCAAAATCGCATTTGCCTTAGACCCCCCCGCGTGCCTTCCCCCCCCCGCGACCCCTCCCCAAAATGGGGACAATCACCCCCCGTCCCCCCCCACCGTGGGGTGAACCCCCTCTTTGTGACCCCCCCCACAGATTTTTGGGGACCCCCCCCCCACTCCCATCAGCACCCCCCCCCCCAATTTTTGGGCTCCCCCCATTTCGGGGCCCCCATTGGGGCCCCCCCACCAGCAATGGGGCCCCCAACATTTGGGGACCCCCCACCCCCACCAGCAATGAGCCCCCCCCACCCCCCCGGGCAATGCGACCCCTCCCCCCCCCCCCGGGCACCCCAATTTTGGGCCCCCCCCCGCCCCAAAATGAAACCCTGGGGGAGGAGGGGGTGGGGGTGGGGGGGGTCGCGCCCGCACCAGCGTTGCACATTTTGGGGACCCCCCCTCACCCCCCTGCACGTGCTAGTGACGTCATTTCCCATGGGGGGGGTCGGCCCCTCCCCCCCATCGCCCCTCCCCCCCCCCCCCCCCGCGCGGGATGAGGAAAAATCCGCGGAAAAAAAGAAAAAAAAGGGGCGGAAAAGGAGAAAAAAAAATGGAAATAAAAAATGTTCTTCCCCGCTGCCAGCGCCTGGGCCGGGACACGGGGGGATTGGGGGGCACAGGGGGGGATTTAGGGGGGTACAAAGGGGATTTGGGGGGCACGGGGGGATTTGGGGGGACACTGAAGGGGATTTGGGGGGCACAGAGGGGATTGGAGGGGGAAAAGAGGGAAATTTGAAGCACCGAGGAGATTTGGGGGGCACAGGGAGGGATTTGGGGGGCACAGGGGGAATTTGGGGGGCCCAGGGAGGGATTTGGGGGGCACTGAGAGGATTTGGGGGGATTTAGGGGGACACAGGGGGGATTTGGGGGGCACTGAGAGGATTTTGGGGGGATTCAGGGGGCACAGGGAGGGATTTGGGGGGCGAGGGGGGGATTTGGGGGGCAAAGGGGGGGAATTGGGGGGCACTGAGTGGGTTTTGGGGGGGTACAGAGCGAATTTGGGGGCACAGGGGGGATTTGGGGGGACATTTCGGGGGTCTGGGGGGGATTTTTGGGGGTCCCTCCCCTTTGGATGGGGGGGGGGCGTGTCCGCGTCCCTCAGTCCCGAGGCTCGAGCGCATTTGGGGAATTTTGGGGAATTTCCGCATGATTCCAATTTCCCAGTGCTCCCAGTAACCCAACCCCCTTCTCCCAGTACTCCCAGTGTCCCATCCCCCCCCCAGTGCTCCCAGTTCCCATCCCCCGCTCCCAGTGCTCCCAGTTCCCATTCCCCCCCCTCCCAGTGCTCCCAGTGCTTCCAGTTCCCATCCCCCCCCTCCCAGCGCTCCCAGTTCCCATTCCCCCCCCTCCCAGTGCTCCCAATGCTCCCAGTTCTCGCCGCTCTCAGCGCTCCCAGTGCTCCCAGTAGCCCATCCCCCCTCTCCCAGTAGCCCAGCCCCCCTCCCAGTGCTCCCAGTGCTCCCAGTTCGCGCCGCTCCCAGTGCTCTCCCTGTCCCATCCCCCCCTCTCCCAGTGCTCCCAGTTCCCATCCCCCCTCCCAGTGCTCCCAGTGCTCCCAGTTCCCATCCCCCTCTCCCAGTGCTCCCAGTTCCCATCCCCCCTCCCAGTGCTCCCAGTTCCCATCCCCCTCTCCCAGTGCTCCCAGTTCCCATCCCCCTCTCCCAGTGCTCCCAGTTCCCATCCCCCCTCCCAGTGCTCCCAGTTCCCATCCCCCCTCCCAGTGCTCCCAGTGCTCCCAGTTCCCATCCCCCCCCCTCCCAGTGCTCCCAGTTCCCATCCCCCCCTCTCCCAGTGCTCCCAGTTCCCATCCCCCCTCCCAGTGCTCCCAGTGCTCCCAGTGTCCCCGCGGGGTCAGGTGACAGCCCCGGGGGGGTGCCGACCCCGCTTCCCCTTCGGCGGCCATAAAGGGGCGGCGGGGCCGGCCCGGGGGGACCGCGGGGACAGCGGCGGCCGCGACGGTGAGCGAGCCCCGGGGGACCGGGACAGCCCCGGGACACCGGGGAGGGGATAGGGACACCCCCGGGGGGGACCGGGACAGCCCCGGAGCCCCGGGTGACACCGGGGAGGGGACAGGGATACCCCCGGGGGGGGACCGGGACAGCCCCGGAGCCCCGGGTGACACCGGGGAGGGGACAGGGATACCCCCGGGGGGGGACCGGGACATCCCCGGGGGGGACCGGGACAGCCCCGGAGCCCCGGGTGACACCCCCGGACCCTAGGGTGACACTGGCGGGGGGGAGGTGACACCCCCGGACCCTCGGGTGACACCCCCAGATTCTGGGTGACACCGGGGGAGACTGTGGCACCCCCGTGTCCCCCCGCGGTGCCACCCCCGTGTCCCCCCGCTGCAGTGCCACCCCCGTGTCCCCCCTCTGCGGTGCCACCCCCGATGCCACCCCCGTGTCCCCCCGTGTCCCCCCGCAGTGCCACCCCCGTGTCCCCCCGCTGCAGTGCCACCCCCGTGTCCCCCCTCTGCGGTGCCACCCCCGATGCCACCCCCGTGTCCCCCCGTGTCCCCCCCCGGTGCCACCCGCGTGTCCCCCCGTGTCCCCCCCCCGGTGCCACCCCCGTGTCCCCCCGCTGCGGTGCCACCCCCGATGCCACCTCCGTGTCCCCCCGTGTCCCCCCCCCGGTGCCACCCCCGTGTCCCCCCGTGTCCCCCCCCGGTGCCACCCCCGTGTCCCCCCCCGGTGCCACCCGCGTGTCCCCCCGTGTCCCCCCCCCGGTGCCACCCCCGTGTCCCCCCGCAGATGCTGGCGCTGCTGTGGCTGTCGCTGCTGGTGCCCGCGGTGTCACGCGTGGGGGGTGACGGGGACGCTCTGACCTTCCTGGCCCTGGGCGACTGGGGGGGACTGCCCGAGCCCCCCTTTGTCACCCCGCGCCAGGCGGCCACGGCGGCGGCCATGGGCCGGGCGGCGGCCGCGCTGGGCGGCGACTTCGTGCTGGCCCTGGGCGACAACTTCTACTTCTCGGGGGTGCGCGACGAGTGGGACCCGCGCTTCCAGGTGACACCGCGACACCCCACAGCGGGACACCCCGACACCGGGATGCCCCGACCCTGGGGACACCCCGAAACCGGGATACCCCAATACCGGGACACCCCGACCCCGTGACACCCTGAAACCGGGACACCTCTAAACCGGGACACCCCAATACTGGGACACCTGGACCCTGGGGACACCCTGACCCGGGACACCCCGACACTGGGACACCCTGACACTGGGACAGCCCGACATTGCAACACCCGAAATCGGGACACCCCAATACCGGGACACCCCGAAACGCCCCAATACCAGGACAGCCCGACCCCAGGACACCCTGACCTGGGACACCTCGACCCTGGGACACCCTGACCCTGGGGACACCCTGACCCTGGGGACACCCTGAAACCAGGACACCCCGACACCGGGACACCCTGACACTGGGACACCCTGACACCGGGGGGACAGCTGCCATCATCCCCCTGTGTCCCCAGTGTGTCCCCAGTGTCCCCCCCCATGTCCCCATTGTCCCCCATATCCCCATTGTCCCCCCATGTCCCCACTGTCCCCAGTGTGTCCCCATTGTCTCCCATTCCCCCATTGCCCCTCTGTGTCCCCACTGTCCCCTCATATCCCCGTTGTCCCCCCATTGTCCCCACTGTCCCCAATGTCCCCAGTGTCCCCATCGTCCCTAGTGTGTCCCCATTGCCCCCTCTGTGTCCCCATCGTCCCCCACGTCCCCGTTGTCCCCAGGACACCTTCGAGAGCGTCTTCGTGTCCCCGGGGCTCCGCGGTGTCCCCTGGTACGTGATGGCCGGGAACCACGACCACGCCGGCAACGTCACCGCGCAGCTGCGCTACAGCCACCGCTCCCCACGCTGGTACGGCCGCCGCGGTCCCCGAGGGTCCCCCGGTGTCACCGAGGGTCCCCGAGGGTCCCCCAGCGTCCCCAAGGGTCCCCTGCTGTCCCCAAGAGTCCCCCACTGTCCCCAAGCATCCCCCGGTGTCCCCAAGGGTCTGCGAGCGTCCCCAAGGGTCCCCCGGTGTCCCTGGGGTCCCCAAGGGTCCCTGAGGGTCCCCGAGCATCCCCGAGGGTCGCCCGCTGTCCCCGAGGGTCCCTGAGGGTCTCTGAGCATTCCCGAGGGTCCCCTGCTGTCCCCGAGGGTCCCTGAGGGTCCCCTGCTGTCCCCGAGCATCCCCAAGGGTCCCCCGGTGTCTCCAAGGGTCCCCGAAGGTCCCCTGGTGTCCCCCGGTGTCCCCTCGGGGTCTCCTCTCATGTCCCCGTGTCCCACCGGCACTTCCCATGCCCTGTGCCTGCTGCTGGGGTGTCCCCAAGTCTCCTGGGGGTGTCCCCACCGTGTCCCTGAGTCCTCTCATGGTGTCCCCACCGTGTCCCCCCTCCATCCCTTTCCCCAGGTGCTCCCACCGTGTCCCCAGGTCCCCTCAGGGTGTCCCCATGGTGTCCCCAAGTCCCCACGGTGTCCCCAGCCTGTCCCTAAGCCCCTGTGGGGTGTCCCCAGCCCTGCTGGGCTTGTCCCCGCATGTCCCCACATGTCCCCGCATGTCCCCACATGTCCCCGCGTGTCCCCGCGTGTCCCCGCATGTCCCCAAGTGCCCTCACGTCCCGCGGGCTCTGTCCCCAGCCCTACCACACCCTGTGCCATGTGCTGGCGTGTCCCCAGATTGTCCCCAAGCCCCTCAGGCTGTCCCCAAGCCCCTCAGACTGTCCCCAGGCCCCCTCAGACTGTCCCCAGACTGTCCCCAAGCCCCTGAGGGTGTCCCCAGGCTGTCCCCAAGCCCCCTCAGGCTGTCCCCAGGCTGTCCCCAAGCCTCCTTGGTGCATCCCCCACCGTGTCCCCTCTTGTCCTCACGATGTCCCCGTGTCCCACAGACCTTTCCCCTGCCCTGTGCCAGTGCTGGGCTGTCCCCAGGTGTCCCCACACTGTCCCCAAGTGTCCCCAAATGTCCCCAACCCCCGCAGGCACTTCCCCCACCTGTGCCTTGTGCTGGGCTGTCCCCACACTGTCCCCTGGTATCCCGAGGTGTCCCCAGGTGTCCCCACACTGTCCCCAGGTGTCCCCCAAATGTCCCCAGACCCCGCAGGCACTTCGTCCACCTGTGCCTTGTGCCGGGCTGTCCCCACACTGTCCCCAGGTGTCCCCCAAATGTCCCCAGACCCCGCAGGCACTTCGTCCACCTGTGCCTTGTGCCGCGCTGTCCCCAAATGTCCCCTGGTATCCTGAGGTGTCCCCAAGTGTCCCCACACTGTCCCCAGATGTCCCCCAAATGTCCCCAACCCCCGCAGGCATTTCCCCCACCTGTGCCTTGTGCCGGGCTGTCCCCACACTGTCCCCAAATGTCCCCAACCCCCGCAGGCACTTCCCCCACCTGTGCCTTGTGCTGGGCTGTCCCCACACTGTCCCCAAATGTCCCCAACCCCCGCAGGCATTTCCCCCACCTGTGCCTTGTGCCGGGCTGTCCCCACACTGTCCCCAGGTGTCCCCAAATGTCCCCAAACCCCGCAGGTACTTCCCCAACCTGTGCCTTGTGCCGGGCTGTCCCCACACTGTCCCCAAATGTCCCCAGACCCCGCAGGCACTTCCCCCACCTGTGCCTTGTGCAGGGCTGTCCCCAGGTGTCCCCCACATTGTCCCCAAATGTCCCCAACCCCGCAGGCATTTCCCCCACCCCTACTACAGCCTGTGCCTTGTGCCGGGCTGTCCCCACACTGTCCCCAAATGTCCCCAAATGTCCCCAACCCCCGCAGGCACTTCCCCCACCCCTACTACAGCCTGTGCCTTGTGCCGGGCTGTCCCCACAGTGTCCCCTGGTATCCCGAGGTGTCCCCAAATGTCCCCAGACCCCGCAGGCATTTCCCCCACCTGTGCCTTGTGCAGGGCTGTCCCCAGGTGTCCCCCACATTGTCCCCAAATGTCCCCAACCCCGCAGGCATTTCCCCCACCCCTACTACAGCCTGTGCCTTGTGCCGGGCTGTCCCCACAGTGTCCCCTGGTATCCCGAGGTGTCCCCAAATGTCCCCAACCCCCGCAGGCACTTCCCCCACCTGTGCCTTGTGCCGGGCTGTCCCCACACTGTCCCCAAGTGTCCCCAAATGTCCCCAACCCCCGCAGGCATTTCCCCCACCTGTGCCTTGTGCCGGGCTGTACCCACAGTGTCCCCTGGTATCCCGAGGTGTCCCCAAATGTCCCCAACCCCCGCAGGCACTTCCCCCACCTGTGCCTTGTGCAGGGCTGTCCCCAGGTGTCCCCCACATTGTCCCCAAATGTCCCCAACCCCGCAGGCATTTCCCCCACCCCTACTACAGCCTGTGCCTTGTGCCGGGCTGTCCCCACAGTGTCCCCAGGTGTCCCCCAAATGTCCCCAAACCCCCGCAGGCACTTTGCCCATCCCTACTACAGCCTGTGCCTTGTGCCAGGCTGTCCCCACACTGTCCCCAAATGTCCCCAACCCCCGCAGGCACTTCCCCCACCCCTACTACAGCCTGTGCCTTGTGCCGGGCTGTCCCCACAGTGTCCCCTGGTATCCCGAGGTGTCCCCAAATGTCCCCAATCCCGCAGGCACTTCCCCCACCTGTGCCTTGTGCCGGGCTGTCCCCACAGTGTCCCCTGGTATCCCGAGGTGTCCCCAAATGTCCCCAACCCCCGCAGGCATTTCCCCCACCCCTACTACAGCCTGCGGCTGCACCTGCCCGGCTCCAACGCCTCGGCGCGGCTGCTGGTGCTCGACTCGGTTCTGCTCTGCGGCCGCGGCGACGATTTCGGGCGGGGCCCGGCGGGGCCGCGGGACGCGGCGGCGGCGGCGGCGCAGCTGCGCTGGCTGCGGGCGCAGCTGGAGGCGGCGGCCGCCGAGCGCTTCGTGCTGGTGGCCGGGCACTACCCGCTCTGGTCCGTGGGCAAGCACGGCCCCACGCCCTGCCTGCTGCGCCTGCTGCGCCCGCTGCTGCGGCGCCACCGCGTCAGCGCCTACCTGTGCGGGCACGACCACAACCTGCAGGTGAGGCGCCGCCGGGTGACGGCGTGCCAGGGTGACAGGGGTGCGAGGGCCGGGTGACAGGGGTGCCAGGGTGACAGGGGTGCCAGGGGTGCGAGGGCCGGGTGACAGGGGTGCCAGGGTGCCAGGGGTGCCAGGGTGCCAGGGGAGGGATGGCTGAGGGTGTCAGGGGTGCCAGGGGTGCGAGGGCCACGTGACAGGGTGCCAGGGTGCCAGGGGAGGGAGGGCCGGGGGTGCCAGGGTACCAGGCGTGTCAGGGGAGGGATGGCCAGGGGTGCCAGGGTGCCAGGGGAGGGATGGTTGGGTGCCAGGTGTGCCAGGTGAGGCACAGCCAGATGTGCCAGGTGAGGGATGGCCGGGGGTGCAGGGACACCAAAACTGTTCAGGGACACCCAAAGGTGATCAGGGACACCCAAAGCTGTTCAGAGACACCCAAAGCTGTGCGGGAACACCCAAAGCTGCTTGGGGACACCCAGAGGTGTGCAGGGACACCCAAAGGTGCTCGGGGACACCCACAGGTGTGCGGGGACACCCAAAGCTGTGCGGGGACACCCAAAGCTGTGCAGGGACACCCAGAGGTGTGCAGGGACACCCAGAGGTGCTCAGGGAGCCCCAGACCCCCCGACACCCCCGGTGTCTCCCCGCAGTACCTGGAGGAGGGGGGCGTGGGCTACGTCCTGAGCGGCGCCGGCAACTTCATGGAGGACTCGCAGCCCCACGCGGGCTCGGTGCCCCCCGGCGCCCTCCGGTTCTTCTACGGGAGCGCCGCCAGCCCCGGCGGCTTCGCCCACGTGCGCCTGGAGCCCGCCGCCGCCACCGTCACCTTCCTGGAGGCCACCGGGCGCGTCCTGCACCGCGTCACGCTGCCGCCGCGCCACCCGTGACCGGGACCGGGGACGGCGGAGAGCGGACAGCGGGGCACCGGGACAGCGGGAGAGCGGGGCAGGGGGACAGCGGGACACCGGGACAGCGGAGAGCGGGGACAGCGAGACACCGGGAGAGCGGGGCACGGGGACACCGGGAGAGCGGGACACCGGGGCAGCAGGGCACCGGGACAGCGGAGAGCGGGGACAGCGAGACACCGGGAGAGCGGGACACCCGGAGAGCAGGACACCGGAACAGCGGGGACAGTGGGGACACCAGGACAGCGGGACACGGGGACACCGGGATCCGTTCCCTGGGGACATCGGGAACACCGGGACCCCTCCCTGGGGACGCCCCGAGACCGCCGAGTCCCCCCGGGGGACACCGGCACCGCTGCCTTCGGGGACACCCCGTCAGCTCTGACCCCTTGGGGACACCGGGGACCGGATACTGCCCGCCGGCCCCGCCCGGTTGCCCCGTGCCGCCAATAAAGGCTTTGAAGGGCCCGAAACCGCCGCGATTCACCCCAAAACCGCGATGGGCGGGGTCCGGCAGGGCTGGCCACGCCTCCCGCCCGTTGATTGGCTGAAATGCGCGTCCATCACTCACTGAGTGGGCGGGGTAGAGTCGCTCGGTTCGCCGCTGGTGATTGGCTGGGGCGCTGTTCTTATCAACCAATGAGCGGGGCGTTTTCTGGTCACGTGGGGAAGAGCGCACCGTTCCCGCCGTTGATTGGCTGAGGGCGGAGGGGCGGCACTTCCGGGATCGCGGCGGGAGCGCGGCGTGAGGACCGGGAGGGACCGGGGGGCACCGGGGGGCACCGGGGGGGGGGGTCCAGCCGTCCTCGGCACGTCCCGCAGCGGGTCGGGGCCACTCCGAGCCGGCTCCCGGGGCCGATCCCGGTGTGGTTCCCCTTCCCGAGGCCGTTCCCGGTTCTGGGCTCCGGTGCGGCCGCCATGGGCCGCCGCAAGTCGAAGCGAAAGCCGCCGCCCAAGAAGAAGATGACGGGGACGCTGGAGACGCAGTTCACGTGTCCCTTCTGCAACCACGAGAAGTCCTGCGACGTCAAGATGTGAGCGCGGGACACCGGGCACCGGGGGGGCACCGGGGACGGGACCCGGGGATGGGCGGCAGCGCGGGAAGAGCGACGGAGAAACCCGGGGGGGATGCGGAGAGCGGAGACATGGAGGGGGACACCGGGCGGGGGTGCCGGTACCGGGGAGGGGACACCGGGCGGGGGGACACCGGGAGTGTGGCGGGGGGGATCGGGACGGAGCCCGGAGGGGTCACGCCCGTCCCGTGCCCCGCAGGGACCGCGCCCGGAACACCGGGGTGATCTCGTGCACCGTGTGCCTGGAGGAGTTCCAGACCCCCATCACCTGTATCCTTACCGGGACCCCCCTCGGGACACCCCCGGGACCCCTCCGGGACCCCCCGAGTCGGTGTTGGAGCCTTAACGGCGCCGCCAGACCTGTCGGAGCCCGTGGACGTTTACAGCGACTGGATCGACGCCTGCGAAGCCGCCAACCAGTGACCCCGAGGGGGCGGCGGGGGCTCCTCCCGCTCCCCAAACTCCCGGCGGGGTCAGGGACCCCCCCCGGGCCCGGTGACAGCCCCGGAGCCGGTGCGGGGGTGGCATCCCCTCCTTCCCCCGCGCCCGGCACTTGTCCTCGTTCCCGTGGGGACACCGGGGCGGGGGGCGACGCGTTTGGGGACAGCGGCCCCGGAATAAACGCCCCGAGTGGTGGCCCGTGTCTCCCCTGTCCCTTTGTCCCCCATTGTCCACCCCGTCCCCGCCGCCCCGGTGTCCCCCCGGTGTCCCCTGTCCCCTCGGTGTCCCCTCGGTGTCCCCCAGCACGGTCCCACGGCGCCGTCACCTCTGCGTGTGGCTTTTATTGTGCCTCGGTGGCTTCACACGTGGCGGGGCCCGAACCCCCCGGGGCCGAACCGGGGACCAAACCCGGGGGTGATCCCGGGACCGAACCCGGGGCCAGCCCAGCCCTGGCCCCGCCCGGGGCCGGTCCCGGGATTGTCCCACCGGGGCCGGTGCCGAGTGCTGCCCCCCCACCCCCCCACCCCGGGAGCCATCGCGGGGCTGATCCCGGGGCCGGTTTCCTCTGAGATCGATCCCGGGCCCGGTTTCCCCTGGGATTGATCCTGGAGCCAATCCCGGGGCCGGTTTTCCCTGGGGCAATCCCGGGGCTGGTTTCCCCCAGGGCCGATCCTGGGGCCGTTTTCCCCTGAGATCGATTCTGGGGCAGATTCCAGGGCCGGTTTCCCCCGGGGCCGGTCCCCCCGGTGCCAGTCCCGGGGTCGGTTCCCCTGCGATCGATCCCAGAGCTGATCCCGGGGACAGTTTCCCCCAGTGCCAGCCCCGGGGCCGATCCCAGGGCCGGTTTCCCCCGGTGCCAGCCCCGGGGCCGATCCCGGGGCTGGTTTCCCCTGAGATCGATCCCAGAGCTGATCCCGGGGGCAGTTTCCCCCAGTGCCAGCCCCGGGGCCGATCCCAGGGCCAGTTTCCCCCGGTGCCAGCCTCAGTGCTAGCCACGGGGCCGGTCCCCCCGGTGCCAGCCCCGGGGCCGATCCCGGGGCCGGTTTCCCCTGAGATCGATCCCAGAGCTGATCCCGGGGGCAGTTTCCCCCAGTGCCAGCCCCGGGGCCGATCCCAGGGCCGGTTTCCCCCGGTGCCAACCTCAGTGCTAGCCACGGGGCCGGTCCCCCCGGTGCCAGCCCCGGGGCCGATCCCGGGGCTGGTTTCCCCTGAGATCGATCCCAGAGCTGATCCCGGGGGCAGTTTCCCCCAGTGCCAGCCCCGGGGCCGATCCTGGAGCCGATCCCGGGGCCTGTCCCCCCGGTGCCAGCCCCGGTGGCGGCTCGGCGGGGCGCGGTGAGGCCGGTGACGAGCGGTGTTGGGGTGCAAGCGGCCGCGGGCCGGCGGCTACTGGGAGTTGTAGAGGCCGTCGTGGCCGTCGAGGCCGTCGTGGCCCAGCAGCTCGGGGCCGCCGCAGTACTTGGGGTCGTAGACCTGGCGCGGCAGGCCGTACACCGTCATGCCCTGCTGCGAGGCGCCCTTGTTGCTGCCCATCTGCAGCCCGATGGTCAGCGTGTCGCAGTGCTCCATGCCCAGCGCCGGCTCGAAGATCTGCCGCTTCGTCCCCGGTGCCGTCATCCCCGCCTGGCCGGTGGGAACGGGCTCGGGTCAAGGACGGGATCGGAGCGGGGATGGGATCAGGGCAGGGACGGGATCGGGGCAAGAACGGGCTCGGGGCAGGGACAGGCTCGGGGCAGGAACGGGCTCCGGTCAGGGACGGGATCGGGGCAAGAACGGGCTCGGGGCAGGAACGGGATCGGAGCGGGGACGGGATCGGGGCAGGAACGGGCTCCGGTCAGGGACGGGATCGGGGCAAGAACGGGCTCGGGGCGGGGACGGGATCGGGGCAGGAACGGGCTCCGGTCAGGGACGGGATCGGGGCAAGAACGGGCTCGGGGCGGGGACGGGATCGGGGCAGGAACGGGCTCCGGTCAGGGACGGGATCGGGGCAAGAACGGGCTCGGGGCGGGGACGGGATCGGGGCAGGAACGGGCTCCGGTCAGGGACGGGATCGGGGAAGGAATGGGCTCCGGTCAGGAACCGGCTCGGGGCAGGGACGGGCTCCGGTCAGAGGGGCTCCGGTCAGGAACAGGCTCCGGTCAGGAACGGGATCAGGGAAGGAACAGGCTCGGGGCAGGAACGGAATTGGGGCGGGAACCGGCTCCAGTCAGGGACCGGCTCCGGTCAGGAACCGGCTCGGGGCAGGAACCGGCTCCGGTCAGGAACCGGCACGGGGCGGTGGCCGCGGGCACCCCGAGGGGCTCACAGCCACCCCGAGGCCGTGGGGGGATGCTCGGGGGTTCCTCCATTCTGCTCCCCGTGCTGCCCGCAGGGTGTCTGTCCCCTCCCTGTCCCCTCCTGTCCCCAGAGTCCCTCTGTGCCCCCCTCAGAGCCCCTTTGTCCCCTGCTCCGCTGTCCCCGGGGCTGCCTGGGCCACCGGCCGGGCCGGTGGCACCTCAGGGTGCCCGGCTCTGTCTGTCCCCGCTGCCCGCGGGCTCTCCGCTCCCTTTGTCCCCCTAACCCGGGACATCCAAGTCCCCTGGTGCCATCTCGCCCTGTGTCCCCATGCGGTGGCCGTGTCCCCATGGGGTGGCAGTGTCCCCCCATGGTGGCAATGTCCCTGTAGGGTGGCACTGTCCCCGTGGAGTGGTAGTGTCCCCATGTCCCCCCATGCTGGCAGTGTCCCCGTGTCCCCACCTGGCTGGCGCCTTTGTTGGTGCCCATCTGGAGGCTGATGGTGGCCTGGTCCAGGGGCTGGTCCGTGCCCAGTTTGGGGTCGTACAGGTGCCGCCGTGTCCCGTACGCCGTCATGCCCTGCTGGCTGGCGAACTTGTTGGTGCCCATCTGGGGACAGCGACGGCCACGGTGTCACCAGCTGTCCCCAGCACGCCCCCCCCGTGTCCCCCCAGCGTCCCCGGGTGTCACCTGCAGCCCGATGATGTTCCTGCCCTCGCGCAGCTTCTCGGGGTGGAAGCGCCGCTGCTGCTTCTCGGCGTATTTCACCCCCAGCCCCACCTTGTTCCCCTTTGTCTTGGCCTGGCGGAGACCGTGGGCTTGAGGGGGGGCTCACGGGGACCCCCGGACCCCAAATCCACTCCCCGGACCCCAGATCCTCTCCTTGGACTCCAAATTCCTTCCCCAGACATGAAATTCTTTCCCTACACCCCAAATTCCCTCCTTGGACCCCAAAACCCCTCCTTGGACCCCAATCCCCTCCCCAGACCCCAAATTCCTTCCCTACATCCCAATTCCCCTCCCCGGACCCCAGATTCTTCCCCCAGACTCCAAATCCCCTCCTTGGACCCCAAATCCCCTCTCTGGACCCCAAACACCTTCCCCAGACCCCAAATCCCCTCCCCAGACCCTAAATCCCCTCCCTGGACCCCAGATTCCTCCCCCAGACCCCAAATCCCCTCCTTGGACCCCAAACCCCCTCCCCAGACCCCAAATCTCCTCCCCAGACCCCAAATCCCCGCTCTGGATCCCCCCCAGCGTGTGGCCGGTGTCCTCCAAGGGGACACGAGGACCCTCTGGAGCCCCCCGGACCCCCGGCCCCCCCCAGGACCCCCGGGCCCCCCGGGAGCTGACCTGGCTGGCGAGGGCGATGAGCGTGGACTGGACCTGGGTGTGGTTGGTGTTCTCGAAGAGGTCGTTGGCCTCGAAGATGTCGTGGGGCTTCACCCCGTAGCGCGTGATGGCCCTCAGGAAGTTCCCGATGTTCTCCAGCTGCGGGCGGGGGGAGTCGGGGCGGGGTTCGGGGTCAGATCCTCCCCCCCAGCCCCATCCCAGAGCCGCCCCCAGCCCCGGTTTTGGGGGGTCCCCTCACCTTGTGCCAGTTCTGGACGGGTTCGTTCACCTTGGGCACCGAGCCCGGCTGCAGTTTGTTGATGAGCCTGGAGGGGCCGAGCACGGGTGGGGTCAGGGGGTGACCACAGGGTGACCCCGGGTGACCCCGGGGTGACCCCTGGGTGACCCCAGAGCCCGGCCAGGAGCGGGGTGTGGGGGACAGGCACGGCGGGGTTGGGGGGCTGTGCTCAGCAGGCTCGGGGTCAGCCCGGGTGAGGAATGGGTTAAAATTCATCCTCCGGACCGGGGCCGGTCCCAGCCCGCGGGGACACAGCCGGGGTCCCGGTGGGGGTTCCGGGGGTCCCAGCGGGGGTCCCGGTGGGGGTTCCGGGGGTCCCAGGGGTCGCACGGGGTCCCGGGGGTCGCACGGGGTCCCAGCGGGGTCCCGGGGGTCGCACGGGGTCGTACTCGCAGAGGATGACGCCGTCCTTGAGCCCGTCCATGAAGTTGTCCCCGATCCGGCGCCCCGTGGTCCCCTCGATCCAGGCACGGAGCTCCCGCTCGTGCTGCGGGTCGTACTTCTGGGCCAGCTGCGGGGACGGGGACACGGGACATGGGGACACGGGACATGGGGACAGGGACACGGGACATGGGGACACGGGGACACGGGACATGGGGACACGGGACATGGGGACACGGGACATGGGGACACGGGGACACCGCCAGGGGGACACGGGACATGGGGACACGGGACATGGGGACACCACCGGGGGGACAGAGGGACTCCGCCAGGGGGACGTGGTGGCACGGAGAATGTCGGGGACACCCTCACGGGGACGAGGGGACACGGGGGACATTGCGCCGAGGCCACGGAGGGTGCGGGGACACCGCGGGGGACACGGGGACACCGGCACGGGGACACAGACGGGGAACGTGGGGACACCCCAAGGAGGGACAATGGGGACACCCCAAGGAGGGGACACCCTAAGGAGGTGACAGTGGGGACACCCCAAGGATGTGACGTTGGAGACACCCCAAGGAGGGGACACTGGGGACACCCCAAGGCGGGGACACCGGGGACACCCTCAGGGAAGAGGCGGCGGCCGCACCGGGGACGGGGGATCCCCGCTGGCCCCGGTTCCCCCGTTCCCGCGGGGCCGGAGGGAGCCGGGAGGGCCGGGGGTGCCCGGACCCCCCCCCGCCCCGCCCGGCCCCCCCGGGAGCCGCGGGCGACCGGGCCGGCCGAACCTTTGCCCATATATAGCCCCGGCCCGGGGCCGCCGCCGCCCGCCCGCCGCGCTCCGCCGCCTTATAAGGGCTCACGGCGGGGCCGGGGGCCGCCGGGCCCCCCCCGGGCCGCCGATCCCCCCCCGTTAACCCTTAACGGGCCGGTGCGCGGCGGGACCCCCCCCCCGCCGTGTCCATCCCCCCGCCGTGTCCGGCATCTCCCGCCCGCCGCGGGGCCCCCCCGGGCCACCCGAACCGTCCCCGTTAACCCTTAACGGGGCGGACACCGGCGGGACGCCACCCGGTGCTCGTGGGGGGTGTCCCGGGGTCCGCCCGCTCCGTTCCGGTGTCGCCCCGTGGCCTCCTCAGTCCCGGCGGGGGTTCCGGTGTCGCCGCCGCTTCAGCTCGGTGACCGTCACCTCCCGCCCGCCGCGGGCTGGGCGGTCGGCGGCGCCCCCCCGGTCCGCCGAACCCCCTCCGGGTTAACCCTTAACGGGCCGCACACCGGCGGGAGCCCCCGGTGCTCCCCGGTGCCGCCGTCCCCGTCCCCCGTCCCGGGGCGCACCCGGTGCCCGTCACCACCCGCCCGCCGTGGGGACCGGGGGCTGCGGAGACCAACCGCCCCCCCGCTCCCGGTTAACCCTGAACGGCCCGGTGCCCGGCGGGACCCCCCGGTGCTCACGGCGGGACCCCCCGGTGCTCACGGCGGGGAGCCCCGGTGTCGCCCCCTCCCCTCCCCTCCCTCACCCCCGCCGGGCACCCGGTGCCGGTCACCTCCCGCTTTCCGGAGGGAACGGGGGGTGCGGAGCTCCCCGGGCAGCCCAGCCGCACCCCCGGTGAACCGGCGCTCGGTACGACCCCCGGGGGGGACACGCCGGTGCCGCCCCCCTGTCCCGGTGTCCGTCCCTTCCCTCCCGGGGCAGCACCAGGGACAGCGCCGGGTCCCGCCCGCGCTCCCGCCGGGTCCTGCCGCGACCCCTGCCCGCCCCCGGTGCTGCCGCCGCCCCGGGGGGGTCGCACCTGCCCGGAGCCGCCCGGACCCCCCCGGTTCGGCTCGGTTCGGTTCGGTTCGGTGCCGCTCACCTTGTTCTTCACCTCGGCCGAGAGCCCGTAGGCCGGGCCGCGGTTGAAGTGCGCGTTGGACATTTCGGGGGTCCCGGGGGGGGGTCTCGGTGGCTCCGGTGGGGTCGCGGCGGGCGGGTGGCGCCGGTTCGGGGCTGTCCCGGGTGGGTTCGGGGCTGTCCCGGGTGGGGTCGGTGCCCTCGGGTCGGCTCGGTGCCCTCGGTCGGTTCCTCCCGGTCCCGTCCCGGCGCCGCCGCCACTTTTAAAAGTGGGCGGTGGGCGCGGAGCCCCCCCGGGCCGGGGCGGCCGCAGCCAATCCGCGGCCTCCGCCGCGCTGACGTCACGGCGGGGCGGGTGATGGCGTCACTTTTTCCACATTTACCGGGGGGGATCCCGGAGCTGGGGGGGGGGGGGCCGGGGGGGCGGGGGAATCCCGGAACGCTCCCCCCGCCCCAAATCAGCGCTTGCCCGCTCTGCCCCCTCCCACCGGACACCCGTGTCCCCCCCGGTCCCACCGCAGCGGGAACCCCCGGGGGGCACCGGGGCTCCCCCACGGTGCCTGGGGATCCCCCCCGGGGCACCGGGGGCCTCTTCCCCGCTCACCGGGACCCCCCCGGTGCCGCGGGACCCCCGGGACAGCGCGGCCCGACCCCGCCGCGCCCCCCCCCAGCTCGGTGCCGTCACCGGATCGGACTCCGCCGCCCCCCCGGGGGAGGACACGGCTCGTCACGGGTGGGGAATGTCCCCCTCCCCCTCCCCCTCCCCTCCCCCTCCCCTCCCCTCCCCCACCCGGGCCGTCCCGCCCCCCCCGCGGCTCCGGGACCCCCCCGGGGCTGGGGGAGCACCCGGGACCCCCCCACGGGGACTTGGGGACCCCCCCCCCCACCCCGCCGGGGCTGCCGTTCCCGTTCACCCGCTCTGACGTCATCGCTCACTCCCGTGACGTCACCGCCCGTCCCCGCGCTCATCCCGGGGTCCCGCTCTGACGTCACGGGGGAACCCCCTCCGAGCCCCGCCCCTCGCTGCCTGCCAATCACCGCCGAAGCCGCGCGCCGATTGGCCGCGCCCGCAGGCCCCGCCCCCTGACCCGGCCGCGCGCGGTCACCGCGAAGATGGCGGCGCCCAGCGGCGCGACCGGGCACGGGGACGGCGGAGCCGGACCGGGAGCGGGCACGGCCCGGGCGTGAGCGGACACAGCGGAACCCGACCGGGAGCGGACACGGCCGAGCGGGAGCGGACACGACCCGAGCGGGAGCGGACACAGCGGAACCCGACCGGGAGCGGGCACGGCCGAGCGTGAGCGGACACGGCCCGAGCGGGAGCGGACACGGCCCGAGCGGGAGCGGACACGGCCGGACCGGGAGCGGACACGGTCCCACCGTGAGCGGACACGGCGGCAGCGGGCGCCATGCGGCCGGGATGGCTCCGGGCCCTGCCCCGCCGCCTCTGGGGCGGCCCCGCAGCGCCGCAGGTGCGGGGGACACCGGGAACACCGGGACAGAGGGGACGGGGGGGGCGGTGGGGACATGGGGGAAACGGGGGGACATGGGGACAATGGGGGGACACGGGGGGACATGGGGCCACTGGGGGACATGGGGACACGGGGGGACAATGGGGACATGGGGACAATGGGGGGACATGGGGACAATGGGGGGACAATGGGGACATGGGGACAATGGGGGGACACGGGGACAGCTGTGGGGTGACCCCTTTTTTCCTCCCCAGCTGTGCCGGAGCTTGTGCCAGCGCCCCGCACGCGTGCCCCCCGCGGAGGGTGGCACCTCTGGGGGTGACACCTCTGGGGGTGACACCTCGGGGGGTGGCACCTCGGGGGGTGACACCCCGAGGACCTCAGAGTGGCATCGCCGCTTCCACAAGATCTGGGAGAACGACCCCCAGCCCCGGGGCCACCCCCAGAGCCCCATGGGGGGTGACACCTTGAGGGGTGCCACCTCAGGGGGTGACACCTCAGGGAGAACCACCTCAAGGGGTGACACCTTCTGGGGTGACACTTCAAGGAGTGACACCTCAGGGGGTGCCACCTTAGGGGGCGCCACCTCAAGGGGTGACACCTCAAGGGGTGCCACCTCAACAGGTGACACCTGGGGTGACACTTCAGGGGGTGCCACCTCAGGGAGAGCCACCTCAAGGGGTGACACTTCATGGGGTGACACCTCGAGGGGTGACACCTCAGGGGGTGACACCTCAACAGGTGACACCTGGGGTGCCACTTCAGGGGGCGCCACCTCAGGGGGTGCCACCCCCAAGGCCCCTCTGCGCCACCTGCGCTCCTACAGATCGCGCCGCGAGGACGCCCACGGCGACGCCGCCGGTGACCGTGATGCCCACGGCGACCCCGGCGACCCCGGCGACCCCGGCGCGGCGTTCACGGCGGCGCTGGAGGAGCTGGCGCGGAGCCCGCCGGGGCGCGGGGGCCGGCTGGCGCTGGTGGAGGCGGCGCTGGCGGCGCTGCCGGCGCGCGGGGCCGGGCGCAGCCTGGCCGCCTACAAGGCGCTGCTGCGGCTGCTGCCGCGCGGGGCCTGGGTGCCGCGCGGAGCCGTGCAGCGCCTGCTCTTCCCCTTCCCGCGGCAGCAGGAGTGCGGCCTGCGCCTGCTCGAGTGCATGGAGCGCCACGGTGCGTGCTGGTGTGCCCCGGTGTGCCCCGGTGTGTCCCGGTGTCACTCGTGTGGTGTGCCCCAGTGTGCCCCGGTGTGTCCTGGTGTGTCCTGGTCTGCCCCAGTGTGTCCTGGTGTCACTCGTGTGGTGTGCCCCGGTGTGTCCTGCTGTGTCCCGGTGTGTCCCGGTGTGTCCCAGTGTGTCCTGGTGTGCCCTGGTGTCACTCATGTGGTGTGTCCCGGTGTGCCCCGGTGTGTCCTGGTGTGCCCCGGTGTGTCCTGGTGTGTCCCGGTGTGTCCTGGTGTGCCCCGGTGTGTCCCGGTGTGCCCCGGTGTGTCCTGGTGTGCCCCGGTGTGTCCTGGTGTCACTCGTGTGGTGTGCCCCGGTGTGCCCCGGTGTGTCCTGGTGTGTCCCGGTGTGTCCTGGTGTGTCCTGTTGTGCCCTGGTGTGACTTGTGTGGTGTGTCCTGGTGTGTCCCGGTGTGTCCTGGTGTCACTCGTGGTGTGTCCCAGTGTGCCCCGGTGTGTCCCGGTGTGCCCTGGTGTGACTGGTGTGGTGTGCCTGGTGTGCCCCGGTGTGCCCCGGTGTCACTTGTGTGGTGTGCCCCGGTGTCCCCTGGTGTCACTTGTGTGGTGTGCCCCGGTGTCCCCTGGTGTCCCTCACATGGTGTCCCCACTGTCCCCAGGCGTGATACCCGACGCCGAGACGCGCTTCCTGCTGCTGTCACCCCAATGTCCCCAGAGTGTCCCCAATGCCCCCCATGCCCCAATGCCCTGCTGTCCTCAGTGTCCCCAATGTTTCCGCACTGTCTCCATGTCCCCAGTGTCCCCAATGTCCCCACTGTCCCCGTGTCCCTAATGCCCCAATGTCCCCATGTCCCCAATGTCCCCGTGTCCCCTGTCCCCAGGCGTGATGCCCGACGCTGAGACATGCTTCCTGCTGCTGTCACCCCAATGTCCCTCCTGTCCCCAATGTCCCCAATGTCCCCGTGTCCCCAATGCCCCAATGTCTCCAATGTCCCCAATGTCCCCAGTGTGTCCCCAATTTCTCTGCTGTCCCCAATATCCAATGCCCCCCATGCCCTAATGTCCCCTATTTCCCAGTGTCCCTGCTGTCCCCAATGTGTCCCCGCTGTCCCCGTGTCCCCAATGTCCCCGTGTCCCCTGTCCCCAGGCGTGATGCCCGACGCCGAGACGCGCTTCCTGCTGCTGGGGGTGTTCGGGCCGCGCAGCCGCCCGCTGCGGAAGCTGCAGCGGATGCAGTTCTGGCTGCCGCGCCTGCGGCACCTGGACCCCCACCCGCTGCCGCCCCGGCTGCGCCCCGGGCTGGCGGCCGCGCGCCTCGGGCTGCAGCGCATCGCCACCGAGCCCGGCGCCACCGTCACCCTCGTCCAGGTGGGCTGGGGACACGGCTGGGGACACGGGGACACGGCTGGGGACACTGGGACAGGGCTGGGGACACTGGGGGGACAGGGCTGGGGACACTGGGGACATGGCTGGGGACACTGGGGGGACAGGGCTGGGGACACTGGGGACACGGCTGGGGACACTGGGGACATGGCTGGGGACACTGGGGGGACAGGGCTGGGGACACTGGGGACACGGCTGGGGACACGGCTGGGGACACTGGGGACATTGGGGACACTGGGGACACGGGGACAGGGCTGGGGGATGGAGACAGGGCTGGGGACATGGGGGGACACGGCTGAGGACACTGGGGACAGGGTTGGGGGACACTGGGGACAGGGCTGGGGACAGGGCTGGGGACATTGGGGACATGGGGACAGGGCTGGGGACAGGGCTGGGGACATTGGGGACATTGGGACAGGGCTGGGGACACAGGGACAAGGCTGGGGACATGGGGGGACACGGCTGGGGATACTGGGGACAGGGTTGGGGGACACTGGGGACAGGGCTGGGGACAGGGCTGGAGACACGGGGGACAAGGGGACAGGGCTGGGGACACGGGGACATGGCTGGGGGGACAGGGGAGGACAGGGACAGGGCTGGGGACACGGGGGGATGGGGCTGGGGGGACAGGGAGGACAGGGACACAGCTGGGGGGACAGGGCTGGGGACATGGGGGGACACGGCTTGGGGGGCAGGGGGTACAGGGACACGGCTGAGGGGACAGACACAGGACTGGGGTGACAGGGACAGGACTGGGGACACAGGGGACATGGGGACAGGGTGGGGGGACAGGGGTGGCCCTGCAGTGACCCCCTGTCCCCGTCCCGCAGCGGCCGGTGCCGGAGTCGGGGGACGATGAAGGCTCCGTCCAGCCCTACATCCTCAGTGAGCTCCGGGGGTCTCGAGGGGCCTGGGGGGATGTTGGGGTGCCCTGGACGGGGGGTTGGTGTCGGGTTTGAGGGGTTTGGGGTCCCTGAGGTGGGTGTGGGGTCCCAGGGGTGGGTGTGGGGCTCCTCAGGGGTCTCTGTGAAGGATTTGGGATTCCTGGGGTGGGTGTGGGGTTCCTGGGGTGGGTGTGGGGCAGGGTCTGGGGTCCCTGGGGTGGGTCTGAGGTCCCTGGGGTGGGTTTGAGGCAGGGTTTGGGGTCCCTGGGGATTTCTATGAGGGGTTTGGGGGAGGGTTTAGGTTGGGTCTGAGGTCCCTGGGGTGGGTTTGGGGTTGTGTGGGGCAGGGTTTGGGGTGCCAGACTGTGGGGTGGGCTGTCCCCCCGTGTCCCCAGCCGTCCCCCCGTGTCCCCAGCCGTATCCCCGTGTCCCCAGCCGTGTCCCCAGCCATGTCCCCGTGTCCCCAGCCGTGCCCCCGTGTCCCCTGTGTCCCCAGCCGTGCCCCCGTGTCCCCAGCCGTGTCCCCAGCCGTCCCCCGTGTCCCCAGCCGTGCCCCCGTGTCCCCCGTGTCCCCAGCCATGTCCCCGTGTCCCCAGCCATGTCCCCGTGTCCCCAGCCGTGTCCCCGTGTCCCCCGTGTCCCCAGCCGTGTCCCCAGCCGTCCCCCCGTGTCCCCAGCCGTATCCCCGTGTCCCCAGCCGTGTCCCCAGCCATGTCCCCGTGTCCCCAGCCGTGTCCCCGTGTCCCCGTGTCCCCCGTGTCCCCAGCCGTATCCCCGTGCCCCCAGCCGTGTCCCCAGCCATGTCCCCGTGTCCCCAGCCGTGTCCCCGTGTCCCCAGGCTCGCAGAGCCCCGAGCAGCGGGAGCTGCTGGCCCGGCACGGCCCCACCCGCCCGGTGTTCGTGGAGGGGCCGTTCCCACTCTGGCTCCGCGGGACCCTCCTCAAATACTTCGTGCTGCGGGGAGACCCCCTGCCCCCCCACCTCAGGGTCAGCCGGGGGGCCCGGGGGGTCCTGGGGGGTCCTGGGGGGTCCTGGGGGGCTCTGGGGGTTCCTGAGGGGGTTCTGGAGGGTCCTGGGGGATTCTGGGGGATCCTGAGTGGCTCGTCGGGGGTCCTGGGGGGCTCCTCGGGGGTACTTCGGGGGTTTTGGGGGACCCTGAGGGAGTCCTGAGGGGGCTCTGGAGGGTCCTGAGGAGGTCCTGGAGGGTTTGGGGGGTCCTCGGGGGTTTTGGGGGGTCGTGAGGGGGCTCTGGGGGGTCCTGTGGGGTTCTGGGGGGGCTCTGGAGGGTCCTGAGGGGGTCCTGGGGGGTTTTGGGGGGTCCTGGGGGGTTTTGGGGGGTCCTGGGGGGCCTCTGGAGTGGCTCTGGAGGGTCCTGAGGGGGTTCTGGGGGGTCCTGGGAGGTTCTGGGGGCTTCTGCGGGGTTCTGGGGGGGCTCTGGAGGGTCCTGAGGGGGTAGTGGGGGGTTTTGGGGGTTCCTGGGGGTTTTTGGGGGGTTCCCGGGGTCTCTGGGGGTTCCCGAGGGGCTCTGGGGGTTACTGGGAGTTCCTGGGGGGCTCCTGGGGAACTCCAGGACAGGTAGGACGGGCCCCCCAAAACCCAACACACCCGGGGCCCCTCCATGACCTGCGTGGGAAGACGACCCCAAACCCCCCAAAAAACCCCCCAAAACCCCCTCCCCAAACCCCCAGGACCCCCCGCCGGACCCCGAGCGCAGTTTTTACTTCCCGCTGCGCCTGGAGCTGGAGCTGGAGCGCGGCCCCTGGGACGACGAGGATTTCCAGGTGGACAGAGGTGAGCCCCGGGGGGATTTTGGGGGGTCGCGGGAGGATTTTTCGGGGCTCCCCCTGACCCCGCTGTCCGCAGTGGAGGAGGGCCCGGTGCTGGCGCTGTGCGTGGCGGGCGCGGGGGACCGGCGCACGCTGGGCCGGTGGCTGGCGGCGCTGCAGCGGCACAATCCTGCCCTGGGCCGGGTCCCGGTGCTCTTCCGCCTCACCGGGAGCGGGGCCGAGCCCCCCGAGGGACCCCCGCCCCCCCGGCTGGGCGCGGGGACCCCCGGGGCCGCGGCGCTGGAGCCCCCCGAGGATGGGGGCGAGCCCCCGAGGAGCGCCGGGGAATAAAGGATGGACGGACGGAGTGCGGGTGTTGTGGTTTTTTGGGGGTGTCCTGGTTTTTTGGGGGGGTTTGCGGGTTTTTTGGGTGGTTTTTGGGGTGGTTTCGTGGTTTTTTGGGGGGGTGTTGTAGTTTTTTTGGGGGGTGTTGTGGCTTTTTGGGGGGGTTTCGTGGTTTTTTTCGGGGGGGTGTAGTGGATTTTGGGGTTTTCGTTTTTTTTTGGGATGTCATGGGTTTTTTTGGGGGTGTCGTGGTTTTTTGGGGGGTGGCGTGGTTTTTAGGGGGGTATTGTGGCTTTTTTTGGGGGCGTTGTGGTTTTAGGGGTGGTGGCGTGGTTTTTTTTGGGGTATCATGGGTTTTTTTGGGGGTTGTCATGGTTTTTTGGGGGCTTTCATGTTTTTTTGGGGGGATGTGGTTTTTTTAGGGGTTTTGTGGTTTTTTTGGAGGTATCATGGTTTTTGGGCTGGGTTTCGTGGTTTTTTTGGGGGGGTGTCCTGTTTTTTTTGGGGGTCCCCAAAACGTGGTGGTGGCCGGGAGGATTTTGGGGGGTCATGGGGAGGGTTGGGGGTGCTGGGAGGGCGTTGCCCCCCTCAGCAGCGAGGCCCAGTTGGTTCTGGGGGAGTCTGGGGGGCTTTTGGGGGGTCCCCGGTGAGTTTGGGCGGCTTTTGGGGGTTCTGAGGGTCCCTTGGGGGGTCCTCAGTGGGTTCTGGGGGTTCCCTGGGGGGGGTCTTTGGTGAGTTTGGGGGTCCCTGGTGGGTTCTGGGCGTCCCTGGAGGGGTCCCAGCTGAGTTTGGGGGGCATTTGGGGGGTTCCCTGGTAGGTTTTGGGGGTCCCTCATGCACGGCACCTCCACACCCCACACCTGGGGGGTACCGGGCAGGGCTGGGAAATTCCGGGAATCCCTTTTTTTGGGCGGGTCTCCCCTTTTTTGGGCGGGTCTCCCCTTTTTTTGGAGGGGATCTCCACTTTTTTGGGTAGGATCTCTCCTTTTTTGGGGGGATTGCCCCTTTTTGGGGGGATCTCCCCTTTTTTGGGTAGGATCTCCCCTTTTTTTGGGGGGGATTGTCCCTTTTTGGGGGGGATCTCCCCTTTTTTGGGTAGGATCTCCCCTTTTTTTGGGGGGGATTGTCCCTTTTTGGGGGGGATCTCCCCTTTTTTGGGTAGGATCTCCCCTTTTTTTGGGGGGGATTGTCCCTTTTTGGGGGGGGATCTCCCCTTTTTCTCCTCGGGACCCCTCCAAAAAAAGCCCCAAAAAAACCAAAACAAAAAAACCCAAACAAAACAAAACAACAAAAAAACAAGAAAAACAACCCACCAAAAAAAGCCAAACTCAAAAAAAAAGACCCCAAAAAAGAACCCAAAAACCCCAGGGCGGGCGGGAGTACGGGCAGCGCCGCGCCGCGCATGCGCACTGAGCGCCGCGACGCCGCGGCGCGCTCCGCTGACGTCATCGCGGCGCGCCGCGGCATGAGCGCGGCCGAGCGCGGCGCCGGCGGGCCCGGGGCTCCCGGTGGGCCCGGGGCTCCCGGTGGGCCCGGGGCTCCCGCGGCTCCCGAGCCCGGCGGGGGCCGCAGGACGCGGGGCCGGCCGCGCCTCACCGACACCGACCGCGCCCGGCGGCGCCTGGAGTCGCGCAAGAAGTACGACGTGCGGCGGGTGTACCTGGGAGAGGCGCACGGGCCCTGGGTGGAGCTGCGGCGCCGCAGCGGATGGAGCGACGCCAAGCTGGCGGCGTACCTGCTGGGGCTGGAGCGGGGACAGCGCGCCGGGCGGCGCGGGTGAGCGCCGGGGGACCGGGGAGAACCGCGGGGAACCGGGGAGGACCGCGGGGAACCGGCGAGGAAGCGGGGAGAAGCGTGGGAACCGGGAGGGAACCGGGGAGAATCGCGGGGGGTACCGGGAGGGAACCAGGGAGGAACGGGGAGAACTGGGGAGAACCACGGGGGACCGAGAAAGAACCCGGGAGGACCGCGGGGAACCAGGGAGAAGCGGGGGGGAAGCGGGGAGAACCGGGATAAACCGGCGGGGAACCGGGGAGAAGCGTGGGAACCGGGGAGGAACGGGGAGAACTGGGGAGAACCACGGGGGACCGAGAAAGAACCCGGGAGGACCGCGGGGAACCGGCGAGGAAGCGGGGAGAAGCGTGGGAACCGGGAGGGAACCGGGGAGAATTGTGGGGGAGACCGGAGGAACCGGGGAGGAACGGGGAGAAACGGGGAGAACTGGGGAGAACCACGGGGAACCGGGGGCGGACCGGGGAAGAACCCGGGAGGACCGCGGGGAACCGGGGAGAACCTCGGGGAGCCGCGGGGGGAACCGGCGAGAACCTCGGGGAACCGGGGGGAACCGCGGAGGGAACCGGAGAGAACCGGGGGAAACTGGGTAGAACCGGGGCGGGGACCGGGGAGAAACGGAGGGTACCGGGGGAAACCGGCGCCGGTCCTCGCGGGAAGTGGGCGGGCGCTGTCCGCGGTGCTGGAGCGGCGCCGCGGGGTTGTTACCGGCCTTCCTCGTCCTCCTCTTCCTCGTCCTCTTCTTCCTCGTCCTCCCCTTCCTCACTCTCCTCTTCCTCGTTCTCCTCTCCCTCGCATTCCTCGTCCTCCTCCTCTTCCTCACTCTCTTCTACCTCGTTCTTCTCTTCCTCACCCTCCTCTTCCTCATTCCTTTCCTCTTCCTCTTGCTCCTGGGGGATGAAGAAGGGGCAGGAGGAGGAGGAGGAGGAGGGGGAGGAAGGCCGGGGGTCCCGCGGGAGCCCCTTCCCCACCTCCCATTCCTCTCTGTCCGCAGCAAACCCTGGGAGCAGCTCCCGAAAAAACCCAAACGCAAGAAAAGTGAGTTCCGTGTCCTGCGGGGCGTGTGCCCCACTTTGGGGGGGGTGTGCCTCACTTTGGGGGGCTGAGCCCCACTTTGGGGGGGCTGTGCCCCACTTTGGGGGGGCTGTGCCCCACTTTGGGGGGGCTGTACCCCACTTTGGGGGGCTGTGCCTCACTTTGAGGGGGCTGTGCCCCACTTTGGGGGGGGTGTGCCCCACTTTGGGGGGGCTGTGCCCCACTTTGGGGGGGCTGTACCCCACTTTGGGGGGGCTGTGCCCCACTTTGGGGGGGCTGTGCCTCACTTTGGGGGGGGTGTGCCTCACTTTGGGGGGGCTGTGCCCCACTTTGGGGGGGCTGTGCCCCACTTTGAGGGGGGCTGTGTCCCACCTCGGGGGGGTGTGCCTCACTTTGGGGGGGCTGTGCCCCACTTTGGGGGGGGTGTGCCCCACTTTGGGGGGGGTGTGCCCCACTTTGGGGGGGGTGTGCCTCATTTTTGGGAGGCTGTGCCCCACTTTGGGGGGGGTGTGCCCGACTTTGGGGGGGGCTGTACCCCACTTTGGGGGTTCTGCCCCTCACTCTGGGGGTGCCGTCCCCCACCCTGGGGGTTCTGCCCCCCACCCTGGGGTGCCATACCTCACCCTGGGGGTTCTTCCCCCCACCCTGGGGGTGCCGTCCCCCACCCTGGGGTGCCGTCCCCCACCCTGGGGGTTTTGCCCCTCACTCTGGGGTGCCATACCTCACCCTGGGGGTTCTGCCCCCCACCCTGGGGTGCCGTCCCCCACCCCGGGGGCTTTCCCCCCCGCAGGGCGCCGGCGGAACGTGAACTGCCTGCGGCACGCGGTGATCTGGTACGAGGACCACCGGCAGCGCTGCCCGTACGAGCCGCGCCTGGCCGAGCTGGACCCCTCGGTGGGGCTCTACACCACGGCCGTGTGGCAGTGTGAGCGCGGGCACCGCTACTTCCAGGACCTGCACTCGCCCCTGCGCCCGCCCAGCGACTCGGACGGCGATGACGGTGGCGGATTTGGGGGGTGGGGTGTGGGGGATTTGGGGTTTGGGGTGTGGGGGATTTGGGGTTTGGGGTGTGGGGGATTTGGGGTTTGGGGTGTGGGGGATTTGGGGTTTGGGGTGTGGGGTGTGGGGGGTTTGGGGTGTGGGGTGTAGGGGATTTGGGGTGTCAGGTATGGAGGGTTTGGGGTGTGGGGTCTGGGGGGTGTGGAGTATAAGGGGTTTGGGGTGTGGGGGATTTGGGGTGTGGGGGATTTGGGGTGTGGGGTGTGGGGGACTTGGGGTTTGGGGTGTGGGGGATTTGGGGTGTGGGGTCTGGGGCGTGTGGAGTATGGGGGGTTTGGGGTGTGGAGGATTCAGGTTTGGGGCATGGGATGTGGGGTATGGAGGGTTTGGGGTCTGGGGGTTTTGGGGTGTGGGGGGTTTGGGGTGTGGGGTTTGGGGTCTGGGGGGTCTGGGGTCTGGGGGGTTTGGGGTGTGAGGTTTGGGGTCTGGGGGGTTTGGGGTGTGTGGGATGTGGGGTCTGGGAGGGTTTGGGGTGTGGGGTCTGGGGGGTTTGGGGTGTGAGGTTTGGGGTCTGGGGGGTTTGGGGTGACCTGGGCGCTGTTTGTGGGGTGCAGGCTCCTGGGGGTGTGTGAGGGGCGGGGCGGAGGCTGTGGGGCAGTTTGGGGACCACCCGAATCAATTTTCGGGGCTGTTTTGGGTCTTGGGGAGGTTTTTGTACGCCCCATGACAATTTTTGGGGTCTGGAGAGGGAATTTTTTACCTGGGGGGGTGGGGGAAGCCCCTCCCGTTGACTCTGCTCTTCCCCCGCAGCCCCCGGCTCTTCCTCCTCCTCCTCCTCCTCCTCCTCGGGGGGCTGCAGCTCGGGCTCGGAGGCGGCTCCGGGCGGGGGTCCCGGGGCGGCGGCCGCCCCCGCCGGGGGTCCCGAGGCGCTGGAGGCGGTGGTCTGCGTCCCCCTGCCCCTGCCCCTGCCGCGGGGGGGGCCGGAGGGGTCTGCGCCCCCCGCCCTGCTGCAGGGCCCCCCGCTGCTGATCCTGGGCTGCGAGGGGCTGGGGGGGCTGCAGCTCGGCCTGGGGGGGCACGGGGTGCTGCTGGGGGCGGGGGGCGCCTGCCCCGCCCCTCCTGACCCCCCACACCTGGCCAAGACAGGTAAAGGTGGGGGGGGGCTGGGGAAAATGAATGGGGGAGGATGGGGGGGCTGGGAATGGGGATTTGGGGATGGGGATGGGGGATTTGGGGAGGGGGAATGGGGGATTTGGGGAGGGGGAATGGGGGATTTGGGGTTGGAAATGGGGAATTGGGGAGGGGGATGGGGGATTTGGGGATGGGGGATTTGGGGATGGGGAATGGGGGATTTGGGATGGGGGAATGGGGATTTGGGAGGGGGAATGGGGGATTGGGGATTGGGGAATGGGGGATTTGGGGAGGGGGGATGGAGGATTTGGGGTCGGGAATGGGGGATTGGGGATTGGGGGATTTAGGGTTGGGAATGGGAGACTGGGGATGGGGAATGGAGGATTGGGGAGGATTTGGGGTCGGGAATGTGAGAATTGGGGCGGGAATGGGGGATTGGGGAAGATTTGGGGTTGGAAATGGGGGATTGGGGTCAAGAATGGGGGATTGGGGAAGATTTGGGATCAGGAATGGGGGATTCGGGGTCGGGAATGGGGGATTTGGGGTCGGGAATGGAGGTTTTGGGCTGGGAATGGGGAATTGGGGAAGATCTGGGGTCAGGAATTGGGGGGGCTGTGGTGCTGGGGGGAGGATGGGGATGGGTTTGGGGGTCAGAAACGGGACGGGGCAGGTGCTGGGGGGGGTCCCAGGGGGTCTCACCGGCCCCACTGATGGCAGAGGAGGATGAGGAGGACCCGGTGCTGAGGCTGAAGCAGGAGGAGCTGCCCCCCCCCGCCGAGCCCCCCCCTCCGGAGCCCCCCCGGGACCCCTCCCCGGCTGAGGACCCCGAGGTGTCGACGATCATCTACGAGATCCCCAAAGAGCCAGAAAGGTCTGGGGGGTCCCTGGGGGGGCTTTGGGTGTGCGAAGGAAGGGGGGAGCACCTGGGGGGGTTTTGGGGGTCAGGGGCTGTTTGATTTGGGGGCTTAGGGCAGCTTTTGTGGGGAGGGGGCGGTTCTGGGTGAGGGGCAGGGGGTTTAGGAGGCTCAGGTGAGCCGCCCCCCATCTTTTTGGGGGGGGGGCACTCACGCCAGGCTCTGCAGGCGCCGGCGGAGCCGCCGGGGCCGCGCCCCCTCCCCGGACCCCGAGGACCCCCCCGAGCCCCTCACCTGCCCCTACGGCGGCTGCAGGCAGGAGTTCAGCGCTCTCAGCGAATTCCAGGTGCCTGGAACGGGGGGGAGCACCCCCTCACCTGCCCCACATTCCCCCCTCACCTGTCCCGGACCCCCCTCACCTGTCCCGGACCCCTCTCACCTGTCCTGGACCCCTCTCTCCTGCCCCACATTCCCCTCTCACCTGTCCGGGACCCCCCTCACCTGCCCCACATTCCCCCCTCACCTGCCCTACATTCCCCTCTCACCTGTCCTGGACCCCCCTCACCTGCCCCACATTCCCCCCTCACCTGTCCTGGACCCCCCCTCACCTGTCCCGGACCCCCCTCACCTGCCCCACATTCCCCCCTCACCTGTCCTGGACCCCTCTCACCTGTCCCGGACCCCCCTCACCTGTCCCGGACCCCTCTCACCTGTCCTGGACCCCCCTCACCTGCCCCACATTCCCCCCTCACCTGTCCCGGACCCCCCTCACCTGTCCCGGACCCCCCTCACCTGCCCCACATTCCCCTCTCACCTGTCCTGGACCCCCCCAGAACCACCTGAGCCTGGTACACCGCAGGGGCCGGAGCCAGGTGTGCCCCCAGCCCGGCTGCGGGAAGAGGTTTTACCTGGCCAAGCACCTGCGGCGGCACATGGGCGTGCACTCAGGTGAGCCCCTCAGGTGTGCCCCCCAAACTCCCCCTCCGTGCTCCCAAAATCCTTAAAGAGCTTTTACCTGGGCACCCCTCTGTGGTGAGCCCCCCAGGTGTGTCCCCCCCCATTCCCCAGCGTGCCCCCCGCCCTCCCAGGTGTGCGGGAGTTCACCTGCGACACCTGCGGGAAATCCTTCAAGCGCAAGAACCACCTGGAGGTGCACAGGAGGACGCACACCGGGGAGACCCCGCTGCAGTGAGTGATGGAGGGGGGGTCCTGCCCGGGACTCGGAGCCCCCCGGGAGGGCGAGGGGGGGTCCCCGGGCACACCTGACGCCCACCTTGTCCCCCTGCAGGTGTGAGGTGTGCGGGTACCGCTGCCGCCAGCGCGCCTCCCTGACGTGGCACATGCGGAGACACGGGGGGCTCAAGAGCCACCCCGAGCCCCGCGGCACGTAGGGACCCCCCCGGACTCACCTGGGCCCCCCTGGACTCACCTGGGACCCCCTGGACTCACCTGGGACCCCCTGGATCACCTGGGCCCACCCAGATTCACCTGGGACTCCTCCAAACTCATCTGGGGCCCCCCTGGACTCACCTGGGACCCCCTGGACTCACCTGGGACCCCTCCGGATTCACCTGGAGCCCCCCAGGACTCACCTGGGAACCCCCCAGATTCACCTGGGACCCCTCCAAACTCATCTGGGCCTCCCCAGGACTCACCTGGGACCCTCCAGATTCACCTGGGCCCCCCAGGACTCAGCTGGGACCCCCCCCAAACTCATCTGGGCCCCCCCAGACTCACCTGGGCCCACCCGGATTCATCTGGGCCCCCCCAGGACTCACCTGGGCCCATCCAGACTCACCTGGGCCCCCCCAAACTCACCTGGGCCCCCCCAGGACTCACCTGGGCCCCCACCTGCTCGCCGGGACCCCCAGATGTTCCTGCAGCTGCGCCTGGAGGTGAAGAAGAACCACCCGGGGGGGTCCTGAGCCCCTCCCCAGGACACCCCGAGCACCTGAGGGGCCCCTCGGGGGTCTCCTTGTGTGTGTGTCCCCCACCCAGGTGACCCTGTGGCCCCCCCAGGTGTCCCCGTTGCCCCCCCCTCACCATTTATTTATTTCCTCATTCTCGCTGTCACCCCCGTGGGGACACCCGGGGTTTGGGGGGGTTTGGGGGGGGTGCAGACCCCTGTGGGACCCCCCCCCACAAATCCATTAAAATCAGGACTTTTCGTGCTGCTTCTTCTGTGGGTGGGGGTCCCGGGGGGGTGACCGGTGCCCCCCGCCCCATTTCCCCGTTTCGGGGGCGGCGCGGCCCCTCGGCGGAGCCGGGCTCGGGCTCGGCGCTGTCCCCGGTGCTGAAGCGGCGGCGCCCGGCCTTCATCACCTTCCTCTTCCTCTCCGTCCCTTCTCTTCCTTCCTCCTCCTCCTCCATCCCCACCATCCTTCCTCCTCCTCCTCCTCCTCCATCCCCACCATCCTTCCTCCTCCTCCTCCATCCCCACCATCCTTCCTCCTCCTCCTCCATCCCCACCATCCTTCCTCCTCCTCCTCCATCCCCACCATCCTTCCTCCTCCTCCTCCATCCCCACCATCCTTCCTCCTCCTCCTCCTCCTCCATCCCCACCATCCTTCCTCCTCCTCCTCCTCCACCATCCTTCCTCCTCCTCCTCCTCCATCCCCACCATCCTTCCTCCTCCTCTTCCTCCTCCTCCTCCATCCCCACCATCCTTCCTCCTCCTCCTCCTCCTCCTCCTCCATTCCCTCTTTCTTCCTTCTCCCCATCCCTCCCCGTCCTTCCTCCTCCTCCTCCTCCTCCCGTGGGCGGGGCCTTGGGGGTCTCGGGGGGCTTCGGGCCCTGGAAAGGGAGGGGGGGGCGGTTCTTTTTTTTTTTTGGGGGGGGGGGGTGGGCCGGGCTGACCCACCTTTTTTTTTGGGGGGGGGGAGAGGGAGGGCGCGGACGGAACCATCTCGGGAGGGGGGGTGGGGGGGCGGATTTTGGGGGGCCCCGCCCCGCGCCCGCCCAAGGACGTTTAAAGGACCGACGGGGCCGCCGCTCGCAGCGCCCGGTGCCGCCGCCGCCGCGACCCCCGGAGCCCCCCCACCCCGGCCCGGCCTCCCCCCGGGCCCCGCGGGGCCGTGCGGGGCCCCCCCCGCCCCTCACCATGGTGACGGTAGGAACGGGGTGGGGAGGGGGCGATTGCGGGGATCCCCCAGACCTTCCATCCCCTCCCCCATCCCGCGTCCCCCCCACCCCCCAATTCCCCAATTCCCACCCCCCCACCCCTTGGTGTCCCCTCCTCGCGGGTGACACGCAGGGCTGGGGACACGGCGTCACCCGCGGGTGGCACCTGCAGGGACACGCGTGTGCGAGGGAGGGGCGGGGACCCCTCCCCAAATTCGGGTGCGGTGGGGAGGGGGGCACGTGCGTCGCGGTCCCCCGCGTGTCGCTGTCCCCACGCCCCCCCCACCCCACCCCGGGCCGTGGCTGGTGGCCCCGGGTGTCCCCATCACCCGGTGACAAAGGGCCATTGTCACCCACCCCGCGCTATTGGGGAGGGGGGAAGGGGCGGGGGCGCTGCCGCCGCACAATGGGGGGATTGTCCCCCCGTGGCCCCACCCGGCTGTCGCTGTCCCCCGTGTCCCCGTCCCCTCCCCGTCCATCCTCGCGGGCTCGCTGTCCCTGTCCCCGCGCTGCTGTCGCCGCGGTCCTGTCGTCTCTGTCCCCTCCCCATCGCCGGGTCTGCGCTGTCCCTGTCCCCTCTGTGCCCCGCGTCCCCGCAGTGACACCCGTGACAGTGACACCCCTGTGACAGTGACACCCCCTGTGACAGTGGCCCCCGTGACAGTGACACCCCCTGTGACACCCCCAAGTGACATTGACCCCCCCAGTGACACCCCTGTGACAGTGACACCCCCCGTGACAGTGACACCCCTGTGACAATAACGCCCCCTGTGACCACCCCAAGTGACATTGACCCCCCCAGTGACACCCCCTGTGACAGTGACACCCCCTGTGACACCCCCAAGTGACATTGACCCCCTATGACAGTGACACCCCCTGTGACAGTGACACCCCCTGTGATAGTGACACCCCTGTGACAGTGACCCCCCCAGTGACACCCCCCGTGACAGTGACACCCCTGTGACAGTGACCCCTCCCAGTGACAGTGACACCTCTGTGAGAATGAGACCCCCTGTGACACCCTCAGTGACACTGACACCCCCTGTGACACTCCCAGTGCCAATGACACCACCCCGACACCCCCCTGACACCCCCTGTGACACCCGCAGTGACACTGACACCCCCTGTGACACCCCCAATGACAGTGACACCCCCTGATACCCCCTGACACCCCCAGTGACAGTGACCCCCCCATGACAGTGACACCCCTGCGACAGTGACACCCCTGCGATGGTGACACACCCTGTGACACCCCCTGTGACAGTGACCCCCCTGTGAGAGTGACACCCCTGTGACGGTGACACCCCCTGTGACACCCTCAGTGACAGTTACCCCCAGTGACACTGACACTCCCTGTGACACCCCCTGTGACAGTGACACCCCCTGTGACCCCCCCCCAGTGGCAGTGACAGTCCCGTGAACCCCCCTGACACCCCCTGTGACACCCCCAGTGACTGTGACACCCCCTGACACCCCCCTGACCCCCCAGTGGCAGTGACGCCCCTGCCCCCCTGTCCCCAGCAGATCCTGAGCACGGTGGAGGCCCAGGCTCCCAGCGCCGCGGGGCCCTCGGGCTGCGGCCCCGTCCCGGTCCCGGTCCCGGTGGTGGCCGTGCCGGGCCCGGGGGTGGCGGCAGCGCTGCCCAACGGGGCCCCCCCGGGTCCCCCCGCCGTGGCCGACGACAGCAAGACCAACCTGATCGTCAACTACCTGCCGCAGTCCATGAGCCAGGAGGAGCTGCGCAGCCTCTTCGGCAGCCTCGGCGACATCGAGTCCTGCAAGCTGGTCCGGGACAAGGTCACCGGTACGGGGGACACGGCCTGGGGGGACAGGGACATGGGGACGTGGATTGGGGGGTACAGGGACATGGGGATGTGGACTGGGGGGGACACAGGGCGTGGGGACATGGATTGGGGGAGACAGGGACATGGGGACATGGATTGAGGGGTACAGGGACATGGGGATGTGGATTGGGGGGGACAGGGACATGGGGATGTGGACTGGGGGGGACACAGGGCGTGGGGACATGGATTGGGGGAGACAGGGACATGGGGACATGGATTGAGGGGTACAGGGACATGGGGATGTGGATTGGGGGGGACAGGGACATGGGGATGTGGACTGGGGGGGACACAGGGCGTGGGGACATGGATTGGGGGGTACAGGGACATGGGGATGTGGATTGAGGGGGACAGGGACATGGGGACGTGGATTGAGGGGTACAGGGACATGGGGACGTGGATTGGGGGGGACAGGGACATGGGGATGTGGACTGGGGGGGACAGGGACATGGGGACGTGGATTGAGGGGGACAGGGACATGGGGACGTGGATTGAGGGGGACAGGGACATGGAGATGTGGACTGGGGGGTACAGGGACATGGGGACATGGATTGAGGGGTACAGGGACATGGGGATGTGGATTGGGGGGGACAGGGACATGGGGACGTGGATTGGGGGGGACAGGGACATGGGGACGTGGATTGAGGGGGACACGGGGCGTGGGGACATGGACTGGGGGAGACAGGGACATGGGGACGTGGATTGGGGGGGACACAGGGCGTGGGGATGTGGATTGAGGGGGACAGGGACATGGGGACATGGATTGAGGGGGACACAGGGCGTGGGGACATGGACTGGGGGAGACAGGGACATGGGGACGTGGATTGGGGAGTACAGGGACATGGGGATGTGGACTGGGGGGTACAGGGACATGGGGACGTGGATTGAGGGGGACAGGGACATGGGGATGTGGATTGGGGGGGACAGGGACATGGGGACATGGATTGAGGGGTACAGGGACATGGGGATGTGGATTGAGTGGGACAGGGACATGGGGATGTGGACTGGGGGGGACAGGGACATGGGGACGTGGATTGGGGGGGACACAGGGCATGGGAACACGGCCTGGGGGACACAGGGCACAGGGACACGGAATGTGGGGTGTGGGAGATGGGACACGGGGACACGGGCAGTGGGATGTGGACAGATGGGACAAGGGACACAGGGACACGGGAAAATGGGACACGGTGAGGTGGGAAGGGAGAGGGGACGTGGGGACCTGTGGGGACAGGGATAGAGCAGGGAGACCGTGGCAGCAGGGACAATCTGGTGTCCCCCCACTGGTCTCCCTGTCCCCATGGGTTTGACCACGAGTCCCACGTCCCTGGGGACACGCGGGGACCCACGGGGACAGCGAGGCTGGCGGGACGGACGTGGATCTGGGAGAGGGGAGGGGACAGGGATGGGAGCACAGGGGACAGGGCCACCCCTGTGACGGTGACACGGTGCCCCAGGGCAAAGCCTGGGCTACGGCTTCGTCAACTACGTGGAGGCCGGCGACGCCGACAGGGCCATCGGGGCCCTCAACGGCCTCAAGCTGCAGACCAAGACCATCAAGGTGCCCTGGGGACACGGGGGTGGCACCTGGGGGACTTTTGGGGCGGGGGAGGCACCTGGGAAACACTTCGGGATGGGGGGGCACATGTGGGGTCCTACAGGGGGAATCCTTTGTGGGGCACTTGGGAGCCCTTGGAGGTGGGCGATGCCCTGGGGGTCCCGAGGGCTCACCTGTCCCCCCAGGTGTCCTACGCCCGGCCCAGCTCCGCCTCCATCCGCGATGCCAACCTGTACGTCAGCGGCCTGCCCAAGGCCATGGGGCAGAAGGAGATGGAGCAGCTCTTCTCCCAGTACGGCCGCATCATCACCTCCCGCATCCTCGTGGACCAGGTGACAGGTGAGCCCAGCTGTGCCCAGGTGTGCTCAGCCCACCTGGGAAGGTGGGACACGCCTGGAGTGGGGGGTCCTGGGGGTCCTGGGGGGGGTGGGACATTCCTGGGGGGTGGGACATCTCTGGGAATGGGGGTCCTGGGGGATTTTTGGGGAGGTGGGACACTCCTAGAAGTGCGGGACACTCCTTGGGAGTGGGACATCCCTGGGAATTGGGGTCCTGGGGGGATTTTGGGGGAGGTGGGACACTCCTGGGAGGTGGGACACTCCTGGGGGGTGGGACATGCCTGGGGTGGGGGTCCTGGGGGGATTTTGGGGGAGGTGGGACACTCCTGGGGGTGGGACATCCCTGGGAATGGGGGTCCTTGGGGGATTTTGGGAGGGGTGGGACATTCCTGGGGGGTGGGACATCCCTGGGAATGGGGGTCCTGGGGGGATTTTGGGGATTCTGGAGAGGTGGGGCTCCCCTTGAGGGGTTACCCAGCGATCCCTTTAGGGTCTGTGGGTGGGCGGGGCGGGAAGGGGCTTTTGGGAGGGGCTGCCCCTGATCCCCCCACCCCCCCCGTGTCACCTGCGCAGGTGTGTCGCGGGGGGTGGGCTTCATCCGCTTCGACAAGCGCGTGGAGGCCGAGGAGGCCGTGCGGGGGCTGCACGGGCAGAAGCCCCTCGGCGCCGCTGAGCCCATCACGGTCAAGTTCGCCAACACCCCCGGGCAGAAATCGGGGGGGGCCCTGCTGAGCCTCTGCCCCGGAGCCCGGCGCTACGGGGCCCTGCACCCCCCCCCGCAGCGCTTCCGGTGAGGGGCTGGGAATGGGGGGTGGAATGGGGGGGACAGCCTGGGAATGGGAGGGACAGCCCGGGAATGGGGGGCTGGGAATGGGGGGCATATCCTGGGGATGGGGGGGACAGCCTGGGAATGGGGGGTGGGAATGGGGGGGACAGCCTGGGAATGGGGGACTGGGGATGGGGGGGACAGCCTGGGAATGGGGGGCTGGGGATGGGGGGGACAGCCCGGGAATGGGGGGCTGGGAATGGGGGGCATATCCTGGGGATGGGGGGGACAGCCTGGGAATGGGGGGTGGGAATGCGGGGTGGGATGGGGGGGACAGCCTGGGAATGGGGGACTGGGGATGGGGGGGACAGCCTGGGAATGGGGGGCTGGGAATGGGGGGCATATCCTGGGGATGGGGGGGACAGCCTGGGAATGGGGGACTGGGGATGGGGGGGACAGCCTGGGAATGGGGGACTGGGGATGGGGGGGACTGGGGATGGGGGGGACTGGGGATGGGGGGGACAGCCCGGGAATGGGGGGCACATCCCGGGAATGGGGGGCTGGGAATGGGGGGCATATCCTGGGGATGGGGGGGACAGCCTGGGAATGGGGGGTGGGAATGGGGGGGACAGCCCGGGAATGGGGGGCTGGGGATGGGGGGCACATCCCGGGGATGGGGGGCTGGGAATGGGGAGCTGGGAATGGGGGACTAGGAATGGGGGACTAGGAATGGGGGGGACAGCCTGGGAACAGGGGGCTGGGAATGGGGGGGCACATCCCGGGAACAGGGGGCTGGGAATGGGGAGCTGGGAATGGGGGGCTGGGAATGGGGGGCACGTCCTGGGAATGGGGGGCACATCCCAGGAACAGGGGGCTGAGGGGGTGGGAATGGGGGGCATGTCCCAGGAATGGGGGGCTGGGCAAGGGGGGCTGTGAATGGGGGGGAAAGCCTGGGAACGGGGGGCTGGGGGGCTGGCAATGGGGGTTACATCCCGGGAATGGGGGGCACATCCCAGGAACGGGGAGAGACATCCTGGGAATGGGGGCCCTGGGGGGATGGGGGAGCTGGGGGGGTGAGTTAGCTTTGGGAATGGGGGTCCCAGGGGGTCAGAGGGGTGGGACACTGGGGGTCCTGGGATGTCCGTGGGAAAAGAAATCCCCAGGATGGGTCCTGGGAATGCTCAGAGTGGGGGGGCTCTGGGGGTGGGACCCCCCCAGGGCACACGGACCCCCGTGGCACCAGGGCCACCCCTCCTTGTCCCCTGTTGACGCCCCCTCGTCCCCTCCAGGCTCGACAACTTGCTGAACGTGGCCTACGGGGTGAAGAGGTAAACCCTAAACCCCCCCAAATCCCCCCAAACCTGCCCTACCCAACCCCCCCTGCAGCCCGGGGCGCAGGAGGGGACCCCGGGACCCCCGCGCTGACCCCGGGCCAGCCCGCTGTCGCTGCTGCCCAGGTTCTCGCCGTTGGCCATCGAGGCGGTGCCGGCGCTGGCCGGGGTGGGCTTGGGGACCCCCGGGCCGGGCTGGTGCATCTTCGTCTACAACCTGGCGCCCGAGGCGGACGAGAGCGTCCTGTGGCAGCTCTTCGGGCCCTTCGGCGCCGTCACCAACGTCAAGGTCATCCGCGACTTCGCCACCAACAAGTGCAAAGGCTTCGGCTTCGTCACCATGACCAACTACGAGGAGGCGGCCATGGCCATCGCCAGCCTCAACGGCTACCGCCTGGGCGACCGCGTGCTCCAGGTGTCCTTCAAGACCACCAAGCAGCACAAGGCCTGAGCCGCGTCCCCGCTGGAGGCCGCGGGGGTCTCCTGCCGCCGCCGTCGGGGCGTGGGGAGCCCCCGTGAGCGCCGTGGAGAAGCTTGGCTGGAGGTGTCTCGGGGACCCGCTGGAGACCGTGGAGAAAGCCAGCTGGAGACCTCGGGCACCTTCAGGGACCCCCGTGAGCACCATGGAGAAACTCAGCTGGAGACCTCGGGGACCCCCCAGCAGCACCAAACACATCCTGGAGACCTCAGGGTCCCCCCATGGGCACCACGGAGACCATGGAGAAACCCACTTGAAGACCCAGAGACCTCAGGGTCCCCCCATGGGCACCACGGAGACCATGGAGAAACCCACATGAAGACCCAGAGACCTCAGGGTCCTCCCATGGAGACCATGGAGAAACCCACATGAAGACCCGGAGACCTCAGGGTCCCACTATGGGCACCATGGAGACCATGGAGAAACCCACATGAAGACCCAGAGACCTCAGGGTCCTCCCATGGAGACCATGGAGAAACCCACATGAAGACCCGGAGACCTCAGGGTCTCCCCATGGAGAAACCCACATGAAGACCCGGAGACCTCAGGGTCCCCCCATGGAGACCATGGAGAAACCCAACCGGAGACCTCGGGGACCTTCAGGGACCTTCAGGGACCACCCCCCCCATGAGCACCAGACCAATCCTGGAGACCTCAGGGTCCCCCCACGAACACCATGGAGACCATGGAGAACCCCAACAGGTCCTGGGCACCCTCCATGGACACCGAGGACATCCTGGGTCTCCAGGATGGAGAAACACACCTGGAGACCTTGGAGACCGTGGGGACACCACGGAGACCCCAGAGACCCCCTCCATGGCCACTGAGGACACCGTGGGGACACCTGAGGCACGGCCCGGACACCTGGACGCCCTCACCTGTCCCCGATGGGCACCCTGAGGAATCCTCCAGGTGCTCCAGGGCACTGGGAGGGGCCCTGGAAAGCCTGGAGACCCCCCCCAGGACACTGTGGACACACCTGGGACCCTCCCCCGGGTACCCCAAACCCCACCACTCCGGCAGTGGCCGGACCACCTGGAGCGGTGTCCCCCCCTCACCTGATCCAGGTGTGTCCAGGTGGGGGCTGTGCCCCCCCTTCCCTCCACTCCAGGACTCCAGCAGTGAGAGGGGGGGGGCGTCTTCTCGCTCTCTCCTTCTTTCCATGTTTTCCCTTAATTTTCTGGGGGAGGGGGAGGAATTTTTGGGGAGAAAGAACAAAAAATAAGGATTTACCACGTGTTTAATTAGACCTGTTACCCGTTATCAGGTAAGGAGGAGCGTGACTGACGCAGGGAGCGGCGACTCCTCGGGAGCCGCTGACCCAAATCCATCTATTTTTATAGCAGAATATTAAAAATATCCCCCAAAATCCCCCAAATCGCCGTTCCAGAGAGGGTGAGAACCTGTTTTGTGCTCCCCGAGTTCCTTGGAAGTAGCTTGTGAACCCCAAGAGGGATCAAGGCAAGTTCTGGGGGGTCAGTGGCACTGAAATTCCAGGGATTCCTCTGGTACCCCCAAATCTGGGAGGGAGGGGATGTGTCTTGTCACACTTCCCCCCTCTCCCTTCCCAAATTCTCCAAAATGGGCAATTTTTGCCCCAAATTACTCCACTTTCTGGAGTTTGGCCACTTGGAGCCTCCTGTCCAAAAAAAAGGGCGGAACCCCACCTCAAAAGCCCCGACCCTGAGTTCCCCCATACTCCTTTATCGTCATTATTATTCTTAATTATTCTTAATTATTATTCTTATTAATTATTATTGATGTTATTATTATTATTATTGCGATTCTTATTTATTTTCCCTTCGCTGTCGGGATAATTTCTCACTTTTCAGTGGTTTATTTCCCATTTATTTCCTATTCTTCCCTGTTTTTTCCCCTGATCCTGGTACTCCCCGGGACCCTCTTTTTTCCCCCCAGACCCTTCCCCCAATCCCATCCCGGCTCCTGGTTTTTTTGTGTCGTGCCTGTGTGAAGCTTCTTGTAGTTTTAATTATTATTAATATAAATATTTAGGAGCGACCCCCGTGTCCAGATCCGCCATCACACCCCCCGCCCCCCCCAAACTCTGACCCCCACCCCCTCTCCCAGGGATCCAGCCCTGGAATTTGGGGAGGGGGCCAGGGGACCCCCAGTTCAGTAGCAATAAGGGGTCCCCACCTCAGCCCCGGCCCATTTTTGGGGGGCCCAACGTGGGGACAAAAGGTGCCCACCCTGGTGGCACTGTGGGACCCCTCGGAGGGGACCGGGACCCCCCCGGCCCCCACCCCTGGACTCGACTCTTTGTATTTTTCATGGGAAAAAAAAAAAATCAATTAAAAAATTTAAAAGGCAGAATTTGTACGTGATTTTTGCAGGGAGGGCGCGTCCGTCCGGGACTGGATGGCTGAGGGACTCTCGGCCATTTCCCTCACGCTTCCAGCTCTTTTCCCCTCATATTTCCTGCCCTTTTCCCCTCATGTTTCCCTCTCTTTCCACGCTCACATTTCCCGCCCTTTTCCCCTCACATTTTCTGCCCTTTTCCCCCTCACATTTCCTACCTTCTTCCCCTCACATTTCCTTCTCCTTTCCCATCACATTTCCCACCCACTTTCCCCTCACCTTTCCTGCTTTTTTTCTCCTCACGTTTCCTATCCTTTTCCCCCTCACATTTCCCACCTTTTCCCCCCTCACATTTCCCTCTTTTCCTCTCACCTTTCCTGCCCTTTCCACCCCCACATTTCTCACCTTTCCCCCTCACATTTCCCACCTTTCTCCCCTCACATTTTCTGCCATTTTCCCTTCACGTTTCCCTCCCTTTTCCCTCACATTTCCCTCTCTTTTCCCCTCACATTTCCCGCCCTTTTCCCCTCACCTCTCCTGCCCTTTTCCTCCTCACATTTCCTTCTCCTTTCCCATCACATTTCCCACCCATTTTCCCCTCACCTTTCCTGCATTTTTTCCCCTCATGTTTCCTGCCCTTTTCCCCCCTCACATTTCCCACCTTTCCCCCTCACATTTCTCACCTTTACCCCTCACATTTCCCGTCCTTTTTCCCCTCACATTTTCCACCCATTTTCCCTTCACATTTCCTGCCCATTTTCCCTTCACCTTTCTCACCTTTTCCCCTCACCTTTCTCACCTTTCCCCCTCACCTTTCTCACCTTTTCCCCTCACATTTCCCCTCTCATTTCCTGCCTTTTCCCCCTCACATTTCCCACCCTTTCCCCTCTCACATTTCCTGCCCTTTTCCCCTCCTGTTCTCCCCTTTTTCCCCTCCTAAGTAACCCCTCTAATTAAACCCTTTTAACCAATGAAAAAAAGGTTTTGCTCCCTCAGTTTAAACCTCAAAAATGGAAAAAGGCATTCCCTCTATGTTTAGACCCCTAAAATGGTGGATAAAGGGGGTCTCCTCCCAAAATAAGACATAAAAATGGTGAAAAGGGTGGAGTTTCCCTCAATTTAAACCCTTAAAATGTTGGATCCTGCCTCAATTTAAATTTTTAATGGAATTCCTACTCAATTTAACCCCACAAGAGGCCTCCTCCTCCCTTTACTGGTTTTCCTTCAAGAAACACAAGTTTTGGGGCTTTTTGACACCATTTTCCCTGTAAGATCCCTTAAAATCGAGGGGCCCTGTTGATGGAACTCTTAAAACGTCCCATAAATAATCTCCTTTCAATTTAAACCCTTAAAAACGATGGAAAACAGAGATTCCTCTTCAATTTAACTATTTATGGAATTAAAAATTTGGATTTATCCTCAGCTAAATCCCTATATAATAGAAAGTAGTCATTCCCAGTCAATTAAACCTCATCAAATCATGGAAGAGGAAGGCTTTTCCTTCAATTTAAACCCTTAAAAACGATGAAAAACACAGATTCCTCCTCAATTTAACTATTTGAGTAATTAAAAATTTGGGTTCATCCTCAACTAAATCCCTAAAATAATAGAAAGTAGGGATTCCTAGTTAACTAAACCTCTTCAAATCACTGAAGAGGCAGGATTTTCTTTCAATTTAAACGCTTAAAAACGATGGAAAGCACAGATCCCTCCTCAATTTAAGTATTTAAGGAATTAATAAATAGGATTTATCGTCAACTAAATCCTAAAATAATATAAAGTAGGGGTTCCTAGTTAACTAAACCTTTTCAAATCAGGATTTTCCTTCAACTTAAACCCTTAAAATAGTTTGAAAGACTTTATTCATTCTATTAACTCCTTTACACCCGCAGGTAAAAACCATGGCGCATGCCTGTGTGTGTGTGTGTGTGTGTGTGTGTGGGGGGGTGCTCGTGTCTCTTTAAATCCGCCGCCATCTTTGAAGAGGGCGCGGCCTGGCGCGGGCGGCGAGCGAGGCCGGGCGCGGCGCCGGAAGTGCGTCAGGCGCGGGCGGAAGCGGGCGGGGGCCGGAGGGAAGGTGGCGGCGGCCGCGCCATGGTGGATTACAGCGTGTGGGACCACATCGAGGTCTCGGACGACGAGGACGAGACTCACCCCAACATCGACACCGCCAGTCTCTTCCGATGGCGCCACCAGGTGCGGCTCGGCCCGGCCCGCGGCGCTCTCCCCCCAAGCCCCGGGCCTGGCGCGCCCAGGGAGGCCCGGTTCCCATGGCGACCGGAATTCCCGGGATTCCCGGAGGGACGGGGGAGGCACGGGCTGGGGATCTGTTGTTCGTGGGAGCCCGGGGGTGTGGGGGGCTCTCCGTGTTCCCGCAGGACGGGGAATGGGGGGGGGTGTTGTCCTTTTGCAGCTCCAGGGGCTCCCGTGGGGCGGGGGCTCCCCGCATTCCCGTGGGATCATCCCTGGAGCCCCCGCGGGGAGCTCCGCCATCCCAGCACGGCCCGGTTCCCGTTCCCCATCCCGGCACGGCCCGGTTCCCGTTCCCGGTGCCTCATCCCATCCCAGCCCGTTCCCGGTTCTCTATCCCAGCACGGCCCAGCTCCCGTTCCCCATCCCGGCACGGCCCGGTTCCTATTCCTGGTGCCCCATCCCATCCCATTCCCCATTCCCGATGTCCCATCCCAGCCCGTTCCCCGTTCCCGGTGCCCCATCATCAGCCCGTTCCCCGTTCCCCATCCCATTCCCCATTCCCGATGTCCCATCCCAGCCCGTTCCCCATTCCCAGTGCCCCATCCCATTCCCGGTTCCCCATTCCCAGTGCCCCATCCCATTCCCTGTTTCCCGTTCCCAGTGCCCCATCCCATCCCACTCCCCATCCCGTTCCATTCCCCCATTCCCCATTCCCAGTGCCCCATCCCATTCCCCATCCCATTCCATTCCCCATCCCATCCCATTCCCGGTTCCCGCTGCCCCTGGCATCTCCCGCTCCATCCCTGCCGTGCCCAGGGGCTGCTCCTTCCCTCGGGAATCACCTCAGGGTGAGGGGGGGGTCCCAGCCTCCCAAAATCCCCCTGCGTGTCCCAGGATGGGGCAGCGACCCCTCCGAGGGCTCACACCCAGCTTTGGGCCGTGGGAATCGCCAGAATTCCAGATCCTCCCCAATTCCCTATGGAAAAGCTGCAGCTCCCTGGGGTGGATTTGGGGGTTCAACCCCTCCTGAACCCCCCAAAACCCCCCCAAAACCCGGGAGCGAGGCGCCCCAGCTCCTTCCCTGCCGCCCCAGGCCCGCGTGGAGCGCATGGAGCAGTTCCAGAAGGAGAAGGAGGAGCTGGATAAAGGCTGCCGCGAGTGCAAGCGCAAGCTGGCCGAGTGCCAGAGGAAGCTGAAGGAGCTGGAAGTCGCCGAGCCGGAGAGTGGGAAAGGGGAGCTGGAGAAGCTCCAGGCCGAGGCCCAGCAGCTGAGGAACGAGGAGAAAAGTTGGGAGAACAAGCTGGAGGAGCTGAGGAAGAAGGAGAAGAACATGCCCTGGAACGTGGACACGCTCAGCAAGGATGGCTTCAGCAAGGTGCGGGTTTTTTGGGGAGAAAACCCCCCAAAAAAAGCACCCCCAGCGTGTCCTAAATCCCCCAAGTCATTCCCTGCCTTCCTTGGCGTTCCCAGAGCGTTTTCAACGTGAAGGCCGAGGAGAAGGAGGAGACGGAGGAGCAGAAGGAGAAGAAACACAAAACCTTCGTGGAGCGATACGAGAAGCAGATTAAACACTTTGGTGAGGGGGTTTGGGGGGGCTTTAGGGAGCTGGGGGACGCTTTTTGGGGTTCTCCAAGCTTGGGAACACCCCCCGTGGTGGGAGCAACCCGGAATCCTCTCGCTGCGCTGAAAAATTGAGGATTTTGTGTGCTTTTTCCCATTTTTTCCCTCCCGCTGAAGCACAGTTTGGGGGGAATTGGGTTAAATTTCACGATGAGGTGCTCGCCCTCCTGGCCAGCCTCATCCAGGCGGAGTTTGGGGTTTGTTCCCCGGCTGAGGAGGGGGAATTCTCCTGGTTCCCGGTGGCAGGGATGCTGAGGCGCTGGGACGACAGCCAGAAGTACCTGTCGGACAACCCTCACCTGGTGTGCGAGGAGACAGCCAACTACCTGGTCATCTGGTGCATCGACCTGGAGGTGGAGGAGGTGAGCAGTCAGGCTGAAATTGGGGTAAAAATCCTAAAATCCCCAACTTTTGCAAGCTGGAGCTGCCTTGTTCTCACCTCTCCGGATTTCTTCCCGTTTTTCCTGCCAAAAAAAACCCGAGAAGATTGAGGAATTACAAGGCAGGAGAGGTGGGAAAAGATCCTTAAAATCATCCTGTAGAAGCACCCACCTTTCCTTGGGAGAGAGGTTGACACCTCTCCTGCAGCTCCAGGGTTTTTCTGGGATGAGGAGCCCACAAAATCAGGGAATTTGGGATTAATTTGGGATCAAACAGCTCCTAAAGAGCATCGAACCTAACCCAGTCTCATCCTCAATCCAACTTGGGATTCCCTGACCCAAATCGCCTCTTCCTCACCCAAAAAGGGGTTTGGCCGAGTGGGGAATGGGGATTTTGGGGGATCTTGGGGGGATTTTGACCCCGTTTTCCCCCCAGAAACACGCGCTGATGGAGCAGGTGGCCCACCAGACCATCGTCATGCAGTTCATTCTGGAGCTGGCCAAGAGCCTCAAGGTGGATCCCAGGGCTTGCTTCCGGCAGTTTTTCACCAAAATTAAGGTAAAAATCCCCCCTGGACTCCCCAAAATCCCTCCCTGAGGCCGTGTGCACCCAAATTTCCACAGGTGTAGCCTCAAATTCTTTCCTTTTCCCAAAATCCCTCCCTGAGGCCAAGCGCACCCCAATTTCCAAGGATTTAGCCTCAAATTTTTTCTCCTTTTCGTGGGGTTTGACCAGGGGAGGGGGTTCTGGTGGAGTGGGGGACGGGGTGGAAAAGGGGGAGCTCAGGGGGTGGAATTGGGGATTTGGGGTTGGAATTGGGGGTTCAGGGGTGGAAATGAGGGTGTGGGATTGAAATTTGGGGTTTAGGAGTGGAATTGGGGATTTAGGAGTGGAAATGAGGGTGTGGGATTGGAATTGGGGGTGTGGGGTTGATATTGGGGCTTCAGGGGTGGAAATCAGGGTGTGGGATTGAAATTTGGGGTTTAGGAGTGGAATTGGGGATTTTGGAGTGGAACTGGGGATTCAGGAGTGGAACTGGGGATTTAGGAGTGGAAATGGGGATTTAGGAGTGGAATTGGGGATTTAGGAGTGGAAATGGGGATTTTGGAGTGGAATTGGGGATTTAGGAGTGGAAATGGGGATTTAGGAGTGGAAATGGGGATTTTGGAGTGGATATCAGGGTGTGGGATTGGAATTGGGTGTTTAGGAGTGGAACTGGGGATTCAGGAGTGGAATTGGGGTTCCGGGGCTGGGAAAAGCAGCTGCAGGTTGGGGTTCAGAACCCCTCATCGAGGCACAGCCCCCAATTCCCCTTCCTTTATCCCCAACTCTCCGGGGCCATTAACTGGATGGCGCCGGGCTTGGATTTGGGCGGATTTGGGTTGGATTTGGGATGGAATTTGGGTGGATTTGGGATGGATTTAGGATGGATTTGAGTTGGATTTGGGGCGGATTTGGGGCGAATTTGGGGAAGATGTGGGGTGGATTTGGGATGGATTCGGGGTGGATTTGGGGCGGATTTGGGATGGATTTCAGTTGGATTTGGGGCGGATTTGGGATGGATTTCAGTTGGATTCGGGGCAGATTTGGAATGGATTCGGGGCGGATTTGGGGCAGATTCGGGGCGGATTCAGGTTAGATTTGGGTTGGATTTGGGGCAGATTCAGGGCGGATTCGGGGTGGATTCGGGGCAGATTCGGGGCGGATTCAGGTTGGATTTGGGACGGCTTTGGGTTGGATTTGGGGCAGATTCGGGGCAGATTTGGGGCGGATTTGGGGCGGATTCAGGTTGGATTCAGGGCAGATTTGGGGCGGATTCAGGTTGGATTCGGGGCAGATTTGGGGCGGATTCAGGTTGGATTCAGGGCGGATTCAGGTTGGATTCGGGGCAGATTTGGGGCGGATTCAGGTTGGATCCTGGGGGAACCCCGTTTTTCCCCCCAAGACGGCGGACCAGCACTACCTGGAGGGGTTCACGGAGGAGCTGGAGGGCTTCAAGGAGCGGGTGCGGGGCCGGGCGCGGGCGCGGCTGGAGAAGGCGCTGCGCGAGTACGAGGAGGAGGAGCGCCAGAAGCGCCTCGGGCCCGGCGGGCTCGACCCCGTCGACGTCTACGAGTCCCTGCCCCCCGTGAGTCCGGGCTGAACCCCCCGATTTGGGGCCTTTCGGGGGCCCCTCGCAGCTTTTTCCCCACTCTGAGTGGGTGCTGGAGGTCTGGGGGCTCCCGGTGGGGCTGGGTTGAGGGGGTCGCTCCCAGTGCTGGTCTGGTTTTGAGGTTCAACCTCCCGGTTTTGAGTTTTTGGAGTGTTTCCTTGGGATCGTTGGCTCCCAGTTTGAGCCGGGTCACTCCCAGTGTGATCCCAGTATGATCCCAGTCGCTTCCAGTATATCCCAGTCACTCCCAGTATGATCCCAGTCACTCCCAGTATATCCCAGTCACTCCCAGTATGTCCCAGTCACTGCCAGCATGATCCCGGTCACTTCCAGTGTGATCCCAGCATGATCCCAATCATTTCCAGCATGATCCCGGTCACTTCCAGTATATCCCAGTCACTCCCACAGTGATCTCAGTCACTCCCAGTGTGATCCCAGCATGATCCCAGTCACTCCCAGCATGATCCCAATAATTCCCAGTGTGATCCCAGTCACTCCCAGTATATCCCAGTACATCCCAGTCACTCCCAGCATGATCCCAGTCACTCCCAGTATATCCCAGTCACTCCCAGCATGATCCCAGTCACTCCCAGTATATCCCAGTCACTCCCAGCATGATCCCAGTCACTCCCAGTATATCCCAGTCACTCCCAGCATGATCCCCGCCCCTCCCAGTTTGATCCCAGCCCCTCCCAGTATATCCCAGTTGCTCCCAATGTGATCCCAGTATATCCCAGCCCCTCCCAGTACGTCCCAGTCCCTCCCAGTCCCCCTGACCAGTGCCTGGCCCGGCAGGAGCTGCAGAAATGCTTCGATGTCAAAGACGTTCAGATGCTGCAGGACACCATCAGCAAAATGGACCCAACCGTGAGTGTTTTACCCCAAAAACCCCTCGGGGGGTCCCCAAATCCCTCGGGGTGTCCCTAAATCACTCGGGGGTGTCCCCAGATCCATCGGGGTGTCCCCAAATCCTTTGAGGGTGTCCCCAAATCCCTCAGGGGTGTCCCTAACCCATCAGAGGTGTCCCGAAATCCCTTGGGGGGGTTCCCAGATCCTTTGGCATGTCCCCAAATCCCTCGGGGGGGTCCCCAAATCCCTTGGGGTGTCCCCAAATCCCTCAGGACAGGTCCCAAACCCCTCGGAGTGTCCCCAAACCCCTCGGGGTGTCCCCAGATCCCTCGGGATGGGTCCCAAATCCCTTGGGGTGTCCCCAAATCCCTCGGGGGTGTCCCCAAATCCCTTGGGGGTGTCCCCAAACCCCTCGGGTGTGTCCCCAAACCCCTTGGGGTGTCCCTAAATCCATCGGGGTGTCCCCATATCCCTTGGGGCGGGTCCCAAATCCCTCGGGGATGTCCCCAGACCCCTCGGGGTGTCCCCATATCCCTCGAGATGGGTCCCAAATCCCTCGGGGTGTCCCCAAATCCCTCGGGGGTGTCCCCAGACCCCTCGGGGTGTCCCCAAATCCCTCGGGGTGTCCCCAAATCCCTCGAGATGGGTCCCAAATCCCTCGGGGTGTCCCCAAATCCCTCGGGGGTGTTCCCAAATCCCCCGGGAGTATCCCCAAACCCCTTGGGGTGTCCCTAAATCCATCGGGGTGTCCCCATATCCCTTGGGACGGGTCCCAAATCCCTCGGGGGTGTCCCCAAATCCCCCGGGGGTGTCCCCAGACCCCTCGGGGTGTCCCCAAATCCCTCGAGATGGGTCCCAAATCCCCCGGGGGTGTCCCCAAACCCCTCAGGATGTCCCCAAATCCCCTGGGGGTGTCCCCAAATCCCCCGGGAGTATCCCCAAACCCTTCAGGGGTGTCCCCAAACCCCTCAGGATGTCCCCAAATCCCCCGGGGGTGTCCCCAAACGCCCCGGCCCCCCTTTTCCAGGAGGCCAAGTACCACATGCAGCGCTGCATCGACTCGGGGCTCTGGGTGCCCAACGCCAAGGGCGGCGACGGGGCGGAGAAGGGCCCCGGGGAGGAGCTGCAGAAGGAGAACGGCGCCCGGGACGAGGCCAAGCCCTGAGGGGAGCCCCGAGCCCCCCGAAAACACCACAGAGAAAAGGCAGAAAAGGTCACAAAAACAACCAAACAAACAAGAAAAAAAAACCAAACCCAACCCACGCGGAAAAGCAGCAAAAAAGCAGCCGGGGGAGGGGCCCTGCCCCACCCCCACCCCCGCAGCCCCTCCCCGCTCCCCTCCCCCACCACCCCCCCACCCCCCTGCGCTTTTCACGCCGTGTAGAGACTTTGGGGAAGGATTTTGGGAATTTCGGGGCCCCCCCCGGGTGGGTTTGGGGGGAGGGGGAGGGGTCGGAGCCGCGGTGCCGGAGCGGAGAATAAAAGAGATTGGAGAGGCCGAGCGTGGAGTGGGGGGCTGGGGGCGGTTTGGGGGGCTCGGGGGGGGCCTCTGGGGGGGCTGGGGGCGGTTTGGGGGGCTCGGGGGGTCCTCTGGGGGGGCTGGGGGCGGTTTGGGGCGTTTTGTGGGGGTTTGGAGCCATTTTGAGGGGGTTTGGGGGTGTTTTGAGGGGGTTTTTGGGGCTCCTCTGAGGGGTTTGGCACCCCCAGGTTGCGTCCTAGTCCAGCTGTGCCCATTTCAATCCAGCTGTGCCTTGGGTTCAAATCCAGCTGTGCCCATGTTGAAATCCAGCTGTGCCCATGTTTGAATCCAGCTGTGCCCATGGGTTTAAATCCACCTGTGTCTGTGGGTTTGGATCCAGCTGTGCCCATGGTTTTAAATCCAGCTGTGCCCGTTTCAATCAAGCTGTGCCGTTGGGTTTGGATCCAGCTGTGCCGCTGTTCAAATCCAGCTGTGCCCCTGGGTTCAAATCCAGCTGTGCCCCTGTTTAATTCCAGCTGTGCCCGTTTCAATCCAGCTGTTCCCCTGGGTTTCAATCCAGCTGTGCCCGTGGGTTTAAATCCACCTGTGTCCGTGGGTTTGGATCCAGCTGTGCCCATGGTTTTAAATCCAGCTGTGCCCCCAAATTCTGTTTCCAGCTGTTCCCCAAGCCCCGCCCCCGGCTCAGCGTGGCCACGCCCACGCGTCATGTCAATCTTGATGCCCCGCCCCTCAGCCAATCAGATCCTTCCCTGAGGCGCGTGGGCGTGGCCTGGCGCCGGCCAATGGCAGCGCGCGTCTCTCCGGGCCAATGGGGAGCGGCGGCTCTGCGGGGCGGAGGGAGCCGGAGCGGCGGCGGGGCCGGGCCGGTACCAACGGGGGGACCGGGGGGGGGGAGCCGGTACCGACCCACGGAGCGGCGGCTACCGGGGGGATAACGGGGGGTTGGTACCAACCGGGACGGGGAGAGGCTCGGTTCGTACCGGGAGGGGCGGTGCCAGCCGGGGACGGGCCCGGAACCGAGGCGGTGAATGGCCGCGGGTCGGTACCAAGCGGGGCGGGCGGGGGGAGAGCGGGGCAGGGGACGGAACCAAGCGGGGCGGGGGGGGGAGTCTCCTCTGAGAGTGAAATGGGTCAAAATCCACCCGAAAATGGGTCAAAATCCATCCTGAAATGGGTCAAAAATTCACCCGAAAATGGGTCAAAATCCATCCTGAAATGGGTCAAAATCCATCCTGAAATGGGTCAAAATCCATCCTGAAATGGGTCAAAAATTCACCCCAAAATGGGTCAAAATCCATCCTGAAATGGGTCAAAAATTCACCCCAAAATGGGTCAAAATCCATCCTGAAATGGGTCAAAATCCACCCGAAAATTGGACAAAATCCACCCGAAAATGGGTCAAAATCCATCCTGAAATGGGTCAAAAATTCACCCCAAAATGGGTCAAAATCCATCCTGAAATGGGTCAAAATCCACCCGAAAATTGGACAAAATCCACCCGAAAATGGGTCAAAATCCATCCTGAAATGCGTCAAAATCCACCCGAAAATTGGACAAAATCCACCTGAAAATGGGTAAAAAATCCATCCCAAAATGGGTTAAAATCCACCCGAAAATGGGTTAAAATCCATCCTGAAATGGGTCAAAATCCATCCCAAAATGGGTTAAAATCCACCCGAAAATGGGTTAAAATCCACCCGAAAATTGGACAAAATCCACCCCGATATGGGTTAAAATCCACCCCGAAATGGGTCAAAATCCACCCCAAAATGGGTCAAAAATTCACCCTGAAACTGGTAAAAAAGGTGCCAGATTTTCCTGGGATAAATTGGTAAAAAAGGCACCAAATTTTCTTGGGATAAACTGAAAAAACAACCAAATTTTCCTGGGAAAAAGTGATAAAAACCCCAGTTTTTTGCCATATTTTTCACCCCAAATCCCATTTTTCATCCCAAATCCCGTTTCTTGCCCTGGCAGGTGCTGCGATGCCGCTGTGCCCACGTGGCTGCTGAGGCCGAGGGCTGCGCGTTCCATAAATTGGTAAAAAAGCCAAACTTTCCTGGGAAATACTGGTAAAAAAGGCACCAAATTTTCTTGTAATAAATTGATAAAAAAGCCAAATTTTCCTGGAATAAATTGGTAAAAAAAACCCCAAATTTTCCTGGGAAAAAGTGACAAAAAACCCAAATTTTCCTGGGAAAAAGTGATAAAAAACCCAAATTTTCCTGGGAAAAAGGGATAAAACCCCCAAATTTTCCTGGGAAAAAGGGATAAAAACCCCCAAGTTTTTGCCGTTTTTTGCCCCAAATCCCGTTTTTTCCCCCCAAATCCCGTTTTTCCCCCGGCAGGCTCCGCGATGCCGCTGTGCCGGTGCGGCGGCCGAGGCCGAGGGCTGCGCGTTCCATAAATCAGTAAAAAAGCCAAATTTTCCTGGGAAAAAGTGATAAAAACCCCAAATTTCCTGGGAAAAAGTGATAAAAACCCCAAATTTCCTGGGATAAATTGGTAAAAAAGGCACCAAATTTTCCTGGGAAAAAGTGATAAAAAACCCAAATTTTCCTGGGAAAAAGTGATAAAACCCCCAATTTTTTTGCCGTTTTTTGCCCCATATCCCGTTTTTTCCCCCCAAATTCCCGTTTTTCCCCGGCAGGCTCCGCGATGCCGCTGTGCCGGCGCGGCGCGGCGGCCGAGGCCGAGGGCTGCGCGTTCCCGGCCGGCGCGGGGCTGAAGGTGCTGCTGCACTGGAGCGGCGCCGAGCAGCCGCAGCGCTGCCGCGTCTTCGGCGGCGGCAGCCGCAGCGCCGAGGAGATCTGCATCGAGCTGGCCCGCGGCCTCGGTGAGCAGGCGCCGGAATTCCCAAAAAACGGCGGGAGTCGGCGGGGAAAACAGCGGGAATGACCAGAGAACGGCGGGAGTCAGTGGGGAAAACACCCGGGAATTCCCAGAAAACAGCGGGAATTAGTGGGGAAAACACCTGGGAATTCCCAGAGAAACAGTGGGAATTAGTGGGGAAAACACCTGGGAATTCCCAAAAAACAGCGGGGAGTCGGTGGGGAAAACACTCAGGAATTCCCAGAAAACAGCGGGAATTAGTGGGGAAAACAGCGGGAATTCCCAGAGAAACAGTGGGAATTAGTGGGGAAAACACCTGGGAATTCCCAAAAAACAGCGGGGAGTCGGTGGGGAAAACACTCGGGAATTCCCAAAAAACAGCGGGGAGTCGGTGGGGAAAACACCCGGGAATTCCCAAAAAACAGCGGGAGTCGGTGGGGAAAACACCCGGGAATTCCCAAAAAACAGCGGGGAGTCACTGGGGAAAACAGCAGGAATGACCAGAGAAACTGCGGGAATTGATGGGGAAAACACCCGGGAAAACACCCGGGAATTCCCAAAAAACAGCGGGAGTCACTGGGGAAAACAGCGGGAATGACCAGAGAAACTGCGGGAGTCGGTGGGGAAAACACCTGGGAATTCCCAAAAAACTGCGGGAGTCGCTGGGGAAAACACTCGGGAATTCCCAGAGAAACAGTGGGAGTTGCTGGGGAAAACAGCGGGAATTCCCAGAGAACGGCGGGAGTCAGTGGGGAAAACACCCGGGAATTCCCAAAAAACTGCAGGAGTCGCTGGGGAAAACACCCGGGAATTCCCAGAGAAACAGTGGGAATTAGTGGGGAAAACACCTGGGAATTCCCAGAGAAACAGCGGGAATTCGTGGGGAAAACACCTGGGAATTCCCAGAAAACAGCGGGAATTGATGGGGAAAACACTCGGGAATTCCCAGAAAACTGTGGGAGTCGCTGGGGAGAACAGCGGGAATAACCAGAGAAACAGTGGGGAATTGATGGGGAAAACACCCGGGAAAAACACCCAGGAAAAGAGCGGGAATTCCCAAAAAAACAGCGGGAGTCGATGGGGAAAAACAGCAGGGAAAACACCCGGGAAAACACCAGGGAAAACACCGGGAATTCCCAAAGAAATGGTGGGAATCGGTGGGGAAAACTCCCGAGAAAACAGCGGGAATTCCCAAAGAAATAGCGGGAATTGATGGGGAAAACACCAGGGAAAACAGCAGGGAAAACAGCAGGAATTCCCAAAGAAAACACCAGGGAAAGCACCCAGGAAAACCGCAGGGAAAACACCAGGAATTCCCAAAGAAACATTGGGAATTGATGGGGAAAACACCAGGAATTCCCAAAGAAAACACCCAGGAACACACCAGGAATTGCCAGGGAAAACACTGGGAATTCCCAAGGAAAACACTGGGAATTGCCAGAGAAAGGAACAGCAGGAATTGCCAGGGAATGCAGCAGGAATTTCCAGGCAAAACAAACACCAGGAATTCCCAGGGAACAAAGCTCCTGGAATTTCAATTTTTTGGTAACAAACCCCTGGAATTTCATTTTTTTGGTAACAAACCCCTGTAATTTCAGTTTTTGGTAACAAACCCCTGTAATTTCAGTTTTTGGGGCAAAACCCTCTGTAATTTCAGTTTTTGGGGCACAATCCCCCTGTAATTTCAGTTTTTGAGGCACAAACCCCTGTAATTTCAGTTTTTGGGGCACAATCCCCCTGTAATTTCAGTTTTTGAGGCACAAACCCCTGTAATTTCAGTTTTTGGGGCACAATCCCCCTGTAATTTCAGTTTTTGGGGCACAAACCCCTGTAATTTCAGGTTTTGGGGCACAAACCCCTGTAATTTCAGTTTTTGGGGCACAAACCCCTGGAATTTCATTTTTTTGAGGTACAAACCCCTGTAATTTCATTTTTTTGGTAACAATCCCCCTGGAATTTCAGTTTTTTGGGGCACAATCCCCCTGTAATTTCAGTTTTTTGGGGCACAATCCCCCTGTAATTTCAGTTTTTGAGGCACAAACCCCTGTAATTTCAGTTTTTGAGGCACAAACCCCTGGAATTTCATTTTTTTTCATCTTTTCCCGTTCCTGGCAGGAATCACCCCGCTCTGCTACAGCCTCTTCGCCCTCTACGACCCCCAGCGCCGGCTCTGGCTGCCGCCCAACCACCAGTTCCACATCGGGCCGGACACCAACGTCCACCTGATCTTCAGGATGAGGTGGGCTTCGGAAATCCCGTGGAATTTTCCTTGGAAATCCCAGATTTCCTTGGAAAAACCGCTCACACCCAAAGGAGGGGAATGCTGGGTTTGGCTTCTCCGTCAGCGTGCGAAAATCCGTTTATTTATTCCCGATATTCCTCCTCAATGTCCCTCCCGGAGGTTTTTGGGAGCAGCAGGGAATCCATGGAAAAACAGAAAATTTGGGAAAAGCTTTCAATGATCCCGTTCTGGAGGCAGGAAGAGGCTGCTGCCCAAAAATCCGTTTATTTATTCCCGATATTCCTCCCCAGCGTCCCTCCCGGAGGTTTTTGGGAGCAGCAGGGAATCCATGGAAAAACAGAAAATTTGGGAAAAGCTTTCAATGATCCCGTTCTGGAGGCAGGAAGAGGCTGCTGCCCAAAAATCCGTTTATTTATTCCTGATATTCCTCCTCAGTGTCCCTCCCGGAGGTTTTTGGGAGCAGCAGGAAATCCATGGAAAAAAAGAAAATTTGGGAAAAGCTTTCAATGATCCCATTCTGGAGGCAGGAAGAGGCTGCTGCCCTTCATTCCCAGCTGGGATTCATTCCCTCTGCTCAAATCCCAATTTTTTTGAAGCACGTGGACGGTTCTCCAACCATTCCAATCAATTTTATTCCTTAAGAAAAACCCCCAAATCCACCGATTTCAGCCCAAAATGTGACTCCCAGCACGGGGCCAGCCCCTCTCCTCCTCCCCTCTCCCCGTCCCAGGTTTTATTTCCGGAATTGGCACGGCATGAACGAGAAGGAGCCGGCGGTTTTCCGGAACGTTCCGCGGGCGGGGGATTCTCCCGAGGAAAAACCTCCTGGAGGAGCTTTGCTGGACAGATCCTCCTTCGAGTACCTGTTTGAGCAGGTAACGGGGCAGGATTTGGGGAGAAAATGGGATTGTTTTCCTCATTTTCCATCCCCAGGGGTTTCTTTAAGGATAAAAAACCCCCCTGAGTTTTCCCTGTGGAAAGGTTTTTATCCAGCTGGGGTTCTGGAATTCCACGGGATAATTTTCCCTTTTTAAGGTTATTTTTATTCACCTTTTAAATGAAAAACAAGAAGGAAAAATCCTTGTGGAAATCACCTCGGGGCTGGGTTTTAGCTGTGGTTATCCCACACTGAACAGGGAAAATTCGAATTCATCAACGACGTCGCCTCCCTGAAGGATTTCCAGAGCGAGGCGGAAATCCAGAAATTCAAGAACGAGAGCCTGGGGATGGCTGTGCTCCACCTCTCCCACATTGCCCTAAAAAAGGGCATTTCCCTGGAGGAAGTGGCCAGGAAATACAGGTAAAATTCCTGCTTTTCCACAGGCCTTTCCCCTCATTTCTCACCCTTTTTTCAGACTCGCTTTTTGCGATTTTTCCGTTGCGTCCCAAGCTCTCCCTGCGCCTCTCCCCGACCGTTTTCCTTGTTTTTTGGCAGCTTCAAGGACTGCATCCCGCGCTCCTTCCGCCGCCAGATCCAGCAGAACAATTTCCTGACCCGCTTCCGCATGAAGAACGTCTTCCGCCGCTTCCTGCGGCGCTTCCAGCGGCACACGGTGGCGGCCGGCGGCCTGACGGAGCGCGACGTCATGTACAAGTACCTGGCCACGCTGGAGCAGCTGGCCCCCCGCTTCGGCAGCGAGCTTTTCCCGGCGATTTCCCTGGAAACGGCGGCCGGGGCCGAGGCGGCGCCGCCCGGAGCCGCCGGGAGCCGCGCGGAGCCGGCGGCGCCGAGGGATCGGCCGGTCACGCACCACGTCCTGGTCACCGGCACCGGCGGCATCCAGTGGAGGCCGGTGCCCGCCGAGGTGGGTTGGGATGGGGTGGGCGTGGGAGGGATGGTCCTGCTCCAAATCCTGGGTTTGATCTTGGTTTGGGATGAGCCGTTCCCATCCCAAATCCTGGCTTTTATCTTGGTTTGGGATGAGCCATTCCCATCCCAAATCCCAACCTTGTCATTGGTTTGGGGTGAGATGTTCCTGCCCCAAATCCTGGTTTTTTCCTTGGTTTGGGATGAGTCGTTCCCCTCCCAAATCCCAACCTTTTCATTGGTTTGGGATGAGATGTTCCTGCTCCAAATCCTGGTTTTTGTCTTGGTTTGGGATGAGCTGTTCCCATCCCAAATCCCAACCTTTTCATTGGTTTGGGGTGAGATGTTCCTGCCCCAAATCCTGGTTTTTATCTTGGTTTGGGATGAGCCGTTCCTGCCCCAAATCCCGACCTTTTCATTGGTTTGGGGTGAGATGTTCCTGCTCCAAATCCTGGTTTTTTCCTTGGTCTGGATGAGCCGTTCCTGCCCCAAATCCTGGTTTTTATCTTGGTCTGGATGAGCCGTTCCTGCTCCAAATCCCAACCTTTTCATTGGTTTGGGGTGAGATGTTCCTGCTCCAAATCCTGGTTTTTATCTTGGTTTGGAATGAGCCGTTCCCCTCCCAGATCCCATCTTTTTCCTTGGTTTGGGGTGAGATGTTCCTGCCCCAAATCCTGGTTTTTTCCTTGGTTTGGGGGGGTTTGGGATGAGCCATTCCCATCTCATCCCGTCTTTTTCCCATCGCAAATCCTGGTTTTCTCCTTGGGTTTGGGATGAGCCATTCCTGCCCCAAATCCCGGCTTTTTCCTTCATTTGGGATGAGCCGTTCCCATCCCAAATACCGTCTTTTTCCCATCCCAAATCCCATTTTTTTCCTTGGTTTGTGATGGGTTTGGGATGAGCCATTCCCATCTAAAATTCTGTGTTTCTCCGTGGGTTCGGGATGAGCCATTCCCATCCCAAATCCTGTATTTTCCCGCCCCAAATCCTGTATTTTTCCTTGGTTTGTGGTGGGATTGGAATGAGCCATTCCCATCCCAAATCCTGACTTTTTCCCATCCCAAATCCCATCTTTTTCCCATCTCAAATCCCTTTTTTTTCCTTGGTTTTGGGTAGGTTTGGGATGAGCCATTCCCATCCCAAATCCCATCTTTTTCCCATCCCAAATCCCATCTTTTTCCCACCCCAAATCCCATCTTTTGCCCACCCCAAATCCCATCTTTTTCCCATCCCAAATCCCATCTTTTGCCCACCCCAAACCCCATCTTTTTCCCACCCCAAATCCCATCTTTTTCCCATCCCAAATCCCATCTTTTTCCCACCCCAAACCCCATCTTTTTCCCACCCCAAACCCCATCTTTTTCCCACCCCAAATCCCATTTTTTTCCCATCCCAAATCCCATCTTTTTCCCATCCCAAATCCCATCTTTTTCCCACCCCAAATCCCATCTTTTTCCCACCCCAAATCCCATCTTTTGCCCACCCCAAATCCCATCTTTTTCCCATCCCAAATCCCATCTTTTGCCCACCCCAAACCCCATCTTTTTCCCACCCCAAATCCCATCTTTTTCCCATCCCAAATCCCATCTTTTTCCCACCCCAAACCCCATCTTTTTCCCACCCCAAACCCCATCTTTTTCCCACCCCAAATCCCATTTTTTTCCCATCCCAAATCCCATCTTTTTCCCATCCCAAATCCCATCTTTTGCCCACCCCAAATCCCATCTTTTTCCCACCCCAAATCCCATCTTTTTCCCATCCCAAACCCCATCTTTTCCCTCGTTTTGTTCTCCTTGCTTTTTCCTGCCTTCTTTTCCCGTTTTTCCCACTTTCCCATCCAAACCCACCCCTTGCTCCTTTTCCCCGCGCTCCGTTTTACCCCAGCGGCCGGAAGATTCTGGAATTCTCCTCTTTGCTCCCCTCAGAGCACGGAAAGCCTCTCCCAGCGCGGATATTTTGGGAGAAAAGGCGGGAACGAGGAGCCGGAGCCGAGCGAGCCGCCCTGGCGCCGGTTCTGCGATTTTCGGGAAATCACGCACGTGGTGGTCAAGGAGGCCAGGATCAGCATCCACCGGCAGGACAACGAGAGCCTGGTGGGGTCCTCCCCTTTTTTAGGGGGTTCTGGGCCTTTTTAGGGTTTTCCGGGATTTTTTTGGGATTTCTGGAGGTTTTTTGGGGATTTCTGGGGGTTTTTTTAAGGGTTTTCTGGGGTTTTTTTTGGAATTTCTGGGGCTTTTTTAGGGTTTTCTGGGGGTTTTTTTGGGTGTCCCGTGGGTTTTTTAGGGTTTTCTGTTGGTTTTTTAGGGTTTCCCAGGGGCTTTTTAGGGTTTCCCTTAGGATTTTTTAGTGTTTCCCTTAGGATTTTTTAGGGTTTCCCATGGGTTTTTTAGGGTTTCCCATGGGTTTTGTAGGGTTTTCCGTGAGTTTCCTGTGGGTTTTTATGGTTTCCCATGGGGTTTTTTAAGGCTTCCCATGGGTTTACAGGTTTCCCAAGGGTTTTTTAGGGTTTCCTGTGGGTTTCCTGTGGATTTCCCGTGGGATTTTTAGGGTTTCCCACAGGATTTTTAGGGTTTCCCGTGGGTTTCCTGCGGGTTTTTTAGGGTTTCCTGTGAGTTTCCCATGGGTTTGCCACGGGATTTTTAGGGTTTCCCATGGGATTTCCAGTGGGATTTTTAGGGTTTCCCATGGGTTTCCCACTGGAATTTTTGAGTTTCCCATGGCCGTTCCCTTGGATTTTTAGGGTTTCCCGTGGGTTTTTAGGGTTTCCCTTGGGATTTTTCGGGTTTCCCATGGGTTTTTAGGTTTTCCAATGGGTTTTTTAGGGTTTCCCGTGGGATTTTTTGGGCTTCCCGTGGGTTTCCCATAAGATTTTTCGGGTTTCCCGTGGGTTTCCCGTGGGTTTCCCGTGGGTTTCCTGTGGGATTTTTCGGGTTTCCCGTGGGTTTCCTGTGGGATTTTTCGGGTTTCCCGTGGGTTTCCCGTGGGTTTCCCGTGGGTTTTTTTGGGTTTCCCGTGGGATTTTTTGGGTTTCCCGTGGGATGTTTTGGGTCCCCGTGGGTTTCCCGTGGGTTTCCCATGGGATTTTTCGGGTTTCCCGTGGGATTTTTTGGGTTTCCCGTGGGTTTCCCGTGGGATTTTTTGGGTTTCCTGTGGGTTTCCTGTGGGTTTCCCGTAGGATTTTTCAGGTTTCCCGTGGGTTTCCCGTGGGATTTTTTGGGTCCCCGTGGGTTTCCCGTGGGATTTTTTGGGTTTCCCGTGGGATTTTTCGGGTTTCCCGTGGGATTTTTAGGGTTTCCCGTGGGATGTTTTGGGTCCCCGTGGGTTTCCTGTGGGTTTCCCGTGGGTTTCCCATGGGATTTTTCGGGTTTCCCGTGGGATTTTTTGGGTTTCCTGTGGGTTTCCCGTGGGTTTCCCGTAGGATTTTTCAGGTTTCCCGTGGGTTTCCCGTGGGATTTTTTGGGTTTCCCGTGGGTTTCCCGTGGGATATTTTGGGTCCCCGTGGGTTTCCCGTGGGATTTTTCGGGTTTCCCGTGGGATTTTTCGGGTTTCCCGTGGGATGTTTCGGGTCCCCGTGCTCCTCCCGCTCACCCTGCTCCGTCCCTGCAGGAGGTGCAGCTGCCCGGCCCCGGCAGCGCCCCGTGGGTTTCCCGTGGGATTTTTTGGGTTTCCTGTGGGTTTCCCGTGGGTTTCCTGTGGGATTTTTAGGGTTTCCCGTGGGATTTTTAGGGTTCCCCGTGCTCCTCCCGCTCACCCTGCTCCGTCCCTGCAGGAGGTGCAGCTGCCCGGCCCCGGCAGCGCGCTGGCCCTGGTGTCGCTGGTGGACGGGTATTTCCGCCTGACGGCCGACTCCAGCCATTACCTGTGCCACGACGTGGCGCCGCCGCGGCTGCTGCTGAGCATCCACCACGGCATCCACGGGCCCATGCAGTGAGTGCGGCTCCCCGGGAGCCATCCCGGAGCCGCTCCGTGTCCTCGGGGTGCTGCCGCGGTGTTCCGGCTGCTTTGGGTTCATCCCGATCCATTCCCTGTCCTTTGGGTTCATCCCGATCCATTCCCTGTCCTTTGGGTTCATCCCGATCCTTTGGGTGCATCCCAATCCATTCCATGTCCTTTGGGTTCATCCCGATCCTTTGGGTTCATCCCGATCCCTTCCATGTCCTTTGGGTTCATCCCGATCCTTTGGGTTCATCCTGATCCATTCCCTGTCCTTTGGGTGCATCCCAATCCATTCCATGTCCTTTGGGTTCATCCCGATCCTTTGGATTCATCCCAATCCATTCCCTGTCCTTTGGGCTCATCCCGATCCTTTGGGTTCATCCCGATCCATTCCATGTCCTTTGGGTTCATCCCGATCCTTTGGGTTCATCCCGATCCATTCCCGATCCTTTGGGTTCATCCCGATCCTTTGGGTGCATCCCAATCCATTCCATGTCCTTTGGGTTCATCCCGATCCTTTGGGTTCATCCCAATCCATTCCCTTTGCTCCATCCCAATCCATTCCCTTTTCTCAGGACTTATCCCAATCCATTCCCTTTGCTCCATCCCAATCCATTCCCTTTTCTCCATCCAATCCATTCCCTTTTCTCAGGACTCATCCCAATCCATTCCCTTTGCTCCATCCCAATCCATTCCCTTTTCTCCATCCAATCCATTCCCTTTGCTCCATCCCAATCCATTCCCCTTCCTCGCAGCTCATCCCAATCCATTCCCTTTATTCCATCCCAATCCATTCCCTTTTCTCCATCCCAATCCGTTCCCTTTGCTCCATCCCAATCCATTCCCTTTTCTCCATCCAATCCATTCCCTTTTCTCCATCCCAATCCATTCCCTTTGCTCCATCCCAATCCATTCCCTTTTCTCAGGACTCATCCCAATCCATTCCCTTTTCTCCATCCAATCCATTCCCTTTGCTCCATCCCAATCCATTCCCTTTTCTCAGGACTCATCCCAATCCATTCCCTTTTCTCCATCCAATCCATTCCCTTTGCTCCATCCCAATCCATTCCCTTTTCTCCATCCAATCCATTCCCTTTGCTCCATCCCAATCCATTCCCTTTTCTCCATCCAATCCATTCCCTTTGCTCCATCCCAATCCATTCCCTTTTCTCCATCCAATCCATTCCCTTTTCTCCATCCAATCCATTCCCTTTCCTCGCAGCTCATCCCCATCCCAATCCACCCCTTCCCTGCCTTTTCCAGGGAGGAGTTTGTTTTTGCCAAGCTCCGCCGGGAAGAGCCGGAGGAGGGGCTCTACATCCTCCGCTGGAGCGTCCTGGATTTCAACCGCATGATCCTCTCCGTGCTCAAGAGGGGCCACCAGCAGGTAGGGAGCGCGGAATTCCCGGGAATTGCCAGCTCTGGAATGACCCGGGAGCCCCGTGGCTTCAGCTCCCGCCTCTCCTTGGATTTTCCAGGCTCCTGGGACGCCGGGATCTGTCAAGTTCCGGCAATTCCGCATCCAGAAGAAGGGAGACTGCTTCGTGCTGGAGGGCTGGGATCGGGAATTCCCTTCCCTGCGGGAGCTGCTGGACGTGCTCAAGGGCTGCACCCTCAAATCCGGCGAGGAGAACTTCACGGTGAAGAGGTGCTGCCCGCCCAAGCCCGGAGGTAGGGACGGGAATCGCGCCGGGGGAACGGGAACGGGCGGATCCGGGAGCTCACGGGGCCCCGTCCCCCCTTTTCCCAGAGATCTCGGACCTGCTGATCGCACGGAAGGAGAAGGATAACGGGAAGCAGATCCTGAACCTCACCCAGCTCAGCTTCCACCAGATCCGCAAGAACGAGATCACCCAGGTGCCGCTTCCCGGGGGATTTTCACTGCTCGGATTCCTGGGATTCGCCAGGGGGGAGTGGAGGAACCTGCTCTGGCTTCTCGGGATCCACGGAATGCTGGATGAATCCTCTCTGAGTTTTTGGGATTCTCGGCCTCCCAGGGATTCCCTCCGGATCCCAGGATCCCAAAGCCAGCCGGAGTGATGGATTTGCTGTTTCATCCCTTCCCTTTCCAAGGAAAAGAGAGGGAAAATTCCCCTTGGAAGCGGCTTTCTCCCACATTAGGAGGCGGAGGGAATCCGGGGAGGGATCCAGGTGAGGATTCCCAAATTCCCAGCGTCCGACAGCTCCCGCTTTTCCCCGTTTTCCCAGCGAGCCCACCTGGGCCAGGGCACCCGGACCAACATCTACGACGGGGTCCTGAGCGTCTGCGGGAATTCCGGGAATGACGACGAGGCCGAGTATTTTTCCACGGAGCAGAACAACAACGGGAGGGAGATGCACGTGGTGCTCAAAGTCCTGGACCCCAGCCACAGGGACATCGCCCTGGTGAGCCCTTCCCGGGCCGGGAGAGCCGGGATCGGGGCGGGAAACACGGATCCGGGGGTGGGAGAGGGATCCGGGGGTGGGAGAGGGATCCAGGGGTGGGAGAGGGATCTGGGGGTGGGAGAGGGATCCGGGGGTGGGAGAGGGATCCAGGGAATGGGAGAGGGATCTGGGGGTGGGAGAGGGATCCGGGGGTGGGATCTGGGGGTGGGAAAGGGATCCAGGGGTGGGAGAGGGATCCAGGGGGTGGGAGAAGGATCCAGGGAATGGGAGAGGGATCCAGGGAATGGGAGAGGGATCTGGGAGGTGGGAGAGGGATCCAGGGAATGGGAGAGGGATCCAGGGGGTGGGAGAGGGATCTGGGAGGTGGGAGAGGGATCCAGGGAATGGGAGAGGGATCCAGGGAATGGGAGAGGGATCCAGGGGGTGGGAGAGGGATCCAGGGAATGGGAGAGGGATCCAGGGAATGGGAGAGGGATCCAGGGGTGGGAGAGGGATCCAGGGGTGGGAGAGGGATCCAGGGAATGGGAGAGGGATCCGGGGGTGGGAGAGGATCCGGGGGGTGGGAGAGGATCCGGGGGGTGGGAGAGGATCCGGGGGGTGGGAGAGGGATCCGGGGAGTGGGAGAGGGATCCAGGGCTGGAATGTGATCCCAAAAGGGCTGGAACATGGCCCAGAGGGTTGGAGTATGAATCCCAGGGCTGGAATTCAGTTCCAGGGGCTGGAATTCAGTTCCAGGTGCTGGAATACAGATCCAAAGGCTGGAATAAGGATACGGGGTTGGAATTTACCTCCAGGGGCTGGAGGGTGGATCCATGAGGGCTGGGATTTGTCCTGGCTTTTGATCCTGGAATTTGTCTCCCCAAGGGCTGGGATTTGGCTGGAATTTGGCTCCCAGGGGCTGGAATTTGGCTCCCCAAGGGCTGGGATTTGGCTCCCCAGGGGCTGGGATTTGGCTGGAATTTGGCTGGGATTTGGCTGGGATTTGGCTCCCCAGGGGCTGGGATTTGGCTGGGATTTGGCTGGAATTTGGCTCCCCAGGGGCTGGAATTTGGCTGGGATTTGGCTGGGATTTGGCTGGGATTTGGCTCCCAGGGGCTGGGCTTTGGCTGGGCTTTGGCTGGGATTTGGCTGGGATTTGGCTGGGATTTGGCTGGGATTTGGCTGGGATTTGGCTGGGATTTGGCTGGGATTTGGCTGGGATTTGGCTGGGATTTGGCTCCCAGGGGCTGGGATTTGGCTGGGATTTGGCTCCCAGGGGCTGGGATTTGGCTGGAATTTGGCTGGGATTTAGCTGGGATTTGGCTGGGATTTGGCTGGGATTTGGCTGCCGGGATCTCCCCGGCCCCTCGGGATCCCCGGGATCCCCTGGCACGGCTCTGTCCCCGCAGGCGTTCTTCGAGAGCGCCAGCCTCATGTCCCAGGTGTCCCACGCCCACCTGGCCTTCGTGCACGGCGTCTGCGTGCGCGGCTCCGAGCGTGAGTCCGCCTGCGCCCCGAGTCCTGATCCCGCGGGATCATCCCGTGGGATCATCCCGTGGGATCCCCGAGCCCGTGGGGTCCCAACTCCTGTGGGATCATCCCGTGGGATCATCCTGTGGGATCCCCGAGCCCGTGGGATCATCCCATGGGATCATCCCGTGGGATCCCCAATCCCGTGGGATCCCCGCTCCCGTGGGATCATCCCGTGGGATCATCCCGTGGGATCATCCTGTGGGATCATCCCGTGGGATCATCCCGTGGGATCATCCCGTGGGATCATCCCGTGGGATCATCCCGTGGGATCCCCGCTCCCGTGGGATCCCCGCTCCCGTGGGATCATCCTGTGGGATCCCCGAGCCCGTGGGATCATCCTGTGGGATCATCCTGTGAGATCCCCGAGCCCATGGGATCCCAAATCCTGTGGGATCATCCCGTGGGATCCCCAAGCCCGTGGCATCCCAAATCCTGTGGGATCATCCCGTGGGATCTCCAAGCCTGTGGGATCCCTGACCCCGTGGGATCCTCACTCCCGTGGGATCATCCCGTGGGCTCCCCACTCCCATGGGATCCCTGAGTCCATGGGCTCCCCAATCCCGTGGGATCATCCAGTGGGCTCCCCGCTCCCGTGGAATCCCAAATTCTCTTGGATCCCCAATCCTGTGGGATCATCCCGTGGGCTCCCCACTCCCGTGGACTCCCTGCTCCTGTGGGCTCCCCAATCCCATGGGATCCCCCTGCTCCTGCGGGATCATCCCATGGGATCCCCACTCCCGTGGGCTCCCCGCTCCCATGGGATCATCCCGTGGGCTCCCCACGCCCATGGGATCCCTGAGTCCATGGGCTTCCCAATCCCGTGGGATCATCCCATGGGATCCCCACTCCCGTGGGCTCCTCGCTCCCATGGGATCATCCAGTGGGCTCCCCGCTCCCGTGGAATCCCAAATTCTCTTGGATCCCCAATCCTGTGGGATCATCCCGTGGGCTCCCCGCTCCCGTGGGCTCCCCGCTCCCGTGGGCTCCCCAATCCCATGGGATCCCCACTTCCATGGGATCCCTGAGTCCATGGGCTCCCCAATCCCGTGGGATCCCCCCTGCTCCCGTGGGATCATCCCGTGGGATCATCCCGCGGGATGATCCCGTGGACATTCCCCGCAGACATCCTGGTGGAGGAGTTTGTGGAGCACGGGCCGCTGGACGTGCTGCTGCGCCGGGAGAAGGGCCGGGTCTCCGTGGGCTGGAAAATCACCGTGGCCAAGCAGCTGGCCAGTGCCTTGAGCTACCTGGTAACGGAATTCCAGCTGCAAAATCCTTTATTGGCAGGAATTCCAGCTGGGAATTCACCTGGTAACGGAATTCCAGCTGCAAAATCCTTTATTGGCAGGAATTCCAGCTGGGAATTCACCTGGTAACGGAATTCCAGCTGCAAAATCCTTTATTGGCAGGAATTCCAGCTGGGAATTCACCTGGTAACGGAATTCCAGCTGCAAAATCCTTTATTGCAGGAATTCCAGCTGGGAATTCACCTGGTAACGGAATTCCAGCTGCAAAATCCTTTATTGCAGGAATTCCAGCTGGGAATTCACCTGGTAACGGAATTCCAGCTGCAAAATCCTTTACTGGCAGGAATTCCAGCTGGGAATTCCCATGGGTATCCCGCACTGCCTCCCCTCCCTTTTTTCCTTCTTCTACCTGGGGTTTTTGGGTTCTTTTTTTAGGTCCTATTAAGCTTAATTTTCCTTTTAACCCTAAACCCCCATGATTTTAAAACCCTTTAATTATCAGGAATTCCAGCTGGGAATTCCCATGGATATCCTGCACTGCCTTTCCTTCCTTTTTTCCTTCTTCTACCCAGGGAATTAATTTATTTTTTTTTTAGGTCCTATTAAGCTTAATTTTCCTTTTAACCCTAAATCCCCATGATTTAAAAACCCTTTTATTATCAGTAATTCCAGCCGGGAATTCCCATGGATATCCCGCACTGCCTCCCCTCCCTTTTTTCCTTCTTCTACCCAGGGAATTTATTTATTTTTTCAGGGCCAGTTTGGGCTGGATTTGGGGGTGGGATTTGGAATTTGGGCTGGATTTGGAGTTTGGGCTGGATTTGGGATTTGGGGGTTGGATTCTAACCCTAAATGCCCATGATTTTAAAACCCTTTTACTACCAGTAATTCCAGCTGGGAATTCCCATGGATATCCTGCACTGCCTTCCCTCCCTTTTTTCCTTCTACCCAGGGAATTTATTTTTTTTTTTTCAGGTCCTGTTAAGCTTAATTTTCCTTTTAACCCTAAACCCCCATTATTTTAAAACCCTTTTATTATCAGGAATTCCAGCTGGGAATTCCCATGGATATCCCGCACTGCCTCCCCGCCCTCTTTTCCTTCATCTACCCAGGGAATATATTATTTTTATTTTTTTTTCAGGCCTACTAAGTTTAATTTTCCTTCTAACCCTTTAAAACCCTTTTACTATCAGTAATTCCAGCTGGGAATTCCCCTGGATATCCCGCACTGCCTCCCCTCCCTTTTTTCCTAGGGGATAATCCCATTTTTAGGGTTATTCTGCCCTTCCTGCAGCCCATTTTCGCTCCCTCTCCGCTTTTCCAGGAATTCCAGCCCTCCCTGGATTCATTTTGGAGCTGGGAAAAGCCAGGGATGAGGGTGGGATTCTGAGCAGGGCTTTGGGAGCAGGGCTGGAAAATCTCCTTTATCCTTTTTATTCCCTGTTTTGGGTTGATCTCAGATCAAAATCCCAAGAAAATTCCAGCCAGGAATTCCCAGATTTTTGTTTTATTATCCAAAGGCTTCACCTTGCCCCATGGCGTTGCTGGGATTTTTCCCAATGTTTAATTTTTTCTGGGATTGTTTTCCAGTATTCACTTAATATTTGGGATGTGTTGGGATATTTGCTGCTGGAAAAATGAATACGGGAACTTTATTATGGGGAAAATTATTATGGGAATTTATTGCTATTATTATTATTATTATTATTATTATTATTATTATTATTATTATTATTGTTGTTTTGTTGTTGTTGTTGTTGTTGTTGTTATTATTGTTATTATTTCCCATATAATTATTATGGGTAAATTCATTATCGGGAAATAATTTATTATAAGAAAACGGTAAAGTATTGACAATAAATAAAAAATAATTGATTTTTTTAAATTTTTTTTTTTAATTCCCCAATAATTTTTGTTTTTCCCAGGAGGATAAGAACCTGGTGCACGGGAATGTGTGTGCCAAGAACATCCTGCTGGCCAGGAAGGGGCTGGAGGAGGGATCCCTGCCCTTCGTGAAGCTCAGCGACCCCGGGCTCAGCTTCGCCGTGCTCTCCCGGGAAGGTACCGGATTCCCGGGGGAAAAATTCCAGGGGAAACAGGGAAAAATCCCGGGGGGAATGGGGAAAAATCCCGGGGGGAATGGGGAAAATTCCAGGGGGGAATGGGGAAAAATCCTGGGGGGAAACGGGAAAAAATCCTGGGGGGAATGGGGAAAAAATCCCGGGGGGAATGGGGGAAAATCCCGGGGGGAATGGGGGAAAAATCCTGGGGGGAATGGGGAAAAATCCTGGGGAGAACGGGGGAAAAAATTCTGGGAGGAATGGGGAAAAAATCCCGGGGGGAATGGGGAAAAAATCCCGGGGGGAATGGGGAAAAAATCCTGGGGGGAATGGGGAAAAAATCCTGGGGGGAATGGGGGAAAATTCTGGGGGGAATGGGGAAAAATCCCGGGGGGAACAGAGAAAAAATTCTGGGGGAATGGGGAAAAATTCCAGGGGGGAATGGGGAAAAATCAAGGGGGGAACGGGGGAAAATCCTGGGGGGAAAGGGGGAAAATCCTGGGGGGAAAGGGGAAAATTCCAGGGGGGAACAGAGAAAAAATTCTGGGGGAATGGGGAAAATTCCAGGGGGGAATGGGGAAAAATCCCAGGGGGAACGGGGAAAATCCCAGATGGAACGGAGAAAATTCCAGGGGGAATGGGGAAAAATTCCAGGGGGAATGGGGAAAAAATCCTGGGGGGAATGGGGAAAATTCCAGGGTGGAACAGAGAAAAAATTCTGGGGGAATGGGGAAAAATTCCAGCGGGGAATGGGGGAAAATCCCGGGGGGAACGGGGAAAAATCCTGGGGGGAATGGGGAAAAATCCTGAGGGAAATGGGGAAAAATTCCAGGGGGGAATGGGGAAAAAAATCCAGCCTATTTTTCCACCTTTTCCCCCAAAATTCCCCCAGCTTGTGGCCAGAGCTCTTTTCAGAGTGCTCACGACTTTTCCAACAGGAATTTTCCCAATATTTGGGTTTTTAACGAGGGAATTTTACCTGGTTTGGTGCCCACGCTGCTGTCAGGGTTCCTCCTTGTAAATCCTGTATTTTATCCCTTTAAAATGCAGAATTTTCTATCTTTAAAATCCTCTATTTTACACCTTTCCTATCCCGTATTTTTCTAATTAATATTCTGTCTTTTACACTGTATTTAATATTTTAAATTAGTTTAAATAAATATATACGTTATATGTTATATATTTATTTATTATATTATTATTTTAATATATATTATTATATTAATATATTATAATAATATAATAGTGTATAATATTAAATTATATACAAATATATATTGTATTTATATATATATTGTATTTATATATAAACTATCTATAAATATAATAATATTATCTTATGTCTTATAATAATATAATAATTTGTAATATTACATTATATACAAATATATATTATGTTTGTATATAAATATATTATATTTATATATAAACTATATATATATATATTAATATTATGTATTATAATATACATTTTATTTATCTAATTTATATATAAATTTTTGTATACTTTTATATATCAAAATATATATAAGTATAATAATATAATAAGACTATATATTATTCTATTATTCTATTTATAGATATTTAATTTATATATAAATTTATATAAATTCATATCTAAATTAAAGGTGCCCTTTACCTTTAACGCTTTACACATAACAACACTCCGAACACACTTCTTTTAACTATTAATTAATTCGTAATAAATTAATTAATTTTCCTTTTAACCCTTTAAAACTTATTTTAATTCTTATTTTATGTTAATTTAAAATTTTAAAATTATTAATTAACTCATAATAAATAAATCCATTTTCCTTTTAACCCTTTAAAACTTACTTTAATTCTTATTTGATGTTAATTTAAAATTTTAAAATTATTAATTAACTCATAATAAATAAATTCATTTTCCTTTTAACCCTTTAAAACTTACTTTAATTCTTATTTTATGTTAATTCTAAATTTTTTAAATTATTAATTAACTCATAATAAATTAATTCATCTTCCTTTTAACCCTTTAAAACTTATTTAATTATTATTTTATTTTAATTTTAAATTTTTTAAAAAAATTATTAATTAATTCATAATACATTAATTCATTTTCCTTTTAACCCTTTAAAACTTATTTTAATTATTTTAATTTTAAATTTTTAAAAAATTATTAATTAATTCATAATAAATTAATTCATCTTCCTTTTAACCCTTTAAAACTTATTTTAATTATTTTAATTTTAAATTTTTTAAAAATTATTAATGAATTCATAATAAATTAATTCCTCTTCCTTTTAACCCTTTAAAACTTATTTTAATTATTTTAATTTTAAATTTTTTAAAAATTATTAATGAATTCATCATAAATTAATTCCTCTTCCTTTTAACCCTTTAAAACTTACTTTAATTCTTATTTTATGTTAATTTTAAAATTATTAATTAACTCATAATAAATTAATTCCTCTTCCTTTTAACCCTTTAAAACTTACTTCAATTCTCATTTGATGTTAACTCTAAATTTTCTAAATTATCAATTAATTCATTTTCCCTTTAACCCTTTAAAACCCTTTCACTATCCGTAATTCCAGCTGGGAATCCCCGCAGCGCCTTCCCTCCCTTTTCCTTTCCCGTCGTGTATTCATTTCTCGCTCGGTGAAGGAATTAATTCCCAATTAACGACTAAACGAAGGCGCTGACGGGCTCTGGCGCCCGCAGAGCGCGTGGACAGGATCCCGTGGATCGCTCCGGAATGCGTGCGGGACGCGCGCGGGCCCAGCCCGGCCGCGGACAAGTGGAGCTTCGGCACCACGCTGCTGGAGATCTGCTTCGACGGCGCCGCGCCGCTGCGGGAGCGCACCCCGCCCGAGGTGGGCTTTGGGGGTTTGGGGGGTTTGGGGTGGGGGGTGTGGGGTTTGGGGTGTGGGGTTTGGGGTGTGGGTTTGGGGTTTGGGGTTTGGGGTTTGGGGTTTGGGGTGTGGGGTGTGGGGTTTGGGGTTTGGGTTTGGGGTTTGGGGTGTGGGGTGGATTTGTGGGGTTTGGGGTTTGGGGTGTGGGGTGTGGGGTGTGGGGGGTTTGGGGTGTGGGGTGTGGGGTTTGGGGTGTGGGGTGTGGGGTTTGGGGTTTGGGGTGTGGGGTTTGGGGTTTGGGGTTTGGGGTTTGGGGTGTGGGGGTTTTGGGGTTTGGGGTTTTGGGTTTGGGGTGTGGGGTTTGGGTGGTTTGGGGTTTGGGGTGTGGGGTGTGGGATGTGGGGTTTGGGGTTTAGGGGTTTTGGGGTTTGGGGTTTGGGGTGTGGGGTTTGGGGGTTTTAGGGTTTGGGGTGTGGGGTTTGGGGTTTGGGGTTTGGGGTTTGGGGTGGGATTTGGAGTTTAGGCTGGATTTGGCGGTGCAATTTGAAGTTTCAGGGTGGGATTTGGAGTTTGGGGGTGGGATTTGGAGTTTGGGCTGGATTTGGGGGTTGGATTTGGATTTTGGGCTGGATTTGGGGGTGGGATTCACCGTCTGGGCTGGATTCTGGGGCTGGATTTGTATTTTTTTGGCTTTTTTCCTGCAGAAGGAGCGGTTCTACGAGAAGAGGCACCGGCTGCCGGAGCCGTCCTGCCGGGAATTGGCGTCGCTGATCTCCCGGTGCCTCAACTACACCGCGGTGGAGCGGCCGTCGTTCCGCACCGTGCTCAGGGAGCTGACCCGGCTGCAGCCGCACCGTGAGGGAACGGGAAAATCGGGGGAGAAAGGGGAAAAATCCTGGGGGGAAAGGGGGGAAATCCTGGGGAGAAAGGGGGAAAATCCTGGGGGGAAAGGGGGAAATCCTGGGGAGAAAGGGGGGAAATCCTGGGGGGAAAGGGGGGAAATCCTGGGGAGAAAGGGGGAAATGGGGAAAAATCCTGGGGAGAAAGGGGAAAAATCCTGGGGGGAACGGGGAAAAATCCTGGGGAGAAAGGGGAAAAATCCTGGGGAGAAAGGGGGAAATCCTGGGGAGAAAGGGGGGAAATCCTGGGGGGAAAGGGGGGAAATCCTGGGGAGAAAGGGGGAAATGGGGAAAAATCCTGGGGAGAAAGGGGAAAAATCCTGGGGGGAACGGGGAAAAATCCTGGGGAGAAAGGGGAAAAATCCTGGGGGGACAAGGAAAAATCCTGGGGAGAAAGGGGGGAAATCCTGGGGGGAACGGGGAAAAATCCTGGGGAGAAAGGGGGTAAATCCTGGGGAGAAAGGGGAAAAATCCTGGGGAGAAAAGGGGGAAATCCTGGGGAGAAAAGGGGGAAATCCTGGGGGGAAAGGGGAAAAATCCTGGGGAGAAAGGGGGGAAATCCTGGGGGGAAAGGGGAAAAATCCTCAGGGGAATGGGGAAAAAATCCTGAGGAGAAAGGGGAAAAATTCTTGAGGGGAAAGGGGAAAAAATCGTGGGGGCAACAGGAAAAATTCCTGAGGGGAAAGGGGAACAAATCCCGAGGGAAAAAATACCAGGGGGAAAGGGGAAAAAATCCTGAGGGGAAATGGGAAAAAATCCTGTGGGTAAAGGGGAAAAAATCCTGAGGGGAAAGGGGAAAAATCTGGGGAGAACAGGGAAAAAATCCTGGGGGCAACGGAAAAAAATCCTGAGAGGGAACAGGGGAAAAAATCCTGAGGGGAAAGGGGAACAAATCCCAAGGGAAAAAAATCCCAGGGGGAAAGGGGAAAAAATCCTGAGGGGAAAGGGGAAAAAATTGTGGGGGCAACAGGAAAAATTCCTGAGGGGAAAGGGGAACAAATCCTGAGGGGAAATGGGAAAAAATCCTGTGGAGAAAGGGGAAAAATCCTGGGGGCAACAGGGAAAAAAATCCTGAGAGGGAACGGGGGAAAAAAATCCTGAGAGGGAACATGGAAAAAATCTTGAGGGGAAAGGGGAACAAATCCCCAGGGAAAAAATCCCAGGGGGAAAGGGCAAAAGTCCTGAGGGGAAAGGGGAAAAAATCTTGAGGGGAAAGGGGAAAAAATCTTGGGGGCAACAGGAAAAATTCCTGAGGGGAAAGGGGAACAAATCCTGAGGGAAAAAATCCTGGGGGGAATGGGGAAAAATCACAGGGGGAATGGGGAAAAATCCCTTGGGGAAAGGGGAAAAATTCTGGGGGGAATGGGATAAAATCAGGGGGGGAATGGGGAAAAATCCTGAGGGGAAAGGGGAAAAATCCTGAGGGGAACGGGATGAGGGTCCTGGATTGGGGAACGGAGAAAAATCCCGGGATTTTGTGGGGGAAAGAGGCATGAGGGAGCTGAGCCGGCTGCAGCCATTCAGTGAGGGGCAGAAAAAAGGAAAAATTCCTGGGGAAATCCTGGGGGAAAGGAGGAAAAGGGAAGGCAGGAAAACCCTCGGTCCCTCGCAGACCTCGTGGATGTCACGTCGGTGAATCCCGACTGCCCCGTGTCCGATCCCACCGTCTTCCAGAAGCGCTACCTGAAGAAAATCCGGGAGCTGGGGGAGGTCCGTGGGTCCTGGGCGAGCTGGGAATGTTCCTTTCCCTCTCTGCCTCTGAAATTCCAACCTCCTCTCCTTGCGGATTTCCCTGGCTGGACCCAAAATCCCACCTTTTAATCCTTATTTTCAAGTTTTAACCTATTTCCCCTGCTGATTTTCCCTTCCATTTCTGAGCTTTGTTGGTCCTTTTTGAATCCTCCCAGCACGGGGAAGCCCCAAAGCTTTTTCCCCACCACATCCCAAAAATTTTTCTTTCTCCAGGGCCACTTTGGGAAGGTGAGCCTGTGCTGCTACGACCCCACCAACGACGGCACCGGGGAGATGGTGGCGGTGAAATCCCTGAAATCCGGGAGCAGCCCCCAGCTCCTGAGCTCCTGGAAGAGGGAAATCCAAATCCTGAAGACCCTGTACCACGAGAACATCGTCAAGTACAAGGGCTGCTGCAGCGAGCAGGGTGAGGGGAAAATCCCTGGGATTTTCCAGCGGATCAGCCACGGAGAGCTTAAAAAAAAAACCCCAATTCCCACTTTTTTTTTTTTTTTTTTTTTTTTTTTTTTTTTTTTTTGGCCAGGAATTTGGGGGCTCTCAGGGGTGGTCCCCACATTCCCACCTGTCTGTTGCAGGGGACAAGGTGGTGCAGCTGATCATGGAATACGTCCCGCTGGGAAGCCTCCGGGAATTCCTGCCCAAGCACCCCCTGAGCCTGTCCCACCTCCTGCTCTTTGCCCAGCAGATCTGCGAGGTGAGCCCGGATCGGGGCTGGATCCCGAAAAAACAGGATGGTTCCCAAAAAAAATGGGGCTGGAAGACTCAAAAATGGGGTTTACAGACACAAAATCCGGCTGAATTGGCAAAAAAATGGGGTGGGAACGTTTGGAAATGGGGCTGAATTCCCAAAATGGGGCTGAACTCCCAAAATGGGGCTGAATTCCCAAAATATAGGAGTGGACCCTTTGGAAATGGGGTTGAATTCCCCAAATGAGGCTGAATTCCCAAAATGTGGCTGAATTCCCAAAATATGGAAGCGGATCCTTTGGAAATGAGGTTGAATTCCCAAAATGGGGTTGAATTCCCAATATATGGGAGTGGATCCTTTGGAAATGAGGCTGAATTCCCAAAATGGGGCTGAATTCCCAAAATATGGGAGTGAACCCTTTGGGAATGGGGCTGAATCCCAAAATGGGGCTGAATTCCCAAATTTTGGGGGTGGACCCTTTGGAAATGAGGCTGAATTCCCAAAATGGGGCTGAATTCCAAAAATGGGGTCGATTCCCACAAAAACCCCCGAAAACACCTCACAGCTCCCCCGGAAACACCTCAAACACCCCCAAAACCGCTTCCAACCTTCCGGAATCCCCCCAAAATCTCATTTTTCCCTTGTTTTTTTCCCCGTTTTTCCTCATTTTTTCCCATTTTTTCCCCATTTTTCCCCATTTTCCCCGTTTTTTCCCCATTTTTTTCCATTTTTCCCCCATTTTTTCCCCGTTTTTCCCCGTTTTTCCCCATTTTCCCCCCGTTTTTCCATTTTTCCCCTTTTTTTCCCCATTTTTTCCCATTTTTTCCCCGTTTTTTGCCCATTTTTCCCCCATTTTTCCCCATTTTTCCCCCGTTTTTTTCCATTTTTTCCCCGTTTTTCCCCGTTTTTTCCCATTTTCCCCCCGTTTTTCCCAGGGCATGGCCTACCTGCACTCCCTGCACTACATCCACCGGGACCTGGCCGCCCGGAACGTGCTGCTGGAGAACGAGCACGTGGTGAAAATTGGGGATTTTGGGCTGGCCAAGGCCGTCCCCGAGGGCCACGAGTATTACCGGGTGCGGGAGGACGGCGACAGCCCCGTCTTCTGGTGAGAATTCGGGAATTCGGGAGGGTTTTGGGAACCCAAAATCCCAAAATCCCAAAATCCCGGATCTGTCAGCGTTCGGGAGCACAAATAACCACGGGATATAATTCTGTGTTTTTACTGAGAGCTCTGGGAATCAGGGCTGCAGACCCAAATCTCACTCCCACACGGCTTTCGAGCCAAATTCCAAATTTATATTCTATCCTTGTATAATTTACATATTAGTTATTAAACTTATATTTTTTCATTGGTATACATTATTTTTTCCTAGGGGATAATCCATTTTTAGGGTTAGTGTTCAGGAACACAAATAATCACGGGATATAATTCTATAGAAATGCTTTTATTGATTCCTGATTTGGGAATCAGGGGTCCAGACCCAAATCTGACTCTGACACGGCTTTCGAGCCAAATTCCAAATTTATATTCTATCCCTATATAACTTACGTATTAATTATTAAACTTATATTGTTTTAACTTACATATTAATTATTAAACTTACATTTTTCTATTGTATACATTGACTTTATTCAAGCACGAGTTTCTCGTGATCTTTCTCAAGCCCAACCACAATTTATCATGATTATTCTTACATTTAACTTACATATTAATTATTAAACTTATATTGTTCTGTTGTATACATTGGCTTTATTCAAGCATCAATTTCTTGTGATCTTTCTCATGCCCCTGACCACAGTTTCTCATGATTATTCTTACGATTAAACAGTCATTATAGTTAATTACTAAACAATCATCACATCTAACAATTATATAATTTATTATCTACTGGCTACACAAGTGCAGCTCTAGCACCTACATATACCCAAGGTATTTATTTATTTTATTTTTTCAGGTCCTACGAAGCTTAATTTTCCTTTTAACCCTAAATCCCCATGATTTTAAAACGATTTTATTATCAATAATTCCAGCTGGGAATTCCTGTGGATATCCTGCACTGCCTCCCCTCCCTTTTTTCCTTCATGTACCCAGGGAATTTATAAATTTATTTATTTTTTCAGGGCCAGCTAAGCCTAATTTCCCTTTTAACCCTAAATCCCCATGATTTTAAAACAATTTTAAAACAATTCCAGCTGGGAATTCCTGTGGATATCCTACACTGCTTTCCCTCCTTTTTTTCCTTCATGTACCCAGGGAATTTATTAATTTATTTATTTTTTCAGGGCCTGCAAAGCTTAATTTCCCTTTTAACCCTAAATCCCCATGATTTTAAAGCAATTTTATTATCAATAATTCCAGCTGGGAATTCCCGTGGATATCCCACACTGCTTTCCCTCCTTTTTTTCCTTCACGTACCCAGGGTATTTATTAATTTATTTAATTTTTCAGGGCCTGCTAAGCCTAATTTCCCTTTTAACCCTAAATCCCCGTATTTTAAAGCAATTTTATATCAGATGTGTGGTTGCAGGTACGCCCCGGAGTGCCTCAAGGAATGTAAATTTTATTACGCCTCGGATGTTTGGTCCTTCGGGGTGACCCTCTACGAGCTCCTGACCCGCTGCGACCCCGGGAGCAGCCCCCCAGCCGTGAGTCCTGGCAGAATTTGGGGCTTTTTGGGTTGAAATCGGGCTTTTCTCACGGTTTTGGGGTTTTTTTTTGGCACAGAAGTTCCTGGAGATGATCGGGGCCACGCAGGGGCAGATGACGGTGCTGAGGCTGATCGAGCTCCTGGAGAGGGGGAAGAGGCTGCCCATGCCCAGGGATTGTCCCTGCGAGGTGGGAAACGGGGGAAAACGGGGGGAAAATGGGAAAAACGGGGGGGAAATGGGGAAAATGGGGAAAAGTGGCAGAAAATGGGGGAAAAATGGGGGGAAAATGGGGGGGAAATGGGGGGAAAATAGGGGAAAATGGGAAACAGGAAAAATGGGGGGAAATGGGGAAAATAGGGGGGAATGGGAAAAAATGGGGGAAAATGGCAGAAAATGGGGGGAAAATAGGGGAAAATGGGAAACAGGAAAAATGGGGGGAAATGGGGAAAATAGGAAAAAATGGGGAAAAGTGGCAGAAAATGGGGGGAAAATAGGGGAAAATGGGAAACAGGAAAAATGGGGGGAAATGAGGAAAAGCAGGGAGAAAATGAGGGAAATGGGGGAAAATGGGGGAATGGGGAAAATGGAGGGGAAATGGGGAAAAATAGGGAAAACTGGGGGGAAAATGGGGAAAAATTGTGGAAAATGGGGGAAATGGGGAAAAATGGGGGAAATGAGGGGACATTGGGGGGAATGGGGAAAAAATGGGGAGAAATGGGGAAAAGAGGAGGAAAATGGGGGAAATGGGGAAAAATGGGGGGAAATGAGGGGAAATGGGGAAAATGGGGAAAAGCAGGGAGAAAATGGGGGGAAATGGGTAAAATGAGGGGAAATGGGGAAAATGGGGGGGAAATGGGGAAAAATAGGGGGAAAATGAGGGAAATGGGGAAAAAATGGGGGAAATGGGGAAAAATTGAGGAAATGGGGGCAACTGGGGAAAAGAGGGGAGAAAATGGGGAACAATGGGGGAAAATGGGGGGGAAATGGGGAAAAGGGGAAAATGGGGGAAATAGGGGGAAAATAGGGGAAAATGGGATAAAAATGGAAGGAAAATTGGGGGAAATGGGGAAAATGGGAAGGGAAGGAGGAAAAGGGAGAGAGGGAGGAGGAAAAGTGAGGGAAGGGGGGAAAATGGGGAGGAAGAAGGGAAAATGGGGAGGGGGAAAATGATTCCCACAGATCTCCCCGAGATTCCCCCAGAATTCCCAGGAATTCCCCCAGAATTCCCAGGAATTCCCCCAGAATTGCCGGAATTCCCAGGAATTCCCCCAGAATTGCCGGAATTCCCAGGAATTCCCCCTTTTCCCAGGTGTTCCGGCTGCTGCAGCTGTGCTGGGAGGCCGAGGCCTCGTTCCGCCCGGCCTTCCCCAACCTGGTCCCCGTCCTGCGCCGCTTCCGGGAGAAATACCGAGCCCAGGCGGCCTCGGTCTTCAGCCTCTGCTGAGGGGATCCCAAAAATCCGTGGGATGGACAGGGGAAATCCCAAAAATCCATGGGAATGGACAGGGGAAATCCCAAAAATCCATGGGATGGACAGGGGAAATCCCAAAAATCCATGGGATGGACAGGGGAAATCCCAAAAAATCCATGGAACAGGGGGAGAAATTCCAAAAAATCCATGGAATGGACAGGGGAAATCCCAAAAAATCCATGGAATGGACAGGGGAAATCCCAAAAATCCATGGTATGGACAGGGGAAATCCCAAAAAATCCATGGAACTGGGGGAGAAATCCCAAAAAATCCATGGAATTGGGGGGTGAAATCCCAAAAAATCCATGGGACTGGGGGAGAAATCCCAAAAAATCCATGGAATGGGCAGGGGAAACACCAAAAAAAAATCCATGGAATTGGGGTGAAACAGCCCAAAAAATCCATGGGACTGGGGGGGAAATCCCAAAAATCCATGGAATTGGGTGGGAAATCCCAAAAAAATTCCATGGAATGGTGTGTAAAAAATCCCATGGGATGGGGGAGAAAAACCCTGAAATATCCATGGAATGGCAGACAAAAAATGCCATGGGATGGGGGGAAAACACCCCAAAAAATCCATGGAATGGAGAGGGAAAAATCCCATATAATGGGGGGGCAAACACCCCCAAAAAACCATGGAGTTGAGGGTGGAAACACCCCCAAAAATCAATGGAATTGGTGGGAAATACTCCAAAAAATCCATGGAATGAGTGTAAAACAGCCCAAAACATCCCATGGAATTTCGGAGAAATCCCAAAAAACTCCGTGGAATGGACAGAGGAAAAATCCCAAAAATATCCAGGAAATTGGGGGGAAAATCACAAAAAAATCCATGGAATGGAGGGGAAAAATTCCATGGAATGGGTGGAAAAAAAACCCCAAAAAATCCATGGAATGAGGGGGAAATCCCAAAAAAAATCCATGAAAATAAGGGAAAAACCCCCAAAATTCCATGGGAGTCCAATTCCTGACACGAATCCCCAAAATTCTGGATTTCCCCGCAAAATTCTGAATTTTCTTCCCAAAAAATTCCGGATTTTTTCCCCGCCCAACGCTGTGAATGAGGCTCTGGGGACGGCGATTTTTGGGGTGAAAAATGGGGAATTTGGGGATTTTTGGAATTTTTGCCTTATTCCCACCCCTCTCCCCAAAAATTTGGGGTTGGGGATTAAAAAAAAATTTCGGGTTTTTTTTTTTTTTTTTTGGGGGTGGGGGAGGGAGGGGCTGGATCTCCTTCCCCCCCCCCCACCCCCCCCCCAGGATTTGGGGCCTTTTCCCAAAAATAAACCCCAAAAATTGGGAATTTCACCAAAAACTAACCCCAAAATTCCAAAAACCGAACTTGGCACTTTATGGGGATTTTGGGGAATTCCCAAAAATTCCTTTTATTTATTGCCTGCTGTGCCCTGGGGGGGATTTTGGGGGAAATCCCCGGGAATTTGGGTTTGGAATTTGGGGGATTTTGGGGGAAATCCCCGGGAATTTGGGGTTGGAATTTGGGGGTTTAGGATTTAAGGAATTTTGGGGGAAATCCCCTGGATTTTGGGGGTTCCTGGGGGAGTTTGGGGCATCCAAAATATCCCAAAATAAAGGATGGAAAAGGCTCCGATTTTGGGGTCTATTTGGGTTATTTTAGAGTCTCTATTTTTGTAATTTTGGGGTCTCTATTTGGGGATTTTTGAGGTTATTTTGGGGTCTCTATTTGGGTTATTTTTTGGTTATTTTGGGGTCTCTGGGTTATTTTGGGGTCTATTTGGGATATTTTTGGGGTCTCTGGGTTATTTTTGGGTTATTTGGGGGTCTCTGCATGGGTTATTTTTGGGTCTATTTGGGATATTTTTGGAGTCTCTATTTGGGTTATTTTGGGGTCTCTATTTGGGTTATTTTTTGGGCCTATTTGGGATATTTTTTGGGTCTCTATTTGGGTTATTTTTGGGGGTTTTTTGGGGTCTCTATTTGGGTTATTTTGGGGTCTCTATTTGGGTCATTTTTTGGGCCTATTTGGGATATTTTGGGGTTTTTTTGGGGTTTTTATTTGGGTTATTTTTTGCTCTATTTAGGATATTTTGGGGGTTTTATTTGGGTTATTTGGGGGTTTTTTGCTCTATTTGGGTTTTTTTGCTCTATTTAGGATATTTTTGGGGGTTTTATTTGGGTTATTTGGGATATTTTTGGGGTTTTTATTTGGGTTATTTTGGGGGTTTTATTTGGGTTATTTTGGCTCTTTTGGCGCCCTTTCAGGCCATCCAACGGCCCAACCGAACCAACCAATAGCAACTCGCCATCTTGGGGGCTCGCCCTCCGCCACCCAATCCCATCCGCGGACACAACACCCCCCTCGCTTCCACCCAATCCCAACCGCCGTCTCATCCTTCGCCTTTCCCCTCACCGCCCAATCCCCGCGTGGGATACTCACAGCGGAGCTCTCCTCCAATGAGAAGCGGCGTTGTTGGCGTGGCGGGCGGCGGCGGGGCCATGATGGCGGCGGCGCTGGCGGTGCCCGGGGCCGGGGCCGCTCCCGGGGCCGCTCCCGGGGCGGCGGCGCCGCCGGCGGGGCCCGGCCTGGCCCCGGAGGAGGAGCTGCCGCCGCTGGAGCCGGACGAGGTGCGGAGCCGCCTGGAGCACAGCGAGCGCCAGTTCCGCAACCGGCGGAAGCTCCTGATCCGCGGATTACCGGCGGACGTGAGCAACCAGGTGAGGGCGGAACCGGCAACGGGGGAAACGGGAGGGAAACGGAGCCAAAAACCCAGCCCGGATCGTCCTCCCCGGCCTTTCCCCGCTTTACCCCCCAAAAAAACCGGGAATTCACCGAAAATCTCCCGGGAATTGCCCAAAAATCCACCGGGAATTCCTTAAAAAAAAAACCCGGGAATTGCCCCAAAATCCCGCCTGGAATTGGCCAAAAATCCCACCTGAAAATTCCCAAAAATCCCCGCCGGGAATTGCCAAAAAATAAATCCCAGATAAAACCCGGAATATCAAACTAGGGAAATTCAGGATTTTTGGGAAAAACTCCCCAATTTTCCCTCCCCTGTGCCCCCTCCCCGCTCTCTTTTCCCCATTTTTCCATGGAAAATCCTGTATTTTTTGGGTTTTTTCTTTCCTTTTCCATGGAAAATCCCGGATTTTTGGGGTTTTTTTTCCATGGAAAATCTCATTTTTTGGTTTTGTTTCCACCTTTTCCATGGAAAAATCTCATTTTTTGGTTTTCTTTCCACCTTTTCCATGGAAAATCCCATTGTTTGGTTTTTCCCAGGATATCCACGAGCTGCTGAAGGATTACGAGCTCAAGTATTGCTTCGTGGACAAGCACAAGGGCACGGGTGAGGAGCAGATTCCAAAGAAATCCTGGAAAATCCCGGAAAAGGGAACAGCCCGGGATCTTTTCCCATTCCAAACCCCATTTTTTCCCAGGAATTCTTTCCCAAATCCCCTTTTTTCCCAGGAATTCTTTCCCAAATCCCCTTTTTTCCCAGGAATTCTTTCCCAAAATCCCTTTTTTCCTAGGAATTCTTTCCCTTTCCCAAATCCCCATTTTTCCATGGATCCCCCCCATTCCCAAACCCCTTTTTTCCACGATTTCCCCCCATTCCCAACCCCATTTCCCAACCCCATTCTCCCCCATTTTTCCCCGATTTCCCCCCATTTCTCCCCCGTTCCCACCTGCATTTCTCTCTTTTTTCCCCCATTCCCACCCCCATTTCTCCCCCATTCCTAACTCCATTTCTCCCCCATTTCTGCCCCAATTTCCCCCCATTTCCACCCCATTCCCAACCCCATTTTTTCCCCCATTTCCCCCATTTCTCCCTCATTCCCAACCCCATTTCTCCCCCATTTTTCCCCCATTTCTTCCCCCATTCCTCCCCCACTTCTCCCCCATTCCCAACCGCATTTCTCCTCCTGATTTCCCCCCATTTATCCCCCAATTTCCCCCCATTTCTCCCCCATTCCTAACCCCATTTCTCCCCATTCCCACCCCCATTCCCACCTCCATTTTTCCCCCATTCCCACCCCATTTCTCCCCCATTTCTCCCTCGTTCCCACCCCCATTTCTCCCCCATTTTTCCTCCAATTTCTCCCCATTTCTCCCCATTCCTAAACCCCATTTCTTCCCCATTTCTCCCCCATTCCCAACCCCATTTCTCCCCATTCCCACCCCCATTTTTCCCCCAATTTCTCCCCATTTCTTCCCCATTCCCAACCCCATTTCTTCCCCATTTCTCCCCCATTCCCAACCCCATTTCTCCCCATTCCCACCCCCATTTTTCCCCCAATTTCTCCCCATTTCTTCCCCATTCCCAACCCCATTTCTTCCCCATTCCCACCCCATTTCTCCCCCATTTCTCCCTCGTTCCCACCCCCATTTCTCCCCATTCCCACCCCCATTTTTCCTCCAATTTCTCCCCATTTCTCCCCATTCCTAAACCCCATTTCTTCCCCATTTCTCCCCCATTTCTCCCCCATTTCTCCCTCGTTCCCACCCCCATTTCTCCCCATTCCCACCCCCATTTCTCCCCCATTTTTCCCCAATTTCCCCCCGCTTCTCCCCCATTTCTCCCCCTCTCTCCCCGCAGCCTTCGTCACGCTGCTGACGGCCGAGCAGGCTGCCTCGGCCGTGGAGCGGCTGCAGGGCCGCGCGCTGCGGCGGCGCCCGCTGCGCCTGCAGCTGCAGCCCAGCGAGGCCGTGCTCTGCGTGGCCAACCTGCCCCGCCTGCTGCGCCAGCCGCAGTTCCAGGAGCTGCTGCGGCCCTTCGGCAGCCTGGAGCGCTGCTTCCTGGTCTACAGCCCGGCCAGCGGCCACTCCAAGGGCTACGGCTTCGTGGAGTTCATGAAGAGGGAGGCGGCGGCGCGGGCGCGCTGCGAGCTGCAGGGCCGGCGCCTGGGCAGCCGGGAGCTGCAGGTGCATTGGGTGGATGCGGCGCAGCTCGGCCCCGAGCAGCTGCACTCGCGCTGCCTGTGCGTGGACAGGCTGCCCCGCGGCTTCTGCGACCTGCGGGCGCTGCGCGAGGTGTTCCAGAGGGTCTGTGAGCCCTCCTTCTGCCAGGTGGGGTTTGGGGTCTGGGGTTTGGGGTCTGGGGTTTGGGGTTTGGGGTTTGGGGGGTTTGGGGTCTGGGGTTTGGGGTTTGGGGGTTTTGGGGTCTGGGGTTTGGAGTTTCAGGGGGTTTTGGGGGGTTTGGGGTGAGGGAGAGCAGGGACAGGCTGCCCCGCGGCTTCTGCGACCTGCGGGCGCTGCGCGAGGTGTTCCAGAGGGTCTGTGAGCCTTCCTTCTGCCAGGTGGGGTTTGGGGTTTTGGGGGGTTTTGGGGGGTTTTGGGGTTTGGGGTTTGGGGGGTTTGGGGGGTTTGGGGTGAGGGAGAGCAGGGACAGGCTGCCCTGGGGCTTCTGTGTTCTGTGGGAGGTGTTCCAGAGGGTCTGTGAGCCTTCCTTCTGCCAGGTGGGGTCTGGGGTTTGGGGTTTTGGGGTCTGGGGTTTGGGGTTTGGGGTTTGGGGGGTTTGGGGTGAGGGAGAGCAGGGACAGGCTGCCCCGCGGCTTCTGCGACCTGCGGGCGCTGCGCGAGGTGTTCCAGAGGGTCTGTGAGCCCTCCTTCTGCCAGGTGGGGCCTGGGGATTGGGGTTTTGGGGAGTTTTGGTGGGTTTGGGGTGAGGGAGAGCAGGCACAGGCTGCCCCGCGGCTTCTGTGTCCTGTGGGAGGTGTTCCAGAGGGTCTGTGAGCCCTCCTTCTGCCAGGTGGGGTCTGGGCTTTGGGGTTTGGGGTTTTGGGGGGTTTGGGGTCTGGGGTTTGGGGTTTGGGGGGGTTTGGGGTGAGGGAGAGCAGGGACAGGCTGCCCCGCGGCTTCTGCGACCTGCGGGCGCTGCGCGAGGTGTTCCAGAGGGTCTGTGAGCCCTCCTTCTGCCAGGTGGGGTCTGGGGATTGGGGTTTTGGGGTCTGGGTCTGGGGGTTTGGGGTTTTGGGGGGTTTTGGGGTCTGGGGTTTGGGGTTTGGGGGGTTTGGGGTGAGGGAGAGCAGGGACAGGCTGCCCCGCAGCTTCTGCGACCTGCGGGCGCTGCGCGAGGTGTTCCAGAGGGTCTGTGAGCCCTCCTTCTGCCAGGTGGGGTCTGGGGTTTGGGGGTTTGGGGGGTTTTGGGGTCTGGGGTTTGGGGTTTGGGGGGTTTGGGGTGAGGGAGAGCAGGCACAGGCTGCCCCAGGGCTTCTGTGTCCTGTGGGAGGTGTTCCAGAGGGTCTGTGAGCCCTCCTGCCAGGTGGGTTTGGGGTTTTGGGCTCTGGGGTTTGGGGGGTTTGGGGTTTGGGTGTTTGTGCCCTCACTGACCCCCTGCTCACTGTCCCCCTGTCCTGTCCCCATTTGTCCCCTGCTGTCCCTGTCCTGTCCCATCACTGTCCCCCTGTCCTGCCCCTGTTTGTCCCTCCCTGTCCCCCGTTTGTCCCCTCACTGTCCTTCCTGTCCCTGTCCTGTCCCCTGCTTTCCCTCCTGTTCCCTCCTGCCCCCGTTTGTCCATTTGTCCCCTCTGTCCCCTCCTGTCCCCCTGTCCTGTCCCTGTTTGTCCCCTCCTGTCCCCCTGTCCTGTCCCTGTTTGTCCCCTCCTGTCCCCCTGTCCTGTCCATGTTTGTCCCCTTCCTGTCCCCATTTGTCCCCTCCCTGTCCCATCACTGTCCCCCTGTCCTGCCCCTGTTTTTCCCCTCTGTCCCCCTGTCCCCCTGTCCTCCTGTCCTGTCCCCCTGTCCTGTCCATCTGTCCTGTCCCCCTGTCCTGTCCCCCTGTCCCCCTGTCCTCCTGTCCTGTCCCCCTGTCCTGTCCATCTGTCCTGTCCCCCTGTCCTGTCCCCCTGTCCCCCTGTCCTGTCCCCCTCTCCCCTGTCCTGTCCCTCTGTCCCCTGTCCTGTTCCCCTGTCCTGTCCCCCTGTCCTGTCCCCTGTCCTGTTCCCCTGTCCTGTCCCCTGTCCTGTCCCCCTGTCCTGTCCCCTGTCCTGTCCCTCTGTCCCCCTGTCCTGTCCCCCTGTCCTGTCCCTCTGTCCTGTCCCCCTGTCCTGTCCCCCTGTCCTGTCCCCCTGTCCTGTCCCCTGTCCTGTCTCCCTGTCCCCCTGTCCTGTCCCCTGTCCTGTCCCCCTGTCCTGTCCCCTGTCCTGTCCCTCTGTCCCCCTGTCCTGTCCCTCTGTCCTGTCCCCCTGTCCTGTCCCCCTGTCCTGTCCCCCTGTCCTGTCCCCTGTCCTGTCTCCCTGTCCCCCTGTCCTGTCCCCTGTCCTGTCCCCTCTGTCCCCCTGTCCTGTCCCCCTGTCCTGTCCCCCTGTCCTGTCCCCCTGTCCTGTCCCCTCTGTCCCTCTGTCCTGTCCCTCTGTCCCCCTGTCCCCCTGTCCTGTCCCCCTGTCCCCCTGTCCCCTGTCCTGTCCCTCTGTCCATCTGTCCTGTCCCCCTGTCCTGTCCCCTGTCCTGTCCCTCTGTCCTGTCCCCTGTCCTGTCCCTCTGTCCCCCTGTCCTGTCCCCCTGTCCTGTCCCCTGTCCTGTCCCTCTGTCCCCCTGTCCCCTGTCCTGTCCCCCTGTCCTGTCCCCTGTCCTGTCCCCTGTCCTGTCCCTCCTGTCCCCGTTTGTCCCCCTGTCCTGTCCCCCTGTCCTGTCCCCTGTCCTGTCCCCCTGTCCTGTCCCCTGTCCTGTCCCTCTGTCCCCCTGTCCTGTCCCCCTGTCCTGTCCCTCTGTCCTGTCCCCCTGTCCTGTCCCCCTGTCCTGTCCCCCTGTCCTGTCCCCTGTCCTGTCTCCCTGTCCCCCTGTCCTGTCCCCTGTCCTGTCCCCTCTGTCCCCCTGTCCTGTCCCCCTGTCCTGTCCCCCTGTCCTGTCCCCCTGTCCTGTCCCCTCTGTCCCTCTGTCCTGTCCCTCTGTCCCCCTGTCCCCCTGTCCTGTCCCCCTGTCCCCCTGTCCCCTGTCCTGTCCCTCTGTCCATCTGTCCTGTCCCCCTGTCCTGTCCCCTGTCCTGTCCCCCTGTCCTGTCCCCTGTCCTGTCCCTCTGTCCCCCTGTCCTGTCCCCCTGTCCTGTCCCCTGTCCTGTCCCTCTGTCCCCCTGTCCCCTGTCCTGTCCCCTGTCCTGTCCCCTGTCCTGTCCCTCTGTCCCCCTGTCCTGTCCCGCTGTCCCCTCCTGTCCCTCTGTCCCCTCTGTCCCCCTGTCCTGTCCCCCTGTCCTGTCCCCTGTCCTGTCCCCTGTCCTGTCCCCTGTCCTGTCCCCCTGTCCTGTCCCCCTGTCCTGTCCCCTGTCCCCCTGTCCTGTCCCCCTGTCCCCCTGTCCTGTCCCCTCTGTCCTGTCCCCCTGTCCTGTCTCCCTGTCCCCTGTCCTGTCCCCTGTCCTGTCCCCTGTCCTGTCCCCTGTCCTGTCCCCCTGTCCCCCTGTCCCCCTGCCCTGTCCCCTGTCCTGTCCTGTCCCTCTGTCCGCAGCTGGCCGTGGGGCAGGACGGGCAGCCGCAGGGTTTCGCCGTGCTGGAGTTCCCGTCTCCGGAGGCGGCCGAGCGGGCGCAGGAGGCCACGGACGGGTTCCCGCTGGCCGGGCGGCACCTCCGGGTGTCCTTCTGCGCGCCCGGCGCCTCGGGGCCCTGCGCGCTGGCCGCGCTGCTGGCCGCGCGGGCCACGGTGAGCCTTCCTCCCCCGCTCCTCCTCCTCGGCCCCCCGGTGTCCTCATCGTCCTCGTTACCTTCATCGTTACCTTCATCAATATCTTCATCACTGTCTTCATTGTTCATCATTATCTTCATCATTATCTTCATCATTACCTTCATCAATATCTTCATCACTGTCTTCATTATCTTCATCGTTACCTTCATCGTTACCTTCATCAATATCTTCATCACTGTCTTCATTGTTCATCATTATCTTCATCGTTACCTTCATCAACATCTTCATCACTGTCTTCATTGTTCATCGTTATCTTCATCGTTACCTTCATCAATATTTTCATCACTGTCTTCATTGTTCATCGTTATCTTCATCGTTACCTTCATCATTACCTTCATCAATATCTTCATCACTGTCTTCATTATCTTCATCGTTATCTTCATCGTTACCTTCATCGTTACCATCATCAATATCTTCATCACTGTCTTCATTATCTTCATCGTTATCTTCATTGTTACCTTCATCAATATCTTCATCACTGTCTTCATTATCTTCATCGTTATCTTCATCGTTACCTTCATCGTTACCTTCATCAATATCTTCATCACTGTCTTCATTATCTTCATCGTTATCTTCATCGTTACCTTCATCAATATCTTCATCACTGTCTTCATTATCTTCATCGTTATCTTCATCGTTACCTTCATCAATATCTTCATCACTGTCTTCATTGTTCATCATTATCTTCATCGTTACCTTCATCAATATCTTCATCACTGTCTTCATTATCTTCATTGTTACCTTCATCGTTACCTTCATCAATATCTTCATCACTGTCTTCATTGTTCATCATTATCTTCATCGTTACCTTCATCAATATCTTCATCACTGTCTTCATTCATCATTATCTTCATCGTTACCTTCATCAATATCTTCATCACTGTCTTCATTGTTCATCGTTATCTTCATCGTTATCTTTAGCGTTACCTTCATGCTCATCCTCGTCATTGTTCTCATCCTCATAATTTCCTTCAGTCCTTATCTTCATCCTCATCTTCATCGTTATCTTTAACCTTAACCTTCTCCTCATCTTCATCCTCCTCCTCATCCTCATCCTCCTCCTCACCCTTCTGTTCCTGCTGCCTTGCCATGAGAATTTTGGGATCCTGCTGGGAGCACCCCGAATCCCAAATCCCAACCCCCAAATCCCAAACCCCGAATCCCAAATCCCAAACCTCAAATCCCAAACCCCAAATCCAAAACCCCAAATCCCAAACCCCAAATCCCAAATCCCAAACCCCGAATCCCAAATCCCAACCCCCAAATCCCAAACCCCGAATCCCAAACCCCAAATCCCAAACCCTAAACCCCGAATCCCAAACCCTGAATCCCAACCCCAAAATCCCAAACCCCAAATCCCAAACCCCAAACCCCGAATCCCAAACCCCAAATCCCAAACCCCAAATCCCAAACCCTGAATATCGAATCCCGAATCCCAAACCCCAAATCCCGAATCCCAAACCCCAAACCCCTGAATCCCAAACCCCGAATCCCAAACCCCGAATCCCAAACCCCAAATCCCGAATCCCAAACCCCGAATCCCGAATCCCAAACCCCGAATCCCAAATCCCAAACCCCGAATCCCAAACCCTAAACCCCGAATCCCAAACCCCAAACCCCTGAATCCCAAACTCCAAATCCCCAACCCCAAATCCTGAATCCCAAACCCCAAATCCCAAACCCTGAATCCCAAACTCCAAATCCCAAACCCTGAATCCCAAACTCCAAATCCCCAACCCCAAATCCTGAATCCCAAACCCCAAATCCCGAATCCCCAAATCCCAAACCCCAAATCCCGAATCCCAGCCACTTTTTGCCCTAAAATGTGGCTTTTTTCCCCCTAAAATGTCACGTTTTTCCCCGCTTTTTCCCCTAAAATGTTGATTTTTTTTTCCCTAAAATGTCACTTTTTTCCCTAAAATGTCTTTTTTCCCCATTTTTCCCAAACCCGTGGCTTTTCGCCCCGTTCCAGGCGCTGAACCGCGGCAAGGGGCTGCTCCCGGAGCCCAACATCCTCCAGCTGCTGGGCAGCCCCGCCTCGCTCCCGCTGCTGCTGCGCCCCCTGCTCCAGGGCGCCAAGCAGGGTAATCTGGGCAAATTTGGGCGGATTTCGGGCGTTTTGGGCAATTTGGGGCGAATTCCCCCCGTTTCCCTCTTTTCCCGCAGGAATTCTGGGCGCCGCTCCCCCGCTGCCGCCGGCGCCGGCGCTGCTGCGGCTGGCGCTGCACGGCCGGGCTCAGGTGGGCTCAAATTCCCAAATTTCCCCCCAAATTCCGCTCCTCCCACCCAAAAATGGAATTTTGGGATTTTTCCTCACGGATAATCTGCTTTATTTTGGGGGGAAATGGCGTTTTTTCGCTGATTTAGCTGTCATTTTTCCTCGCAGAAACCGGGAATTTTGGGCGATTCCCCGCTGAGCTCCCTGGTTCAGCCCCCCGGGAAGATCCTGGGGGACATTCCGGCGGGTAAATCCAAAAATTTGGGGGGAAAACGGGAAAATTTGGGTGGGAAAATGGGGATTTGGGTGGGAAAAGGGAAATTTCTGTGGGGAAAATGGGAAAATTTGGGTGGGAAAAGGGAAATTTGGGTGGGAAAAGCTGAATTTGGGTGGGAAAAGGGAAATTTCTGTGGGAAAAGGGAAAATTGAGTGGAAAAGAGGAAATTTGTGGGGGAAAAGAGAAATTTGGGTGAGAAACAGAAAATTGGGGTGGGAAAAGGGAAATTTCTGTGGGAAAAGCTGAATTTGGGTGGGAAAAGGGAAATTTGGGTGGGAAAAGCTGAATTTGGGTGGGAAAAGGGAAATTTGGGTGGGAAAAGCTGAATTTGGGTGGGAAAAGGGAAATTTCTGTGGGAAAAGGGAAATTTTGGTGGGAAAAGGGGAAATTTGGGTGGGAAAAGGGAAATTTGGGTGGGGAAAGGGAAATTTCTGTGGGGAAAGGGAAAATTTGGGTGGGAAAAGCTGAATTTGGGTGGGAAAAGGGAAAATTTGGGTGGAAAACAGGAAATTTGGGTGGGAAAAGGGGGATTTTTTGTCCTCCCACCCCACTTTTTTTCCCCGTTTTTTTGTCTCTTTTCCCAATTTTCCCCTTTTCCTCCCCGCTCTCACATCCCCCCAAAATTTCATTTTTTGGGAATGGCTGCCAGGTTTCATTTTTTGGGAGCCTTTTCCCAAATTTGGGCTCTTTTCCAGGTGTGGACGTGGCCCACGGGACCCCCCCGGGCCTGGGGGTCCTCCCAAAATCCATCCCAAAATCCATCCCAAAATCCATCCCAAAATCCATCCCCAAATCCCAGCAGGGCGAGAGCAGAGCCCCCACGGTGAGCAACCCCCAGCCCCAAATCACCCCAAAAATCCCAGGTGGGACCCCCAAAAAATCAGAAAAATCCAGGGCGGGACCCCCAAAAAATCCAGGGTGGGACCCCCAAAAAATCAGAAAAATCCAGGGCGGGACCCCCAAAAAATCCAGGGTGGGACCCCCAAAAAATCAGAAAAATCCAGGGCGGGACCCCCAAAAAATCCAGGGTGGGACCCCCCCAAGAAGTCCAGGGTGGGATTTCCAAAATTTTGGGATGGGATCCCAAAAATCCAGGATGGGATTCCCAAAAAATCCAGGGTGAGACCCCCAAAAATTCAGAAAAATCCAGGGCAGGCCCCCCAAAAATCCAGGGTGGAACCCCCAAAAAGTCCAGGGTGGGATTTCCAAAATTTTGGGATGGGATCCCCAAAAAATCCAGGGTGGTGAGACCCCCAAAAATTCAGAAAAATCCAGGGCAGGCCCCCCAAAAATCTAGGGTGGAACCCCCAAAAATCCAGGGTGGGATTTCCAAAATGTTGGGATGGGATCCCCAAAAATCCAGGATGGGATTCCCAAAATAATCTGGGATGGCACCCCCAAAATATCCAGGGTGGAACCCCCAAAAATCGAGGGTGGGATTTCCAAAATTTTGGGATGGGATCCCAAAAAATCTGGGATGGGATACCCAAAATAATCTGGGATGGGACCCCCAAAAATCCAGGGTGGGATTTCCAAAATTTAGGGATGGGATCCCAAAAAATCCGGGATGGGACCCCAAAAACCCCTCGGGGACCCCCCTGAGCCCCCCAAATTCCCCGCAGGTCTCTCTGCTGGGGGAGCCCCCCAAAAATTGGAGGATCCCCCTCAATCCCTACCTGAACCTGCAGAGCCTCCTGCCCGCGCCCGGTGAGTCCCCAAAATTCACTTTTTTTGCGCTTTTTTCCCCCCAAAATTGCCCTTTTTTCCCCCAGAAATTTCCCTTGTTATGGGCAGATTTCCCTCTTTTAAACCAGGCCCATCGTTTTATTTTATTTTATTTTATTTTATGTTATTTTATTTTATGTTATTTTATTTTATTTTATTATATTATATTATATTATATTATATTATATTATATTATATTATATTATATTATATTATATTATATTTTTTTAAAAATTTTATTTTTATTTTGTTTATTTTATTTTATTTTATTTTATTTTATTATTTTAATTTTGATTAATTAATTTTTTAAATTTTATTTTATTTTTTATTGTATTATTTTATTTTATTTTATCTTTATTTTATTTTACTTTATTTTATTTTGCTGTAATTTTTTTTATTTTATTTACTTACTTTATTTTTTTAATTTCATTTTAAATTTTTTTAAATTTTATTTTTAAATTTTTATTGTAATTGAATTGAATTGAATTGATTTTTATTTTATTTTATTTTATTTTATTTTATTTTATTTTATTATTTAATTTATTTTATTTTATATTTTATTTCATTTTAAACATTTTTTGGTTTATATTTCATTTTATTTTTAAATGTTTATTTTATTTTATTATTTTATTTTTTATTTTATTATATTTTACTATGTTTTACATTGTTTTATATTTTATTTTATTTTATTTTATTTTATTTTATTTTATTTTATTTTATTTTATTTTATTTTATTTATTTCAGGCAAGGCCTTTAAGCTGAACCCTGGGGTTTTGGGCCCCCCCCCGCCCGCCGCCGAATTCCCGGTGAGGGGAAATTTGGGGTTAAAATTTGGAATTTTTTCACAATTTTAAATTCAGGATAAAACCCTCAAATTCTGCTTTTTTACCCAATTATTTTTTTTTAGGCAATCCCCAAAAAAACTGGGGTTTTGGGTTTTTTTTGGAGGAAATTTGGGATTTTTGTGTTAAATTTGGGATTTTTTGGGGGGTGTTTTTGGGACAATTTGGGATTTGGGTTTGTTTGGTTTTTTTAGGAAAATTTGGGATTTTTTGTGGGGGAAACTTGGGATTTTTGGAGGGGTGTTTTTGGGAAAATTTTGGATTTTTGAGGTTTTTTGGGGGGGGAGGCTTGAGATTTTATGGGTTTTTTTGGGGGGAAATTTGGGGTTTTGGGGAGAAATTTGGTGTTTTGGAATTCTTTGTTGGATACATTTGGGACTTTTGGGTTTTTGGGGGGAAATTTGGGATTTTTGGTCTTTTTTTTTTGTGAAATCTTGGTTGTTTTGGGGAAATTTGGGATTTTTGGGGTTCTTTATATGGGAAGTTTTGGATTTTTGGTTGGGTTTTTTGGGGAAATTTGGGATTTTGGGGCTTTTTTTTGGTGAAATCTTGGATCTTTTGGTTTTTTTGGGGGGAAATTTGAGATTTTTGGGCTTTTTTTTCAGGGAAGTTTTGGATTCTTGGTTGGTTTTTTTTGGTGAAATTTGGGATTTTTGGGGGTTTTTTTGGTGAAATCTTGGATCTTTTGGGGGTTTATGGGGGAAATTTGAGATTTTTGGGCTTTTTTTTCAGGGAAATTTTGGATTTCTGGTTGTTTTTTGGGGAAATTGGGATTTTTGGAGGGGTTTTTTTTGGTGAAATTTGGGATTTTGGTTTTTTTTGGGGTTTCCAGCTGCCTGTGCTCCCCTTGCAGGTCTCCTCCTCCTCCTCGGGGTTGGACAGGGGGGCTTTGGGACCCCCAATTCCCCCTTTTTTCTCAGGATCCCCAAATTCCTGCTTCGCCTCCGGCCTCCGGGCCGGCCTCAGGCAGAGCCAGCTCAGCAAGGTCAGCGCCCTTTTCCCCCAAATCCCAAAAAAAGCTTTAAAATCCCATTAAAATCCCCAAAAACGCCTTAAAATCCCATTAAAATCCCATTAAAATCCCCAAAAACGCCTTAAAATCCCATTAAAATCCCATTAAAATCCCCAAAAACGCCTTAAAATCCCATTAAAATCCCATTAAAATCCCGAAAAAAGCTTTAAAATCCCATTAAAATCCCATTAAAATCCCGAAAAACGCCTTAAAATCCCATTGAAACCCCTTAAAATCCATTAAAATCCCCATAAAATCACATTAAAACCCCTTAAAATCTCCTTTAAATCCCCATAAAATCTCTTTAAAACCCCTTATATTCTCCTTAAAACCTCCTTAAAACCTCCTTAAAATCTCCTTAAAACCCCTTAAAATCCTCTTAAAAAGTCTCCTTAAAGCCACTTAAGACCTCCTTAAAATCCCCTTAAAAATCTCCTTAAAACCCCCTAAAATCCCTAAAACATCCTTTCAAATCCCCTAAAACCTCCTAAAACCCCTTAAATATCCCTTTAAAACCCGTTTAAACCCCTTAAAACCCCCTAAAATCCCTTAAATATCCTTTTAAAACCGCATAACATCCCTTAAAGTCCCCTAAAACCCCCTAAAATCCCTTAAACATCCTTTAAAATCCCCTAAAAACCCCTAAAATCCCTTAAATATCCTTCCAAACCCCCTAAAATCCCTTAAATATGTTTTCAAATCCCCTAAAATCCTTAAAATATCTCTTTAAAATCCCCTAAAACCCCCTAAAATCCCTTAAACATCCTTTCAAATCCCTTAAAATCCCTTACATATCCTTTAAAATCCCCTAAAATCCTTAAAATATCCCTTTTAAACCCCCTAAACCCCCCTAAACTCCCTTAAATATCCTTTCAAACCCCCTAAAACCCCTTCAATATCCTTTCAAATCCCCTAAAATCCTTTAAATATCCCTTTAAAATCCCCTAAACCCCCCTAAACTCCCTTAAATATCCTTTCAAACCCCCTAAAACCCCTTCAATATCCTTTAAAATCCCCTAAAATCCTTTAAAATCCCCTAAAACCCCCTAAAATCCCTTAAATATCCTTTCAAACTCCCTAAAATCCCTTAAATATCCCTTTGAAATCCCCTAAAATCCCTTCAATACCCTTGCAAACCCCCTAAAATCCTTTAAATATCCTTTCAAATCCCCTAAAATCCCTTAAATACCCTTTCAAACCCCCTAAAATCCCTTCAATATCCTTTCAAACCCCCTAAAATCCTTTAAATATCCTTTCAAACCCCCTAAAATCCCTTCAATACCCTTTCAAACCCCCTAAAATCCCTTAAATATCTCTTCAAACCCCCTAAAATCCCTTAAATATCCTTTCAAACCCCCTAAAATCCCTTAAATACCCTTCCAAACCCCCTAAAATCCTTTAAATATCCTTTCAAACCCCCTAAAATCCCTTAAACACCCTTTCAAACCCCCTAAAATTTTTAAAATATCCTTTCAAATCCCCTAAAATCCCTTAAATACCCTTTCAAACCCCCTAAAATTTTTAAAATATCCCTTCAATATCCTTCCAAACCCCCTAAAACCCCTTCAGGGCCCATTTTCATCCTTTTATTTCTCCCGTTTTCCCGCAGGCCGTCGCCGTCGCCCCGAGCTCCGACTCCATCCTCGCCTTGGCACCCCCGCACTCCCACCCCAAGGTACCAAACACCCCAAAAACCCCCAAAAAAACCCAAAATCCCCCAAAAAAGCCAGAGCTGATGGGAGCTCCCGTTGCAGACGCCCCTGGGCCACAAGCGGGGCTCGTCGCCGCTGCTGCCCGAGCCCGAGCCCAGCCCCGAGGGCTCCTACGTGGGGCAGCACTCGCAGGGCCTGGGCGGCCACTACGCCGACTCCTACCTGAAGAGAAAAAGGAGATTTTAGTGGGGGAAAAGGGGAAAAAAAGTACAAAACAACCCCAAAAAAATCCTACTAAAAATTCCCCAAAAAATCCCCAAAAATTCAAAAAAATTCCAAAAAATCCCATCAAAAAATCCCCCAAAACCCCCTGGGCGGCCACTACGCCGACTCCTACCTGAAGAGAAAAAGGAGATTTTAGTGGGGGAAAAGGGGAAAAAAAGTACAAAACAACCCCAAAAAAATCCCACCCAAAAATCCCCAAAAATTCAAAAAAAATCCCCAAAAAATCCCATCAAAAAATCCCCCAAAACCCCCTGGGCGGCCACTACGCCGACTCCTACCTGAGGAGAAAAAGGAGATTTTAGTGGGGGAAAAGGGAAAAAAAGTACAAAACAACCCCAAAAAAATCCCACCCAAAAATCCCCAAAAAATCCCCAAAAATTCAAAAAAAATCCCCCCAAAAACCCCTGGGCGGCCACTACGCCGACTCCTACCTGAAGAGAAAAAGGAGATTTTAGTGGGGGAAAAGGGGAAAAAAAGTACAAAACAACCCCAAAAAAATCCCACCCAAAAATCCCCAAAAAATCCCCAAAAATTCAAAAAAAATCCCCAAAAACCCCTGGGCGGCCACTACGCCGACTCCTACCTGAAGAGAAAAAGGAGATTTTAGTGGGGGAAAAGGGGAAAAAAAGTACAAAACAACCCCAAAAAAATCCCACCCAAAAATCCCCAAAAATTCAAAAAAAATCCCCAAAAAATCCCATCAAAAAATCCCCAAAAACCCCTGGGCGGCCACTACGCCGACTCCTACCTGAAGAGAAAAAGGAGATTTTAGTGGGGGAAAAGGGGAAAAAAAGTACAAAACAACCCCAAAAAAATCCTACTAAAAATTCCCCAAAAAATCCCCAAAAATTCAAAAAAATTCCAAAAAATCCCATCAAAAAATGCCCCAAAAATCCCTGGGGTGCCACTACGCCGACTCCTACCTGAAGAGAAAAAGGAGATTTTAGTGGGGGAAAAGGGGAAAAAAAGTACAAAACAACCCCAAAAAAATCCCACCCAAAAATCCCCAAAAATTCAAAAAAAATCCCCAAAAAATCCCATCAAAAAATCCCCAAAAACCCCTGGGCGGCCACTACGCCGACTCCTACCTGAAGAGAAAAAGGAGATTTTAGTGGGGGAAAAGGGGAAAAAAAGTACAAAACAACCCCAAAAAAATCCTACTAAAAATTCCCCAAAAAATCCCCAAAAATTCAAAAAAATTCCAAAAAATCCCATCAAAAAATGCCCCAAAAATCCCTGGGGTGCCACTACGCCGACTCCTACCTGAAGAGAAAAAGGAGATTTTAGTGGGGGAAAAGGGGAAAAAAAGTACAAAACAACCCCAAAAAAATCCCACCCAAAAATCCCCAAAAATTCAAAAAAAATCCCCAAAAAATCCCATCAAAAAATCCCCAAAAACCCCTGGGCGGCCACTACGCCGACTCCTACCTGAAGAGAAAAAGGAGATTTTAGTGGGGGAAAAGGGGAAAAAAAGTACAAAACAACCCCAAAAAAATCCTACTAAAAATTCCCCAAAAAATCCCCAAAAATTCAAAAAAAATCCCAAAAAATCCCCCCAAAACCCCTGGGCGGCCACTACGCCGACTCCTACCTGAAGAGAAAAAGGAGATTTTAGTGGGGGAAAAGGGAAAAAAAGTACAAAACAACCCCAAAAAAATCCCACCCAAAAATCCCCCAAAAAATCCCCAAAAATTGAAAAAAATTCCAAAAAATCCCATCAAAAAATCCCCCCAAAATCCCTGGGCGGCCACTACGCCGACTTCTACCTGAAGAGAAAAAGGAGATTTTAGTGGGGGAAAAGGGGAAAAAAAGTACAAAACAACCCCAAAAAAATCCCACCCAAAAATCCCCAAAAAATCCCCAAAAATTCAAAAAAAATCCCAAAAAATCCCCCCAAAACCCCTGGGCGGCCACTACGCCGACTCCTACCTGAAGAGAAAAAGGAGATTTTAGTGGGGGAAAAGGGGAAAAAAAGTACAAAACAACCCCAAAAAAATCCCACCCAAAAATCCCAAAAAAATCCCAAAAAATGCCCCAAAAACCCCTGGGCGGCCACTACGCCGACTCCTACCTGAAGAGAAAAAGGAGATTTTAGTGGGGGAAAAGGAAAAACAACAAGAACGAAAACCCCAAAAAAAATTGTACAAAAAAATACCCAAAAATTAAAAAAAAATCCCAAAAAATCCCCCCAAAAAATCCCCCCAAAAAATCCCCCAAAAAAATCCCCAAAATTAAAAAATATCTTGCAAAAGAACCCAAAAAATCCCAGAAAATTTTTTTCAAAATCCCCAAAAAGTCCCAAAAACATCCAGAAAATTAAAAAAAATCCAACCAAAAAATCCCCCAAAATTCCACAAAATTCCAAAAAAATCCCACCAAAAAATCCCAACCAATTCAAAAAAAATTCCCAAAAAAACCCCAAAAAATCCCAAAACACCCAGAAAACTAAAAAAAAAAAAATCCAACCGAAAGGTCCCTAAAAATCCCACAAAAAACCCAAAAAATCCCACCAAAAAACCCCAAAAAATTTTTAAAAACCCACCAAAAAACACCCAAAAATCCCCAAAAAACCCCACTCAAAAGCCTCCAAAAAAAAAACCCCAATTTTTTTTAAAAACCAAAAAAACCCCAAAAAATTCCAAAAATACCCAGAAAAATAAAAAAAGATCCAACCAAAAAGTCCCAAAAAATCCCACAAAAATTCCACAAAAAATCAAAAAAATGCCCCCCAACAATTCCAAAAAAATCCCACAAAAAAAACCCAAAAAATCCCATCAAAAAATTAAAAAAAAATCACAAAAAAATCCCACAAAAAAACCCCAGAAAATTCCAAAAAACACAACCAAAAAATCCCCACAAAAAACCCAAAGCCACCCCAAAAATTTAAAAAATACCCCAAAAATTCCCCACTCAAAAACCTGAAAAAAATCCCCAAAAAAACCCATAAACGTCAAAAAAAATCCAACAAAAAATCCCCCCCAAAACACCCAAAAAACTCCCAAAGAAAACCCACAAAAAATAGCCAAAAAGCCCCCCCAAAAAAAACCCAAAAAAACCGAAAAACACCCAAAAAAATCCAAAAATCAACCCAAAAATACAAAAAAAATGCAAAAAAAAATCTCAAAAGAAACCCCAAAAAATCCCACGGAAAAAAAAAATCTTCCCCAAAAAATGCCCCCAAAAATACCAGAAAATCCCAAAATATCCCAGAAAAAAATCCCAAAAAAAAATATGTTTTTTTTGTTTAAGTTCCTTTTTTGGTTTTTTTGGGTTTTTTTTTGGTTTTTTGGGTTTTTTTGTACATTTTTTTTAGGAATTTTTTTGGAATTTTTTTTTTTTGTCTTTTTTGGGGGATTTTTTTTTACTTTTCTTGGGATTTTTTGGGGGTTTTTTAAGTTTTTCTGAGGCCGTTTTAAGATTTCCGACACCCCTTAAAAATCTGATGAAAAAATTTCAATTTTGGGGGATTTTTTGCCATTTTATTTTCAATTTTCTGCCTCCCCCTCCCCAGAGCAGCCCCTGGAGCTCCCCAGATTCGCTCCCTGCCTTAACTGCTGCTTTTGGGGAGAAATTCCCTTTTTTTCCCCCATTTTTTCCCAATTTTGGGGTTAATTTTTGGGTGAAATTCTCAATTTTTTGGGGATTTTCCCCTTTTATTTTTTGGGGTCCAATCCCTCTTTTTAAACATTTCACTGCTTGGCTTTTTTTGCTGTTTTCTTTTAATTTTTTAATATTTTAATTTTTTATTTTGGGGTAAAATTGACTTTTAACTTTTTTCTTTTTTTTTTTTAATTCACCAAATTTTCCTTCTTTCTCCTGGTTTTTTCTTTTTTAGTTTTTTTAGGACAATTTTCCCGAATTTCAGGTGTTTTCCTCTTTTTGCTGTCAGGGGAATTTTGGGGGGGTCCGTGTCCCCCCCACCCCCTTCCCTCCCCTCAACCCCCCCAAAAATAAAATTTTATTTATATTTCTCCTTTTTTTGGGTTATTTCAGCCTGGTTTCATTATTTCTTCCCAAAATTCCCCAATTTCCCCCCAAATTTCCCTAATTTCCCCCCAAATTTCCCCAATTTCCTCCCAAAAATTCCAGTTTCCTCCCAAATTCCCAAAATTCCTCAATTTCTTCCCCAAATTCCCCAATTTCCTCCCAAAATCCTCTAAATTTTTTCCCAAAAATCTCCAATTTCCCCCACAAAATTCCCAATTTCCTCACAAATTTCCCCACAGAATTCCCGAATTTCTTCCCAATTTCCTTCCAAAATCCCCCTATTTCCCCCAAAATTCAAAAAAATCCCCAATTTCCTCCCAAAATTCCCAGATTTCCCCACAAAATCCCCCAATTTCCTCCCAAAATCCCCCCATTTCCCCCCAAAAATTCCCAATTTCCTCACAAATTTCCCCACAGAATTCCCCAATTTCCTCCCAAAATCCCTTAATTTTTTCCCAAAACTCACCAATTTCCTCCCAAAATCCCACAATTTTCCCTCAAAATTCCCAAAAAATCCCCAATTTCCCCCCAAAAATCCCCAATTTCCCCCCAAAAATCCCCAATTTTCCCCCCAAAATTCCAAATTTCCCCCCAAAATTCCCCAATTTCCCCTCAGAATTCCCCAATTTCCTCCCAAATTCCCAAATTTCCCCACAGAATCCCCCAATTTCCTTCCAAAATCCCACAATTTTCGCTCAAAATTTAAAAAAATCCTTAATTTCTCCCCAAAAATCCCCAATTTCCCCCCAAAAATCCCCAATTTCCCGCCAAATTCGCGGCCGGGCTTTTCGCGCCCAGCGGAGGCCCCGCCCACTCCCTCCCTGGCCCCGCCCACTCTCCCCGGCCCCGCTCACTCCCTCCCTGGCCCCGCCCACTCCCTCTATGGCCACGCCCACTCCCTCCCTGGCCCGCCCCTCTCCCCGCGGGCGGTCACGTGGCGCGGTCACGTGGCGCCCAACATGGCGGCGCCCATGGCGGCGAGCGGCGGCTCCGTGACGCGGCGGCTCCTCCGCGGCTTCTCCCGCGGCCTCAGCGGCGGCGGCGCCGCGGCCGAGCAGCCCGAGGCCGCCGTGTGAGTCCCGGCAACTCCCTCGCGGCGCGGCGGAACCGGAGCGAGTCCCGGCGCTGAGCCCGCCGCGGCCTTTCCCTCCCGCTTTCCGCAGGGTTAACGTCGTGTTCGTGGACCGGGAGGGGCGGGAGGTGCCGGTGCGCGGCAGAGTCGGTGACAACGTGCTGCACCTGGCGCAGCGGCACGGGCTGGAGCTGGAGGGTCGGTACCGGCACCGGGAACGGGAGTGGGGAAGCGCGCTCGGGGCTCCGGGAGGCTCCCGGTACCGACAGAGCGCTCCCGGGACGGGGCCGGTGCTCCGCGGGGGTCTCGGTGCTGACAGCGCTTGGGGGGTGTCCCGGTGTTACCGAGGCGTTCCTGGGGGTGTCCCGGTGTTACCGGGGCGTTCCCGGTGCTAACGGCGCTCCCGGGGGTGTCCAGGGGCGTTCCCGGGGCTGTCCCGCTGTTCTCGGGGCGTTCCCGAGGCCTGTCCCGGTACTAACGGCGGCTCCCGTGGGGCTGTCCCGGTGTTCCCGTCTCTCTCCCGGTGTTCCCGGTACTCTCCCGTTATTCCCGGTATTCCCGGGGCTTTACCGGTGCTCTCCCGGTGTTCCCGGTACTCTCCCGGCTCTCTCCCCGTGCTATCGGCGCTCCCGTGAGGCTGTCCCGGTATTTCCAGGGCTTTACCGGCTCTCTCCCGGTACTCCCGGCTCTCTCCCGCTATTCCCGGTATTACCGGCGCTCTCTCCCGGTGCTCTCGCGGTATTCCCAATACTCTCCCGGTACTCCCAGTGTTACCGTCGCTCTCTCCCGGCTCTCTCCCGCTATTCCCGGTATTACCGGCGCTCTCTCCCGGTGCTCTCGCGGTATTCCCAATACTCTCCCGGTACTCCCGGTGTTACCGGCGCTCTCTCCCGGCTCTCTCCCGCTATTCCCGGTATTACCGGCGCCCTCTCCTGGTAGTTTCCCGGTATTCCCGGTACTCTCCCCGTACTCTCCCGGTACTCCCGCTATTCCCGGCTCTCTCCTGGTATTACCGGCTCCCTCTGCCGGTGCTCTCCCGCTGTTCCCGCTATTCCCGGCTCTCTCCCGGTGCTATCGGCGCTCCCGTGGGGCTGTCCCGGTGTTCCCGGGGCTTTACCGGCTCTCTCCCGGTGTTCCCGGTGCCCTCCCGGTACTCCCGGCATTACCGTGGCTCTCTCCCGGTGTTCCCGGTGCTCTCCCGGTATTCCCGGTATTCCCGTTGTTCTCTCCGGTCCCGCAGGCGCCTGCGAGGCGTCCCTGGCCTGCTCCACGTGCCACGTTTACATCAGCGAGCCCCACCTGGAGCGGCTCCCGGCGCCCGACGAGCGGTGAGGGACCCCCGGGAACCCCCCGGGACACCCCCAAACCCCCCGGGACACCCCCAAACCCCCCGGGAACCCCCCGGGAACCCCCGGTAAGCCCCGGTAACCCCGCAGGGAGGAGGATCTGCTGGACCAGGCGCCGCTGCTGCGGGAGAACTCGCGCCTGGGCTGCCAGCTGTGCCCGAGCCCTCAAAACCACCTGAGCCCCCCAAAACCCCCCGGGACACCCCCAAACCCCCGGTAACCCCCGGTAATCCCCGGTAACCCCCGGTAACCCCGGTAATCCCGTAGGGAGGAGGATCTGCTGGACCAGGCGCCGCTGCTGCGGGAGAACTCGCGCCTGGGCTGCCAGCTGTGCCCGAGCCCTCAAAACCACCTGAGCCCCCCAAAACCCCCCGGGACACCCCCAAACCCCCCGGGAACCCCCCGGGAACCCCCCGGTAACCCCCGGTAAGCCCGGTAAACCCCGGTAATCCCGTAGGGAGGAGGATCTGCTGGACCAGGCGCCGCTGCTGCGGGAGAACTCGCGCCTGGGCTGCCAGCTGTGCCCGAGCCCCCAAACCCCCTGAGCCCCCCAAAACCCCCCCGGGACACCCCCAAACCCCCCGGTAACCCCCGGGAACCCCCGGTAACCCCGGTAATCCCGTAGGGAGGAGGATCTGCTGGACCAGGCGCCGCTGCTGCGGGAGAACTCGCGCCTGGGCTGCCAGCTGTGCCTGAGCCCCCAAACCCCCTGTGACCCCCAAACCCCCCGGGACACCCCCAAACCCCCGGTAACCCCCGGTAACCCCGGTAACCCCCGGTAACCCCGGTAATCCCGTAGGGAGGAGGATCTGCTGGACCAGGCGCCGCTGCTGCGGGAGAACTCGCGCCTGGGCTGCCAGCTGTGCCTGAGCCCCCAAACCCCCTGAGCCCCCCAAAACCCCCCCGGGACACCCCCAAACCCCCCGGGACACCCCCAAACCCCCCGGTAACCCCCGGGAACCCCCGGTAATCCCCGGTAATCCCGTAGGGAGGAGGATCTGCTGGACCAGGCGCCGCTGCTGCGGGAGAACTCGCGCCTGGGCTGCCAGCTGTGCCTGAGCCCGGCCATGGAGGGGGCGCGCATCGCCCTGCCCCGCCTGACGCGCAACTTCTACGTGGACGGGCACACCCCCAAACCCCACTGACACCCCAAAATTGTACTGGGATACCCCAAAATATACTGGGATACCCCAAAATATACTGAGATACCCCAAAATACACTGAGATACCCCAAAATTATACTGGGATACCCCAAATATACTGAGATACCCCCAAACCACACTGACACCCCAAAATATACTGGGATACCCCAAAATATACTGGGATACCCTGAAATTATACTGGGATACCCCAAAATATACTGGGATACCCCAAAATATACTGGGATACCCCAAAATTATACTGGGATACCCCGAAATACACTGAGATACCCCCAAACCCCACTGACACCCCAAAATATACTGGGATACCCCAAAATACACTGAGATACCCCCAAACCACACTGACACCCCAAAATGATACTGGGATACCCCAAAATTATACCGGGATACCCCAAAATACACTGAGATACCCCCAAACCCCACTGACACCCCAAAATATACTGGGATACCCCAAAATATACTGAGATACCCCCAAACCACACTGACACCCCAAAATTATACCGGGATACCCCAAAATTATACCGGGATACCCCAAAATTATACTGGGATACCCCAAAATATACTGAGATACCCCGAAATACACGGAGATACCCCAAAACCACACTGACACCCCAAATCCTGACACCTCCAAACCACACTGACACCCCAAAATTATACCGGGATACCCCAAAATTATACTGGGATACCCCAAAATACACTGACACCCCAAATCCTGACACCCCGAAACCCCACTGACACCCCAAAATTATACTGGGATACCCCAAAATATACTGAGATACCCCCAAACCACACTGACACCCCAAATCCTGACACCCCTAAACCACACTGACACCCCAAAATGATACTGGGATACCCCAAAATATACTGAGATACCCCGAAATACACTGACACCCCAAATCCTGACACCTCCAAACCACGCTGACACCCCAAAATATACTGAGATACCCCGAAATACACTGAGATACCCCTAAATACACTGACACCCCAAATCCTGACACCCCAAAACCCCGCTGAACCCCAAAATACACTGAGATACCCCAAAATACACTGAGATACCCCGAAACCGCACTGACACCCCAAAATCCTATCCCGACACCCAGAAACCCCAGACACCCCAAAATCCTGACACCCCCAAACCCCACTGACACCCTAAATCCTGACACCCCGAAATTACACTGAACCCCAAAATATACTGACACCCCAAAATATACTGACACCCCAAATTGTACTGAGATACCCCAAAACCACACTGACACCCCAAATCCTGACACCCCAAATTATACTGACACCCCGAAATCCTATCCCGACACCCCCAAACCACACGGAACCCCTTGGGGGACCCCCCCTCAAAAATCGATTCGGGTCCCCCCAAATTCCCCCCGGGAGGGGGGAGGGACAGGGCGACCCCCGCCAGCCCCCCAAAAAAATCCCGGGGTTCGGATTGGGTAACGAGCCCCGGGTCATTAATGAGGGACCCATCGCTAATTGGGCACCCTTGGGTGCTGCTCGGGGTCCTGCGGGTGTCCGGTGGCACCGGGGGGGTCTCGGTGACACTGGGGGGGGTCGGTGACACCGGGGGGGGGCTCGGTGACACCGGGGGGATTCTGGGGGGGGGGTCGGTGACACCGGGGGGGTCTCGGTGACACCGGGGGGGATTCTGGGGGGGGTTGGTGACACCGGGAGGGGTCGGTGACACCGGGAGGGGTTGGTGGCACCGGGGGGGTTTTGGGGGGTCTCGGTGACACCGGGGGGTGTCGGTAACACCGGGGGGCTCCAGGGGAGCAGATTCGGGGCCAGCTCGGTGGTGACGCCCCCCGGCACCGGGGCCGTTTATTTTGGGGGGGGGTCGCTCCCCGCCCCGGGAGGAACCGGCCCCGCGACCCCCGGAGCGCCCGGCCCCGAGCGGCGGCTCCCAAATCCCTCAGATCGCCCCAAAACCCCCCAAAAAACCCCTGGGGGGTGGGGGGGGAACTTTGGGGACCCCAAAACCCCACGGGGATGGTCCCGGTCCTGGTCCCGGTCCCGGTCCCGACTGCTCGATCCGGATGCCAAAATCCTCCCCGCGGTTGTGCCGGTACCACCGGGCACCTCCAGAGGAACGTCCTGGCACTGCCGAGTGCCCAAAATCCCCCCAAAATCCCCCGGGCCCGGGGGTTTGGGGTTCGGGGAGCACGGGAGGATCGGTGCCGGTCCCGGTGCCGGTGGCCGTGCCGGTCACGGCTGCGCCAGGCGGATCCCGAAGCCCTCGGCGCCGGTGGCGGTCCCGGTCCCGATGCTGGTCCCGGTCCCGGTGCCGGTCACGGCTGCGCCAGGTGGATCCCGAAGCCCTCGGTGCCGGTGCCGGTGCCGGTCCCGGTCCTGGTGCCGGTCACGGCTGCGCCAGGCAGATCCTGAAGCCCTCGGAGCCAGTGCCGGTGCCGGTGCCGGTGCTGGTCCCGGTCCCGGTGCCGGTCACGGCTGCGCCAGGTGGATCCCGAAGCCCTCGGTGCCGGTGCCGGTCCCGGTGCTGGTCCCGGTCCCGGTGCCGGTCACGGCTGCACCAGGCGGATCCCGAAGCCCTCGGTGCCGGTGCCGGTGCCGGTGCCGGTCCCGGTGCCGGTCACGGCTGCGCCAGGCAGATCCCGAAGCCCTCGGTGCCGGTGCCGGTGCCGGTGCCGGTGCTGGTCCCGGTCCCGGTGCCGGTCACGGCTGCGCCAGGTGGATCCCGAAGCCCTCGGTGCCGGTCCCGGTGCCGGTCACGGCTGCGCCAGGCGGATCCCGAAGCCCTCGGTACCGGTGCCGGTGCCGGTCCCGGTGCCAGTGCCGGTGCCGGTCACGGCTGCGCCAGGCAGATCCCGAAGCCCTCGGTGCCGGTGCCGGTGGCAGTGGCGGTGCCGGTGCTGGTCCCGAAGCCCTCGGCGTCGCGCACGTTGTACTCGCCCGTCCTACCGGCCGCGCTCTTCACGTAGACGCCGCCGGCCGCCGCCAGCGCCAGCGCCGCCACCGCGCCCAGGGACCCCAACGCCGCCAGCGCCGCCAGACGGCTCCCTGCGGGCGGCACCGGTGACACCGGGACCGGCCGGGACACCGGGACACACCGGGACACCGGGACGGGACCAGTGACACCGGGACACAGTGACACCGGGACACACCGGGACACCAGGACGGGACCGGTGACACCGGGACACAGTGACACCGGGACCAGCCGGGACACCAGGACACAGTGACACCGGGACGGGACCAGTGACACCGGGACACAGTGACACCAGGACTGACCGGGACACACCGGGACGGGCCAGCACACCGGGACACAGTGACACCGGGACACGCCGGGACACCGGGACACAGTGACACCGGGACACACCGGGACACCGGGACGGGACCAGTGACACTGGGACACAGTGACACCGGGACACACCGGGACACCGGGACACCGGGACGGGCCGGGACACCGGGACACAGTGACACCGGGACACCGGGACACGGGGACACCGGGACGGGACCAGTGACACTGGGACACAGTGACACCGGGACACACCGGGACACAGTGACACCGGGACCGGCCGGGACACCGGGACACAGTGACACCGGGACGGGTCGGGACACCGGGACACGGGGACACCGGGATGGGGCGGTGACACAGGGACGGGGCGGTAACACCGGGATGTGGCGGTGACAATGGGACACACCGGTGACACCGGGACGGGGCCGGTACCACCGGACCGGAACTGGTACCACCAGGACAGGACCGGTAACACCGGGACGGGGCCGGTACCACCGGACCGGAACCGGTGCCCGCCTCCCTCCCCAGCCCGCTTCGCCAGCTCACCGTCCACCCGCACCACGACGCTCCCGGCCCGCCGGCCGTGCCGGTTGCTCGCCGTGCAGGTGTAGACGCCCCGGTTGGCCGCCGTGGCTCCGGTGACGGTGACCGAGCGGTTGTCGGCGGCCAGGCGCAGGTTGGGCGCGGGGGGCAGCGCCCAGCTGTACGTGGGCACCGGGAGCCCCTCGGCGCCGCACTCCACGGTGAAGCCGCCGCCGCGGCTGACGTTGGCCGAGGGCAGCACGCGCACCGTGACACCGGCGGGGCCGTCTGCGCCGGGGCGAGCGGCCGCCGCTGAGAGCCGCCCCCAAAGCCCCGGGTTTCCCCCCAAAATCGCCGGTTTGTCCCCAAAACGCCCGGTTTGCCCCCCAAACCCCCGGATTTCCCCCCAAAATCCCCGGTTTGCAACCCAAAACCCCCGGTTTGCCCCCCGAAAACCCCGGGTTGACCCCAAAAACCCCTTTTTCCCCCCAAAATCCCCGGTTTGCCCCCTGAAAACCCCGGTTTGCCCCCCAAACCCTCCGGATTTCCCCCCAAATCCCCGGATTGCCCCCAAACCCCCGGATTAACCCCCAAAACCCCCGGTTTGCCCCCCAAACCCCCGGTTTGCCCCCCCAAACCCCCGGTTTGCCCCCCAAACCCCCGGTTTGCCCCCCAAACCCCTGGTTTCCCCCCAAACCCCCAGTTTGACCTCAAAACTCCCCGGTTTACCCCCCAAAACCCCCGGTTTGCCCCCCCAAACCCCCGGTTTTCCCCCCCAAACCCCCGGTTTGCCCCCCCAAACCCCCGGTTTGTCCCCAAACCCCCCGGTTTACCCCCCAAAAACCCCCGGTTTCCCCCCAAACCCCCGGTTTCCCCAAACCCCCGGTTTGCTCCCCCAAACCCCCGGATTTCCCCCCAAACCCCTCGGTTTTCCCCCAAACCCCCGGTTTCCCCCCAAACCCCCGGTTTCCCCCAAAATCGCCGCCCGCGCTCACACTCCACGGCCACGGTGACGTTGCGGACGGCGGAGCCGTGCGCGTTGGTGGCCCGGCACCGGTAGGTGCCCGCGTGGGCGCGGGTGACATTGGCGGTGGCCCGGGGGGGGTCCCGGGGGTCGCCGGGCCCGGTGGCGTTGCCGGGCTCGCCCAGCTTGGCGCAGGTGACGCGGGGCGGGGGGTTCCCGGTGGCGGCGCAGCCCAGCTCGGCCGGGGTCCCCTCCAGCCACCGGCGCCGCTCGGGGCAGCCGCGCTCGCCGAGGCTCGGCCGGTCTGGAGGCGGCGGGAGGCGGGATGGTGGCGGGAGAGCCCCGGGAGAGCCCCGGGAGAGCACCCTGACCCACCGGGATCCACCGGGAGAGCCCCGGGAGAGCCCCGGGAGACCACCCTGACCCACCGGGATCCACCGGGAGAGCCCCGGGAGACCGCCCTGACCCCCCGGGATCCACCGGGAGACCACCCTGACCCACCGGGATCCCCCGTGAGACCACCCTGACCCCCCGGGAGAGCCCCGGGAGAGCCCTGGGAGACCACCCTGACCCACCGGGATCCACCGGGAGACCGCCCTGACCCACCGGGATCCACCGGGAGACCACCCTGACCCCCCGGGAGAGCCCCGGGAGAGCCCCGGGAGACCACCCTGACCCACCGGGATCCCCCGGGAGACCACCCTGACCCTCCCGGGATCCACCGGGAGACCACCCTGACCCACCGGGAGAGCCCCGGGAGAGCCCTGGGAGACCACCCTGACCCACCGGGATCCACCGGGAGACCGCCCTGACCCACCGGGATCCACCGGGAGACCACCCTGACCCACCGGGATCCCCCGTGAGACCGCCCTGACCCACCGGGATCCCCCGGGAGACCACCCTGACCCACCGGGAGAACCCCGTGAGACCACCCTGACCCCCCGGGAGAGCCCCGGGAGACCACCCTGACCCACCGGGAGAGCCCCGGGAGAGCCCCGGGAGACTGCCCTGACCCACCGGGATCCACCGGGAGACCACCCTGACCCACCGGGATCCCCCGGGAGACCACCCTGACCCACCGGGAGAGCCCCGGGAGAGCCCCGGGAGACCGCCCTGACCCACCGGGATCCACCGGGAGACCGCCCTGACCCACCGGGACCCACCGGGAGACCACCGGGACCCACCGGGAGAGCCCCGGGAGAGCCCCGGGAGACCGCCCTGACCCACCGGGATCCACCGGGAGACCACCCTGACCCACCGGGAGAGCCCCGGGAGAGCCCCGGGAGACCGCCCTGACCCACCGGGATCCACCGGGAGACCACCCTGACCCACCGGGATCCCCCGTGAGACCACCCTGACCCCCCGGGAGAGCTCCGGGAGAGCCCCGGGAGACCACCCTGACCCCCCGGGATCCACCGGGAGACCACCCTGACCCCCCGGGAGAGCCCCGGGAGAGCCCCGGGAGACCACCCTGACCCCCCGGGATCCACCGGGAGACCACCCTGACCCCCGGGAGAGCCCCGGGAGACCACCCTGACCCCCCGGGATCCACCGGGAGACCACCCTGACCCACCGGGATCCCCGGGAGACCCCCGGGAGACCACCCTGACCCACCGGGATCCACCGGGAGACCGCCCTGACACCCCGGGAGTGCCCCGGGAGAGTCCCGGGAGACCACCCTGACCCACCGGGATCCACCGGGAGACCCCCGGGAAAGCACCCTGACCCCGCCGGGATCCACCGGGAGACCACCCTGACCCACCAGGATCCACCGGGAGACCACCCTGACCCATCGGGATCCACCGGGAGACCCCTGTGCCATCCCTGGTGCCACCAGATCCCTGTCCCCTCCCCGTCCCCTCCCGTCCCCGGTGTCCCCTCCCGTCCCGGTGTCCCCTCCCCGTCCCGGTGTCCCGTCCCGTCCCCGGTGTCCCGTCCCCGCCCGGTGTCACGCCCGGTGTCGCACTCACACTCCACGGTGACCAGGACGCTCCTCACGGCCACCCCGTGCCGGTTGGTGGCCCTGCACACGTAGCGGCCACCGTCGGCCCGGGTGACCACGCGGCCGCGGGTGCCACCGTCGTGGGTGCCACCGTCGTGGGTGCCACCGTCGTGGGTGCCACCGTCGTGGGTGACCTCACCATGGTGGGTGTCACTGTCACTGGTGCCAACTTCATGGGTGCCACCATAGTGGTTGTCACCATCGTGGGTGCCACCATGGAGGGTGTCACCATCGTGGGTGCCACCATCAAGGGTGTCACCGTGGAGGGTGACCTCGCCGTTGTGGGTGCCACCATCGCGGGTGCCACCCTTTTGGGTGCCACCATCATGGGTGTCACCGTGCTGGGTGTCACCATCGTGGGTGTCACCGTGGTGGGTGCCACCATTGTGGGTGCCACTCCCACGGGTGCCACTCTCACGGATGCCACCGTTGTGGGTGCCACCATGCTGGGTGGCACCGTGCTGGGTGCCATTATTGCGGGCTCCACCATCACGGGTGTCACCGTGCTGGGTGCCACCATGCTGGGTGCCACTCCCACGGGTGCCACCGTGCTGGGTGTCACCGTGCTGGGTGCCACTCCCACGGGTGTCCCCGTGCTGGGTGCCACTCCCACGGGTGCCACTCCCACGGGTGTCACCGTGCTGGGTGTCACCGTGCTGGGTGCCACTCCCACGGGTGTCACCGTGCTGGGTGTCACCGTGCTGGGTGCCACTCCCACGGGTGCCACTCCCACGGGTGCCACCGTCACGGGTGTCACCGTGCTGGGTGTCCCCGTGCTGGGTGCCACTCCCACGGGTGCCACTCCCACGGGTGCCACTCCCACGGGTGTCACCGTGCTGGGTGTCACCATGCTGGGTGCCACTCCCACGGGTGTCCCCGTGCTGGGTGCCATCGTGCTGGGTGCCACTCCCACGGGTGCCACTCCCACGGGTGCCACTCCCACGGGTGCCGCCGCGGCGGGCGCAGCTCGTGCTGGGCGCGGGGTCCCCGTCGGCGCGGCACTCCAGCTCCCGCCGCTGCCCCTCCACCCAGACGCGGCGCGCCGGGCACCCCGCCTCGGACAGCGTGGGCTCGTCTTTGGGGGGACACGGAGGCCACGCGGTCACCTCGCTGGCCACCTCGGGGACCCGCTACCGGCCCCGGTGCCGCCCCGGTGCCGCCCCGGTGCCGCCCCGGTGCCGCCCCGGTGCCGCCCCGGTGCCACTCACACTCCACGCGCACGGTGACGCGGCGGCTGCGCGTGCCCAGCGCGTTGGTGGCGTTGCACACGTAGGTGCCCGCTCGGGACCGGGTCACCGGCTCGGGCTCGGTGGTGGCCACCGGGACCCCGCGGCGGCCGCAGGTCACGGTGGGCGCGGGGTTGCCGGTGGCGCGGCAGGACAGCGCCGCCAGCGTGCCCCGCAGCCACGTGCGGCGGGCGGGGCAGCCGCTGGCCGGGATTTCGGGGAGATCTGGGGGGAAAAACAAAAAAAAAGGGATTTTGGGGAGATCTGGGGGGAAAACAACAAAAAAAGGGATTTTGGGGAGATCTGGGGGGAAAAACAAAAAAAAAAGGGGTTTCGGGGAGATCTGGGGGGAAAAACAAAAAAAAAAGGGGTTTCGGGGAGATCTGGGGGGAAAAACAAAAAAAAAGGGATTTTGGGGAGATCTGGGGGGAAAACAACAAAAAAAAGGGGTTTCGGGGAGATCTGGGGGGAAAAACAAAAAAAAAAGGGGTTTCGGGGAGATCTGGGGGGAAAAACAAAAAAAAAGGGGTTTCGGGGAGATCTGGGGGGAAAAACAAAAAAAAAAGGGGTTTCGGGGAGATCTGGGGGGAAAAACAAAAAAAAAAGGGGTTTCGGGGAGATCTGGGGGGAAAAACAAAAAAAAAGGGGGTTGGGGGAGATCTGGGGAGGAAAACGACAAAAAAAAAGGGGTTTCGGGGAGATCTGGGGGGAAAACAACAAAAAAGGGGGTTGGGGGAGATCTGGGGGGAAAAACAAAAAAAAAAGGGGTTTCGGGGAGATCTGGGGGGAAAAACAAAAAAAAAAGGGGTTTCGGGGAGATCTGGGGGGAAAAACAAAAAAAAAGGGGGTTGGGGGAGATCTGGGGAGGAAAACGACAAAAAAAAAGGGGTTTCGGGGAGATCTGGGGGGAAAACAAAAAAAGGGGTTTCGGGGAGATCTGGGGGAAAAACAAAAAAAAAGGGATTTCGGGGAGATCTGGGGGAAAAACAAAAAAAAAGGTGTTTCGGGGAGATCTGGGGGGAAAAACAAAAAAAAAGGGATTTCGGGGAGATCTGGGGGTGGAAAAATGACAAAAAAAGGGATTTCGGGGAGATCTGGGGAAAAAAAAACAAAAAAAAAAACGGATTTCGGGGAGATCTGGGGGGAAAAATGACCAAAAAAGGGATTTCGGGGAGATCTGGGGAGGAAAACAACAAAAAAGGGATTTCGGGAATATCTGGGGAATAAAAAAAGGGATTTGGGGAATGCCGGGAATTCCGGGAATTAAAAAAAGGGATTTGGGGAATGCCGGGAATTCGGGGAATAAAAAAGGGGATTTGGGGAATGCCGGGAATTCGGGAATATCTGGGGAATAAAAAAAAAGGATTTTGGGGAATGCCGGGATTTCAGGGAATTAAAAAAAGGGATTTGGGGAATGCCGGGATTTCAGGGAATAAAAAAAGGGATTTTGGGGAATGCCGGGATTTCGGGGAATAAGAAAAGGATTTTGGGGAATGCCGGGATTTCGGAGAATAAAAAGAGGGATTTGGGGAATGCCGGGATTTCGGGGAATAAAAAAAGGGGATTTGGGGAATGCCGGGAATTCGGGGAATAAAAAGAGGGATTTGGGGAATGCCGGGATTTCGGGGAATAAAAAAAGGGGATTTGGGGAATGCCGGGAATTCGGGGAATAAAACAAGGATTTTGGGGAATGCCGGGATTTCGGAGAATAAAAAAAGGGATTTGGGGAATGCCGGGATTTCGGGAATATCTGGGGAATAAAAGAAGGGATTTTGGGGAATAAAACAAGGATTTTGGGGAATAAAACAAGGATTTTGGGGAATGCCGGGAGCGGCGGGCGGGGCCGCGGCACGCACAGAGCACCGCCAGCCGCGCGTCCGCGTCCTTTGTCAGCACGGTGTCACCGACCGCCAGGCTGGCCCGGCACCGGAATTCCCGTCCGTCGTCGTCGCGCCGAGCCGGTAACCGGAGCTGCAGCCGCGGCGGCGGCCCCTCGGCCAGGACGCCGCCGTTCGCATCGCGGAGCTGCAGCCGCGCCGCCGGCGGCTCGGTGGCACCGGAGCGGCACGTCACCGTCACCTCGCCGCCCGCCGCCACCGGGGCCGGGCTCAGCTGCAGGGTGGGCACCGGGAATCCTGCGGGAGGGTGCCACGGGTGGGTCCGAGGGGGTTTGGAGCTCCCGCGGTCCTCCCGCCACCCCTCCCGGTGCCTCACGGTAAACGTGGAGCTGCCTCCGCGCCGTCCGTGCCGCCGTGGCCACCGCGGCCGTGCAGCTGAGCTCCCGCGGGCCCGGGCTGCGCGGGGACAGCTCGGTGCTGGCCGTCACCGTGTCGCCGGCCACCGCCGCCGTGACGTTCAGCGGCTCCCGGTCCAGCGCGGCCGTGACACGGACGTCGCCGGCCGGGAAGGCGCCGGTGATGCGGCAGCTGGCGGCGGTCACGGTGCCGGCCTCGAGGACGGCGGGGACCCGGAGCTGCGGCGGCTCCGGGAGAGCTGCGGGGACACCGGGAGGGGACGCGGGGTCACCGGGGCCGTGGCGCATCCCCGGAGGCGGGGACGGGATCCCGGTGAGCGCGGCGTGGCCGGGAGGGCGACAACGAGGTGACGGCGGGTGGGGACGGCGCCGCCACTCACCGAACACCGAGAGCGTGACCGGGACGGCGGCGCGGGCGAAGAGGGGCCCGTGCGGCCGCAGGGAGAGCTCGGCGTGGCAGGTGACGTGCTGGCCGTGGTCCCCGCGGGTGACGGTCAGCGGGTGGCTCACGGCCACGCTGGCGCTGCCCTCGGCGTCGCCGAAGCTCTCGGTGCGCAGCGTCTCGGTGCCGCGGCGGAGCGTCACCGTCAGGTTCCGCAGCGGAGCCACCTCCCGCACGCGGCACGTCACGTTCCGGCTGTCCCCCACCGCCACCGGGGGCACCGGCTCCAGCTCCACCCGCTCCGGCAGCTCTGGGGACCGAGCCGGTGTCACCCCCGGTGTCATCCCCGGTATCCCCCCCGGTACCGGCTCCGGCAGCTCTGGGGACCGAGCCGGTGCCCCCACCGCGGTGTCCCCACTGTGTCACCCCCCGGTACCGGCTCCGGCAGCTCTGGAGACCGAGCCGGTGTCACCCTCGGTGTCCCCACCGTGTCACCCCCCGGTACCGGCTCCGGTAGCTCTGGAGACCGAGCCGGTGTCACCCTCGGTGTCACCCTCGGTGTCCCCACCGTGTCACCCCCCCGGTACCGGCTCCAGCTCCACCCGCTCCGGCAGCTCTGGGGACCGAGCCGGTGTCACCCCCGGTGTCCCCACCGTGTCAACCCCCCGGTACCGGCTCCAGCTCCACCCGCTCCGGCAGCTCTGGGGACCGAGCCGGTGTCACCCCCGGTGTCATCCCCGGTATCCCCCCCGGTACCGGCTCCGGCAGCTCTGGGGACCGAGCCGGTGCCCCCACCGCGGTGTCCCCACTGTGTCACCCCCCGGTACCGGCTCCGGCAGCTCTGGAGACCGAGCCGGTGTCACCCCCGGTGTCCCCACCGTGTCACCCCCCCGGTACCGGCTCCAGCTCCACCCGCTCCGGCAGCTCTGGGGACCGAGCCGGTGTCACCACCGCGGTGTCACCCCCGGTATCCCCCCCGGTACCGGCTCCGGTAGCTCTGGGGACCGAGCCGGTGTCACCCTCGGTGTCCCCACCGTGTCACCCCCCCGGTACCGGCTCCGGTAGCTCTGGGGACCGAGCCGGTGTCACCCCCGGTGTCATCCCCGGTATCCCCCCCGGTACCGGCTCCGGCAGCTCTGGGGACCGAGCCGGTGTCACCACCGCGGTGTCATCCCCAGTATCCCCCCCGGTACCGGCTCCGGTAGCTCTGGGGACCGAGCCGGTGCCACCCTCGGTGTCACCCTCGGTGTCCCCACCGTGTCACCCCCCCGGTACCGGCTCCGGTAGCTCTGGGGACCGAGCCGGTGCCACCCTCGGTGTCACCCTCGGTGTCCCCACCGTGTCACCCCCCCCGGTACCGGCTCCAGCTCCACCCGCTCCGGCAGCTCTGGGGACCGAGCCGGTGTCACCACCGCGGTGTCATCCCCGGTATCCCCCCCCGGTACCGGCTCCGGCAGCTCTGGGGACCGAGCCGGTGTCACCCTCGGTGTCCCTACCGTGTCACCCCCCCGGTACCGGCTCCGGTAGCTCTGGGGACCGAGCCGGTGTCACCACCGCGGTGTCACCCCCGGTATCCCCACCGTGTCCCCCCGCCCCGGTAGCTCTGGGGACCGAGCCGGTGACACCACCACAGTGCCACCCTCGGTGTCACCCCCGGTGTCACCCCCCGGTACCGGCTCCGGTAGCTCTGGGGACCGAGCCGGTGTCACCCTCGGTGTCCCCACCGTGTCCCGGCACCGGCAGCTCTGGAGACCCACCCGGTGCCACCCTCGGTGCCACCCTCGGTGTCCCCGCCGCGTCCCCCCCGGCACTCACGGTAGACGAGGACGCCGGTGCTGGCGTTGGCCTCGGTGTCGCCGCAGCGGCCGGTGCAGGTGACGGGCCCGGGGCTCCACCGGGACACGTTGTGGAGCCGGAAGCTTTGCCAGCGGAGCCCCCCGGCGCCGGGGGTCGCGGGCAGGGGGGTCTCCAGCCCCAGCGTGGCGTTGTCGCCCCCCGGGCAGGCGCTGCGGCTGCAGTTGACGGTCACCGAGCCCCCGAAGGCCACCACGGCCACCCGCGGCCAGGCCACCACCGTGAAGGTGCCCCGGGCGACCCCTGCGAGACCCCCACCACGGGCAGTCCCCCCCAATTCCGGCTGGGGGGGACCCCGCCGAACCTGAGACCCCCCCCCAAAAAACTGCCGAGGTCCTGGGGGTGTCCCCGTGTGTCCCCAACCCCCCCAGTCCAAAAGGCCGCTGGGATTTTGGGGTCCTGGGGGTCCCTGCGTGTGAACCCCCCCGAATTTTTAGGGTCCCTCACTACTGGGTTGGGTGGGGGGTCCCTGTGTGCCCCCCCCACCCCATCACTAAAGGGCCTCTGGTGTTTTGGGGGGGTCTCTGGGGGTCCCCCCCTTCCACTCCCGGGGGTCCCCAGGGTCGTGTCTCCCCAAAAAATAAAATCGCTGCTGATTTCGGGCTCTCTCCCCCCCCCCCCCCCAATTAATGATCGCTGGTTTTGGGGATCCTCAGAGACGCCCCCTCCCCATTTTGGAGGGTCCCCCCCCCAAATAAACCCAGGAGCCCCCCCTGCCCCCTTTACCTGCGAGCGCCAGAACGAGGGGGGGCAGGAGCCGCGTGGCCGGGCCGGGGGCGCCCATCGGGAGAGGAGGAGGAGGAGGGTGGGGAGGAAGAGGAGGATGGAGGCGGCGATGGAGGGGGAGGGCGAGGGGGATGAGGGTGGGGATGAAGCGGAGGAGGACGGAGGCGACGGGGAGGAGGAGGAGGATGGGGATGAAGCGGAGGAGGATGGGGAAGGGAGAAGAGGAAGAGGAGGATGGGGATGAAGCGGAGGAGGGTGGGGAAGGGAGAAGAGGAAGAGGAGGATGGGGATGAAGCGGAGGAGGATGGGGAAGGGAGAAGAGGAGGAGGAGGATGGGGACGAAGCGGAGGAGGATGGGGAAGAGGAGGAAGAAGCGGCTGAGGCCGAAGGCAGCTCCTCCGCTGCCGCGCGCGCCGCCGGTCCCGCGGGGCTGCTCCTCCCCCCGCCCACGCGAAACCCACCCAGCCCCCCCCCAAAATCCCCCCCCCACCCCCGCCCGGTGCTCGGCGCTTCACGAAACCCCCCCCCCCAAAAAAAATCCCTCCCCCAGCCCCTCCCCGAACGCCCCCTGAGCCCTCCCCGCGTGGGCGGCTCCGGGCCGCGCGTGGGCGAAGCGACAGCGACAGACGGGACCGCGTGGGGGGACGGGCGGGGACACCGGCGATGTCCCAACCGGGTGGGACAATGCGGGGACACCGGCGATGTCGGGACAATACGGGGACACCGGCGATGTCCCCAGCCGGGTGGGACAATGCGGGGACACCGGCGATGTCGGGACAATGCGGGGACAAGCGATGTCCCCAGCCGGGTGGGACAATGCGGGGACACCGGCGATGTCCCCAACCGGGTCGGGGTGCGGGGGGGGCGGGCTGGGGACACCGGCGATGTCGGGACAATGCGGGGACACCGGTGATGTCGGGACAATGCGGGGACACCGGCGATGTCCCCAACCGAGTGGGACAATGCGGGGACACCGGCGATGTCCCCAACCGGGTCGGGGTGCGGGGGGGACAATGCGGGGACACCGGCGATGTCCCCAACCGGGTGGGACAATGCGGGGACACCGGCGATGTCCCCAGCCGGGTCGGGGTGCGGGGGGGACGGGCTGGGGACACCGGCGATGTCCCCAGGCGGGTGGGACAATGCGGGGACACCGGCGATGTCCCAACCGGGTGGGACAATGCGGGGACACCGGCGATGTCCCAACCGGGTGGGACAATGCGGGGACACCGGCGATGTCCCCAACCGAGTGGGACAATGCGGGGACACCGGCGATGTCCCAACCGGGTGGGACAATGCGGGGACACCGGCGATGTCCCCAGGCGGGTGGGACAATGCGGGCACAGCCCGGTCACCTCCCCCCAGTGCCACCCCCAGCCCGGAATTGCAGCGTCGCGTCCCCGTGGATGTCACCTGCAGCGTTTATTGGTGGGACGTGTCGCTGTCACCTCCCTGTCCCCTCCCTCCTGCCCCTCGTCCTCCCGCCAGCGCCAAAACCTCCCCGGGGATTCCACCCCGGATGCTCCGCCCGGAGCTCCAAGACCTCCAAAGTCGCCAAATCCATCCCAAAAAAACCACTCGAGGGATAAAAATCTGCAGCGAAGCCCCGGAGATCCACGCCAGGGCCCGGCTGGGTGTCCCGGTCCGTCCCGGTCCGTCCCAGGCTGGGAGCTGCACCCACCGCGGTGGCTCCGGCCCGGCCCCGCTCTCGGTGCCCGCTCGGTGGCCGCGGCGGAGGGTCGGGCCGGGGGTCCCGCTCCCTCCGCGGCCTCTCCCCGGTTACGGGGTCGCGGATCCGTTGGGAGCGGCCGCGGCGGCCCCGGAGCCGGGCGGCGGCCGCAGGGGCCGGGAGTCCGGCGGCGGCTGCCGCTTCCAGAGCCAGTAGTCGCCGATTTTGGTGCGGTGCCGGTAGAAGAGGACGGCACCGGCCAGGCCCAGGAGGACGAGCGCCGGCACCAGGACCCCCAGGAGCACCGGGAGCAGCGGCACCGAGTCGTCGTCTGGGGGGAAATGGGTCTGGGGTCAGTGGGGAGGGGGCTGCTGTGCCCCGGGACCACCACGAGCCCAAAATCCCCAAAGACCCCAAAGAACCCCCAGGACCACCACGAGCCCGAAAACCCCAAAGGACTCCAAGATCTCCAGGACCTGAGACATCCAAGACTTCCAAAACCCCCAAGACCACCAGAAGCCCAAAGACCCAAAAGACCCCCAAGACCACCCAAGACCCCCAATATCCCAAAGAACCACCAGGACCACCAGGAGCCCAAAGACCCCCAGGAGCACAAAGACCCCCAAGATCCCCAGAACCCCAAAGACCCCAAGGACCACCAGGAGCCCAAAAACCCCAAAGACCCCCAGAAGCCCCAAGACCCCCAGAACCCCAAGGACCCCAAAGAACTCCCAGGGCCCCCAAAATCCCAAAGACCCCCAGAACCCCAGAGACTCCCAGAAGCCCAAAAACCCCAAAGACCCCCAAAAGCCCAAAAACCCCCAAGACCCCCAGAAGCCCAAAGACCCCCAAGACCCCCAGAAGCCCAAAGACCCCAAAGACCCCCAAGACCCCCAGAAGCCCAAAGACCCCAAAACTCCAGAGACCCCCAAGACCCCCAGAAGCCCAAAAACACCAAAGACCCCAGAAGCCCAAAAACCCTAGAGACCACCAGGAGCCCAAATATCCCAAAGACCCCAAAGACCCCCAGGATCCCAAAGACCCCCAAGACCCCCAGAAGCCCAAAGACCCCAAAACCCCCAAGACCCCCAGGATCCCAAAGATCCCCAAGACCCCCAGAAGCCCAAAGACCCCCAAGACCCCAAAACCCCCAAGACCCCCAGAAGCCCAAAGACCCCAAGACCCCAAAAACCCCAAGACCCCCAGAAGCCCAAAGACCCCAAAGACCCCCAAGACCCCAAAACCCCCAAGACCCCCAGAGGCCCAAAGACCCCCAAGACCCCCAGAAGCCCAAAGACCCCCAAGACCCTCAGAAGCCCAAAGACCCCAAGGACCCCCAAGACCCCAAAACCCCCAAGACCCCCAGAAGCCCAAAGACCCCCAAGACCCCCAAGACCCCCAGAAGCCCAAAGACCCCCAAGACCCCCAAGACCCCCAGAAGCCCAAAGACCCCAAAACCCCCAAGACCCCCAGAAGCCCAAAGACCCCAAAACCCCCAAGACCCCCAGAAGCCCGAACTCCCCGAACCCCCCGAGCCCCGGGAGCCCCGACTCACAGTGGACCCAGAGGGTGACGCGGCTCTCGGCCGTGCCCAGCTCGTTGGTGGCCCGGCACACGTAGGTGCCCGCGTGGGCGCGGTGGGCGCGGCGCGCGGCCCCGGCCTCGAGCGAGTCCCCGGCCTTGTGGCACGTCACCCGCGGCTCGGGCGCGCCCCGGGCCCGGCAGAGCAGGGTCCCCTCCTGCCCCTCCGTCCAGTTCTGCTGCGGCGGGCAGCTCTGCACGTCCAGCCGCGGCTTGGCTGCGGGAAAAGCGGGATAAGGAGCCGGGAAAGGCGGGAAAAGGAGCAGGAAAGGCGGGAAAAGGACCTGGGAAAAGTGGGAAAAGGAGCAGGGAGAGGCGGGAAAAGGAGCAGGAAAGGCAGGATAAGGAGCAGGGAAAGGTGGGAAAAGGAGCCGGGAGAGGCGGGAAAAGGAGCCGGGAAAAGTGGGAAAAGGAGCAGGGAGAGGCGGGAAAAGGAGCCGGGAAAGGCGGGAAAAGGAGCCGGGAAAAGTGGGAAAAGGAGCAGGGAAAGGCGGGAAAAGGAGCAGGAAAGGCGGGATAAGGAGCAGGAAAGGCGGGATAAGGAGCAGGGAAAAGTGGGAAAAGGAACCGGGAAAAGCAGGAAAAGGAGCAGGGAAAGGTGGGATAACGATGAGGAAAAGCTGGGATAGGGGCAAGGAAAAAGTGGGATAAGGACCAGGAAAAGCTGGGATAAGGACCGGGAAAAGTGGGATAATTACCAGGAAAAGTTGAATAATGATGAGGAAAAGGTGGGAAAAGGACCAGGAAGATCGGGATAATGACCAGGAAGAGCCGGATAAGGACCAGGAAAAGCCGGATAATGACGAGGAAAATCTGGATAATGACCAGGAAGAGCCGGATAAGGACCAGGAAAAGCCAGATAAGGACCCGGAAAAGCCGGATAAGGACCGGGAAAATCGGGATAAGGAGCAGGAAGAGCCGGATAAGGACCAGGAAAAGCCAGATAAGGACCCGGAAAAGCCGGATAATGACAAGGAAAATCTGGATAATGACCAGGAAGAGCTGGATAAGGACCCGGAAAAGCCGGATAAGGAGCAGGAAGAGCCGGATAAGGACCAGGAAAATCGGGATAAGGACCCGGAAAAGCCGGCTAAGGACCAGGAAAATCGGGATAAGGAGCAGGAAGAGCTGGATAAGGACCCGGAAAAGCCAGATAAGGCCCAGGAAAATCGGGATAAGGAGCAGGAGGAGCCGGGGACCTCACCCAGCACGCGGACGCGCAGCGAGCGGTTCCTCGGCGCGAACGGCGCCATCTCGGCCACGCAGAGCAGCTCCAGGCCCAGCTCGGCGTCCTCCTCCCGCACGGCCACGTTGAACTCCAGCGGCGGCTGCCTCAGTTTCCCCAGGTCCTGCCCCCGCGCCCTCACGCGCACCTGGGCGTCGCTGCCGGTGCCGGCGGGCACGGAGCAGCGGCCGCTCAGCGCCGCGCCGGCCACCGCCGTGCCGGAGACGTTCAGCAGCGGCACCGGCAGGTCTGCGGGGACAGCGGCGGCGATCGGTGACGCCGCGGGTCACCCGCGGTGTCACCTGTGGTGTCACCCGCGGTGTCACCCGCCGTGTCACCTGTGGTGTCACCAATGGTGTCACCTGTGGTGTCACCTGCAGTGTCACACTCAGCATCACCCACTGTGTCACCCTCAGCGTCACCCGCCGTGTCACCCGTGGTGTCACCCGCGGTGTCACCCTCAGCGTCACCCGCCGTGTCACCCATAGTGTCACCAATGGTGTCACCTGTGGTGTCACCCGCAGTGTCACCCTCAGCGTCACCCGCTGTGTCACCCATAGTGTCACCCATGGTGTCACCTGCAGTGTCACACTCAGCATCACCCATGGTGTCACCCACCGTGTCACCCTCAGCATCACCCGCAGTGTCACCCGTGGTGTCACCCTCAGCGTCACCCGTGGTGTCACCAATGATGTCACCCGTAGTGTCACTGGAGGTGTCACCCATAGTGTCACCCATGGTGTCACCCATGGTGTCACCTTTGGTGTCACCTGCAGTGTCACACTCAGCATCACCCATGGTGTCACCCGCCGTGTCACCCTCGGCGTCACCCGTGGTGTCACCCTCAGCATCACCCGCAGTGTCACCCACGGTGTCACCCACAGTGTCACCTGCAGTGTCACCCACGGTGTCACCCACAGTGTCACCCATAGTGTCACCCATGGTGTCACCCGCAGTGTCATTCACAGTGTCACCTGCGATGTCACCCGCAGTGTCACCCGCAGCGTCACCCCTGGTGTCACCCTCGATGTCACCCGCGATGTCACCCGCAGTGTCACCCATGCTGTCACCTGCAGTGTCACCCCCACTGTCCCTGTGCTGTCCCCGTGCCATCCCCACACTGTCCCCCACGGTGTCACCCCCGTGTGTCCCCCTGCTGTCCCCGCACTGTCCCCCACAGTGTCACCTGCAGTGTCACCCACACTGTCCCCACTGTCCCCGCTGTCCCCGCTGTCCCCGGTGTCTCCAGTGTCCCCGGTGTCCCTGGTGTCCCCACTGTCCCCAGTGTCCCCGCTGTTCCCGGTGTCCCCGCTGTCCCCGGTGTCCCCGCTGTCCCCAGTGTCCCCGCTGTCCCCGCTGTCCCCGGTGTCCCCGGTGTCCCCGGTGTCCCCGGTGTCCCCACTGTCCCCGGTGTCCCCGCTGTCCCCGCTGTCCCCGGTGTCCCCGCTGTTCCTGGTGTCCCCGCTGTCCCCGCTGTCCCCGGTGTCCCCGGTGTCCCCACTGTCCCCGCTGTCCCCGCTGTCCCCGGTGTCCCCGCTGTCCCCGGTGTCCCCGCTGTCCCCACTGTCCCCGGTGTCCCCGGTGTCCCCGCTGTCCCCACTGTCCCCGCTGTCCCCGCTGTCCCCGCTGTCCCCGCTGTCCCCGGTGTCCCCGGTGTCCCCGCTGTCCCCGGTGTCCCCGCTGTCCCTGCTGTCCCCGGTGTCCCCGGTGTCCCCGCTGTCCCCGGTGTCCCCGCTGTCCCCGCTGTCCCCGGTGTCCCCGGTGTCCCCGCTGTCCCCACTGTCCCCGCTGTCCCCGCTGTCCCCGCTGTCCCCGCTGTCCCCGGTGTCCCCGGTGTCCCCGCTGTCCCCGGTGTCCCCGCTGTCCCTGCTGTCCCCGGTGTCCCCGGTGTCCCCGCTGTCCCCGGTGTCCCCGCTGTCCCCGCTGTCCCCGGTGTCCCCGGTGTCCCCGCTGTCCCCGGTGTCCCCGCTGTCCCTGCTGTCCCCGGTGTCCCCGGTGTCCCCGCTGTCCCCGGTGTCCCCGCAGTCCCCACTGTCCCCTTTGTCCCCGGTGTCCCCGGTGTCCCCGGTGTCCCCGGTGTCCCCGCTGTCCCCGGTGTCCCCGCTCACAGTAGGCCTGCACGGTGGCGTGGGCGCTCATCTCCGCGCCGGCCACGCGCACGGAGCAGCCGAGGCGGACGTCGCCCTCGCGGTTCACGGTGACCGCGGCCGTGGCGCGGCGACCGTCGGCGCCGGGGGTCGCCGGCCACTCGCGGCCGTCGGCGGTGACGGTGAAACCGGTGACGGGGACGGCGGCGGCGCCGTGCACGGCGCAGGTGACGTTGAAGGGCAGCTTCGACCTCGGGTCGGGGGCGGACACGGACACGCGGGGACCCTCGGGGACAGCTGGAGCTGGGGGGGAAACGGGGTGAGGTGAGGGGGAATGGGAAAATGGGGAAAAAAGGGCGGAAATGGGGAAAATGGGGAAATGGGAAAAATGGGAAAAATGGGGAAAATGGGAAAAATGGGGAGAAACGGGGGAAAATGGGGGAAATGGGGAAAAATGGGGGAAAATGGGGAAATGGGGAAAATGGGGAAATGGGAAAAATGGGGGGAAACGGGGTGAGGTGAGGGGGAATGGGGAAAAATGGGGGAAAATGGGGGGAAATGGGGAATGGGAAAAATGGGGGGAAATGGGAAATGGGGAAAATGGGGGGAATGGGGGAAATGGGGAAATGGGAAAAATGGGGGAGAAATGGGAAAAATGGGGGAAATGGGGAAATGGGAAAAATGGGGGAGAAATGGGAAAAATGGGGGAAATGGGGGGAATGGGGGAAATGGGGAAATGGGAAAAATGGGGGAGAAATGGGAAAAATGGGGGGAAACGGGGTGAGGTGAGGGGGAAATGGGGAAAAATGGGGAAATGGGAAAATGGGGAAATGGGGGGAAATCGGGGGAATGGGGGAAATGGGAAAAAAAGGGGGAAATGGGGGAAAATGGGGAAATGGGGGAGAAATGGGGAAATTTGAAAAATGGGAAAATGGGGGAAAAAGGGGGAAATGGGAAGAAATGGAGGGAAATGGGGAAATGCGGAAAATGGGGAAAAAAGGGGGAAATGGGGAAAATTGGGGAAATGGGGGAATGGGGAAAAATGGGGGAAATGGGAAAAAGTGGGAAAACAGCAGGAAAATAATGGGAGGAAACAGCGGAAATCAGCAGGAGAATGGGTGAAAACAGCAGGAGAACAACTCTGTGATGGGGTGGGGTAACTCGGGGGGTTGTGGTGCCATGGCCTGAACTACAAAATCCCTAAAAAATCCCTGTAAAATCCCTGTAAAATCCCTATAAAATCCCTGTAAAATCCCTATAAAATCACTTCTGAATTAATGTTAAATCGCTATGAAATCCCATCCCACCCCATATTAATAATTTTACCTTCTATCCCACAGAGCAAATAATTCTGACTAAACCCTTCATTTTCCCATCACTACATCCATTTCCCACCCTTTATCCATCAGGGCAGAGCCCCAGCCCTGCCTCCCGAATTCCACACACCACTTCAACCACTGGGGCCAAAAACCCCAAAAATCGGATCCAGCCACCCCCGAGCTCCTCCCGGAGAAGGAATCCAGAAATTTTGGGTGTCCTGGGGGCGCTTTGGGGCTCCTTTGTGCACTTCAGGGAGCTTCTGGCGAAGTTTTTGAGGGGGAAAACCACCCGGGCTCATCCTCATCACTGAATTTCGGTGTTTTCCCAGCAAAACACCCCCAAGCCGGGGGCATCAGGGTGCGGAGGAATCCCCCAAAATTCGTGAATTTTCGGGGCGAAGCTCCCGCAGGACGCAGAGGTGATGGAGATGCCTCCAAAATGATGGGGAGCGGAGGGGAAAAATGAAAAGCGCAGTGGCGTGGGAGCCCCGCGGGCCCTCGGGAGCCCCCTCGGGCCGATCCCCGCCCGGGGCCGGGGGATTCCCCGGCGCGGCCGCGGTTTCCGATCCCCCCGAGCGGAACCGTCCCTCCCTTTCCCGGAACGGCCGCGCCAGGAAGGGAGGCAGGGAGAAAAATCCCGGCTCTTTTTTTTTTTACGGATTTCGCAAGAATTTCCAGAATTCCCCGCCGCGGGGACAACGAGCGGTGCCGCCGCCGCGGACGGCGACAAGCGGGGACAACGCGCCCCGGGCCCCCCGGTGCCACCCGCGGTGTCCCAGTGTCCCCTCACCTGCGATGACACCCAGGGTGCCCAGGGCCAGCGCCAGCAGCGCGGGGGCCGCCATCCCGGAGGGGACACCGGCTCCCGGTCCCGCGGGGGCGCCGGGATGCGCCGGGAACACCGGGGAGGGTGCGGTGGGGCTCGGTGGGTTCAGGTCTCCGGGCTCGGTGGGTTCAGAGTTTTTGGGGTCGGTGGGTTCAGGTCTCCGGGGTCGGTGGGTTCAGGTCTCCGGGGTCGGTGGGTGCAGAGTTTTTGGGGTCGGTGGGTTCAGAGTTTTTGGGGTCGGTGGGTTCAGGATCTCCGGGGTCGGTGGGTGCAGAGTTTTTGGGGTCGGTGGGTTCAGGTCTCCGGGCTCGGTGGGTTCAAACTTTTTGGGGTCGGTGGGTTCAGGATCTCCGGGGTCGGTGGGTTCAGAGTTTTTGGGGTCGGTGGGTTCAGAGTTTTTGGGGTCGGTGGGTTCAGAGTTTTTGGGGTCAGTGGGTTCAGGGTCTCTGGGTTGGATCCGCAGCGGGTCCGGACCCCGGTGTGGCTCGGTTCCTGCTCTCCGGTGTGGCTCGGTTCCTGCTCTCCGGTTTGGCTCGGTTCCTGCTCTCCGGTGTGGCTCGGTTCGGGCTCTCCGGTTTGGCTCGGTTCGGGCTCTCCGGTGTGGCTCGGTTCCTGCTCTCCGGTGTGGCTCGGTTCCTGCTCTCCGGTTTGGCTCGGTTCCTGCTCTCCGGTGTGGCTCGGTTTCGGCGCTCCGGTGTAGCTCGGTTCCTGCTCTCCGGTTTGGCTCGGTTCGGGCGCTCCGGTGTGGCTCGGTTCCTGCTCTCCGGTGTAGCTCGGTTCCTGCTCTCCGGTGTAGCTCGGTTCCTGCTCTCCGGTGTGGCTCGGTTCCTGCTCTCCGGTGTGGCTCGGTTCGGGCTCTCCGGTTTGGCTCGGTTCCTGCTCTCCGGTGTGGCTCGGTTCCTGCTCTCCGGTGTGGCTCGGTTCCTGCTCTCCGGTGTGGCTCGGTTCCTGCTCTCCGGTGTGGCTCGGTTCCTGCTCTCCGGTGTGGCTCGGTTCCTGCTCTCCGGTGTAGCTCGGTTCCTGCTCTCCGGTGTGGCTCGGTTCCTGCTCTCCGGTGTAGCTCGGTTCCTGCTCTCCGGTGTGGCTCGGTTCCTGCTCTCCGGTGTAGCTCGGTTCCTGCTCTCCGGTGTGGCTCGGTTCCTGCTCTCCGGTGTAGCTCGGTTCCTGCTCTCCGGTGTGGCTCGGTTCCTGCTCTCCGGTGTGGCTCGGTTCGGGCTCTCCGGTTTGGCTCGGTTCCGGTTCTCCGGGATGCGTCCCTTGGGGCTGTTCCGGGTTCGGTCCGGGTCGGGGTCTCGGAGTTGGCTCTGGATGCGCGCCCGTCCCTCTGTCCGTCCCTCGGTGGCTCGGTCTGTCCGTCCGTCCCTCGGTGGCTCGGTCTGTCCGTCCCTCGGTGGCTCGGTCTGTCCGTCCGTCCCTCGGTCGCTCGGTCTGTCCGTCCCTCGGTGGCTCGGTCTGTCCGTCCCTCGGTGGCTCGGTCTGTCCGTCCCTCGGTCGCTCGGTCTGTCCGTCCCTCGGTCGCTCGGTCTGTCCCTCCGCCGCCTCCCGGCCCGCGCGGGGCGCTCGCTGCTTTTATCCCCGGTGCCCGTCCCGCCCCCGGGGATTTCCGGGGCCGCGGGGATTCGCGCCGGGACCCGCCGGGGCTCCAGGGGCTGCCCGGGGAGCTCCGGCCGCTTCTGCTCCACCCCGGGCCGATTCCTGTCCCCTGTCCCGGGATGCGACAATTTTCCTGTCCCCTGTCCCGGGATGCGACAATTTTCCTGTCCCCTCTCAGGGATGGGACAATTTTCCTGTCCCCTGTCCCGGGATGGGACAATTTTCATATCCCCTCTCAGGGATGGGACAATTTTCCTGTCCCCTGTCCCGGGATGGGACAATGTTCCTGTCCCCTCTCAGGGATGGGACAATTTTCCTGTCCCCTGTCCCGGGATGGGACAATTTTCCTGTCCCCTCTCAGGGATGGGACAATTTTCCTGTCCCCTGTCCCAGGATGGGACAATTTTCCTGTCCCCTCTCAGGGATGGGACAATTTTCCTGTCCCCTCTTAGGGATGGGACAATTTTCCTGTCCCCTGTCCCAGGATGGGACAATTTTCCTGTCCCCTCTTAGGGATGGGACAATTTTCCTGTCCCCTGTCCCGGGATGGGACAATTTTCTTGTCCCCTCTCAGGGATGGGACAATTTTCCTGTCCCCTGTCCCGGGATGGGACAATTTTCTTGTCCCCTCTCAGGGATGGGACAATTTTCCTGTCCCCTGTCCCAGGATGGGACAATTTTCCTGTCCCCTGTCCGGGATGGGACAATGTTCCTGCCCCTCTTTCCCTCCTGCCACGTCCCCCTTGTCCCCTCCTTGTCACCCCCAAACCGCCAGCTCGTGACGGGGCTGTCACCCGTTTGTCACCCGCCTGTCACCCTACAGACGCCACCACCGGGCGCCGGTGTCACCCGGGCTGCGACTTCCTCTATTTTGTCGCTTTTTGACACCGGGGGATTTTTGTCAGCCCTGAACCCGTGGGAACATCCCCGATGTCCCCGCGGTGTCCCCTGTGATGTCCCCAACTGTCCCATCCCGGTGTTTTCCTTTCCCGGGGTTCTGGCGGTGCCACCCAGCCCTGCCACCCTCCCTGGTGTCACCTCCGGGCCACCAAAGGCCGGTGACAATTGTCACGGCCGCGGGGTTTCGCTTCTGCAGCCCCGGCGCGGGGGTGACGGTCCCTCCCGTCCCGGGCCACCACCGCCATCCCCGCGGATTGTCCTTGTCCCTGGAATTTCGGGAATGCCGGAGCCTCCCGCGGCCTTGGCGGCGCTTTGGAGGCCACCACGGGAGGCGCAGGGACATGGGGGACAGGGACATGGGGGACAGGGACATGGGGGACAGGGACATGAGGGACAGGGACATGGGGGACAGGGACACTGGGGACAGGGACATGGGGGACAGGGACATGGGGGACAGGGACACGGGGGACAGGGACATGGGGGACAGGGACATGAGGGACAGGGACATGGGGGACAGGGACATGGGGGACAGGGACACTGGGGACAGGGACATGGGGGACAGGGACATGGGGGACAGGGACATGGGGGACAGGGACATGAGGGACAGGGACATGGGGGACAGGGACACTGGGGACAGGGACATGGGGGACAGGGACATGGGGGACAGGGACACTGGGGACAGGGACATGGGGGACAAGGACACTGGGGACAGGGACACTGGGGACAGGGACACTGGGGACAGGGACATGAGGGACAGGGACATGGGGGACAGGGACATGGGGGACAGGGACATGGGGGACAGGGACATGGGGGACAAGGACACTGGGGACAGGGACACTGGGGACAGGGACACTGGGGACAGGGACATGAGGGACAGGGACATGGGGGACAGGGACATGGGGAACAGGGACATGGGGGACAGGGACACTGGGGACAGGGACACTGGGGACAGGGACACTGGGGACAGGGACATGGGGGACAGGGACACTGGGGACAGGGACACTGGGGACAGGGACATTGGGGACAGGGACATGGGGGACAGGGACATGGGGGACAGGGACACTGGGGACAGGGACATGGGGGACAGGGACATGGGGGACAGGGACACTGGGGACAGGGACACTGGGGACAGGGACATGGGGGACAGGGACATGGGGGACAGGGACATGGGGGACAGGGACACTGGGGACAGGGACATGGGGGACAGGGACACTGGGGACAGGGACACTGGGGACAGGGACATGGGGGACAGGGACACTGGGGACAGGGACACTGGGGACAGGGACATGGGGGACAGGGACATTGGGGACGGAGCTGGGGGAGAGGGCAGGGACGCTGGGATGGACTCACAGGGACATGGGGGACATGGGGACACCTGGGGGACACAGGAACATGGGGGACATGGGGACAGCTGGGGGACACGGGGACATGAGGGACATGGGGGACATGGGGACATTGGGAACACCTGGGGGACACAGGGATATGGGGACATTGGGGACATGGGGGACACGGGGACATGGGGGACATGGGGGACACGGGGACATGGGGGACAACGGGGACAAGAGGGACACAGGGGACATGGGGACATTGGGGACACGGGGACACAGGGGACATGGGGACATTGGGGACATGGAGGACAAAGGGGACACGGGGAACACGGGGACATGGGGGACAAAGGGGACATGGGGATGGCTGGGGGACACACGGGGGACACAGGGACACGGGGACATGAGGGACATGGGGGACAGGGGGGACAGGGGGACATGGGGGACAGGGGGACATGGGGGACATGAGGGACATGAGGGACATGGGGGACACGGGGACAAAGGGGACATGGGGGACAAAGGGGACACGAAGCCGCTGCCACCTCCGAGTCAACAGGATGTGCCACCTCCCCCCCCCCCCAAGCAGGACGTGGCCCGGTGCCAGCGTCCCCTCGTGTCATTGTCCCCTCGTGTCATTGTCACCTCCTGCCAGCGGCCCCTGTCCCCTGGGGCCTTTCTTGATTCCCCCTGGGTGTCCCCCCTTTGTCCCCTGGGTGTCCCCCCTGTGTTCCCTGGGGTGTCCCCCCAGTGTCCCCCTGTGTCCCCTGGATGTCCCCTGGGTGTCCCCCCTTTGTCCCCTGGGTGTCCCCTGGGTGTCCTGCCTATGTCCCCCTGGGGTGTCCCCTCTGTGTCCCACTGTCCCCCTGTGTCCCCTGGGTGTCCCCTGGGTGTCCCCCCTGTGTCCCCTGGGTGTCCCCCCTGTGTCCCCTGGGTGTCCTGCCTATGTCCCCCTGTCCCCCTGGGGTGTCCCCCCTGTGTCCCACTGTCCCCCTGTGTCCCCTGGGTGTCCCCTGGGTGTCCCCCCTGTGTCCCCTGGGTGTCCCCCCTGTGTCCCACTGTCCCCCTGTGTCCCCTGGGTGTCCCCACTGTGTTCCCTGGGTGTCCCCCCTGTGTCCCCCCTTTGTCCCCTGGGTGTCCCCCCTTTGTCCCCTGGATGTCCCCTGGGTGTCCCCCTGGATGTCCCCTGGGTGTCCCCCCTTTGTCCCCTGGGTGTCCCCTGGGTGTCCTGCCTATGTCCCCCTGGGGTGTCCCCTCTGTGTCCCACTGTCCCCCTGTGTCCCCTGGGTGTCCCCTGGGTGTCCCCCCTGTGTCCCCTGGGTGTCCCCCTGTGTCCCCTGGGTGTCCCCCTGTGTCCCCTGGGTGTCCCCCTGTTCCCCCCAGCCCCATTTGTGGCCTGTCCCCTCCTGTCCCCTCCTGTCCCCTCCCGTCGCCTCCCGGGTGCGCCAGGAAGCGGCTCCGGACCTGCCCCAGGATTTTCCCTCCGGAGCCAGGAGCGATTCCCAGAATTGGCCCCTTACCTGGAAAACCGGGAAAAAACGGGAAAAAAACGGGAAAAACACCCCAGAAATCACCGGGATCGGGATGGGCACGGCCGGGAGACCCCCAAAAAACCCCAGGAGGAGGAGGAGGAGGAGGAGGAGGAGGAGGAGGAGGAGGAGGAGGAGGAGGAGGAGGTGCCGAATTCCAGCGGCTCCTTCCACCCGGGAAGGTCCCAGTTCCTCCCAGTTGCATCCCAGTCCCCCCCCAAAGTTGGGTCCCCAGCCTCAAAATTCCCAATTTCCCGATTTTTTTTCCCGGGATATTCCCCCAAAACCCACACCAGCACCCTCGGCACCCCCAGAGGGACCCGGGAGATTCCTAAAATTCCCCTCGGGATCCCCAAAATTCCCCCAAACCTCGACCCCCCCCCGCCTTTCCCAGATTTCCCCGTGGGATGCCTGGGAATGAGGGGGGGCTCCCCAAATTTCCCCCGAGCAAGGCCAGCCCCCCCCCACGCCCCGAATTTCCAAGGAATCCGATGAGGTCAGGATTGTTTTTCCCGAATTTCCTCCTTTTCCGGCTCCCACCTTCCCGAGCGGAGGCCGGCGTGGGACGGGAGGGGGCCCGGGATGGGGACATTTGGGGACGTTTTTGGGGTGGGGGGGACACACAGAGATAAAAATCCCTCTGCCACCAGGACCCCAAAATTCCCGAAATTCCCGAAATTCCACCCACAGGGACGGAATCTGTGGAAAAACCCGCGGGGCTGGGGAAGGGTTTGGGATTTTGGGGGTTGGGAATTTGGGGAGGGGGCTGGGATAAGCGAGGACCCCGAAGGAGATGGAATTTGGGGGGGTCCCAGAGGGATTGGGGTATGGGGAGAGCCCCAAAAAAGGAGGTGGGAACCCCCAAACCCCCCCCCAAAATAAAAACAACATCGGTGAAAAAATCCCTTTAATGGCCACAGCAGCGCTGAAATTCCTGAATTCCTGACGAAATTCCTGAATTCCTGACGAAATTCCTGAATTCCCGATGGGACCGGGGCTGGATCCAGTTTGGGGGGACAAATCCCACCCGGGTGGGGGCAAATCCCACCCTGGGGTGGCAGATCCCACCCGAGGGTGACAATTTCCACCCAGGAGTGACAAATCCCACCCATGGAGGGGACAAATCCCACTCGAGGGTGACAAATCCCACTCGAGGGTGACAGATCCCACCCGGGGGTGACAATTCGCACCCGGGGGTGACAGATCCCACCCGGGGGTGACAGATCCCACCTGGGGGTGACAATTTCCACCCGGGGGTGACAGATCCCACCCGAGGGTGACAATTTCCACCCAGGAGTGACAAATCCCACCCATGGAGGGGACAAATCCCACCCGGGGGTGACAAATTTGACCCGAGGGTGACAATTCCCACCCGAGGGTGACAATTCCCACCCAGGGGTGACAGATCCCACCCATGGAGGGGACAAATCCCACCCGAGGGTGACAGATCCCACCTGGGGGTGACAGATCCCACCCAAGGGTGACAATTCCCACCCAAGGGTGACAGATCCCACCCGGGGGGCTCAGGCCCACGGGAGGTCCCGGTGGGGCAGGGAGAAGGGCACCAGCGCCGAGTAACGGGAGTCGTGCCACAGCAGCCGCTGCTCCAGGAAGGCGACGGCGCCCAGGGTCAGCACCAGCGTCTGGTGCTTCAGCAGGCTGTGCACGTTCAGCCCTGCGGGGACGCGTTGGGGACACGTTGGGGACACGTTGGGGACACGTTGGGGACACGCTGGGGACACGCTGGGGACACGCTGGGGACATCAGAGGGGTCCCCGGAGCGTCTGCAGGGCGGTGGAAGGGAGGGGGCTCACCCAGGGCGGGGATGAGGGTGATGGATTTGAGCCCCTCGGCGGCGGCGCTGATGTTCTCCGGGAATTCATCGCTGGCGAGGGGACAAAGAGGGGGTGGCCGTGTCCCCAAAGTGTCCCCGAGGCAGGGACACCCAGGCATGCTGTCCCCAGTGCCACGGACATCCCGTTCCTCCCTGTCCCCACTGTGCCCAACCCCGCCCACCCTGCTGTCCCCAGTGTCCCCAGTCCTCTCCCAGTGTCCCCAGTGTCCTCAACGTCCCCAGCCCTGTCCCGTGTCCCCAATGTCCCCAATGTCCCCAGCCCTGTCCCCAGTGTCCTCAATGTCCCCAATGTCCCCAGTGTCCCCAATCCTCTCCCAGTGTCCCCAACCCTGTGCCCAATGTCCCCAATGTCCCCAGCTCTGTCCCAATGTCCCCAGCCCTGTCCCCATGTCCCCAATGTCCCCAGCCCTGACCCGTGTCCCCAACCTTACCTCCAGTGTCCCCAGCCCTGTCCCCAATGTCCCCATGTCCCCAGTCCTCTCCCAGTGTCCCCAGCCCTGTCCCCAATGTCGCCAGTGTCCCCAGCCCTGTCCCCAGTCCTCTCCCAGTGTCCCCCGTGTCCCCAGCCCTGTCCCCAGTGTCCCCAGCCCTGTCCCCAGCCCTGTCCCATGTCCCCAGCCCTGTCCCAGTGTCCCCAATGTCCCCAGCCCTGTCCCCAGTGTCCCCAGCCCTGTCCCCAGCCCTGTCCCATGTCCCCAGCCCTGTCCCAGTGTCCCCAATGTCCCCAGCCCTGTTCCCATGTCCCCAGCCCTGTCCCCAGCCCTGTCCCAGTGTCCCCAATGTCCCCCGTGTCCCCAGCCCTGTCCCAATGTCCCCAATGTCCCCAGCCCTGTCCCGTGTCCCCAGCCCTGTCCCAATGTCCCCAGCCCTGTCCCAGTGTCCCCAATTGTCCCCAGCCCTGTCCCAGTGTCCCCAGCCCTGTCCCAATGTCCCCAATGTCCCCAGCCCTGTCCCAATGTCCAATGTCCCCAGTGTCTCCAGTGTCCCCAGCCCTGTCCCAATGTCCCCATGTCCCCAGCCCTGTCCCAATGTCCAATGTCCCCAGTGTCTCCAGTGTCCCCAGCCCTGTCCCAATGTCCCCAATGTCCCCAGCCCTGTCCCAATGTTCCTAGTGTCCCCAGCCCTGTCCCAGTGTCCCCAGCCCTGTCCCAATGTCCCCAATGTCCCCAGCCCTGTCCCCTCACCTGTCCACCACCAGCACGGAGCGTCCCCAGCGCCGGGCCCGGGCCAGCTCCAGCAGGTACCGGGGGTCGCTGCTGGGCATCTCCAGGGTGTCCACCAGGTGCAGCTCGTCCTGCCGGGGACACCGGGGACATTGTCACCCTGTCCCCCAGCCCCCGTGTCCCCGAGCCCCCCGGGCCACCCCCGTACCTGCATCAGCTTCACGCTCAGGGCCACCTTCAGCCCCAGCACCCGCACCCGCATGGGCACCATGTAGAAGTAGCTGGTGGGGCCCCGCGGGCCGTGGGCGATGCCACCTGCCAGGAGGGGACGTGGTGACATCCCCGGCCAGGGGACAAAACCCCCCTGGCACAGGCACCGGGCCTGCTGTCCCCAGGGTGGTGTCCCCAGGATCGTCCTGGGTGTCCCCAGGGTGTCGCTGAGAGCCCAAACCAGGGCACCAAACCCTGATGTCCCCAGGGCAGTCCCCAACGTCCCCAGGGTGCCATGGGGTGGTTCCTGACATCCCTGGGATGTCCCCAGCCCCGTGTCCCCATCCCCAACCTGGTGTTTCCATCCCCAGCCCCGTGTCCCTGTCCCCAGGATGTCCCCATCCCCGTGTCCCCATCCTCAGCCTGGTGTCCCCATCCCCAGCCCCACCTCCATGATGTCCTCACGATGTCCCCAGCCCCATGTCCCTGTCCCCATGATGTCCCTGGGATGTCCCCAGCCCCGTATCCCCATCCCCAATCTGGTGTTTCCATCCCCAGCCCCATGTCCCTGTCCCCAAGATGTCCCCATCCCTGTGTCCCCATTCCCATCCCGGTGTCCCCGTCCCCAGGACATCCCCATGATGTCCCCAGCCCTGTGTCCCCATCTCCACGATGTCCCCACGATGTCCCTGGGATGTCCCCATCCTCATGTCCCCGTCCCCACGACATCCCCATCCTGGTGTCCCCGTCCTCATCCCAGTGTCCCCATCCCCAAGACATCCCCACGATGTCCCCAGGACAATCCCCATGATGTCCCCATCCCGGTGTCCCCATCCCCAGGACAATCCCCATGATATCGCCACGATATCTCCACGATGTCCCCAGCCCGGTGTCCCCATCCCCCCGGTGTCCCCATCCTGGTGTCCCCCCCGGTGTCCCCCCCCTGGTGTCCCCGTCCCAGTGTCCCCATCCCGGTGTCCCCCCCAGTGTCCCCGTCCCCCCAGTGTCCCCATCCTGGTGTCTCCATCCCGGTGTCCCCATCCTGGTGTCCCCCCTGGTGTCCCCGTCCCGGTGTCCCTGTCCCGGTGTCCCTGTCCCCCCCGGTGTCCCCATCCTGGTGTCCCCCCTGGTGTCCCTGTCCCCCCCAGTGTCCCCATCCCGGTGTCGCTGTCCCCCCGCTGTCCCCATCCCGGTGTCCCGTCCCCCAGCGTCCCCGCCCGGTATCCCTGTCCCCATCCTGGTGTTCCCATCCCGGTGTCCCCATCCCGGCGTCCCCGTCCTGGTGTCCCTGTCCCCCCCGGTGTCCCCATCCTGGTGTCCCCATCCCGGTGTCCCCATCCCGGTGTCCCCATCCCGGTGTCCCGGGTGTCACTCACCGCCCCTCCAGAGCGGGGACCGTGCCGAGCCGTGCCGGGCACGCCCGGAGCCCTTCTGCCGCCAGGGCTTGCGGCCCCCGCCCCGCACCTCGGCCCGGCTGCGCACCCGCGCGTGGCTCTGGGGACAGCGGGGACAGCGGGGACGGCGTCACCCCGAGACCCCCGCCCACTGCGGAGCCCCCGAGAGCTCCTCGGGGCACCCCAGGAGCCCCAGAAAGCTCCTTGGGGCACCCCAGGAACCCCAAAAGTTCCTCGGGGCACCCCAGGACCCCCAGAAAGCTCCTCGGGGCACCCCAGGAACCTCAAGAAGCTCCTCAGGGCACCCCAGGAACCCCAAAAGTTCCTCGGGGCACCCCAGGACCCCCAGAAAGCTCCTCAGGGCACCCCAGGAACCCCAAAAAGCTCCTCAGGGCAACCCAGGAACCCCAGAAAGCTCCTTGGGGCACCCCAGGAACCCCAGAAAGCTCCTCGGGGCACCCCAGGACCCCCAGAAAGGTCCTTGGGGCACCCCAGGAACCCCAAAAGTTCCTCAGGGCACCCCAGGACCCCCAGAAAGCTCCTTGGGGCACCCCAGGAACCCCAGAAAGCTCCTCGGGGCACCCCAGGACCCCCAAAAGCTCCTCGGGGCACCCCAGGACCCCCAAAAGCTCTTTGGGGCACCCCAGGACCCCCAAAAGCTCCTCGGGGCACCCCAGGAACCCCAAAAGCTCCTCGGGGCAACCCAGGACCCCCAAAAGCTCTTTGGGGCACCCCAGGACCCCCAAAAGCTCCTCGGGGCACCCCAGGAACCCCAAAAGCTCCTCGGGGCACCCCAGGACCCCCAAAAGCTCTTTGGGGCACCCCAGGACCCCCAAAAGCTCCTCGGGGCACCCCAGGAACCCCAGAAAGCTCCTCGGGGCACCCCAGGAACCCCAAAAAGCTCCTTGGGGCACCCCAGGAACCCCAGAAAGCTCCTCGGGGCACCCCAGGAACCCCAAAAAGCTCCCTGGAGCCCCCAGAGGCTTTTTGGGGCTCAAGACCCTTCCTGGGACTCCCCCCCAGCACATTTTGGGGACAGTCGGGGGGACACTGTCACCCTGAGACCCCCACCCCATTTTCCACACCCAAACCCCCCTTTTTCCCCCCCAAATCCCCCCCAAGCCCCCTCCCCACGCTCACGATTCTCTTGTAGTTCCTCTGCCACGTGGCCACCGTGTGCAGGATGTCCAGCCTGGGGACAGGGGGACACGGGGGACACTCGCCCAGAGCCACCGGGGGTGTCCCCAACGTCCCCAGAGCCACCGGGGGTGTCCCCAGCGGTGTCCCCAACGTCCCCAGAGCCCCCAGGGGTGTCCCCAGTGTCCCTAGAGCCCCCCCAGAGTCCCCAGGGGTGGCCCCAAGGCCCCCATGGATGTCCCTGATGTCCCCCAGAGCCCACAGGAGTGTCCCCAACGTCATCAGGGGTGTCCCCAACGTCCCCAGAGGTGTCCCCAGAGCCCCCAGGGGTGTCCCCAATGCCTCCAGGGGTGTCCCCAATGTCCCCAGAGCCCCCAGGAGTGTCCTCAACATCTCCAGGGGTGCCCCCAAAGTCCCCAGAGGTGCCCCCAGGGGTGTCCCCAGAGCCCCCAGGGGTGTCCCCAACATCTGTGGGGGTGTCCCCAGCATTCCCAGAGGTGTCCCCAGGGGTGTCCCCAAGGTCCCCAGAACCTCCCCCAACACCCCCAGAGGTGCCCCAGGGGTGTCCCCAAGGTCCCCAGAACCTCCCCCAATGCCCCCAGAGGTGCCCCAGGGGTGTCCCCAGAGCCCCCAGGGGTGTCCCCAACACCCCCAGAGCCACCAAGGTCCCCAGGGCCCCCAGGGGTGTCCCCAGGGTCCCCACCGGGGGCTGACGCCGAAGACGTCGGGGTGCAGGTCAGCCAGACCCCTCAGGGCGTCCTCGGGGTGACGCAGGGACCCCACCCAGGCCTGCAGCGGGGACAGCGGCGGCACCACGGGGACGCAGCAGCTCCGCAGCACCGGGGACGGCACCGGGGACAGAACCGGGGACGGCACCGGGGGTGACACCGGGGGTTCCTCTGGGGACAAGGGGACACCAGTGGGGACGGGGGACACTCACAGAGCACCGACAGCCAGGTCTGATGTCCCCAAACCCCCGTGGTGGCTCTGCCCGTGATGTCCCCACCACCACGGCCACCCCCTCCCGCTGTCCCTGGCCACCTTCTGCTGTCCCCAGCCCCTCCTTGATGTCCCCAGTGTGTCCCCAGCCCCAGCATCATCCCCAACTTTGTCCCCAAGGTGTCCCCAGCCCCTCCTCGATGTCCCCAGTGTGTCCCCAGCCCCCAGCATTGTCCCCAAGGTGTCTCCAGCCACCTCCCGCTGTCCCCAGCACATCTCCAGCCCCCAGCATTGTCCCCAAGGTGTCCCCAGCCACCTCCCGCTGTCCCCAGCGTGTCCCCAGCCCCTTCCCTGCTGCCCCCAACCCCCAGCATTGTCCCCAAGGTGTCCCCAGCCCCTGCCCGCTGTCTCCAGCGTGTCCCCAGCCCCGAATATTGTCCCCAACATTGTCCCCAGTGTGTCCCCAGCCCCCAAGGTGTCCCCAAGGTGTCCCCAGCCCCTCACTCACCCCTGTGGGGCTCGGGGGCCGCGGGCGGGGACGGGGGCACCGTCGAGAGCTGCGGGATGGGGACATCGGGGACATCATTGGGGACATCGGGGACATCATTGGGGACATTGGGGACATCATTGGGGACATTGGGGACATTGGAGACCTCATTGGGGACATCATTGGGGACATCGGGAACATCATTGGGGACATCGGGGACATCATTGGGGACATCATTGGGGACATCGGGGACATTATTGGGGACATCATTGGGGACATCACTGGGGACATTGGGGAACGGCCCCGCTCCCGGTGCCGCTCCCCGCCGGTTCCCCTCCGGTTCCGGCCCCATTCCCGGCCGGTTTCCCCCCGGTTCCCGGCCGGCTCCCCCCCGGTTCCGGCCCCATTCCCGCCCGGTTCCCGCCCCGTTCCCGGCCGGTTCCCCCCCGGTTGCAGCCCCGTTCCCCCCCGGTCCAGCCCCGTTCCCGGCCGGTTCCCTCCCGGTTCTAGCCCCGTTCCCCCCCGGTCCAGCCCCGTTCCCGGCCGGTTCCCCCCCGGTTGCAGCCCCGTTCCCCCCCGGTCCAGCCCCGTTCCCGGCCGGTTCCCCCCCGGTTCCCGCCCCGTTCCCCCCCGGTTCCCCCCCGGTTCCCGCCCCGTTCCCGGCCGGTTCCCCCCGCTCTAACCCCGCCCCCTCCGCGCTGGCCCCGCCCCTCCCGGCCGTGGCCCCGCCCCCGCCCGGTGTCCCCGGTTCCCATGGCGGCGCCGGCGCCGCTCCCCGCCGGTTTCCCCGGCCGGTTCTCCCCCGGGCCGGCCCCGCTCTCCCGGTGCCGCTGCCCGCCCGGTTCTCACCGCGGCCCAGCCCCGGGCCCTGCTCCCGGCCCTCAGGGCGGCCGCCCCCGCGCGCATCATGGCGGGAACCGGCGCGGTGACGTCACGGGCGCGCGCGGCGCCACTTCCGGCGGGGGGGCGGAACGGCGGGAAAATGGGGAGGGAGGGGGAGGAGGGGGAGGGACCTCCCCCCATTTGTGCCCCCCCATTTGTGCCCCCACCCCCCATTTGTGCCCCCTCCCCCATTTGTGCCCCCACCCCCCATTTGTGTCCCCATCCCCCATTTGTGTCCCCCCCATTTGTGCCCCCACCCCCCATTTGTGTCCCCACCCCCCATTTGTGTCCCCACCCCCCATTTGTGTCCCCCCCATTTGTGCCCCCACCCCCCATTTGTGTCCCCTCCCCCCATTTGTGCCCCCACCCCCCATTTGTGTCCCCACCCCCCATTTGTGCCCCCCAACCCCCATTTGTGCCCCCCAACCCCCATTTGTGCCCCCACCCCCCATTTGTGTCCCCACCCCCCATTTGTGTCCCCAACCCCCATTTGTGTCCCCCAACCCCCATTTGTGTCCCCCTCCCCCCATTTGTGCCCCCTCCCCCCATTTGTGCCCCCACCCCCCATTTGTGTCCCCCACCCCCCATTTGTGCCCCCTCCCCCCATTTGTGTCCCCCTCCCCAAATCCCCTCCCTGGTGTCCCCCTGCTGACCCCACCCCAGTGTCACCCCCTGGGACCCCCCCCAGTGACCCCCCCCCCAACAGCGCCCCCGTCCAATTGTCCCTCCCAGTGTCCCTGTCCCTTCCCAGTTCCCCATTCCCTCTCCCATTTCCCATTCCCATTTCCCAGTCCCATTCCCATTTTCTGCTCCCATTTCCCATTCCCATTTCCCATTCCCAGTCCCATTTCCCATTCCCATTCCCAATCCCATTTCCGATTCCCAGTCCCATTTCTCATTCCCATTTTCCAGTTCCCATTCCCAGTTCCTGTTGCCATTTCCCATTCCCAGTCCCATTTCCCATTCCCAGTTCCCATTTCCCGTTCTCAGTTCCCATTTCCCATTCCCAGTTCCATTCCCATTTCCCATTCCCATTTCCCGTTCCCATTTCCCATTCCCATTTCCCATTCCCAGTTCCCTTTTCCTGTTCCCATTTCCCATTCCCAATCCCAGTTCCCATTTCCCATTTCCCAATCCCATTTCCCATTCCCATTCCCAGTTCCCATTTCCCAATCCCAGTTCCCATTTCCCATTTCCCATTTCCCATTCCCATTCCCATTTCCCAGTTCCCGTTCCCAGTCCCATTCCCAGTTCCCATTCCCAATTCCCATTCCTAGTTCCCACTCCCAGTCCCGTTCCCATTCCCAATTCCCATTTCCCACTCGATGTGTGGGGGATCCACCCTGGGGGTCTCCCCGGGAATTCGGGGCTGGAATTCCGGGGCCGGGATTGGTGGGAGAATCTGGGAATTCTTTTCCCCCTTTTTTATTTTATTTTATTTATTTATTTTCCATCCTTTTTCCAAAGCCCCGCCTCATCCCGGGGGTCCGGGGGCGGGAATTCCGCGTGGATTTTGGGGGGGAGGGGGGAACTTCATCCCGCCCATCCCACCCCGATCCCGCGCCTGCTTCCAATTAAATCCCAATTAATTAAATCCCTTCTCCGGCCCCTCGGATCCCCCCCCGCCTTCTCCCAGCGCTCAAAATTTTGAGATTTTTTTTTCCCCCCCAAAAAATTCACCGCATCCTCCCCCGCCCACCCCCGAATTCCTCCCGGGACGAGCCGTGGAAAGTCCGGGAAGTTTTTCCAGCCGTGACAAAACTCCCCCCACCCCCCCAAAAAAAAAAAAAATCCCCAAAATTAGGAAAAAACTCCCAAAATCCTCGCGGGGAGGAGGGGGGGAGAGGAGCGGAGGGGTTTGTGCCCCCCCCCCCCCCCCCCGCATTTTGGGGGCGTCACCCACCGCAAATTTGGGAGGTTTTGTTGGCTTTTGGTGGTTTTTGGGGGTCCCCCTCCCCATTTTGGGGGCTCCCAGCCCTTTTGGGGGGGGGACACGCGGTGGCCTCGCCCCTCGTGGGGGGGGCGGCCCCGGTCCAGCCCCGCCCCCCCGCCCCCGCTCACGCTGGAACCGGGACGGGCGCTCAGCGCTGCCGGGACCGGTAAGAGCCCCCCAAAAAACCCCCCGGACCCCCCCCTGCCACCCCCGGGTCCCCCCACCCTTGGGACACTCCCGTGTCCCCCCCCGTGTCCCCCCCTCCCCAAAATTTGGGGCGGGGTTGGGGGGCGCAGAACGGGACCCCCAAGCTTGGGGGGTGGGGGGGGGTGAGGACAAGGGGAGGGGTCTCGGGTTTTGGGGGGCGGCTCGAGGGGGTCCCCAAGGTGGGTGGGGGGGACACTTTGGGGGTTCAAGTGCCACCCCCGTGGGTGGCGGTCCCCCCTCGTTGTCCCCCACGCCAACATCTGGCTCGCAGCTGGCGGGGCGGGGGTCGTGTCCTTTGGGGGGCACCTCGGGGGGGTCCCCAAACCTTTGAGGGGCCCCAAAATCGTGACGGTGACCGGGCGGGGGGGTGGGGGGCGAGTCCCGCCGTGTCCCCCCCCCCCACGTGCGTGTCCGGTGGCGGGGGGCTCGGGGGGTTTTGGGGGGTCTCGGGGGGTTTTGGGGGTCTCGGGGGGTTTTGGGGGTCTCGGGGGTCTCGGGGACCCCTCCCGGCCGTGGCGGGCGCCGCCCCCGCGGCTAAAGCCGGCTCTAAGCCGGGCTTTGTCCGCCCTGATCCAATTTGCTCCGGGATATTTCGGGATCCGAGCGCCCCCCGTGACCCCCCCGCGGCCCCTTGCCCTCCCCCACCCCGCCCCAGGGTGGGGGTCCCGGGGGGGATCCCGGGGGGGTCCCGGGGGGATCCCAAGGGATGATCCCAGGGATGGATCCCAGGGTTGGATCCTGGGGCGGCAGCCCCGGTGCAGGATCCCGGTGCAGGATCCCGGTGCAGGATCCCGGTGCAGGATCCCGGGGCCATTCCCGGTTCAGGATCCCGGTGGGACTCCCGGGCAATTCCCGATGCAGGATCCTGGAAAATTCCCGGTGGGACTCCCCGGGCCATTCCCGGTGCAGGATCCCGGTGGGACTCCCCGGGCAATTCCCGGTGCAGGATCCTGGGGCCATTCCCAGTTCAGGATCCCGGTGGGATTCCCGGGGCAATTCCCGGTCCAGGTCCTGGTGCAGGATCCTGGAAAATTCCCGGTGCAGGATCCCGGGCAATTCCCGGTGCAGGATCCTGGAAAATTCTTGGTGCGGGATCCCGGAAAATTCCCAGCGCAGGATCCTGGGGCAATTCCCAGTGCAGGATCCCAGTGCAGGATCCTGGGGCAATTCCAGGTTCAGGATCCCGGGACAATTCCCAGTTCAGGATCCCAGTTCAGGATCCCGGGACAATTCCCAGTTCAGGATCCCAGTTCAGGATCCCGGGGCAATTCCCAGTTCAGGATCCCAGTTCAGGATCCCGGAAAATTCCCAGCGCAGGATCCTGGGGCAATTCCCAGTGCAGGATCCCAGTGCAGGATCCTGGGGCAATTCCAGGTTCAGGATCCCGGGACAATTCCCAGTTCAGGATCCCAGTTCAGGATCCCGGGACAATTCCCAGTTCAGGATCCCAGTTCAGGATCCCGGGGCAATTCCCAGTTCAGGATCCCAGTTCAGGATCCCGGGACAATTCCCAGTTCAGGATCCCAGTTCAGGATCCCGGGACAATTCCCAGTTCAGGATCCCAGTGCAGGATCCCAGAAAATTCCCGGTTCAGGATCCCAGTTCAGGATCCTGGGGCCATTCCCGGTGCAGGATCCCGGGGCCATTCCCAGTTCAGGATCCCAGTTCAGGATCCCAGTTCAGGATCCCAGTTCAGGATCCCGGGGCCATTCCCAGTTCAGGATCCCAGTTCAGGATCCCAGAAAATTCCCGGTTCAGGATCCCAGTTCAGGATCCCGGGACAATTCCCAGTTCAGGATCCCAGTTCAGGATCCTGGGGCCATTCCCGGTGCAGGATCCCGGGACAATTCCCAGTTCAGGATCCTGGGGCCATTCCCGGTGCAGGATCCCGGGACAATTCCCAGTTCACGATCCCGGGGCCGTTCCCGGTTTAGGATCCCGGGGCCATTCCCAGTTTGGGATCCCGGGGCCATTCCCGGGGCCGTGCCCAGTTTGGGAGACCGGGGCTGTGCCTGCTTTGGGATCCCAGTTTGAGATCTCGTTTTAGGATTCCCGGGGCCGTTCCCGGTTTGGGATCCTGGGGCCGCTCCCGGGGCCGTACCGGGGGCCGTTCCCGGTTTAGGATCCCGGGGCTGCTCCCGGTTTAGGATCCCGGGGCTATTCCCGGTTTGGGATCCCGGGGCCGCTCCCGGGGCCGTTCCCGGTTTAGGATCCCGGGGCCATTCCCAGTTTGGGATCCCGGGGCCATTCCCGGGGCCGTGCCCAGTTTGGGAGACCGGGGCTGTGCCTGCTTTGGGATCCCAGTTTGAGATCTCGTTTTAGGATTCCCGGGGCCGTTCCCGGTTTGGGATCCTGGGGCCGCTCCCGGGGCCGTTCCCGGTTTAGGATCCCGGGGCTGTTCCTGGTTTAGGATCCCGGGGCTATTCCCGGTTTGGGATCCCGGGGCCGCTCCCGGGGCCGTTCCCGGTTTAGGATCCCGGGGCTGTTCCTGGTTTAGGATCCCGGGGCTATTCCCGGTTTGGGATCCTGGGGCCGATCCCGGGGCCGTACCGGGGGCCGTTCCCGGTTTAGGATCCCGGGGCTGTTCCTGGTTTGGGATCCCGAGGCCGTTCCCAGTTTGGGATCCCGGGGCCGTACCCGGGGCCGTTCCCGGTTTAGGACCAGCGGGGCCGCTCCCGGGGCCGTTCCCGGTTTGGGATCCCGGGGCCGTTCCCAGTTTGGGATCCCGGGGCCACTCCCGGGGCCATTCCCGGTTTAGGACCACCGGGGCCGCTCCCGGGGCCGCTCCCGGGGGTCCCGCCGCCCCCGGCCCCGCCCGTTCCCCCCCGCTGGCTCCGCCCGGGGCAGCTCCGACCGGGGGCGGGCGGGGAAGTGGAAAGGGAAGCGGCGGATGCTCCGTGCCGGTTCCGACCGGGACCGGCGGCTCCTCCCGGCACCGGTACGAGGGTCTGGGGGGGCCTGGAGGGGTCCTGGGGGTCCCGGGGCAGCGGGAGCCCCGGGCGGTGTCCCGGCACCGGGCGCGGCTGCGCGAGGCACCGGCGGAGGGCACCGGGGGCTCCGGGACGGCACCGGGGGAACTCTGGTACCGGGAATGGTCCCGGGAGAGCTCTGGGACCGGGATTGCTCCGGGACGGCACCGGGGAGGCTCCGGGGGAACTCTGGTACCGGGAATGGCCCCGGGAGATCTCTGGTACCGGGATTGCTCCGGGACGGCACCGGGACCGCTCCAGGGGAACTCTGGTACCGGGAATGGCCCCGGGACGGGACCGGGGAGGCTCCGGGGGAACTCTGGTACCGGGAATGGCCCCGGGAGATCTCTGGTACCGGGATTGCTCCGGGACGGGACCGGGGGCTCCGGGACGGCACCGGGGGAACTCTGGTACCGGGACTATTCCGGGAGAGCTCTGGGACCGGGATTGCTCCGGGACGGCACCGGGGAGGCTCCGGGGGAACTCTGGTACCGGGAATGGCCCCGGGAGATCTCTGGTACCGGGATTGCTCCGGGACGGGACCGGGACCGCTCCGGGGGAACTCTGGTACCGGGAATGGCCCCGGGAGATCTCTGGTACCGGGATTGCTCCGGGACGGGACCGGGACCGCTCCGGGGGAACTCTGGTACCGGGACTGTTCCCGGAGAGCTCTGGGACCGGGATTGCTCCGGGACGGCACCGGGGAGGCTCCGGGGGAACTCTGGTACCGGGAATGGCCCCGGGACGGGACCGGGGAGGCTCCGGGACAGCACCGGGAGAACTCTGGTACCGGGACTATTCCGGGAGAGCTCTGGTACCGGGATTGCTCCGGGACAGGACCGGGGAGGCTCCGGGACGGGACCGGGACCGCACCGGGGGAACTCTGGTACCGGGACTGTTCCCGGAGAGCTCTGGGACCGGGATTGCTCCGGGACGGGACCGGGATTGCTCCGGGACGGGACCGGGGAGGCTCCGGGACGGGACCGACACCGGGACCCGGGGGCGCTCCGTGACGCCACCGGGACCCGGGGGCGCTCCGGGACCGACACCGGGACCCGGGGGCTCTCCGGGACGGTGCCGCGGCCGCCGCCGGGGCTCTTTCCCCGCCGCGCCGCCCCGGTGTCCGTTCCCCGTTCCCGTCCCGAGCCCCCGGGGGTCCCGCCGCACCGAGAGGAACGGGGAGGGGGGGGGGGGGCCCTTACCGGGGGGGTCCCGTCCCGAAATTTGGGGGTGACGACACCGGGCCCGGGCGGTGACATCCTGCGGTGTCCCCGCCCCGTTCCCCGCGGGTGTCTGTCACCTCCCGCCACCCCGGTGTCACCTCAGGCGCCGCCCCTGCCTCGATTTCCCCCAGATGTGCGCCCAGATGTGCGCCCAGATGTGCCCCCCCCACCCTGCCGCTGGGATGGGGGTGGCAGCCCCGGGGAAGGACACCGGGGACAGCGGGTGGCACCTGGGTGACACCCTGGGGTGCCAAAGGTGACAGTGGGTGTCACCACCCATGGGGACAGGGCTAGGGGTGACATGAGCGGCCCTGGGTGACACCCCGGGGTGCCAAAGGTGACAGTGGGTGTCACCACCTATGGGGACAGGACTGGGGGTGACATGAGTGGCCCTGGGTGACACCCTGGGGTTCCAAAGGTGACAATGAGTGTCACCACCTATGGGGACAGGGCTGAGGGTGACTGGGGGGACACGAGCGGCCCTGGGTGACACCCCAGGGTGGGCAAAGGTGACAGTGGGTGACACCACCCATGGGGACAGGGCTGAGGGTGACTGGGGGGACATGAGTGGCCCTGGGTGACACCCCGGGGTGCCAAAGTGACAGTGGGTGTCACCACCTATGGGGACAGGGCTGGGTGTGACTGGGGGGACACAAGCGACACCCCGGGGTGTCCCAAGGTGACAGTGGGTGTCACCACCCATGGGGACAGGGCTGGGGGTGGCTGGGGGGTGACATGAGCGGCCCTGGGTGACACCCTGGGGTGCCAAAGGTGACAGTGGGTGTCACCACCCATGGGGACAGGGCTGGGGGTGGCTGGGGGGTGACATGAGCGGCCCTGGGTGACACCCCGGGGTGCCAAAGGTGTCACCACCCATGGGGACAGGGCTGGGTGTGACTGGGGGGACACAAGCGGCCCTGGGTGACACCCCGGGGTGCCAAAGGTGACAGTGGGTGTCACCACCCATGGGGACAGGGCTGAGGGTGACTGGGGGGACACGAGCGGCCCTGGGTGACACCCCGGGGTGCCAAAGGTGTCACCACCCATGGGGACAGGGCTGGGTGTGACTGGGGGGACACGAGCGGCCCTGGGTGACACCCCGGGGTGCAGAGGTGACAATGGTTGTCACCACCAATGGGGACAGGGCTGAGGGTGACTGGGGGGACACGAGCGGCCCTGGGTGACACCCCGGGGTGCCAAAGGTGTCACCAACCATGGGGACAGGGCTGAGGGTGACTGGGGGGACACGAGCGGCCCTGGGTGACACCCCGGGGTGCAGAGGTGACAATGGTTGTCACCACCCATGGGGACAGGGCTGGGTGTGACTGGGGGGACACGAGCGGCCCTGGGTGACACCCCGGGGTGCCCACGGCGTGACAGACCGGGCGTGGCCCCGGCTGTCACCCCGGGGCGTCCCTGGCGGCACGGAGGTGACCAGGAGGTGACGTTGCCGTCCCCAGGAGCCATGTCCCGGCGGCGCTGAGCCGTCGCCGTCGCCGCCGCCATGGGGAGCATCTACAAGGACTACTTCAACCGCGACAAGATCCGCGAGCACTACAACTTCACCAAGGGCGACGGCGGCGAGGGCGCGGCGCCCTCGCGCTGGGTGGGCTCCGTCCTCATCGTCCTCCTGTGCTGCGTCATCGTGCTGGAGAACCTCCTGGTGCTGGTGTCCATCTGCCGCAACAAGCGCCTGCACCTCGCCATGTACATCTTCATCGGCAACCTGGCCGCCTCGGACCTGCTGGCCGGCGCGGCGTTCATGGCCAACACGCTGCTGTCGGGCAGCACCACCTTCAGCCTGACGCCGGTGCAGTGGTTCGTGCGCGAGGGCACGGCCTTCGCCACGCTGGCCGCCTCGGTGTTCAGCCTGCTGGCCATCGCCATCGAGCGGCACGTGGCCATCACCAAGGTGAAGGTGTACGGCAGCGACAAGAACTGCCGCATGGTGCTGCTGATCGGCGCCTGCTGGGCCATCGCCGGCGCCGTCGGCAGCTTGCCCATCATGGGCTGGAACTGCATCAGCGACCTGGGCGACTGCTCCACCGTGCTGCCGCTCTACTCCAAGCGTTACGTGCTCTTCGTCACCACCATCTTCACCCTCATCCTGGCCGCCATCGTGGGGCTCTACACGCGCATCTACTGCATCGTCCGCTCCAGCCACGCCGAGATCGCCTCGGCGCAGACCCTGGCGCTGCTCAAGACCGTCACCATCGTGCTGGGCGCCTTCATCGTCTGCTGGCTGCCCGCCTTCATCATCCTCCTGATGGACGCCTCGTGCCCGGTGCGCGCCTGCCGGGTGCTGTACAGCGCCAACTATTTCTTCGCCTTCGCCGCGCTCAACTCGGCGGCCAACCCGGTCATCTACGTGCTGCGCAGCAAGGACATGCGCGGCGAGTTCCTGCGCGTGCTCTGCTGCCGCGGCCGCCGCCCGCGGCCCCCCGGCCGGCCGGGGGTCCCGCTGCGCACGTCCAGCTCGCTGGACAAGGCCGCGGCCGGCCCCGCCGCCGAGCCGGGCGCGGCGCCACCCGCCCGCGAGGGCACCACGTCCGTGTGAGCGCGGCGGCGGCGATGGTGGTGGTGGTGGTGGGCAAGGGTGGCCGGTGGGGGGTCAGGGGACGCGGTACGGACACGGCACGGACACGGCATGGACACGGCATGGACACGCCGTGGGGTTGTGGGCGTCCCATGGACACCCCACGGCCTCGTGGACACCCCACGGACACGTCACGGACACCCCACGGCCTCTTGGACAGCCCAAGGCCACTCTGTGGACACCCTATTGCCACCCCAAGGTCACCCCATAGGACACCCCACGGCCTCGTGGCCACCCTGTGGACACCCCAAGGCCACCCCAAGGTCACCCATGGACACCCCACAGCCTCAGGGCCACCCCGTGGCCACCCACAACCACCCATGACCACTCCAAGGCCACCCATGACTACCCCAAGGGCACCCATGGCCACCCCATAGGACACCCATGGACACCCCACGGCCTCGTGGACACCCCGAGGCCACTCATGACCACTCCAAGGCCACCCATGGCTACCATGGACACCCCACGTCCACCCCATTGCCACCCCAAGGCCACCCACGGCCACCCCACGGTACGAGCGGCGCGGTTCCCTCGCGGTTCCCCAGGTACGGACGCACACCCGGCCCCGACGGGGCTGTCCCGGTGTTGTCCCGGTGTCCCGGTGTTGTCCCAGTGTTGTCCCGGTGTCCTCACGCCCTGCCCAAGCCCCGGGGCCACTGCTGGACCTGTGGGTGGCTCCCACCGGGACAGACTGGGATAAACTGGGATAAACTGGGATAGACCGGGATGAACCCCAGGATAAACCCCGGGATAAACCCTGGGATAAACTGAGATAAACAGGGATAAACACTGGGATGAACCAGGATAAACTGGGATAAACCAGGATAAACTCCAGGATAAACCCCGGGATAAACTAGGATAAACCCCGGAATAAACTGGGATAAACCCTGGGACAAACCGGGATAAACCCCAGGATAAAACCTGGGATAAACCCTGGGATAAACTGGGATAAACCCTGGGATAAACCCTGGGATAAACCAGGATAAACTGGGATAAACCGGGATAAACCCCGGGACAAACCCCAGGAAGGCTCTGGGGACCCCCAAAATTCCGGGTTTTTCCCCGCGCTGGCACGTGGGGCCAGGGGATCATCCCAGCGCGGCCGGATCCGCCGGGATCCCCCCAAAATCCCCGGGATTTGCCCCAAAGTCCTCCTTCTCGTATTAAATGAATTTTTTTTTTGTTTTTTTTTCCAGCTGTTTCTGCGTCTTTCCCCCAAATTTGTGGTGGGGAGGGATTTTCCTGGTGAGAATCTTTCCCCAAATTTTGAGGTGGGATTTTCCTGCTGGGAATCTTTCCCCAAATTTTGGGGTGGGATTTTCCTGGTGGGAATCTTTCTCCAAATTTTGGGATTTTCCTGCTGGGAATCTTTCCCCAGATTTTGGGATTTTCCCGCTGGGAATTTTCCCCCAAATTTTGGGTGGGATTTTCCGGCTGAGAATCTTTCCCCAAATTTTGGGCGGGATATTCTCGCTGGGAATCTTTCCCCATATTTTGGCTGGGGAGGGATTTTCCCGCTGGGAATTTGGGTAAAAACCCCGATTTTCCCCCATTTCCTCGCTGGAGGAGGAGGAAATCGGGGGGCGGAGGGGGGGGGGGAGTTCGGTTCCTGTGCCCGGGGTGACCCCAGCGGGACGGGGCTGCCCCCCCTCAACCCCCCCATTATTCCCATGGGGACACACCCCAGTGTGTCCCCCCCACCCCAAATTTGGGCTGTGTCCCCCCCATTTTGGGGGTGTCCCCACACTCTCCTGTGTCCCCCCCCCTCCCGCAATTTTTGGCTCGTTCCCGCCACCCCCAAGATGGCGCCGGGGCTGCCAGCCCCACGCGCTGTCGCTCCGAGTGACGTCACACCCACATCCACGCCCAAGATGGCGCCGGGCCGCGCTGTTAACACGGCGCCGTGACCTTCTCAAGATGGCGGCGCGGGCGGGACGCTTTTGGCGCCTCCGAGTGACGTCATACGGCAGGCGGGAGGGCCCGAAAGGGGCCATGACCGCGCGGGGCCCGCGGCCGCCGCCAGGGCCGGAACGGGGCGAAACCGGCGGCCGGTGAGGGGGGGAGGGGCGGGAACCGGGGGGGCTTTACCGGATTTGGGGGATTTACCGGGCCGGGGGGGGGCGGGGGGAGCGGAGGTTATGGGGGCGGGGCGGGTCTGAGGGCGACGGGGCGCGGGGGGGCAATAACGGAATCGGGGGGGGGCAATTAATGAGCGGGTAATTAAGATGTGAGGGGGGAAATAGTTAATGAGAGGGTGATAAGGGCCTGGAGGGGCAATTAACGGCACAGAGGGGTAATTAATGGCTCGGGAGGGGCAATTAATGGCACGGGGCAAATAGCGGCACGGGGGTGCAATTAATGAGCCGGTAATTAAGATGTGAGGGGGGAAATAATTAATGAGAGGGTAATAATGGCCCGGGGGGGGATTAAAGGCCTGGGGGGGGGTAATTTGTGAGGGGGTAATTAAGATATGAGGGGGTAAATAATTAATGAGGGGGCAATTAAGTTGTGAGGGGGGAAATAATTAATGAGGGGGCAATAAAAGCCTGGGGGGTAATTTGTGAGGGGGTAATTAAGATATGAGGGGGCAAATAATTAATGAGAGGGTAATAATGGCCTGGGAGGGTAATTTGTGAGGGGGTAATTAAGATATGAGGGGGTGAGTAATTAATGAGAGAGTAATAATGGTCTGGGAGGGTAATTTGTGAGGGGGCAATTAAGATGTGAGGGGGGGAATAATTAATGAGAGGGTAATAAGGGCCTGGGGGGGTAATTTGTAATTTTTTCCCCCGGCTTTTCCCCGTTTTTCCTGTTTCTTCCCCCATTTTCCCCCATGTTTCCCTCTTTTTCCCCATTTCCCCCCATTTTTCCCCGGTTTTCCCTCCCATTTCCCCCCCATTTTCCCCCATATTTTCCCCAATTTTTTCCCGATTTTCCCCCTGGTTCCCACCGGTTTTCCCCATTTCCCCCCCATTTCTTCCCCAATTCCCCCCCCCCATTTTTTCCCCATTTTTCCCCCATTTTCCCCCCCATTTCCCCCTCATTTTCCCCCCCATTTCCCCCCATTTTCCCCATTTCCCCCCCATTTCCCCCATTTCCCCCCCATTTTTTCCCCATTTATTCCCCATTTTTCCCCCATTTCCCCCCCATTTTTTCCTAATTTCCCCCCGTTTTTCCCCATTTCCCCCCATTTCCCCCCATTTTCCCCATTTCCCCCCCCATTTCCCCCATTTTCCCCATTTCCCCCCCATTTCCCCCCATTTCCCCCATTTTCCTCCCCATTTTCCCCCATTTCCCCCCATTTTTTCCCATATTTCCCACCCATTTCCCCCCATTTTATCTTTATTTTTCCCCCATTTATCTCTCTATTTCCCCCCCATTTTCCCCTATTTTTTTTCCCATTTCCCCCCATTTTCCCCCCATTTTCCCCCCATTTTCCCCATTTCCCCCCCATTTCCCCCATTCCCCCATTTCCCCCATTCCCCTCATTTTCCCCCCATTTTCCCCATTTCCCCCCCATTCCCCCCATTTCCCCCCCATTTCCCCCCCCATTTCCCCCCCCATTTTCCCCCCATTTCCCCCCCATTTTTCCCCCATTTCCCCTCCCATTTTCCCCAATTTTCCCCCCCATTTCCCCGTTTCCGGCAGGATTCCGGACGGGCGCAGCCGCCCCGGGCTGCCATGGGGCAGAGCGAGTCGCAGCAGGAGGCCAAGGTGGGACCCGTCCCCGTCACCGCTGCCACCCCCGGTGTCCCCAGGTGCCACCGGGGCTCAGCGTGTCCCCTGTCCCCGCAGGGCCCGGGGCTGAGGGGGCTGCTGGCCGTCTTCAGCAGGGAGCAGCTCCCGGCGCGCGTGGTGAGCGGCGGCGGCGCCGTCCCCCGTGTCCCCTCGGTGTCCCCTCGGTGTCCCCTCGGTGTCCCCTCAGTTTTCCCCCATGTCCCCGTGTCCCCCCGTGTCCCCTCATTGTCCCCCCGTGTCCCCTCGGTGTCCCCTCGGTGTCCCCTCAGTTTTCCCCCGTGTCCCCCCGTGTCCCCTCAGTGTCCCCCTGCGTCCCTTCGGTGTCACCTCAGTGTCCCCCCGTGTCCCCCCATGTCCCTTCGGTGTCCCCTCGGTGTCCCCTCGGTGTCCCCTCAGTTTTCCCCCGTGTCCCCCCGCGTCCCCTCAGTGTCCCCCTGTGTCCCCTCGGTGTCACCTCAGTGTCCCCCCGTGTCCCCCCACGTCCCTTCGGTGTCTCCTCGGTGTCCCCCCGTGTCCCCTCGGTGTCCTCCTGTGTCCCCTCCATGTCCCTGTGTCCCCCCATGTCCCCTCCCTGTCCCCTCTGTGTCCCCAACCCCACCGGTGCACTGAGCAGGGGAAAATGGAGGAAAAATGGGGAAAAAATGGGGAAAGAATGGGGAAAAAATGGGGAAAAAATGGGGAAAGAATGGGGAATAAATGGGGACACCGGGGACAGGGTCCCCATGTCCCTGGTGTCCCCAATGTCCCCATGTCCCCACTGTCCCCAGTGTCCCCAATGTCCCCATGTCCCCAATGTCCCCCATGTCCCCAGTGTCCCCAGTGTCCCCATGTCCCAGTGTCCCCAATGTCCACAGTGTCCCCAGTGTCCCCAATGTCCCCAGTGTCCCCATGTCCTCAATGTCCCCAGTGTCCCCAATGTCCCCAGTGTCCCCATGTCCCCAGTATCCCCAATGTCCCCAATGTCCACAGTGTCCCCAGTGTCCACATGTCCCCAGTATCCCCAAGCACAGTGTCCCCATGTCCCCAGTGTCCCCAATGTCCCCAGTGTCCCCATGTCCCCAGGGACAGTGTCCCAGTGTCCCCAATTTCCCCAACATGGCCATGCCCCTTCCACCACCCTGCCAGCACCATCGGTCACCCCCTGCGCCTGTCCCCATCCCTTGGGGACACGATGGGGACACCGGGACATGATGGGAACGCTGGGGACACAATGGGGACACTGGGGACACGATGGGGACACCAGGAACACGATGGGGACACTGGGGACACAATGGGGACACGATGGGGACACCGGGGACACGATGGGGACACCGGGGACACAATTGGGACACTGGGGACAGGATGGGGACACTGGGAACATAATGGGGACACCGGGAACACGATAGGGACACTGGGGACAGGATGGGGACACAATGGGGACACTGGGGACAGGATGGGGACACTGGGAACATAATGGGGACACTGGGAACACGATAGGGACACTGGGGACAGGATGGGGACAGGATGGGGACACTGGGGACAGGATGGGGACACTGGGAACATAATGGGGACACCGCGGACACGATGGGGACACCAGGGACACTGGGACATGATGGGGACACCGGGAACATAATGGAGACACGATGGGGACACGATGGGGACACGATGGGGACACTGGGGACACGATGGGGACCCTGGGGACAGGATGGGGACACCAGGAACACGATGGGGACATGATGGGGACACTGGGGACAGGATGGGGACACCAGGAACATGATGGGGACACCGGGGACACGATGGGAACACTGGGGACATAATGGAGACACGATGGGGAGACGATGGGGACAGGATGGGGACACTGGGGACAGGATGGGGACACCGGGGACACAATGGGGACACCGAGGACACGATGGGGACACTGGGGACACTGGGACTTGATGGGGACACCAGGACACGATGGGGACACCGGGAACACGATGGGGACACTGGGGACACGATGGGGACAAAATGGGGACACAATGGGGACACCGGGGACACGATGGGGACACCGGGGACACAATGGGGACATGATGGGGACACCAGGGACACTGGGACATGATGGGGACACCGGGGACACGATGGGGACACCGGGAACACGATGGGGACACCGGGGATACGATGGGGACACTGGGGACAGGATGGGGACACAATGGGGACACAATGGGGACACCGAGGACACGATGGGGACACATGGGACACTGGGACTTGATGGGGACACCAGGACACGATGGGGACACGATGGGGACACCCCTTGTCCCTCCGCAGGTGCTGGGGACCATCCTGGGCCTGGCCGTCACCGTCATGGCCATCGCCGCGCTGGGCTGGTGGCTGCGCCTCAAGAGTGAGTGCCACCCTCGGGGGACACGGGGAGGTGACGGCAGCGTCCCCTCACCGTGTCCCCTCCGCGTCCCCAGAGGTGCCGGCGCAGGAGCCGCCGCGCTACCGCTTCCGCAAGCGGGACAAGGTCCTGTTCTACAGCCGCAAGATCATGCGGAAGGTGACCCTCGGGGCTGGCACGGCGCCGGTGGCACCGCGCGGTGCCAGCCCCGGTGACGCCCCGGTCCCCTCCCGCCGCGCCAGGTGTCCCAGTCCACGTCCTCGCTGGTGGACGCCGGCACGGCCGGCGGCGCCGCGCGGCCCCGCAGCCGCAAGAAGCTGAAGGTGCTGAGCATCGCCAAGAAGTGAGCGGGATTCGGGATTCAGCGGGATTCATCGGGATTTGGGATTCAAAAGTCATCGGGATTTGGGATTCGTCGGGATTCAGGATTTATCGGGATTTGGGATTCTGGATTCATCGGGATTTGGGATTTGGGATTCGGGATTTGGGATTCGAAATTCATTGGGATTTGAGATTCATCGGGATTTATCGGGATTTATCGGGATTTGGGATTTGGGATTCATTGGGATTTGGGATTTGGGATTCGGGATTCATCGGGATTTGGGATTCATCGGGATTCAGGATTTGGGATTTGGGATTCAAAAGTCATCGGGATTTGGGATTCATCGGGATTCGGGATTTATCGGGATTTGGGATTCTGGATTCATCGGGATTTGGGATTCGGGATTTGGGATTCGAAATTCATTGGGATTTGAGATTCATCGGGATTTATCGGGATTTATCGGGATTTGGGATTTGGGATTCATAGGGATTTGGGATTTATCGGGATTTGGGATTCGGGATTCACTGGGATTTGGGATTCGGGACTTGGGATTCAAAATTCATCCGGATTTGGGATTCATCGGGATTCGGGATTTATCGGGATTTGGGATTCTGGATTCATCGGGATTTGGGATTTGGGATTCGGGACTTGGGATTCAAAATTCATCCGGATTTGGGATTCGGGATTCATCAGGATTTGGAATTCATCGGGATTCAGGATTTGGGATTTGGGATTCAAAAGTCATCGGGATTTGGGATTTGGGATTCAGGATTTATCAGGATTTGGGATTTGGGATTCATCGGGATTTGGGATTCGGGATTCATCGGGATTTGGGATTCATCGGGATTCAGGATTTGGGATTTGGGATTCAAAAGTCATCGGGATTTGGGATTTGGGATTCGAAATTCATCGGGATTTGGGATTCAGGATTCGGGATTCATCGGGATTTGGGATTATTTGAGATTTGGGCAGTGGTATTCGGGCAGCAGGATTTTGAATTTGGGATTATTCAGGATTCAGGATTCGGGCACTGGGATTTGGGATTCAGGATTTGGGATTTGGGATTTGGAATTCAGTATTCGGGAATATTCGGTATTTGGGATGTGGGATTTGGGATTCAGGATTCATCGGGATTTGGGATTTTAGATTAGGGCAGCGGGATTTGGGATTCAGGACTCGGGCAGCAGGATTTGGGATTCGGGATTTGGAATTCAGGATTCGTCGGGATTCGGGGTTATTCAGGATTTGGGATTCACTGGGATTCGGGATTCACTGGGATTTGGGATTCGGGATTCTTTGGGATTCGGGATTCATTGGGATTCGGGATTTGGGATTCAGGATTCATTGGGGTTCAGGATTTGGGATTCGGGATTCATCGGGATTTGGGATTCACTGGGATTTGGGATTTGGGATTCACTGGGATTTGGGATTCGGGATTCACTGGGATTCGGGATTTGGGATTCACTGGGATTTGGGATTCGGGATTCACTGGGATTCGGGATTCATCGGGATTTGGGATTCACTGGGATTCGGGATTCGGGATTCACTGGGATTCGGGATTCACTGGGATTCGGGATTCATGGGGATTGGGATCTGTCCCGGCGCTGCCCAGGGTCTCGGCCAGCTTCCTGCGCATCCAGAAGGAGCCGCCCACGCTGCAGCTGAAGGAGCCGCCGCCCTCGGTGCTGGAGGCCGACCTGACCGAGTTCGACGTGGCCTCGTCGCACCTGCCCTCCGAGGTGCTCTACATGCTCAAGAACGTGCGGTGAGCGGGGCTGAATGTGGGGCTGGGGGCTGAATGTGGGGCTGGGGGATGGTTGTGGGGCTGGGGGATGATTGTGGGGCTGGGGGCTGAATGTGGGGCTGGGGGCTGATTGTGGGGCTGGGGGCTGAATGTGGGGCTGGGGGCTGAATGTGGGGCTGGGGGATGAATGTGGGGCTGGGGGATGATTGTGGGGCTGGGGTCTGCTTGTGGGGCTGGGGGATGACTGTGGGGCTGGGGGATGAATGTGGGGCTGGGGGCTGAATGTGGGGCTGGGGGATGAATGTGGGGCTGGGGGCTGATTGTGGGGCTGGGGGATGAATGTGGGGCTGGGGGATGAATGTGGGGCTGGGGGATGATTGTGGGGCTGGGGGCTGGCTGTGGGATCTATCCATGGGATAGGGGTCTGCATGTGGGGCTGGGGTCTGTCTGTGGGGCTGTGGGCTGAATGTGGGGCTGGGGGCTGATTGTGGGGCTGGGGGCTGATTGTGGGGCCGGGGTCTGATTGTGGGGCTGGGGGCTGAATGTGGGGCTGGGGGCTGAATGTGGGGCTGGGGTCTGTCTGTGGGGCCGGGGTCTGAATGTGGGATTGGTGTTCCCATGTCCCCACCATCCCCTCAGTGACCCAGCTGTCCCCATGTCCCTGCCGTCCCCGCGGTGTCCCCATGTCCCCACCGTCCCCGCGGTGTCCCCATGTCCCTGTGGTGACCGTGCTGTCCCTGCGGTGACCCAGCTGTCCCCATGTCCTCGTGGTGTCCCCGCGCTGTCCCCGTGTCCCCGTGCTGTCCCCGTGTCCCCACAGTGACGGCACTGTCCCCGTGTCCCCACGGTGTCCCTGCGGTGTCCCCGTGTCCCCGTGCTGTCCCCGTGTTCCCGCGGTGTCCCCGTGTCCCCATGTCCCCAGGGTGTCCCCATGCTGTCCCCGTGTCCCCGTGGTGACGGCGCTGTCCCCGTGTCCCCGTGGTGTCCCCATGTCCCCGTGGTGTCCCCACGCTGTCCCCGTGTCCCCACGCTGTCCCCGCGGTGTCCCCGTGTCCCTGCGGTGTCCCCATGGTGTCCCCATGTCCCCGTGTCCCCGTGCTGTCCCCGTGTCCCTGCGGTGTCCCCGTGTCCCCGTGGCGTCCCCGTGTCCCCATGTCCCCGTGTCCCCGCGGTGTCCCCATGTCCCCATGTCCCCGTGTCCCCATGTCCCCGTGTCCCCGCGGTGTCCCCATGTCCCCATGGTGTCCCCGTGTCCCTGCGGTGTCCCTGTGTCCCCATGTCCCCGTGTCCCCGTGGTGTCCCCGCCATGTCCCTGCGGTGACGGCGCTGTCCCCGCGGTGTCCCCGTGTCCCCATGGTGTCCCCATGTCCCCATGTCCCCGCCGTGTCCCCCCCGTGTCCCCGGGGTGACGGCGCTGTCCCCGCAGGGTGCTGGGCCACTTTGAGAAGCCGCTGTTCCTGGAGCTGTGCAAGCACATGGTGTTCCAGCAGTGCCAGCAGGGCGAGGACGTCTTCCGGCCCGGCCAGCCCGACACCAGCATCTACGTCCTGCAGGAGGGCAAGCTGGAGCTGCTGCTCACCGAGGCGGTGCGGGGACACCCGGGGACATTGGGGATGGCTGGGGGACAGCCGGGGACAGCTGGGGACATGGGGACACCCGGGGGACACCTGGGGACATGGGGATGGCCAGGGGACAGCCGGGGGACATGGGGATGGCCGGGGGACACCCAGGGACATGGGGACACCTGGGGGACAGCTGGGGACATGGGGATGGCCGGGGGACAGCCAGAGACATCAGGGACAGCCAGGGGACACCTGGGGACATGGGGATGGCCGGGGGACACCCAGGGACATGGGGACACCCGGGGGACAGCCGGGGACATGGGGACACCCGGGGGACACCCGGGGACATGGGGATGGCCAGGGGACACCTGGGGACATTGGGGATGGCCGGGGGACAGCCGGGGACATCAGGGACAACCGGGGGACACCCGGGGACATGGGGACACCCGGGGGACAGCCGGGGACATGGGGATGGCCAGGGGACACCCAGGGACATGGGGATGGCTGGGGGACAGCCGAGGACATGGGGATGGCCGGGGGACACCTGGGGACATCAGGGACAGCTGGGGGACAGCTGGGGGGACACCTGGGGACATTGGGGATGGCCGGGGGACACCTGGGGACATTGGGGATGGCCGGGGGACACCTGGGGACATCAGGGACAGCCGGGGGGACAGCTGGGGACATGGGGATGGCTGGGGGACACCTGGGGACATCAGGGACGGCCAGGGGAACCTGGGGACATTGGGGATGGCCAAGGGACAGCTGGGGACATCAGAGATGGCCAGGGGACACCTGGGGACATTGGGGATGGCCGGGGGAACCTGGGGACATTGGGGATGGCTGGGGGACACCTGGGGACATTGGGGATGGCTGGGGGACAGCTGGGGACATTGGGGATGGCCGGAGGACACCTGGGGACATTGGGGATGGCCAGGGGACAGCTGGGGACATGGGGACACCCGGGGGACAGCCGGGGACATGGGGATGGCCGGGGGACACCTGGGGACATCAGGGACACCTGGGGGACACCCGGGGACATGGGGACGGCCGGGGGAGAGCTGGGGACATGGGGATGGCCGGGGGACACCCGGGGACATGGGGACGGCCAGGGGAACCTGGGGACATCGGGGACAGCCCACAGCCAGACAGGAGATAGCCAAGGACGTCTTGGGACAGCCTGGGGACATCCAGGAGACACCCAAGGACAGCTGGGGGACACCAGCAGACACTCAGAGACAACTGGGGACACCAGGAGACACTCAGACAGTTGGGGACACCTTGGAGACACCCCAAGGACATTCAGAGACACCCCAAGGATGTTTGAGGACACTCAGGGGACACCAGGGGACACTCAGGGGACACTCTTGGACACCCAAGGGACACCGGGGGACACTCGGGGACACTCAGGGGACACGGGGTGTGTCCCAGCAGGACGGGAAGGAGACGGTGATGAAGGAGGTGTTCCCTGGGGACAGCGTCCACAGCCTGCTCAGCATCCTCGACGTCATCACGGTACCGGCCACGTCCCCAAAGCCGTGGCCATCCCAGACCCAACCAAGACTGTCCCCAAGTGTCACCAACTGTCCCCAGACCCCTCCAGCCCAACTGTGGCCACCCCAAACCCAGCCGTGACCACCCCAAACCCAGCCGTGACCACCCCAAACCCAGCTGTGACCACCCCAAACCCAGCTGTGACCACCCCAAACCCAGCTGTGACCACCCCAAACCCAACCGTGACCACCTCAAACCCAAGCGTGACCACCTCAAACCCAGCCGTGACCACCCCAAACCCAAGCGTGACCACCCCAAACCCAAGCGTGACCACCCCAAACCCAAGCGTGACCACCTCAAACCCAGCCGTGACCTCCTCAAACCCAACTGTGACCACCCCAAACCCAAGCGTGACCACCCCAAACCCAGCCGTGACCACCCCAAACCCAACCGTGACCACCCCAAACCCAACCGTGACCACCCCAAACCCAACCGTGACCACCCCAAACCCAACCGTGACCACCCCAAACCCAACCGTGACCATCCCAAACCCAACCGTGACCACCTCAAACCCAACCGTGACCACCCCAAACCCAACCGTGACCACCTCAAACCCAACCGTGACCACCCCAAACCCAACCGTGACCACCCCAAACCCAGCCGTGACCACCCCAAACCCAACCGTGACCACCCCAAACCCAACCGTGACCACCTCAAACCCAACCGTGACCACCCCAAACCCAACTGTGACCACCCCAAACCCAGCCGTGACCACCCCAAACCCAACCGTGACCTCCTCAAACTCAACCGTGACCACCCCAAACCCAAGCGTGACCACCCCAAACCCAACCGTGACCACCCCAAACCCAACCGTGACCACCCCAAACCCAACCTCCCAAAACCCCAGTGCCACCCATGACCTTCCCCCAGCTGTCCCCAAGCCCCGTGGGCTCCCCTGACCCCGCGGTGTCCCCAGGGCCACCAGCGGCCGTACCGGACGGTGTGCGCCCGCGCCGCCGTCGACTCCACCGTGCTGCGCCTGCCGGTCGAGGCCTTCTCGGCCGTCTTCGAGAAGTACCCCGAGAGCCTGGTCAGGGTCGTGCAGGTCAGCCGAGCTCTGGGGGACCCCCGGGATGTCCCCAGAGGTGGCAGCGGTCCCACGGTGGCCTCGTGTCCCCCACCCCAGATCATCATGGTGCGGCTGCAGCGCGTCACCTTCCTGGCCTTGCACAACTACCTGGGCTTGACCAACGAGCTCTTCAGCCACGTGAGTTCGGCATGAAGTTTGGGGGGGTTCCTGGGGGCTGGATTTGATGTCCCCCCAGCCCCTCTGATGTCCCTCTGATGTCCCCAACCCTCCAGGACATGCAGCCCCTGCGGCTCTTCCCGCAGCCCGGCCACGCCGCCCGCACCAGCCCCGTCCGGCACGGCAAGCGCGGCCTGGGCAGCGCCGACGAGGGCCGGGACGCCGGTGAGGCACCGGGAAGGTCCCGAGACCCTCGCCCTGAGCATTTCTGGGGTCTCCGTGCTCAGTTTTTGGGGTTCTGGGGGGGGTCTCGTCCCGCAGCCGAGCTGATGAAAGCCGCCGGCCTGGAGGCGCCGGCGCCGCCGCCGCTGCTGAGCCGCTGCATCTCCATGCCCGTGGACATCTCTGGTGGGTGCCAGCCCTGCCGCTGTGTGGCTGTCACCCAAGGGTGGCTTTGTCCCCGTTTGGTGACACCCCGTGACCCCGCCCAGGCATCCAGAAGGGTCCGCGCTCCGATTTCGACATGGCCTACGAGCGCGGGCGCATCTCGGTGTCGCTGCAGGAGGACAGCAGCGGCGCCTTCGGGCAGGTACGGGGGGGCTCCGTGCTGAATCCCACCCCGAATCCCACCCAAATTCCCACCCCGAATCCCACCCCGAATCCCACCAAAATTCTCCCTAATTCCCACCCTGAATCCCACCCCAAATTCCCACCCTGAATCCCACCCCAAATCCCACCTCAAACCCTACCCCAAATCCCACTAATTCCCACCCTGAATCCCACCAAAATTCTCCCTAATTCCCACCCTGAATCCCACCCAAATTCCCACCCCGAATCCCACCCCGAATCCCACCAAAATTCTCCCTAATTCCCACCCTGAATCCCACCCCAAATTCCCACCCTGAATCCCACCCCAAATCCCACCTCAAATCCTACCCCAAATCCCACTAATTCCCACCCTGAATCCCACCAAAATTCTTCCTAATTCCCACCCTGAATCCCACCTCAAATTCCCACTAATTCCCACCAAATCCCACCCTGAATCCCACCCCAAATCCCACCTCAAATCCTACCCCAAATCCCACCCCGAATCCCACCCCAAATCCCACCAAAATTCCCCCTAATTCCCACCCTGAATCCCACCCCAAATTCCCACCAATTACCACCCTGAATCCCACCCTGAATCCCACCAAAATTCTCCCTAATTCCCCCTAATTCCCACCTGAAATCCCACCACAAATTCCCCCAAACCCCACCCCAAATTCCCACAAATTCCCACCCCAAATCCCTCCCCAAATTCCCCCAAACCCCACCCCAAATCCCACCCAAATTCCCCCTAATCCCCACCCTGAATCCCATCCCAAATCCACCCTGAATCCCACCCCAAATCCCCACAAATTCCCACCCCAAATCCCACCCCAAATCCCACCCGGATCCCCCCTAAATGCCATCCTAAATCCCACCCCAAATCCCCACAAATTCCCACCCCAAATCCCACCCGAATCCCCCCCAGGTGTCCCAGGAGCCCAAGGAGCGCAAGTCGGTGACGCTGGAGGAGCAGCCCTCGGGGATCTACCACTACAGCTCCTGCGAGGAGGACACGGCCACGGGGACAACCACGGGGACAGCCACGGGGACATGTCCCTTCGGGCCCTACCAGGGCCGCCAGACCAGCGACATCTTCGAGGAGGCCAAGCGGGAGCTCATCAAGCTCATGAAAATCGAGGTGAGGGCGGCCACGAGGTCAGCGAGGTTTTGTGGGCTCAGGATGGGTTCCTGGTGGGTTCCTGATGGTCCCCGGTGGCTTTGTGGTGGTCTTAGTCACGTTTATGGTGGTTCCACATCGCTTTGAGATGGTCCCGATGTCCTCAGGGTGGTCTCCAGTCATCACTTTGTGGTGGGTTCCCATCTTCTCATGGTGCTCTCCAATCTCCATGGTCTCCTGGTCATTGTCCCTGTGACCTCCTGGTCATCCCATTCTCTCATGGTGACCTCCACGGCCTCCTGGTCGTTCTCTGTCCCCGTGACCTCCATGGTGACCTCCACGGCCTCCTGGTCGTTCTCTGTCCCCATGATCCCCATGGTGACCTCCACGGCCTCCTGGTCGTTCTCTGTCCCCGTGACCTCCATGGTGACCTCCACGGCCTCCTGGTCATTCTCTGTCCCCATGATCCCCATGGTGACCTCCACGGCCTCCTGGTCATCCCATCCCCTCGTGGTGACCCCACAATGATCTCGTTCTCCTTTCCAGGACCCTTCTCTCCTCAACAACCGCGTCCTGCTCCACCACGCTAAGGGCGGCACGGTCATCGCCCGCCAGGGTGACCAGGTGGGTTCTGGGAGCTGTCACCTCTTCTTCCTGCCCCACAACCCCAGGACCACCGGCGTGGTGAGAAGAAGAACCAGAAGAACCCACCATGGTGGTGGTGTGGTGGGACCTCCCACTCAGGTGATGCCAGGGTGACTTTGGGAGGGTGACAGGACGTGGCAATTGTTTGGTCCACCACCACACCAGGGTGACCAGGTGGATTTTGGGGACCATCACCTCGTGGTGGGGCAGAAACCACCCGAGAACCAGAAGAACCCACAAGGGTGGTGGTGTGGTGGGTCATCCCACTCAGATGACTCCAGGGTGACTTTGGGAGGGTGACAGGACGTGGCAATTGTTTGGTCCACCACCACACCAGGGTGACCGGGTGGGTTTTGGGGACCATCACCTCGTGGTGGGGCAGAAACCACCCTAGAACCAGAAGAACGCGCCGTGGAGGTGGGGTGGTGGTGGTGGTGGGACCTCCCGGTGACGGGACATTTCTGGCAGGACGTGAGCCTGCACTTCGTGCTCTGGGGGTGCCTGCACGTGTACCAGCGCATGATCGACAAGGAGGAGGACGTGTGCCTGTTCCTGACGCAGCCCGGCGAGATGGTGGGACAGCTGGCCGTGCTCACCGGGGAACCCCTCATCTTCACCATCAAGGCCAACCGCGACTGCACCTTCCTCAAGATCTCCAAGTCCGACTTCTACGAGTGAGTTTGTGTCCTTTGGTGTCCTTGGAGGGCCACCAGGACCTGGTGTGGCTGTGACCCCATCGTCTCCTGGTGGATCTCCGTCGCTTCGCGGTGCTCGCCGTGTCCTTGGGGATCCCACGTCTCTTTGGGGTGGTTCCTCATCTCTTTGGGATGGTTCTTCATCACTTTTGGGTGGTCCCACATCACTTTGTGGTGGTTCTTCATCACTTTTGGGTGGTTCCCCATCACTTTGGGGTGGTTCCCCATCACTTTGGGGTGGTCCCTCATCTCTTTGGGATGGCTCTTCATCACATTGGGATGGTTCCTCATCACTTCAGGGTGGTTCCCCATCACTTTGGGGTGGTCCCACATCACTTTGGGGTGGTCCCACATCTCTTTGGGGTGGTCCCACATCTCCTTGGGGTGGTCCCACATCTCCTTGGGGTGGTCCCACATCACTTTTGGGTGGTTCCCCATCACTTCGGGGTGGTCCCACATCTCTATGGGATGGTCCCACCACCAGAACATCTCCCCAGGGACCGTTCCCACCTCCAGGGTGGAATTCCGGCGTGTCCCGACCGAGGCCACCATGATCCTGGTGGTTCCCCTCCTCCCTGGGCCGCTCTGTGGAGCTCCCCACCTCACGGTGGAGGCGGGGGGACATTTTGTGGTCACCACCTTGCCCTGTCCCCACGCAGGATCATGCGTGAGCAGCCCAGCGTGGTGCTGAGCGTCGCCCACACCGTGGCCGCGCGCATGTCGCCCTTCGTGCGCCAGATGGACTTCGCCATCGACTGGATGGCCGTGGAGGCCGGGCGGGCGCTCTACAGGTGAGCCACCACACCCAGGTGTCCACCTCAACTGGGTGAGGTCCACCAGAGGGGTGCCACGGGCGCTGTCCCCAGGCAGGGGGACAAGTCGGACTGCACCTACATCGTGCTCAACGGGCGGCTGCGCTCCGTCATCCAGAAGGGCAGCGGCAAGAAGGAGCTGGTGGGCGAGTACGGCCGCGGCGACCTGGTGGGCGTGGTGAGTGCCACCCCGGGGACACCTGGGTGGGGACACCTGGCTGGGGACACGGTGGTGGGGACACCTCGGTGGGGACACGGCGGTGCTCCGACCTCCTCCTCCTCGGGTGGTGGCTCCATGGCTTCGTCCCCACCACCCCGCCGGGGACACGGCGGTGCTCCGACCTCCTCCTCCTCGGGTGGTGGCTCCATGGCTTCGTCCCCACCACCCCGCCGGGGACACGGCGGTGCTCCGACCTCCTCCTCCTCGGGTGGTGGCTCCATGGCTTCGTCCCCACCACCCCGCCGCAGGTGGAGGCGCTGACGCGGCAGCCCCGGGCCACCACGGTGCACGCGGTGAGGGACACGGAGCTGGCCAAGCTGCCCGAGGGGACCCTCAACAACATCAAGCGCCGATACCCGCAGGTACCCCCGGGTGTCCCCCCAAGATGTCCACCACCCTGGCTGGTGGCTGTGGCTCTAATTAAAACCAGCTTCAATTAAGGAGTTCCTGAAGCTGTTGGAGGAAGGGGTGGTGGCGCTTGAGGTCTTGAAGGATGGGTGGTGGTGGTGGCACCTGAGGTTCTCACGGATGGGGAGCGGTGGCACCTGAGGTCCCCAAGAGTGAGGGTTGGTGGCACCTGAGGTCTTGAAGAATGGGGAGTGGTGGCACCAGAGGTCTCTCCAAGGACAGGCAGTGGTGGTGGCACCCAAAAACCGCTGTAGGACACTTGGGTGTTGACGAGTGTCTGCCACGTCTGATGGCCGTCCTTGTCCCCGTCCCCACAGGTGGTCACCCGCCTCATCCACCTCCTGAGCCAGAAGATCCTGGGGAACCTCCAGCAGCTCCGCGGGCCCTTTGCAGGTAGAACCTGGGCACAACGGGGTGGCCTCCACGGGGCTGGCGGCCGTCACCGGGGCGGCGTGTCCACTCCTCGGCGTCCACCCAGGGTCCGGCCTGGGCATGGCCTCCAGCTCGGAGCCCATCAACCCCACCAGCAACCTGTCGACGGTGGCGGTGCTGCCCGTGTGCGACGAGGTGCCCATGGCGGCCTTCACGCTGGAGCTGCAGCACGCGCTCAACGCCATCGGTGAGCGGCCGCGGCGGCGACCATCGGACGGTCACCCACCCACCGTGGGTCACGGCGCCCCGGTGGCCTGGGGCGGGGATGGTTGCACCCCACAGGGTGGTCTTGGCCGTGGTGGGCACCACGGTGGCATGGTGGCAACCACGGCACGGTGACCACAGCATGATTGTGACCATGGTGTGGAGGTGACCACAGCCTCCATGGCCTGGAGACCTGGTGACCTGGTGACCTGGGGTGGGGATGGTTGCAGCCCCACAGGGTCGTCTTGGCCATTGTGGGCACCACGGTGGGATGGTGGCAACCATGGCACGGTGACCACAGCATGATGGTGACCATGGTGTGGTGGTGACCTGGGCCTGGAGGTGACCACAGCCTCCATGGCATGGTGGTGACCATGGCCTGGTGACCTGGTGGCCTGGGGCGGGGATGGTTGCAGCCCCACAGGGCGGTCCTGGTCATGGCTGTGGTGGGCATGGTGGGCATGGTGGCAACCATGGCATGGTGACCTGGGCGTGGAGGTGACCACAGCCTCCATGGCACAGTGGTGACCACGTCATGGTGATGACCACATCCCCACCTCCACAGGCCCCACGCTGCTCCTCACCAGTGACATCATCCGCGCCCGCCTGGGCTCCTCGGCTCTGGAGAGGTAACGGTGGCGCGGTTGGCGGTACGGTCGGTGGCGCGGTTGGTGGCGCGGTTGGTGGCGTGGTCAGCGGCGTGGTCGGTGGCGGGGTCAGTGCCGTGGTCAGTGGTGCGGTTGGTGGTGTGGTTAGCAGCGTGGTCAGTGGCATGATCAGTGGCGTGGTCGGTTCCGTGGTCAGTGATGTGGTCAGCACTGTGGTCAGTGACGTGGTCAGTGGCGCGGTCAGTAGCGCGGTCAGCGGTCAGTGCTGTGGTCAGTGGTCAGTGCCGTGGTCAGTGGTCAGTGCCGTGGTCAGCGGCGCGGTCAGCGGTCAGTGCTGTGGTCAGTGCTGTGGTCAGTGCTGCGGTCAGTGCCATGGTCAGTGCCGTGGTCAGTGGTCAGTGCCGTGGTCAGTGGTGTGGTTGGTGGCGTGGTCAGCGGTCAGTGCCGTGGTCAGCGGTCAGTGCCGTGGTCAGTGGTCAGTGCCGTGGTCAGTGGTCAGTGCCGTGGTCAGTGGTGTGGTTGGTGGCGTGGTCAGCGGTCAGTGCCGTGGTCATCGGCGCGGTCAGTGCCGCGGTAAGCGGTCAGCGCTGCGCTCAGCGGTCAGCGGCGTGGTCAGTGGTCAGTGCCGTGGTCAGTGGTCAGTGCCGTGGTCAGTGGTGTGGTTGGTGGCGTGGTCAGCGGTCAGTGCCGTGGTCAGTGGTCAGTGCTGTGGTCAGTGGTGTGGTTGGTGGCGTGGTCAGCGGTCAGTGCCGTGGTCAGTGGTGTGGTTGGTGGCGTGGTCAGCGGTCAGTGCCGTGGTCATCGGCGCGGTCAGCGGCGCGGTCAGCGGTCAGTGCTGTGGTCAGTGCCGTGGTCATCGCCGCGGTCATCGGCGCGGTCAGCGCTCGTCGGCCGCCGCTGACGGCCGGGCGCCCGCGGCAGCCTGCAGGAGTACCGGCTGTCGGGCTGGCTGGCGCAGCAGGAGGACCTGCACCGCATCGTGCTCTACCAGACCGACTGCACGCTGACGCCGTGGACGCTGCGCTGCATCCGCCAGGCCGACTGCGTCCTCATCGTGGGGCTGGGCGACCAGGAGCCCGCCCTGGGCGAGGTGGGACACGCGACACCCCGCTCGGGACGCGCCCCGGCGCCCCGGCGCTGACGCGGCCTCGCGGCGGTGCCGCCGCAGCTGGAGCAGATGCTGGAGAACGCGGCGGTGCGGGCGCTGAAGCAGCTGGTGCTGCTGCACCGCGAGGACGGCGCCGGCCCGGCGCGCACCGTCGAGTGGCTCAACATGCGCAGCTGGTGCTCGGGCCACCTGCACATCCGCTGCCCCCGGCGCGTCTTCTCGCGCCGCGGCCCCGCCAAGCTGGTGAGCGTCCCCCCGCCACCCCTGCCCCCGGGGCGCGGCCCTTCTCCACGGCCGCCGTTGTCACCGGCTCTGTCCCCGCCGCCCCGCAGCGGGAGATGTACGAGAAGGTGTTCGAGAAGAGCGCCGACCGGCACAGCGACTTCTCGCGCCTGGCGCGTGTCCTCACCGGCAACACCATCGCCCTGGTGCTGGGCGGCGGCGGCGCCAGGTGGGACAACACTGTCCCCGTGTCCCCCTGTCCCGTGTCCCCTTGTCCCCATGTCCCCTTGTCCCCTTGTCCCCCTGTCCCCCTGTCCCGTGTCCCCCTGTCCCCGTGTCTCCATGTCCCCCTGTCCCCTTGTCCCCTTGTCCCCGTGTCCCCCTGTCCCCGTGTCTCCGTGTCCCCCTGTCCCCCTGTCCCTGTATCCCATGTCCCCTTGTCCCCCTGTCCCCGTGTCCCCTTTTCCCGTGTCTCCATGTCCCCCTGTCCCCTTGTCCCGTGTCCCTGTATCCCATGTCCCGTGTCACTGTGTCCCAAGTCCCCATGTCCCCCTGTCCCCATGTCCCGTGTCCCTGTGTCTCCATGTCCCGTGTCACTGTGTCCCAAGTCCCCATGTCCCTGTATCCCGTGTCCCCCTGTCCCTGTGGCCTGTGTTCCTGTCCCCGTGTCTCTGTGTCTCCATGTCCCTGTCCCCGTATCCCCATGTCCCTGCCTCCATGTCCCCGGTCCATCCCACTTTTCTCCCGGGTCCATCCCCCTTTTCTCCCGGGTCCATCCCCCTTTTCTCCCCACTTTTCTCCCGGGTCCATCCCCCTTTTCTCCCGGGTCCATCCCCCTTTTCTCCCGGGTCCATCCCCCTTTTCTCCCGGTCCATCCCGTTTTTCTCCCAGTCCATCCCCCTTTTCTCCCCACTTTTCTCCCCATCCATCCCCCTTTTCTCCCGGGTCCATCCCCCTTTTCTCCCCATCCATCCCCCTTTTCTCCCGGGTCCATCCCCCTTTTCTCCCGGGTCCATCCCCCTTTTCTCCCGGGTCCATCCCCCTTTTCTCCCGGGTCCATCCCCCTTTTCTCCCGGTCCATCCCGTTTTTCTCCCGGGTCCATCCCCCTTTTCTCCCGGGTCCATCCCCCTTTTCTCCCGGTCCATCCCGTTTTTCTCCCGGGTCCATCCCGTTTTTCTCCCGGGTCCATCCCCCTTTTCTCCCGGTCCATCCCCCTTTTCTCCCGGGTCCATCCCGTTTTTCTCCCGGGTCCATCCCCCTTTTCTCCCGGGTCCATCCCGTTTTTCTCCCCACTTTTCTCCCGGGTCCATCCCACTTTTCTCCCGGGTCCATCCCGTTTTTCTCCCGGGTCCATCCCCCTTTTCTCCCGGGTCCATCCCACTTTTCTCCCGGGTCCATCCCGTTTTTCTCCCGGGTCCATCCCCCTTTTCTCCCGGGTCCATCCCACTTTTCTCCCCGGTCCATCCCGTTTTTCTCTCCACTTTTCTCCCGGGTCCATCCCGTTTTTCTCCCGGGTCCATCCCCCTTTTCTCCCGGTCCATCCCCCTTTTCTCCCGGGTCCATCCCGTTTTTCTCCCGGGTCCATCCCCCTTTTCTCCCGGTCCATCCCCCTTTTCTCCCCGCAGGGGCTGCTCGCACATCGGGGTCATCAAGGCCATGGAGGAGTCGGGGATCCCCATCGACCTGGTGGGCGGCACCTCCATCGGCGCCTTCATCGGCGCGCTCTACGCCGAGGAGCGCAGCGCCGTGCGCACCAAGCAGCGGGCGCGGGAGTGGGCCCGGGTGGGTGACACAGGGCCCGGGTGGGTGCCATGGGGCCAGGCTGGGTGCCATGGGGCCAGGCTGGGTGCCACAGGGACAGGGTGGGTGCCATGGGGCCCGGGTGGGTGCCATGGGGCCAGGCTGGGTGCCATGGGGCCAGGCTGGGTGCCATGGGGCCAGGCTGGGTGCCACAGGGACAGGGTGGGTGCCATGGGGCCCGGGTGGGTGCCACGGGGCCCGGGTGGGTGCCACGGGGCCAGGCTGGGTGACACAGGGCCCGGGTGGGTGACATGGGGACAGGGTGGGTGACACAGGGCCCGGGTGGGTGCCACGGGGCCCGGGTGGGTGCCACAGGGACAGGGTGGGTGCCATGGGGCCAGGCTGGGTGCCACAGGGACAGGCTGGGTGACACGGGGACAGGCTGGGTGACACGGGGCCCGGGTGGGTGACATGGGACCAGGAGAGGACCAGGGTGGGTGCCACGGGGCCAGGCTGGGTGCCACGGGGCCAGGCTGGGTGCCACGGGGACAGGAGAGGGCCAGGGTGGGTGCCACAGGGCCAGGCTGGGTGCCACGGGGACAGGCTGGGTGACACGGGGCCCGGGTGGGTGCCACGGGGCCCGGGTGGGTGCCACGGGGCCAGGCTGGGTGACACAGGGCCCGGGTGGGTGACATGGGGACAGGGTGGGTGACACAGGGCCCGGGTGGGTGCCACGGGGCCAGGCTGGGTGCCACGGGGCCAGGCTGGGTGCCACAGGGCCAGGCTGGGTGCCACGGGGACAGGAGAGGGCCAGGGTGGGTGACAGGGGGCCAGGGTGGGTGACAGGGACACGGGAGTGGGTCAGGGTGGGTGACAGAGGGCCAGTGTGGGTGACAGGGGGCCAGGGTGGGTGACAGGGACACGGGAGTGGGTCAGGGTGGGTGACAGGGGGCCAGGGTGGGTGACAGGGACACGGGAGTGGGTCAGGGTGGGTGACACGGGGCCCGGGTGGGTGACGGGGACATCCCCACTCCAGAGACCCCCTCAGGCCTGTGCCCAGCTGGTTCTAACCCACCTCTTCCTGTTCTTCTCCTTCCTCTTGCTCTTCTTCCCTCTCCTTTCCTTTTCCTTCCTCTCTTCTCCTTTTTTCCTGCTCCATTTTCATTCTTCTGCTTTTTTCTTCTGCTCTGGGTTTTTTCCCTTCTCTTTTTCCTTTTTTTGATCCTATTTTTTTGTCTTTTCCTCCTTTTTCTTCCTCTTCCTTCTCCTTTTTCATTCTTCATCTTGTCCGTCTTTCCTTCCTCCTCCACTTCTTTCTCCTTCATCTCCTTTTCCTTTTTCTCTTATTCCTTCTCCTACTTTTCCTTCCTCCTTCCCTTTTTTCAACTCTGCTTTCTGCCCTTACTCATCTCCTTCTCTTCTTGCTCTTCCTCCTCCTCCTCCTTTCTTTTTCTCCTTCATCTTCCTCCTCCTTTTCCCTTTTCCTTCCTTTCCTTAATTTCCTTCCTGCTCCTTTTCTCTTTTTGTTTTTCTTCCTCCTCCTCCTTTCTCCTTCTCCTTCTCCTTCATCTTCCTCCTTTTTCTGCCTTTTCCTTCCCTTCCTTCATTTCCTTCCTGCTCCTTTTCTCTTTTTGTTTTTCCTCCTCCTCCCCAGTGCATGAATTCGGTTTTTGAGACCGTCCTGGACCTCACCTACCCCATCACCTCCATGTTCTCGGGCTCGGCCTTCAACGCCAGCATCAACCGAGTCTTCCAGGACAAACAAATCGAGGTGTGTCCCTCCCTCGCCTCCTCAGGTGTCCCCTCCTCAGCCCCGTCCCCGATGTCCCCACGGTGTCACCCAGCCCCTGCTGTCCCTGCAGGACCTGTGGCTGCCCTACTTCAACGTCACCACGGACATCACGGCCTCGGCCATGCGGGTGCACACGGACGGTGAGAGCTCCTTGGGGACGCGGTGGTGGGGTGACGCTCGGGGTGTCCTCTGAGCCACCAGGAGCTGCTGAGGCCACCTTGGGGACATCAGCAGGGCGGGGAGGGGACAGCCGGGGCTGCACTAACACCGCTGCTGACCACTAACCCCAGTAACACGGTGGCAGTGCCGGGCGGGGACATGGAGGCGGCGCTGGGGTCATCACGGTGGCGTCGGTGACGTGGTGGCGGCGGGGACGTCACGGTGGTGGTGGCACTGGTGACATGGTGGTGGTGGTGGTGGGGACACCCCGGTGGCGGTGGCGTCGGGGACACGGCGCCGGTGGTGGCGGGACCGTTGCGGTGGCTGCCCCTGGTCCTCTCGCCCGCTGCCGGAGCTCACCTGGGACATTGAGCCGTCCACCTCGCCGCGGGTGGCCCTTGCCCGTGTCCCCCAACCTGCTGGCCTCTAACACCCAACTAATCCCCGCTGACCCCTCTAACCCGGCCCCGTGCCCGCCCCGCTGGCTGCCAACGTCCCCGTGTCCCTCCGTCCCTCCCCGGTCACCTCCTGCGGTCCCCGGTGGCCGTGACCGTGTCCTCTCCGTCCCCAGGCAGCCTCTGGCGCTACGTCCGAGCCAGTGCCTCCTATACCCCCTACCTGCCTCCGCTCTGCGACCCCAAGGACAGCCACTGGCTGGTGGACGGCTGCTATGTTAACAATGTCCCAGGTCAGCACCTCGCTCGCCGGGGCCGCCCCAAAAAACACCCCAAAACCACCCAAAACCACCCCAAAACCACGTCCAGAGCCTCCACACCACCGGTCAGGGTGCCCCGGGGTTCCTCTGCCCGCCACGGGGGCGACCCGTGGGGCGCAGACGCATCCCGGCGCGGTCAGGGCGAGCGGCGAGGGCGAGTGCCGGGGGCGGCGCCGGCGCTGACGGCCTTTCCCGGTTCCGTTCCCGGTTTCCCGGTTTCCCGGTTTCCCGGTCCCGTTCCCGGCGCCGCTCCCAGGCTCGCTCTGGCGCTACGTGCGCGCCAGCATGACCCTCTCGGGGTACCTGCCCCCGCTCTGCGACCCCAAGGACGGCAACCTCCTGATGGACGGGGGGTACATCAACAACCTGCCAGGCAAGTGCGGCCGCCGCGGCTCCGGCGGCACCGCGGGCGCGGGGCGGGGGCTCGGCCGGCGCACGCACGGACGCACGGACGCACGGACGGACACGGCCAGGGCGCCCGGTGGTGTTGATGGGCGAGGCATGGCCGGCTGTTGGCTGCCAGTGGTTTCTTATTGTGTTGGGTGGTGTTTCCAGAACGTTCCATGGATTTTCATGGTCAGGATCCATCCATCTTCCATCATCTCTTGTTGGTTTTTCCATGCCAGGCAGTTTTCCAGAACATTCAGTGGATTTCCATCCATCTTCCATCTTCTCCTGGTGGTTTTTCCATGCTGGGTGGTTTTTCTGGAACATTCCATGGATTTTCATGGTCAAGATCCGTCCATCTTCCATCTTCTCCTGGTGGTTTTCTCATGCTGGGTGGTTTTTCTGGAACATTCCATGGATTTTCATGGTCAGGATCCATCCATCTTCCATCATCTCCTGGTGGTTTTTCCATGCCAGGCAGTTTTCCAGAACATTCAGTGGATTTCCATCCATCTTCCATCTTCTCCTGGTGGCTTTTTTACTCCAGGCAGCTTTCCAGAACATTCCATGGATTTTCATGGTCAGGATCCATCCATCTTCCATCTTCTCCTGGTGGTTTTCCCATGCCAGGCAGTTTTCCAGAATGTTCCATGGATTTTCATGGTCAGGATCCATCCATCTTCCATCTTCTCCTGGTGGCTTTCCCACGCCAGGCAGTTTTCCAGAACGTTCCATGGGTTTTCATGGTCAGGATCCGTCCATCTTCCATCTTGTCCTGGTGGCTTTCCCACACCAGGCAGTTTTCCAGAACGTTCCATGGGTTTTCATGGTCAGGATCCGTCCATCTTCCATCTTGTCCTGGTGGCTTTTTTACTCCAGGTAGTTTTCCAGAATGTTCCATGGATTTTCATGGTCAGGATCCATCCATCTTCCATCTTCTCCTGGTGGTTTTTCCATGCTGGGTGGTTTTTCTAGAACATTCCATGGATTTTCATGGTCAGGATCCGTCCATCTTCCATCTTGTCCTGGTGGCTTTCCCACACCAGGCAGTTTTCCAGAACATTCCACGTTTCTTCACGTGCAGGATCCATCTCCCATCCCTCTTCTCTCATCTCTTGATGTCTTCAATGCTCATCAGCCTCTTGGGGCATCTCCATTCTCTGTCACTTCCTGGTGTCACCTCCTGCTGTCACCTCCTGGTGTTATTTGGTGTCACCTCCCGGTGCCACCTCGGTGCTGGTCCTTTCCCGGGTGATCTCCATCCTTCACCTGCCTCGGTCTCCATCCTGCGCCGTCCCTGGGTGTCCTCGGTGACTCCTGGGCCACCTTTGCCTGTCATCGTCCATCTCTGGACGTTCCCATCTCCAGGCGTCCTCTCCATCCTCCTTCACCTCCCTCCATCTCCTGATGTCCTCTCCGGGCTCCTCCAGGCCTCCTCCGGCCGTTCTGTGTCACCTCTGGTGGCCTTGGGAGGTCACCCTTGTCCCCTTCCTGTGCTGGGAGCCTTCCTCCATCCCGCAGCCTCATCACCACCACCTTGGGTGACTCTGGTGGCATCTTTGGGCTCCTTGGCTCTGAAGCCACCTTCCTCCATTGTCATCACCATCATCATCATCACCATCATCATCATCATCATCATCATCATCATCATCATCAACCCTTGGTGCCCTCCAGGATCACCTCCACCCTCTTCCCTGTGGAAATGACCTTCATTGTCATCATCATCTTCATTACCATCATCACTGTCATCATCTTCATCTTCATCATCATCTTCACCATCATCATCACCACCATTATCTTCATCATCATCTTCACCATCATCATCACCACCATCATCCCTTGATGTCCCCCAGGACTTTCTCCATCCTCCTCCACCCCCTTCCCTGCAGAAATGACCTCCATTGTCATCATCATCTTCATCATCATCTCTTGGTGCCCTCCAGGATCACCTCCACCCTCTTCCCTGTGGAAATGACCTTCATCACCATCACCATCATCACCATCACCATCATCCCTTGATGTCCCCCAGGACTTTCTCCATCCTCCTCCACCCCCGAGCCATCTCCACCAGCTCTGGTGTCCCCTGGTGCCGCACCGTCCTTCCCGTGTCCCCTCCTGGAGGCCACCTCCACCCTCCAGCCCCGCCCCGGTGACCCACCCCGGTGACCCACCCCGGTGGCCTCGGTGGCCCCGGTGACCGCCGCCGTGGCTCTGTCCGTCCCGCAGCCGACATCGCGCGCAACATGGGCGCCAAGACGGTGATCGCCATCGACGTGGGCAGCCAGGACGAGACCGACCTCTGCAACTACGGCGACTCCTTGTCCGGCTGGTGGCTCCTCTGGAAGCGCCTCAACCCCTGGGCCGAGAAGGTCAAGGTGAGGCCGGGGTGCTCCTGGGGCAGGTGGCACCAGGGGACACCACGGCAGGAGGAGCTGGGGGAGGTGGCGCGGGGGCGGAGGGACGGAGGAGGTCATGGGGGACATCAGGGGATGGTGGTGGTGGTGGTGGTGATGAGGATGATGAGGGTGAAGATGATGAGGATGGCAATCATGATAACGATGATGGCGATGATGAGGATGGTGATGATGAGGATGATGATGATGATGATGGTGATGATGACGACAATCATGATGATGAGGATGGCAATGATGACAATGACAGTGATGATGATGATGACGATGATGAAGACGATGAGGATGACAATGATAACAATGGTGACAATGACAGCGATGATGACAATGATGATGAAGATGAGGATGACAATGATGACAGTGATGATGAGGATGACGATGATGACAATGACAATAACGATGATGACAATCACGATGAAGATGATGAGGATGACAATCATGATGAAGATGACAATGATAACGATGATGATGACAGTGATGATGAGGATGACAATGACGGTGATGATGATGAAGAAGATGATGAGGATGACAATAATGATAACGACGATGACGGTGATAACAATAACGATGACAATGACGATGACAGTGATGATGAGGATGACAATGACAATGATGGTGATGATGACAATCATGATGATGATGATGAGGATGACAATGATAACGATGATAACGATGATGACAATGACGATGATGAAGATGATGATGATGACAGTGATGATGAGGATGACAATGACGGTGATGATGATGATGAAGATGATGAGGATGACAATAATGATAACAACGATGACGGTGATAATGATAATGATGACAATGATGATGACAGTGATGACGATGGCAATGACGATGACGATGACGACGATGACAATGATGATGATGACAATCACAATGAAGATGAGGATGACAATGACGATGACGATGATGACAACAACGATGACAATGACGATGACAGTGATGATGAGGATGACAATGACAATGATGGTGATGATGACAATCATGATGAAGATGATGAGGATGACAATGATAACGATGATAACAATGATGATGACAATGATGACAATGACAATGACGATGATGAAGATGATGAGGATGACAATAATGATAACGATGATGACGGTGATAACGATAATGATGACAATGATGATGACAGTGATGATGAGGATGACAATGACAATGACGATGATGACAACAATGATGACAATGACGATGACGATCATGATGACAGTGATGATGACAATGATGACAATGACGGTTACAATAATGACAATGACGACGACGATGACGATGACGATGACGGTGACGAGGTGCTGGCCGCGTCCCGAGCGCCCGGTGCCGGCAGGTGCCGGACATGGCGGAGATCCAGTCGCGCCTGGCCTACGTGTCCTGCGTGCGGCAGCTCGAGGTGGTCAAGTCCAGCTCCTACTGCGAGTACATCCGCCCACCCATCGACCGCTTCAAGACCATGGACTTCGGCAAGTTCGACGAGATCTACGTGAGTCGGGGCCGGGGGCGTCGCGCTGGTGGCTCCGGGGGTGCCTTGAGGTTCTTCGGTCGGTGGTGGGCTTCTCCGGCCATTGTTGGGCGTCCTTGACCATCACTGGGGTGTCCTTCACCACCTCAGGGGTGTCCTTGACCATCACTGGGGTGGCCTGGGCCATCTCGGGGGTGTCCTTGACCATCACTGGGGTGTTCTGGTCATCACTGGGGTGTTCTGGGCCACCTCAGGGGTGTCCTGGGCCACCTGGGGTTCTTCTGGCCCACCTGGGGTTCTCCTGGCCCACCTGGGGTTCTCCTGGGTCACCTGGGGGTTCTCCTGGCCCACCTGGGGTTCTCCTGGCCCACCTGGGGGTTCTCCTGGCCCACCTGGGGGTGTCCTGGCCCACCTGGGGTTCTCCTGGGCCACCTCGGGATTCTCCTGGGCTACCTTGGGGGTGTCCTGGCCCACCTGGGGTTCTCCTGGCCCACCTGGGGTTCTCCTGGCCCACCTGGGGTTCTCCTGGCCCACCGGAGGTTCTCCTGGCCCACCTGGGGCTGTCCTGGGCTGCAGGACGTTGGTTACCAGCACGGCAAGGTCGTGTTCGAGGGCTGGAGCCGCGGGGACGTCATCGAGAAGATGGTGAAGGATCGGCGCTCGGCCGACTTCAACGACAGCAAACGGACGGACGTGAGCCCGGGGACAGAGGGGACAGCGGGGACAGAGGGGACAGAGGGGACACCTGGGGACACCTGGGGACGTGGAGCATGGTGGCTCCTTGGGGACCTGCCCGGGGCCACCCCAGCGTTGTCACCGTCCTTTGAGGGGTGTCACCTCTTGATGACCGGGCTGTTGCTGCCACCCCGTTCCTGTCACCTTTTGTCCCCCTGGTCCCTGTCCTGTCCCTCCCGTTGTCCCCCGCCACATCGGTCCCTCCTGTCTCCTCCTGTCCCCCAGGTGCTCTCCTGTCCCCTCACTGTCCCTCTGTCCCCTCACTGTCCCCTCACTGTCCCTCTGTCCCCTCACTGTCCCCTGTCCCCTCACTGTCCCCTCTGTCCCCTCACTGTCCCCTCACTGTCCCTCTGTCCCCTCACTGTCCCTCTGTCCCCTCTGTCCCCTCACTGTCCCCTCACTGTCCCTCTGTCCCCTCACTGTCCCTCTGTCCCCTCACTGTCCCCTCACTGTCCCCTCTGTCCCCTCTGTCCCCTCACTGTCCCTCTGTCCCCTCACTGTCCCCTGTCCCCTCACTGTCCCTCTGTCCCCTCTGTCCCCTCACTGTCCCCTCACTGTCCCTCTGTCCCCTCACTGTCCCTCTGTCCCCTCACTGTCCCCTCACTGTCCCCTCTGTCCCCTCTGTCCCCTCACTGTCCCTCTGTCCCCTCACTGTCCCCTCTGTCCCCTCACTGTCCCCTCACTGTCCCTCTGTCCCCTCTGTCCCCTCACTGTCCCTCTGTCCCCTCACTGTCCCCTGTCCCCTCACTGTCCCCTCTGTCCCCTCACTGTCCCTCTATCCCCTCACTGTCCCTCTGTCCCCTCACTGTCCCCTGTCCCCTCACTGTCCCCTCACTGTCCCCTCTGTCCCCTCACTGTCCCCTCCCTGTCCCCTGTCCCTGTCCAGGCTCTCTCCTGTCCCCTCTGTCCCCTCACTGTCCCCTCTGTCCCCTCACTGTCCCTCTGTCCCCTCACTGTCCCCTCCCTGTCCCCTGTCCCTGTCCAGGCTCTCTCCTGTCCCAGCGCCGGTTTCACGGACCTGGCTGAGATCGTCTCGCGCATCGAACCCGCCCAGCCCCACCTGTCGGACGGCTACGGAGACGGTGACAGCGGGGACAGGGACAGGGGGACAGTGGGGACAGGGACAGGGACAGGGACAGGGATGGGACAGGGACAGGGACAGGGGACAGCGGGGACAGGGGACAGGGGACAGGGACAGGGACAGGGGACAGGGACAGGGACAGGGGACAGGGACAGGGACAGGGGGACAGGGGACAGGGACAGGGGACAGGGACAGGGGACAGGGACAGGGACAGGGACAGGGACAGGGGACAGGGACAGGGACAGGGACAGGGACAGGGGACAGCGGGGACAGGGGACAGGGACAGGGACAAGGGACAGGGGAGAGGGGACAGGGACAGGGGACAGGGGACAGGAGGGGACAGCGGGGACACAGGGGACATAGGGGGACAGGAGGGGACAGGGGGGACAGGGAGGGACAGAGGGGACAGAGAGGGGACAATACGGGGACTGGTTTCAGGCTGGGGTTTGGGGTCTGGGATTTGGGGTTTGGGTTTGGGGTTGGGATTTGGGGTTTGGGGTTTGGGTTTGGGGTTGGGGTTGGGATTTGGGGTTTGGAGTTGGGATTTGGGGTTTGGGGTTTGGGATTTGGGTTTGGATTTGGGGTTTGGGATTTGGGTTTGGGGTTTGGGATTTGGGTTTGGGTTTGGATTTGGGGTTTGGGGTTTGGGTTTGGGGTTGGGATTTGGGGTTTGGGGTTGGGATTTGGGGTTTGGGGTTTGGGTTTGGGGTTGGGATTTGGGGTTTGGGGTTTGGGTTTGGGGTTGGGATTTGGGGCTGGGGGCTCACCCCTCGCCCCCAGAGGAGTCCGATTACCTGACCGAGTACGAGGACGAGGGCCCGGAGTCGCTGCGGGGCGAGGAGGACGCGGCCGAGTGGGGCAGCGCCGAGGCCGTGAGTGACCCCAAAACCCGGGGGGACCCCAAAAAACAGGGGGGAAACCCAAAACCTGGGGAGGAACCCCAAAAAACGGGGGGGAACCCAAAACCTGGGGAGGAACCCCAAAAAACGGGGGGGAACCCAAAACCTGGGGGGACCTCAAAAAACGGGAGGGTAAACCCAAAACCTGGGGGGACCCCAAAAATGGGGTTTGGGGATTTTGGGTTTGGGGCTTTTGGGTTTGGTGATTTCGGGTTTGGTGATTTTGGGTTTGGCGATTCTTTTTGGGTTTGGGATTTTTGAGTTTGGGATTTTTGGGTTTGCTGATTTTGTTTTTGGGGTTTCTGGGGTCCCAAGGGGGTTTGGTGGCCTTGGGGACAACCTGGACCCCACAGGTGCTGTGTGCTGTCCCCAGCCCGGTGTCCAGAGAATGTCCCCAGGGTGTCCCCAGCGTGTCCCCAGGGTGTCCCCAGCGTGTCCCCAGGGTGTCCCCACCGTGTCCCCAATTTGTCCCCCCAGGAGGAGGACAAGTCCCTTCGGCACCGCCCGAGCACGGCCGGGACCCCCCCGGCCCCTCCCGACGGCTTCTGAGGGACCCGCGGGGGCCCCGGTGTCCCCCCGGTGTCCCCCCGGTGTCCCCCCCACCCGGGTGACACTGGGGTGACACTGGGGGGGGTCCTGGGACTCCCAATGTCCCCTTGATGTCCCCCCGGTGTCCCCCCCCCCTTGCCCGGGTGACAATGGGGTGACACTGGGAGGGTCCCCGATGTCCCCTTGGTGTCCCCTCAGTGTCCCCCCCCACTCAGGTGACACTGGGGGGTCCCCAATGTCCCCTCAATGTCCCCCCCACCCACTCAGGTGGCCCTGGGGTGACACTGGGGGGTCCCCAATGTCCCCCCAATGTCCCCCCAATGTCCCCCCGATGTCCCCCCTCCTGCTCAGGGTCCCTGGGGTGACACTGGGGGGTCTCCAATGTCCCCCCAATGTCCCCCCTCCTGCTCAGGGTCCCTGGGGTGACACTGGGGGGTCCCCGATGTCCCCCCAATGTCCCCCCCCTGCTCAGGGTCCCTGGGGTGACACTGGGGGGTCCCCGATGTCCCCCCAATGTCCCCCTGGTGTCCCCCCAATGTCCCCCCAATATCCCCCCGATGTCCCCCCAATGTCCCCCCAATGTCCCCCCGATGTCCCCCCCCTGCTCAGGGTCCCTGGGGTGACACTGGGGGGTCCCCAATATCCCCCCAATGTCCCCCCAATGTCCCCCCAATGTCCCCCCGATGTCCCCCCCCTGCTCAGGGTCCCTGGGGTGACACTGGGGGGTCCCCAATATCCCCCCAATATCCCCCCAATGTCCCCCCAATGTCCCCCCGGTGTCCCCCCGGTGTCCCCCCCGGCACTGTTGCACTCTCCCACCCCCCCGGCCGGCCACGGGGGGGGGGCGCTGCTGTAAATTTTTAATTTTCTTTGTTTTTTGGGGTTTTTTTTGTTTTGTTTTTTTTTGTTTTGTTTTTTAACGGTTCTTGGGGAAATCCAGGCCGGCTGGATGGGAATTGGTTGGTTATCGGTTAATTATCGATTAATTAACAGTTAATTATTAATTAATTGTTGCTTAACGGAGTCTTCATTGATTAAGTGCGTTTCGGGAATTTCAAATTAAATTAAATTAAATTGGTCGGGGGGGGGGGAATGGGAATAGGTGTGGGAGACGTCCTCGCTTCCTATTGGCTCCGCCGCCTGTCACTCAGGGCTATCAACCAATCACAGCCCTCCCCGAGTCTCCCGTACCCGCCTTCGCGGCGCTGTCGTTCATTGGTCGGCGCGGCTGCCACTCAAACCTCACAGCCAATCAGGGCTGGCCGGGGGCGGGGCCAGGAGCGGCCCTTGTCATTCCCATTTTTTGGGTTCAATTCCCGTTTTTTGGGTTCAATTCCTGGTTTTTTTGCATTTTACTGCACACATTTTGCATTAATTTTTTTTTCCTGTTTATTCCTCAGTTTTTGGGTTTAATTCCCGGATTTTTACACTTCATTCCCAATTTTCGTGTTTCATTCCCATTTTTTGGGTTCAATTCCCGTTTTTTGGCAATTTCGCACCCACAGCCCCTCCCCCAGCCCCGAAATCCGGGATATTTTCACTTCCCCCCATTCCCATTTTTTTTTTCCAGCACAAACAATTCCAACCTCTTTCCCAAAAACAACAACAACAAAAAAACGCCTCGATCGGGATTTTTTCCCAGATTTTTTTTTTTTTCCCATTGCCAAATTTAAAAAAAAACAAACCAACAAACCATTGGGAGATGCTGGAAAATTCCGGAAGATCCCAAGGAGCTCCGGGGGTTTCTGGGACACACGAGGGGCTGGGCTGGGAATGCCGCGGGTTGGGAATTTTGGGAATGGGGCTCAGGAAGGCAGGCGGAGCCGCGCGCCGCCCAGGAGCCGCTGCAGGAGGCGGTCGAGGCCCAGCGCCAGCAGGAAATCGGCCGCCAGCGCCAGCAGGATCCGCAGCCGGAACTGCAGCGGGAGCGCCGGAATGTTCCAGGGATCCCCGATCCCAAAATCCCAGATCCCCAAATCCCCCGGGAACGCCGGGATGTTCCACGGATCCCCGATCCCAAAATCCCAGATCCCCAAATCCCCCGGGAATCCCGGCATGTTCCACGGATCCCCAAATCCCCCGGGAATCCCGGGATGTTCCAGGGATCCCCGATCCCAAAATCCCAGATCCCCAAATCCCCCGGGAACGCCGGGATGTTCCACGGATCCCTGATCCCAAAATCCCAGATCCCCAAATCCCCCGGGAACGCCGGGATGTTCCAGGGATCCCTGATCCCAAAATCCCAGATCCCCAAATCCCCCGGGAATCCCGGGATGTTCCAGGGATCCCTGATCCCAAAATCCCAGATCCCCCGGGAACGCCGGGATGTTCCAGGGATCCCCAAATCCCCCAGGAATTCCCGAATGTTCCAGGGATCCCTGATCCCAAAATCCCAGATCCCCAAATCCCCCGGGAATTCCCAAATGTTCCAGGGATCCCTGATCCCAAAATCCCAGATCCCCCGGGAATGCCGGCATGTTCCAGGGATCCCCAAATCCCCCAGGAATTCCCGAATGTTCCATGGATTCCTGAATCCCCGATCCCCAAATCCCCCGGGAATCCCGGCATGTTCCAGGGATCCCTGATCCCAAAATCCCAGATCCCCAGATCCCCCGGGAATTCCCGAATGTTCCAGGGATCCCCGATCCCAAAATCCCAGATCCCCAAATCCCCCGGGAATCCCGGGATGTTCCACAGATCCCCAAATCCCCCGGGAATGCCGGGATGTTCCAGGGATCCCTGATCCCAAAATCCCAGATCCCCAGATCCCCCGGGAATTCCCAAATGTTCCAGGGATCCCTGATCCCAAAATCCCCGATCCCCCGGGAATCCCGGGATGTTCCAGGGATCCCCGATCCCAAAATCCCCGATCCCCAGATCCCCCGGGAATGCCAGGATATTCCAGGGATTCCTGAATCCCCCGGGAATGCCGGCATGTTCCAGGGATCCCTGATCCCAAAATCCCAGATCCCCAAATCCCCCGGGAACGCCGGGATGTTCCAGGGATCCCCAAATCCCCCAGGAATTCCCAAATGTTCCATGGATTCCTGAATCCCCGATCCCCAGATCCCCCGGGAATCCCGAGATGTTCCAGGGATCCCTGATCCCAAAATCCCAAATCCCCCGGGAATCCCGAGATGTTCCAGGGATCCCCGATCCCAAAATCCCAGATCCCCAAATCCCCCGGGAATGCCGGCATGTTCCAGGGATCCCTGATCCCAAAATCGCAGATCCCCAAATCCCCCGGGAATCCCGGGATATTCCAGGCATCCCTCATCCCAAAATCCCAGATCCCCAAATCCCCCAGGAATTCCTGAATGTTCCACGGATTCCTGAATCCCAGATCCCCAAATCCCCCGGGAATCCCGAGATGTTCCAGGGATCCCTGATCCCAAAATCCCCGATCCCCAAATCCCCCGGGAATCCTGGGATGTTCCACAGATCCCCAAATCCCCAAGGAATTCCCGAATGTTCCATGAATCCCACCCCAAAATCCCTCGGGAATCCCAAAACGTTCAGTGGATCCCACCCCAGATCCCTGAACCCCAAATTCCCCAGGAATTCCGGAATGTTCCACGGATCCCGCCCCAGATCCCCCGGGAATCCTGGGATGTTCCATGAATCCCTGATCCCAAAATCCCAGATCCCCAAATCCCCTGGGAATTCCCGAATGTTCCACGGATTCCTGAATCCCCGATCCCCAGATCCCCCGGGAATCCCAGGATGTTCCACGGATCCCCAAATCCCCTGGGAATTCCAGAATGTTCCACGGATCCCAGATCCCCCGGGAATTCTGGAATGTTCCATGGATTCCACCCCAAAATCCCCTGATCACAAAATTCCCCGGGAATTCCGGAATGTTCCATGGATCCCCAAAGAATTCTGGAATGTTCCGTGGATCCCACCCCAAATTCCCCTGATCCCAAAATCCCCTGGGAATTCGGGAATTTCCCCCGGAATCAGGACCCTCACTGCCCCCTCCCCGTCCCAATCCCCGATTCCCCCCAAGAATGCCACGGGAATTTGGGAATTTCCCCGGGAATTTGGGAATTTTCCCTGGAATCGGGACCCTCATTGCTCCCCACCCCTCCCCCTCCCCGATTTCCCCGGAATCCCACAGGAATTTGGGAATTTCCCTGGGAATTTCCCCTGGAATTGGGATCCTCACTGCCCCCTCCCCATCCCAATCCCTGCTTTCCCCCTGGAATTTCCCCGGGAATTTGGGAATTTCCCCAGGAATTTGGGTATTTCACCTGGAATTTGTGGTTTCCCCCCCATGGAATTTGGGAATTTCCCCAGGAATTTGGGTATTTCACCTGGAATTTGTGGTTTCCCCCCCATGGAATTTGGGAATTTCCCCGGGAATTTGGGAATTTCCCCAGGGAATTTCCCCCAGAATTGGGACCCTCACTGCCCCATCCCTGTCCCAATCCTTGTTTTCCCCAGGAATGCCGTGGGAATTTGGGAATTTCACCTGGAATTTGTGATTTCCACCCCATGGAATTTGGGAATTTCCCCAGAATTGGGACCCTCATCACCCCCCACCCCTCCCACTCTCCAATTTCCCCGGAATCTCACAGGAATCTGGGAATTTCCCCTGGAATTGGGACCGTCACTGCCCCATCCCAATCCCCATTTTCCCCCCCCAGAATTTCCTCGGGAATTCGGGAATTTCCCCCCCATGGAATTTGTGATTTCCCCCCCATGGATTTTGGGAATTTCCCCCCCATGGAATTTGTTATTTCCCCCCCATGGAATTTGTGATTTCCCCCCCATGGAATTCGGGATTTCCCCCCCATGGAATTCGGGATTTTCCCGGGAATTGGTGACTTCCCCCCCATGGAATTCAGGAATTTCCCCCCCATGGAATTCGGGATTTCCCCCCCATGGAATTTGTGATTTCCCCCCCATGGAATTCAGGATTTTCCCAGGAATTGGTGATTTCCCCCCCATGGAATTCGGGATTTCCCCTCCATGGAAGGGGGATTTTCCCAGGAATTTGTGATTTCCCCCCCATGGAATTCGGGATTTTCCCGGGAATTTGTGATTTCCCCCCCATGGAATTTGGGAATTTTCCCCCGTGGAATTCATGACTTCCCCCCCATGGAATTTGTGATTTTCCCAGGAATTCATGATTTCCCCCCCATGGAATGGGGAATTTCCCGGGAATTGGTGACTTCCCCCCCATGGAATTTGTGATTTCCCCCCCATGGAATTGGTGACTTCCCCCCCATGGAATGGGGATTTTCCCGGGAATTGGTGATTTCCCCCCATGGAATTCAGGAATTTCCCCCCCATGGAATTCGGGATTTTCCCGGGAACTGGTGACTTCCCCCCATGGAATGGGGATTTTCCCGGGAATTGGTGATTTCCCCCCATGGAATTTGTGATTTCCCCCCCATGGAATTTGTGATTTCCCCCCCATGGAATTTGTGATTTTCCCGGGAATTCATGACTTCCCCCCCATGGAATGGGGATTTTCCCGGGAATTGGTGATTTCCCCCCACGGAATGGGGATTTTCCCGGGAATTGGGGAACCCCCGGCTCACCTCGGGCGGGATGGGCACGAGGCCGAAGGCCAGGTTGAGCTCGGGGCAGGCGCCGCTGAGCAGCCCCAGCACGGCCCCGGCCGAGAGCAGCAGCGCCCAGAGCAGCGGCCGGTTCTGCGCCAGCCCCGCCATGAACGGCCGGCCCTGGAGAGAAACTGGTTTATACTGGTTTGTACTGGTTTGTACTGGGAGGGATGGGATGGCCGGTTCTGCGCCAGCCCCGCCATGAACGGCCGGCCCTGGAGAGAGAAACAAACTGGTTTGTACTGGTTTATACTGGGAGGGATGGGACAGCCGGTTCTGCGCCAGCCCCGCCATGAACGGCCGGCCCTGGGGAGAGAAACAAACTGGTTTGTACTGGGATGGACTGGGAGGGATGGGACAGCCGGTTCTGCGCCAGCCCCGCCATGAATGGCCGGCCCTGTGAGAGAATTGGACTGGTTTGTACTGGTTTATACTGGGAGGGATGGGACGGCCGGTTCTGCGCCAGCCCCGCCATGAACGGCCGGCCCTGGAGAAACACAAACTGGTTTGTACTGGGACGGACTGGGAGGGATGGGACAGCCGGTTCTGCGCCAGCCCCGCCATGAACGGCCGGCCCTGTGAGAGAATCGGACTGGTTTGTACTGGTTTATACTGGGAGGGATGGGACGGCCGGTTCTGCGCCAGCCCCGCCATGAACGGCCGGCCCTGGAGAAACAAACCGGTTTATACTGGTTTGTACTGGTTTGGACTGGGAGGGATGGCCGGTTCTGCGCCAGCCCCGCCATGAACGGCCGGCCCTGGGAGAGAGAATTGGACTGGTTTATACTGGTTTGGAATGGGATGGACTGGGAGGGTGCTGGGAGGGAACTGGGATGGAACTGGGAGGTTCCAGAAGGGCCTAGAAGGTCCTGGAAGATCCTGGAAGGCTCTGAAAGACCTCGGAAGGTCCCAGAAGGCTCCAGAAGGCCCAGAGGGTGCCAGAAGGCCCTGGAAGGTTCCGGAAGGTTCCGGAAGGTCCCGGAAGGTTCCGGAAGGTCCCGGAAGGTCCCGGAAGGTTCCGGAAGGCGCACCTTGTAGTTGATGGCGAAGGTGGCGGTCTGCAGCGCCACGGCCAGCAGGTACACGGTGCTGTTCACCAGCGACGGCGCGAACTCCCGGCTCACGTCCACGAACTCCTCCTCATCCCTGCCGGAAACCGGGAGCGGTGCCGGGAAACCGGGACCGGCAACGGGAGAACGGGACCGGCAACGGGAAACCGGGACCAGCACCGGGAAACTGGGACGGGCATCGGGAAACCGGGATGGGCAACGGGATCCACCCAGGGAAACCGGGACCGGCACCGGGAAACCGGGATGGGCAACGGGAAACCGGGATGGGCGCCGGGATCCACCCAGGGAAACCAGGATGGGCACCGGAAAAACAGGATGGGCAATGGGAAACCGGGATGGGCACCGGGAAACCGGGATGAGCACCGGGAAAAAGGGATCGGCAATGGGAAACCGGGATGGGCACTGGGATCCACCCAGGGAAACCGGGACCGGCACTGGGAGAACGGGATGGGCAACGGGAAACCGGGATGGGCAACGGGAAACCGAGATCGGTGCCGGGATGGGCACGGGGAAACTGGGATGGGCGCCGGGATCAATGCTGGGAAAATGGGATAAGCACCCGGAATTTTTTGAGGGTTTTTTGGGATTTTTTTGGGGATTTTTTTGGAGATTTTTTGAGACGTTTTGGGAATTTTTAAAAAAATTTTTGGGGGATTTTTTGGGGAATTTTTTGGAATTTTTTTGGGATTTTTTGGGGAATTTTTTGGATTTTTTTGGGGGGATTTTTTAAGGATTTTTTTTTTAATTTTATTTTTTGGGGGATTTTTGGGGGGATTTTTTCATAATTTTGGGGGATGATTTGGTTGGATTTTTTGGTAATTTTTGGGGCTTTTTTGGGTTTTTTTGGGAATTTTTTGGGGAATTTTTTGGATTTTTTTTTGAGAATTATTTATGGGATTTTTTTTAGGTTTTTTTTGGGGTTTTTGGGGGATTTTTGGGGAATTTTTGAGGCTTTTTGGGGAAATGTTTTGGCTTTTTATTGGAATTTTTTGGTAATTCTTTGGGATTTTTGGGGGGATTTTTTTGGGGCTTTTTTGGGGATTTTTTTGGGAATCAGGGGCCTCACCTGGGCTCGCTCCGGGCCTGCGCCTCCTGGTACAGGAACACCAGAGTGAGGAAATGCACCAGGAACTGCAGCAGCACCGTCAGCACCGTGTACAGGTTAAAAATGTTGGGAAGGGGCCTCTCCTTGGAAAGGGTCTTCAGGGGCTGGAAAAAACGGGAATTTTTAATAAAAAATGGTATTGTGGGGAAAAAAATGGGAATTTTGTATAATAAGTGGTATTCTGGGGGGGAAAATGGGGATTTTGTATAATAAGTGGTATTTTTGGGGGGAAAAAATGGTAATTTTTTATAATAAATGGTAATTTGGGGAGAAAAAAAGCCACTTTTTCCTTAATTTTGCCGGATCCCATGGAATTCTTGGCTCCCACCTTGGATTAAAGATGCAGAGGAAGGTCTGGGATGATCCCAGAACAAAAATTGGGATCATCCCAGCTCCAGGAGAGGGCACAATGCTGCCCACCCCATTTTGGAAGCCGCCATTTTGTGACCCCAAAAGGGAATTTTCCTGGGATTTCCCCGAGCCTTTTCCCATGGAATTCCCACCTTGGAGCAGGAGAGGAAGAGGAAGCTTTGGGATCATCCCAGAACAAAAATCAGGATCAGCTCCGGGATTAGTTCTGGGATCATCTCCAGGATCAACTCCAGAAGAGCACACAACACTGCCCACCCCATTTTGCAAACCGCCATTTTGTGACCTCAAAGCAGAATTTTCCTGGGATTTTTCCGAGCCTTTTCCCACGGAATTCCCACCTTGGAGCGGGAGATGAAGAGGAAGCTTTGGGATCATCCCAGAGCTAAAACCGGGATCAGCTCTGGCACAACGCCGCCCACCCCATTTTGGAAGCCGCCATTTTGTGACCCCAAAGTGGAATTTCCCCGGGATTTTTCCGACCCTTTCCCCACAGAATTCCCATGGAATTCCCACCTTGGAGCGGGAGATGAAGAGGAAGCTTTGGGATCATCCCAGAGCAAAAATCAAAATCAGCTCCGGGATCAGCTCCGGCACAACGCCGCCCACCCCATTTTGGAAGCCGCCATTTTGTGACCCCAAAAGGGAATTTTCCCGGGATTTTTCCGAGCCTTTTCCCACGGAATTCCTGCGGAATTCCCACCTTGGAGCGGGAGAGGAAGAGGAAGCTTTGGGATCATCCCAGAACAAAAACCGGGATCAGCTCTGGGACCATCCCAACTCCAGGAGAGCGCACAACGCCCTCCCCACTTCGCAAATCGCCATTTTGTGACCCAAAACAGAATTTTCCTGGGATTTCCCTGAGCCTTTTCCCACGGAATTCCCACCTTGGAGCGGGAGAGGAAGAGGAAGCTTTGGGATCATCCCAGAGCAAAAATCAGGATCAGCTCTGGGATTAGTTCTGGGATCATCTCCAGGATCAACTCCAGGAGAGGGCACAACGCCGCCCACCCCATTTTGCAAACCGCCATTTTGTGACCCCAAAGTGGAATTTCCCCAGGATTTTTCCGACCCTTTCCCCATGGAATTCCCACCTTGGAGCGGGAGATGAAGAGGAAGCTTTGGGATCATCCCAGAATAAAAAACTGGGATCAGCTCCGGGATTAGTTCTGGGATCATCTCCAGGATCAACTCCAGAAGAGCGCACAACGCCGCCCACCCCATTTTGCAAACCGCCATTTTGTGACCCCAAAAGGGAATTTTCCCGGGATTTTCCCGAGCCTTTTCCCACGGAATTCCTGCGGAATTCCCACCTTGGAGCGGGAGAGGAAGAGGAAGCTTTGGGATCATCCCAGAACAAAAATTTGGATCAGCTCCGGGATCAGCTCCAGCACAACGCTGCCCACCCCATTTTGGAAGCCGCCATTTTGTGACCCCAAAGCGGAATTTCCCCGGGATTTTTCCGAGCCTTTTCCCGCGGAATTCCCACCTTGGAGCGGGAGATGAAGAGGAAGCAGCCGGCCAGGAGCAGCCCCTGCAGCGTGGCCTGGAGGTCGCTGAACTTGACCCCCTGCAGGAAGAGCACGCTCTGGCTGTAGGCCAGCACCAGCGCGTTCAGCGCCAGGATCTTGAACATCTGCAGCGTGGTCACCAGCGTGCAGCGGCCCTGCTTGATCACGTGGCAAACTGCGGGGAAAAACGGGAAAAACGGGAATTCCGGGAATTCCGGGAGGTCTGGGAGGCGGGGGGAAAGAAAACCCGGGGGGAAATTGGGGTGTAGGGATGGGTTTGGGGGTTTAGGGATGGGGTGGGATCAGGATTGGTGAGGAGGAAACTGTCTCAAATCCGGATTTCAAGAGATCTGTGTTTTGGGAATTCAGGGTTTGGAATTCCGGGAATTCCGAGAGGTCTGGGAGGCGGGGGGGAAAGAAAACCCGGGGGGAAATTGGGGTTTAGGGATGGGTTTGGGGGTGTAGGGATGGGGTGGGATCAGGATTGGTGAGGAGGAAACTGTCTCAAATCCGGATTTCAAGAGATCTGTGTTTTGGGAATTCAGGGTTTGGAATTCTGGGAATTCCGAGAGGTCTGGGAGGCGGGGGGAAAGAAAACCCGGGGGGAAATTGGGGTTTAGGGATGGGTTTGGGGGTGTAGGGATGGGGTGGGATCAGGATTGGTGAGGGTGATTTTTGGTCTCAAATCCGGATTTCAAGAGATCCGTGTTTTGGGAATTCAGGATTTGGAATTCTGGGAATTCCGGGAATTTCAGGAGATCTTGGGAGGCGGGGGGAAAGAAAACCCAGGGGGAAATTGGGGTTTAGGGATGGTTTTGGGGTTTAGGGATGGGGTGGGATCAGGATTGGTGAAGCTGATTCTCAGTTTCAAATCTGGATTCCCAAGAGATCCAATTTTGGGAATTAAGGGTTTGGAATTCCAGGAATTTTGGGAATTCTGGGAATCAAGGAGAATTGGGGTTTGCATGGGTTTGGGGTTTTAGGGATGGGGTGGGATCAGGATTGGTGAGGAGGAAACTGTCTCAAATCCGGATTTCAAAGAGCTCCAATTTTGGGAATTCAGGGTTGGGATTTTCCATCCCATTCCCGAGGTTTTTCCCGCTTTTTGCACTCACTGCACTGGATGGAGGAGAGTTTGGAGGTGAAGGGGGCGGCGATGCTGGCGTCCCCCAGCTTCACCACGGGGGCCCTCTCCTCTTCCAGGTCCCTCAGCACCTGGCTCAGCCGCTCCTGCGGGATTGGAAATTCCCAAAAATCCCAATTCCCTGGTTTTATGTCCCTTCCCACCTCCAGAATTCCAGTTTTTATTCCCCGTTGATCCCAAATTTCAGGCCACTCCCAGCCCCCAAAATACCAAGGTTTATTCCCTGTTTATCCCAGATCTCAGGTCCCTTCCAGTCCCCAAAATTCCAGGGTTTATTTCCTGGTTTTATGTCATTTCCCACCTCCAGAATTCCAGGATTTATTCCCTGTTTATCCCAGATCTCAGGTCCCTTCCCACCTCCAGAATTCCAGGATTTATTCTGTGGTTTTATCTCCTTTCCCACCTCCAGAATTCCAGGGTTTATTCCCTGGTTTTATGACATTTCCCACCTCCAGAATTCCAGGGTTTACTCCACATTATTCCTTTTCCCATTGTAATTCCCCCTCTTTTCCCCCCATTTCCCACTGGATCCACCTGGAATTTTCGGAAGTTCCCTCCCACAGATTAGGACAGGATTGGGATCAGCTCCATCCCCACCCAAACCATCCCAATATTCCCATTCCCTAAATCCCTCCGCTCCCAGGGCTGAAAATTCCCGGCTAAAATCCCAATTCCCAATTTAAGGCCAAAACATCCCGGGAAAAATGGGGAATTCCCACCCTGTGGATGGCCAGCTGCTCCTCCCGCTGGGCCAGGAGTCGCTGCTTGGCTCCTCGGGATGAGGGTTTGACATTCCCGGCCGGAATTCCGGCCCTGCCGTCCCCGAGGCCGTCCCGGGGCCGCCGCTTCCGCTCGGGAACGCGCTCCGGAGCGTTGGCCAGCAGGGCCACGCCTGGCAAATGGGGGGAAATTGGGAAAAGTCAGGGAAAATTGGGAAAATCGGGGGGAAAAGGGAAAAATCAGGGGTAAAATCCGGGGGAAATTGGGGTGGGACGGGGAAAAATAAGGGGAAAATCAGGGGGAAATTGGGAAAAATTGGGGGAAACAGGGAAAATCAGGGGGAAATTGGGAAAAATTGGGGGAAACAGGGAAAATCAGGGGGAAATTGGGAAAAATTGGGGGAAACAGGGAAAATCAGGGGGAAATTGGGAAAAATCGGGGGAAACAGGGAAAATCAGGGGGAAATTGGGGGGAAACGGGGAAAAATCAGGGGAGAACAGAGAAAAATCAGGGGGAAATTGGGAAAATCAGAGGGAAATGGAAAAAATCAGGGGGATTTGGGAAAACTGAGGGGAAACGGGGGAAAATCAAGGGCAAATGGGGAAAAATCGGGGGAAATGGAAAATCAGGGGGGAAAAGGGAAAAGTGGGGGGAAACGGGGAAAATCAGGGAAAAATCAGGGGGAAATTGGGAAAAATCAGGGGGGAATGGAAAAAATCAGGGGGATTTGGGAAAATCGGGGGGAAACGGGGGAAAATCAGGGGAAAAAGGGAAAATTGGGGGGAAATGGGGAAAGTCAGGGGGAAAACAGGGAACAAACGGGGAAATAGGGAAAATACAGGGGGAAATGGGGAAATGAGGGGGAAATTGGGGGAAAATCGGGGGGAAACTGGCAGGAAATGGAAAAATCAGGAGGAAATTGGAAAATCGGGGGGAAATGGGAAAATCAGGGGGAAACTGGGGGGAAACAGGGAAAAATCAGGGGAAAAACCACAGAGAAAAACAAGGGAAAAACCCAGGAAAGGAAAACCTGGAATTCCCTCTTGGTTTCCTTTCCTGGCCCCAAAAGCTGGGGAATGCTGGGAGAGGCACGGCTGGGGTTGGGATTTGGGGGAAATCCGGGGAATTTTGGGAATATCCTGACCCACGTCGGCGTGTTTGAGCGCTCCCACGTCGTTGGTGCCGTCCCCGCACATGAGGGTGCAGTAGCCGAGGCTCTTCAGCGCCGTGATCACGAATTCCTGCCCGGAAAAACATCGGGAAAAGCTCCCGGAATCCCGGAATTCCCAGCTCCCAGTGGGGTGGGGAAGACGGGGATGGAGCGGGATTGGTGGGAAGGTCCCAAATTTTGGGAATTCAGGGCTGGAACAAGCTCAGGATTTTTCATTCCCAGTTTCACCAAAGCTTTGAAATTCTGGGAATTCAGGGCTGGAAGAAGATACCAGCTTCACCAAGCTTTGAAATTCTGGGAATTCAGGGCTGGAAGGGGCTCAGGATTCTTTAGGATCAGACCAGGACCATCCCCCCCATTCCCAAACCCACAAAACCCCCGGAATTCCGAGCAGGGATGAGCTCCAAACTCTTTAGGATCGCTCTAGGGCCATCCCCGCATTCCTGAGGATCCCAAATCCTGGGAATTCCCATTCCCAAATCCCCAAATCCTAGAAATTCCCATTCCTAAATCCCCAAATGCTGGGAATTCCCATTCCCAAATGCTGGGAATTCCCATTCCCAAATCCCCAAATCCCAGGAATTCCCATTCCCAAATCCTCAAATCCCAGAAATTCCCATTCCCAAATCCCCAAATCCTGGAAATTCCCATTCCCAAATCCCGGGAATTCCCATTCGCAAATCCCCAAATGCTGGGAATTCCCATTCCTAAATCCCCAGATCCTGGGAATTCCCATTCCCAAATCCTCAAATCCCAGAAATTCCCATTCCCAAATCCCCAAATCCCAGAAATTCCCATTCCCAAATCCCCAAATCCCAGGAATTCCCATTCCCAAATCCCAGGAATTTCCATTCCCAAATCCCCAAATCCCAGGAATTCCCCTTCCCAGATCCCCATATCCCGGGAATTCCCCTTCCCAAATGCCCAAATGCCGGGAATTCCCATTCCCAAACCCCCAAATCCCGGGAATTCCCCTTCCCAAATGCCCAAATCCCGGGAATTCCCATTCCCAGATCCCCAAATGCCGGGAATTCCCATTCCCAGATCCCCAAATGCCGGGAATTCCCAAATCCCCAAATGCTGGGAATTCCCATCCCCAAATCCCAGGAATTCCCATTCCCAGATCCCCAAATGCTGGGAATTCCCATTCCCAGATCCCCAAAAGCCGGGAATTCCCATTCCCAGATCCCCAAATGCCGGGAATTCCCAAATCCCCAAATGCTGGGAATTCCCATCCCCAAATCCCAGGAATTCCCATTCCCAGATCCCCAAATGCCGGGAATTCCCATTCCCAGATCCCCAAATGCCGGGAATTCCCAAATCCCCAAATGCTGGGAATTCCCATCCCCAAATCCCAGGAACTCCCATTCCCAGATCCCCAAATGCCGGGAATTCCCATTCCCAGATCCCCAAATGCCAGGAATTCCCATTCCCAGATCCCCAAATGCCGGGAATTCCCATTCCCAGATCCCCAAATGCCAGGAATTCCCCCTCCCAAATGCCCAAATCCCGGGAATTCCCATTCCCAGATCCCCAAATGCCGGGAATTCCCATTGCCAGCCCCCCTCACCTTCTGCTTGGGCGCCACCCTGGCGAAGACGCGGATGTGGGGGATGAGGCGGAGCAGCCGCTCCCGGTCCCGCAGCCGGAGCTGCTCCAGCCCCTCGCCGGTCAGGCAGAGCTCGAAGGGATCCGTCAGATCCCGCAGGGAATCCGGGAACGCCGGCAGGGCCACGGATCCGTCCCGGCACCGCCACTGCCAGGGCAGCCCTGCGGGAACGGCAGCGGGTCCAGGCGGGATTCCAGAGGGATTCCGGATCCTCAGCTCCATCCCCAGCTCCCCACAGCCCTCAAATCCCCAAATCCCAGAAATCCCTGGCATTCCCGTTCCAGATCCCATTCCTGATCACATTCCCAATCCAATCCCAGCTCCCCAGACCCCTCAAATCCTGAATTCCCAGAAGTCCCCAACATTCCCTTTCCCATTCTTCCCATTCCCACCATTCCTGACCCCATTCTCAATCCCATCCCAGCTCCCCACAGCCCTCAAATCCCCAAATCCCAGAAATCCCCGGCATTCCCATTATTCCTGATCCCATCCCAGCTCCCCACAGCCCTCAAATCCCATAATCCCAGAAATCCCCAGCATTCCCATTATTCCTGATCCCATCCCAGCTCCCCACAGCCCTCAAATCCCATAATCCCAGAACCCCTTGGCATTCCCAACATTCCCATTCCCACCATTCCTGATCCCACCATTCCTGATCCCATTCCCAGTCCTATACCAGCTCCCCAGACCCCTCAAATCCCCAAATCCCAGAAATCCCCTGGCATTCCCATTCCCATTATTCCTGATCCCATCCCAGCTCCCCAGACCCCTCAAATCCCCAAATCCCAGAACCCCGTGGCATTCCCATTCCCGTTATTCCCGATCCCATCCCAGCTCCCCAGACCCCTCAAATCCCCAAATCCCAGAACCCCCCGGCATTCCCATTCCCATTATTCCCGATCCCATCCCAGCTCCCCAGACCCCTCAAATCCCCCGGCATTCCCGGCATTCCCGGCGCCGTTCCCGGTACCGGGGCGCTCCGGGGGCTGCAGGATGAGGATTTTTTCCTTCTGCAGGAAGTGCAGCTCCCGCGCCACGTGGCAGGCGGTCAGCGGGCTGTCCCCCGTGATCATCACCACCTGTAATTCACGGGATTCCGGCAATTCCCAAAAAATCCAGCCTGGATTTCGGGCTGGGAAACGCCCTCCGGAAAGGCTCACGCTGGGATGCTCCCAAATCCTGCGGTTTTCCCCTTTTCCACTTGGGATTTTCCCCCTTCTCTTGGAATTTTCCCGTTTTCAATCTGGAATTTTCTGTTTTCCATTTGGGATTTTCCCCCTTCTCTTGGAATTTTCCCGTTTTCAACCTGGAATTTTCCCATTTTCAATCTGGAATTTTCCCTGTTTTCCACTTGGGATTTTCCCATTTTCCTCTTGGAATTTTCCCATTTTCAATCTGGAATTTTCCCTGTTTTCCACTTGGAATTTTCCCATTTTCCCTTTGGAATGTTCCCATTTTCAATCTGGAATTTTCCAATTTTCAATCTGGAATTTTCCCTGTTTTCCACTTGGAATTTTCCCATTTTCAATCTGGAATTTTCCCTGTTTTCCACTTGGGATTTTCCCATTTTCCTTTTGGAATCTTCCCATTTTCAATCTGGAATTTTCCCTGTTTTCCACTTGGGATGATCCCCCTTCTCCTCTTGGAATTTTCCAATCTGGAATTTTCCCCCTTATCCTCTTGGAATGTTCCCCATTTTCAATCTGGAATTTTCCAGTTTCCAGCCTGGAATGTTCCCTGTTTTCCACTTGGAATTTTCCCATTTTCAATCTGGAATTTTCCCATTTTTCAGCCTGGGATTTTCCCCATTTTTCACTTGGAATTTTCCCATTTTTCACCCCGGAAATTCTCGATTTTCCCCTCCCTGCTGATCCCAAAACCCGGGAATTCCCGGGATTCCTCACGTGGTGGGAAGCGCTCTGGATCTCTCGGATCACGGCCTTGGAGTCGGCTTTGAGCGGGGAGGAGACCAGGATGAATCCCACAAATCTCAGGTCACATTCCAAGGATTCCCTCTTCATCTCCCGCACCTTTTCCATAGAAAAATCCCGGATTCAGCATTCCCAAATCCCTTCAAATCCCAAATCCCTCCTCCCACCGCTGATTCCTGGGATTTGGAGCATCCCTGGAATGAGTTCAGTGCTCCAAAAAAGCTTCCCAAGATCCCAAATTCCCAAAAGAAAAAGGTTTTTCCTTGGAAAAATCCCTTTGGGATGCCCTGAAGAGTCTGAGGAGGGTCTCTGGGACAGCTGGAAATGGGAATTTCCCTGGAAAAACTCCCCCAAAACCCCCAGATTCTACCCCAAAATCACCTCTCCTTTTCCCAACCCCTCTCCCAGCACCTTCCAAACCTGGAATTTTGGGATTTTTCCCGTTTTTTCACCTGCTGGTGGCTCAGGGCTCCCAATTCTTTGTAGCCCAGGGCCAGGACCCGCGCGCCCTCGTAGGAGAATTCCCGATGGATCTCGTGGTAGTTGCTGGGACACTGGGATAACTGGGAAAAAAAAACCCGGAAAATATTCCATGAGTGAGGAATCGGAGGGAATTCCGGAGGGTTTTGATGGAAAATTGGGAAAAATAAGGAGATTTGAGGAGAAAGGGAGGCAGGGATTTGGGAGAATCCGTGTGGAATTTGAAGGAATTCAGGATAATTCCATCAGAATTGAAAGCCCCTGGCCTCTTCCATCTCCCTGATTTCCCAACATTCCCAAATTCTCCTTTTTCCCTGGAATTTTCCCTTCACCAGAGCCTGGGCTGCCATTTTGTGCTCCCGGCATTCCCAAATCCCTGCTTTTCCCTGGAATTTCCCCTTTTCCCTGGAATTTCACAGCCTCTGGGCCCATTCTCCCCTCAACACAGGGCAGCCATTTTGTGCTCCCGGCATTCCCAAATCCCTGATTTCCCTGGAATTTCACAGCCTCTGTGCCCATTCACCCGTAGCACAGGGCAGCCATTTTGGCATTCCCAAATCCCTGCTTTTCCCTGGAATTTTTCCTTTTCCTTGGAATTTCCCCTCACTACAAGCTCTGAGCCCATTATCCCCTCAGCACAGGGCGGCCATTTTGAGCTCCCGGCATTCCCAAATCCCTGTTTTTCCCTGGAATTTCCCCTCACTACAGCCTCTGGGCCCATTCTCCCCTCAGCACAGGGCGGCCATTTTAGGCTCCTGTATTCCCAAATCCCTGTTTTTCCCTGGAATTTCCCCTTTTCCCTGGAATTTCCCCTCACTGCAACCTCTGGGCCCAACCTCCCCTCAGCACAGGGCAGCCATTTTGAGCTCCCGGCATTCCCAAATCCCTGCTTTTCCCTGGAATTTCCCCTTTTCCCTGGAATTTCACAGCCTCTGGACCCATTCTCCCCTCAGCACAGGGCAGCCATTTTGTGCTCCCAGCATTCCCAAATCCCTGATTTCCCTGGTATTTCACCTTTTCCCTGGAATTTCCCCTCACTACAGCTTCTGAGCCCATTCTCCCCTCAGCACAGGGCGGCCATTTTGAGATTCCAGCATTCCCAATTCCCTGATTTCCCTGGAATTTCCCCTCACTGCAGCCTCTGGGCCCATTCTCCCCTCAGAACAGAGCGCCCATTTTGTGCTCCCAGCATTCCCAAATCCCTGCTTTTCCCTGGAATTTCACAGCCTGTGCCCACTCACCCTTAGCACAGGGCAGCCATTTTGGCATTCCCAAATCCCTGCTTTTCCCTGGAATTTCCCCTCACTACAGCCTCTCCCCTCAGCACAGGGCAGCCATTTTGTGCTCCCGGCATTCCCAAATCCCCGATTTCCCTGGAATTCCCCCGTCTTTCCCCTCACCATGGCGTGCAGGGTCTCGGGAGCGCCCTTGACGGCCGCCAGGTATCGGATTTCTCCGGAGGCGTTTTCCAGGGAAGCCAGCACCGCCATCCTCTTCAGGGCACTGGAGAAATGAAAGCGCTGGTGAATTCTCATTCCCGGAGTTTTTAGACTCCTCGGGAAAACTTTCTCATCTGGAAACAAAGGAAATCAGGAAATCCTGAAAGGGGGTGCTGGGAGGGAAAAGGGGAGATTGGGAATGGCGGGGGGGAAAAGAATTTGGAATTTGGGGTGGGATCCGGGTGGAATTCTGAGGGATTTGGGGGGAATTATGGATAATTCCACAGGATTTTATGTGGACAATTCCACGGGATTTTGTGTGGACAATTCCACGGGATTTTGTGTGGACAATTCCACGGGATTTTGTGTGGACAATTCCACGGGATTTTGTGTGGACAATTCCACGGGATTTTGTGTGGACAATTCCACAGAGGAAATCTGATGGAATTTTGGGTGATTTAGGTGGAATTCAGGGGGATTTTTGTGGGTTTTTTGGTGGCATTTTCCCTGGGGATTCTGTGGTGTTTTTAGTGTGGATTTTACGGAATTTTTGTGAGATTATTTGGGGAGAATTCTTCACAGCAATCCCGTTTTTTTTTTGAGGTTTTTCCGCCCAAAACGCCTCAGAATTCCAAGGAAAATTGGGAATTTGGGATTTACCTCGGGTCAGGGTCCAGTCCACGGCTGTCAGCATGGCTTTTTCCAGAGGGTCTCCCACGATGGATCCATCCTCCAGCTGCACCAGGGAATGGCAGCAGGCGATGGCTCGGTGAGTTTCCAGAGGGATTTCCGACACTGGCAACACTTCCTTGCCTTCCCTGAAGGAAAATTCGGAATTTTGGGATCATCCCCCAAAGGGTTTCGTCAAAAGGATTGGTGGGAAATTGAGGTAGGATGGGAAAAAAGGGGAAAATTGGGGTGTAGGGGTTGAAAATTCCATAAAAAATGCAATGAATATGTATAAATCCTAGTAAATCCTATAAAAATCCCATGATAAGCAGGATAAAACGTCACGCAGAAAGCAAAAAAAAAAAAAAAAAAAGCCCCTAAAAATACATATAGAATTTCACAAGTCCCCGCCACAAAATTCCCTCAAAAAATCCCACAAAACATCCTCACAAAATCCTATGAAAAACTCTCACAAAGTCCCATAAAACTCTCAAAAAATCCCAGAAAAAACCCTCACAGAAGTCACACAAAAAACCCCTCAAAATTCCCACATAAAACCCTCACAAAAATCCCACAAAAAACCCTCACAAAATCCCACAAAAAACCCTGAAAAATTCCCACCAAAAAACCCTCAAAAATCCCACAAATAATCCTCACAAAATCCCACCAAAAAAATGCCATGAAAAATTCCTGAGAGATCCCAAAAAATCTTTATAAAAAATCCCACAAGAAAATCCCAGGATTTTGTTCAATTCGGTGGGATTTTTTTTTAAATTTTGTGGGGGTTTTTTAGGGGATATTTTGTTTGGAATTTGTGGGATTTTTGGAAGCATTTTCTGGGATTTTTGGTGGGACTTTTGTGGGAATATTTTATTGGGATTTTGTGGGATTTTTGAGTGGATTTTGTGGGATTTTTTTGTGAGGCTTTTGTGGAGTTTTTTGGGGGGATATTTTGTAGGGATTTTGTGGGATTTTTGAGAGGACTTTGTGGGATTTTTTGGGGGGATATTTTGTAGGGATTTGGTGGGATTTTTGTGGGGATTTTTTGAGAATTTCCTGAGGGATTTTTTTGGGAAGATCTTTCAGACTGATTTTGGTCCTTTTTTCATTTATTTTGATTATTTTTTTATTTCCTTCCCTTTTATTTTCCTTTTTTTATTTCTTGCTAGGATTCAGTGAAGACCTCGTGGGGTTTTTGAGGGGATTTTTGGGGGATTTTTGTATTTCCAGCCCATCGCCCACCCCTTTTATGCCCTCCCAAGATTCCCAACCTTCTCCCAGGGAATTCCCACAGGGAATTTTGGGATCAGGACCCACCTGAGCCCGGCCACCCCTCTGACCACAAGGTGGTCGCTGGTCAAGGTCCCGGTTTTGTCGAAGCAGCAAACCTGAACCTTCCCCGCGAAGGGGATCCGGAACGGCTCTGTGCAGTAAACGTCTGGAAAACGGGAAAAAAACGGGAATTCTGAAGGAAAATCCAAGATTTTGAGGGCAAAATGGGGATTCTGGGGAAAGGTTTTTAAATAAAAATCCTCAAAAATCCTCCCTTTTCCCCACACCAATCCACCCCTCGTGCCAACCCGACTCTGTCCCTGCTGCCTCGGGGATTCCCAAGGGCTGTTCCCAAAATTCCCGGGATTCCCGGGAAGGCTCACAGAGCTTGGCCAGGGCGATGAGGGAGGTGTTGACGGCCAGGGAGAGCTCGATGGGCAGCTCGGGGGGCACCACGGAGGTCAGGATCAGGGCACACTCCAGGAACAGCCGGTACTGGTTCCGCCGCGGGTCCTTGGTGCCTGGGGAGAAAGGGGGAAAAACGGGATTAAAATGGGGAAAAAAGGGAATAAAATGGGGAAAAACGGGATCAGAGAAGGGAAAAGGGGGAAAAAATGGGATCAGAGAGGGGAAAAAGGGGAAAAACATGGGAAAAAACGGATCAAAGTGGGGAAAAAGGGGAATAAAATGGGGAAAAATGGGATCAGAGCGGGGAAAAGGGGGAAAAATGGGATCAGAGCGGGGAAAAAGGGGAGCAAAATGGGAAAAATGGGATCAGAGTGGGGAATAAGGGGAAGAAAATGGGAAAAACGGGATCAGAGCGGGGAAAAGGGGGAAAAATGGGATCAGAGCGGGGAAAAAGGGGAAAAACATGGGATAAATGGGATCAGAGTGGGGAAAAGGGGGAAAAACATGGGAAAAAAGGGGAAGAAAATGGGATCAGAGCGGGGAAAAAGGGGAGCAAAATGGGAAAAATGGGATCAGAGTGGGGAATAAGGGGAAGAAAATGGGAAAAACGGGATCAGAGTGGGAAAAAGGAGATTGCGATGAGGAAAAACAGGAACAAAATGGGGAAGAATGGGAACAAAATGGGGAAAACAGGATCAGAGTGGGGAAAAATGGGATCACAATGGGGAAAAATGGGAATAAAATGAAAAAAACAGCATCAGAGTGGGAAAAACAGGCTCAAAATAGGGAAAAAGGGGAATAAAGTGGGAAAAACGGAATCAGAGTGGGAAAAAAGGGGATTACAGTGGGGAAAAAAGGGGATCAAAATGGGAACAGAATGGGAAAAAACGGGATCAGAGCGGGAAAAACAGGAATGAAATGGGAAAAATACGGGAACAAAATGGGAAAACCGGGATCAGAGTGGGGAATAAACAGGATCACAATGGAAAAAACGGGATCAGAGTGGGAAAAAAGGGACCACAATGGGAAAAACAGGAACGAAATGGGAAAAAATGTGGGGAAAAATGGGAAAAAAGGGGATCAGAGTGGGGAAAAATCGGGATCAAAGTGGGATTAGGGGAAAAATGGGATCACAAAGGGGTCAGGATGAGGGAACATCCCTCGGGGATCCCTCCTGCTGCCGGAATTCCTGGAATTCCGGGATCCCCACCCTGGATCCAGACGTAGGCGGCGGCGGCGATGGCGAAGACGAGGAGGAAGAGGATGAAGATGAAGGTCTCCAGGTTGTTGGCTGTGACCCTCTTCACCCCAAACAGGATCGTCCGGAGCAGCTTTCCCTGGAAAAGCAGCCCTGCTCAGGAATTCCATGGAAATTCCTTGGGAAGTCTTTCAACATTCCTTAAAAATTCCAGGCGGTGCTGTTAAAAACCCCAAATCCCTTCAGAATCCTACAAAATTCCTTCAAAATCCCACAGAATTCCTTTAAACAACCACGGAATTCCTTTCAAATCCTACAGAATTCCTTTAAAATCCCCCAAATCCCTTTGAATTCTTCTGATTCTTTCCAAATTCCGTGGGATTCCTCCCAAAGGAGCACAGAATGGGAATTCTGGCTCTGGGAAAAGCCTGGAATTCCTTTGGAGCTTGGGAATTCTGACTTTGGGAAAAGCCTGGAATTCCTTTGGAGCTTGGGAATTCTGACTTTGGGAAAAGCCTGGAATTCCTTTGGAGCTTGGGAATTCTTCCCATTCCCGACCTTCTCCTTAATTCCTCCCTCTTCCCGAGCCCCATTTCCCGGAATTCCCAGAATTCCTGGAATTCCCGGCTCACCTGGGCGGTGTTGAAGCCGGTGCGGAGGGCGTAGGCCAGGCACCCGTTATCCACGGCTGCGGAGGGAAAAAAAATCCAGGGAATTCCCGGGAAATCCCAAGGAATTCCCCAGGAAATCCAATGAGGAAATCCCCCCAAGGGAATTCCTGGGAATTTCGGGATGGCAATTCCCAAGGAGTTTTGGGCAGGAATCTGGGGATTGCTCAGTGAGGATTCGTTTCCTGGGAATGCCGGGGTGGGAATGGCTCAGTTTCCCGGGAATGTGGGAGCTGGGAATGGCTCAGTTTCCCAGGAATGCCAGGGTGGGAATGGCTCAGTTCCCCTGAATATGTCACTTTCCTGGGAATCTCTCCATTTCCCGGGAATATCTCAGTTTCCCGGGAACGCGGGGTGGGATGGCTCAGTATCCCGGGATTCTCCCTGTTTCCCAGGAACACCGGGAGCAGGAATCACCCCATTTCCCAGGATTGTCCCCGTTTCCCAGGATTGTCCCCGTTTCCCAGGACGCTCCCGTTCCCCAGGATTCTCCCGTTCCCTGGGACGCTCCCGATTCCCGGGATTCTCCCCGTTCCCCAGGACACTCCCGATTCCCGGGATTCTCCTGTTCCACGGGACACTCCTGATTCCCGGGAATGCTCCCATTTCCTAGGACTCTCCTATTCCCCAAGACGCTCCCGTTTCCCGGGATTCTCCCTGTTTCCTGGAATGCTCCCGTTTCCCGGGACGCTCCCGTTCCCCAGGACACTCCTGATTCCCGGGACTCTCCCCGATTCCCGGGACTCTCCCGTTCCCCGGGATTCCCCGATTCCCGGGACTCTCCCGTTCCCCGGGATTCCCCGATTCCCGGGACTCTCCCGTTCCCCGGGATTCCCCGATTCCCGGGACTCCCCCGATTCCTGGGACTCTCCCGTTCCCCGGGACTCTCCCGTTCCCCGGGACGCTCCCGTTTCCCGGGATTCTCCCCGTTTCCCGGAATGCCCCCGATTCCTGGGACTCCCCCGATTCCCGGGACTCTCCTGTTCCCCGGGACGGTCCCGATTCCCGGGACTCTCCTGTTCCCCGGGACGCTCCCGACTCCCGGGATTCCCCGATTCCCGGGACTCTCCCATTCCCCAGAATGCCCCGATTCCCGGGACTCTCCTGTTCCCCGGGATGGTCCCGTTCCCCGGGATTCCCCGATTCCCGGGACTCTCCCGTTCCCTGGGATTCCCCGATTCCCGGGACTCTCCCGTTCCCCGGGACGCTCCCGACTCCCGGGATTCCCCGATTCCCGGGACTCTCCCATTCCCTGGGATTCCCCGATTCCCGGGACTCTCCCGTTCCCCGGGACGCTCCCGACTCCCGGGATTCCCCGATTCCCGGGACTCTCCCGTTCCCCGGGATTCCCCGATTCCCGGGACTCTCCCGTTCCCCGGGACGCTCCCGACTCCCGGGATTCCCCGATTCCCGGGAATGCTCACGCCGGAGGCCGGCGGCGGCGCGCGGCGGGGGCAGGTGCTGGATGAGCCGCGTGCCCCCGAACAGGACGTGCAGCCGCCCGTCCCGGCCCAGCTCCAGCTCCCGCTCCGGGCTCAGCCCCTCCACCGGCTCCTGCGGACGGAAACGCGGAATGCCCTGGGAACGGGGCACGGGATTCCCTGGGAACGGGGCTGGCCGTGGGAATTCCCTGGGAATGGGGCTGGGGGCATGGGAATGGGGGCACAGAATTCCCTGGGAATGGGGCTGGGGGCGTGGGAATGGGGACTGGGAACGGGGCTGGGCACGTGGGAATGGGGCAGGGAACGTGGGAATGGAGCTGGGGGCATGGGAATTCCCTGGGAATGGAGCTGGGGGCATGGGAATTCCCTGGGAATGGGGCAGGGGGCGTGGGAATTCCCTGAGAACAGGGCTGGGGGCATGGGAATGGGGGCACAGAATTCCCTGGGAATGGGGCTGGGGGCGTGGGAATGGGGACTGGGAACGGGGCTGGGCACGTGGGAATTCACTGGGAATGGGGCAGGGGGTGTGGGAATGGGGACTGGGAACGGGGCTGGGCACGTGGGAATTCCCTGGGAATCGGGCAGGGGGTGTGGGAATGGGGACTGGGAACGGGGCTGGGGGCGTGGGAATGGGGCAGGGAACGTGGGAATGGGGCAGGGGACCTGGGAATTCCCTGGGAATGGAGCTGAGGGCATGGGAATTCCCTGGGAATGGGGCACGGGAACATGGGAATGGGGACTGGGAACATGGGAATTCCCTGGGAACGGGGCTGGGGACGTGGGAATGGGGACTGGGAACAGGGCTGGGGGCGTGGGAATTCCCTGGGAACGGGGCTGGGGACGTGGGAATTCCCTGGGAACGGGGCTGGGGATGTGGGAATTCCCTGGGAATGGGGCTGGGGGTGTGGGAATGGGGCAGGGGACCTGGGAATGGGGCAGGGGACCTGGGAATTCCCTGGGAACAGGTCTGGGTGTGTGGGAATTCCCTGGAAACGGGGCAAGAGGCATGGAAATGGGGACTGGGAACATGGGAATGGGGACTGGGAACGTGGGAATTCCCATGGGAATGGGGCAGGGAATTCCCGTGGGAATGGGGGCACAGAATTCCCTGGGAATGGGGCTGGGGGTGTGGGAATGGGGACTGGAAACATGGGAATGGGGACTGGGAACGTGGGAATTCCCATGGGAATGGGGCAGGGAATTCCTGTGGGATTGGGGCAGAGAATTCCCATGGGAATGGGGGCACAGAGCAGGGAATTCTGCTGAGAACGGGGACATGGATCAGGAAATTCCACCAGGAACAGGGCAGGGATCCAGGGAACTCCAGCCAGGAACACGCCCCAATTCCCACTTTCCCCCCCGATTTTTCCCATTTCTTTCCCAAGTTTTTCCCATTTTTGTCCAATTTTTTCCCAAGTTTTTGTCCCGTTTGCTCCCCGGTCTTTCCCCATTTCCTTCCCACGTTTTTCCCGGTTTTTCTCCCGTTTTTCCCGGGCTTTTCCCAGTTTTTCCCACCTTCATCTGCGGCACGGACTCTCCCGTCAGCATGGCCTCGTCCACCACGCAGCGGCCCCGCAGCAGGAGGAGGTCACAGGGCACCAAATTCTCCTGGGGGGAGCGGCCTGAGGGCGGAAATTCCCAAAAATTCCCAGAATTCCCAACATTCCCAAGCCAAACCCATCCATTTTCCCATTTTTCCCACTCCAAACCCCACGATTTTCCCATTTTTCCCACTCCAAAATCCACGATTTTCCCATTTTTCCCATTCCAAAATCCACCATTTTCCCACTCCAAAATCCACCATTTTCCCATTTTTCCCACTCCAAATCCCACGATTTTCCCATTTTTCCCACTCCAAAATCCACAACTTTCCCATTTCTCCCACTCCAAAACCCTGGAATTCCTGGAATTTAGGGAATTCAGGGAGTTGAAGGATTTGACAGGAGGACGGTGGAAAACCAGGAAATTCCAGGAAAAAAAATTGGAAAATCCCAGCAATAAAACCTCAAAGTGATCCCAGCCCACCCCTGAAAATCCCAAGAAAATTCCAAGGGGATTTCCCTGAAAATGGGAATCGAAATCCTCAAAATTCCACTTCATTCCAAGGGGGAAAAATTGCAATTTTCAGGAGATTTTTCCATGAAAATCCCCATTTTAAGGGTTTTAAGGGTGTTTCCCACTAAAAATCCCGTTTTCCCAGAGGGTTTTCTACGGGAATTCCCATTTTAAATGCGTTTTCCATGGAAATTCCCATTTTCCCATGAAAATTCCCATTTTTTACCGATGGAAACGATGTCCCCGGCGATGATCTCATCGCTGGAAATCGGGCGCCACTTCCGGTTCCTGTAGACCTGGAATTCCCAACAAAAAAATAAAAAAAAATCCCAATTTTTGGGCGGAAATGAGCGGGAAAAGCGGCCGGGCCGGGGGAAAACAGGGAATTTTTGGCGGGAGCGGGGCGGAATTCCCGGAATTGTGGGTTTTTACCTGGATGGGGAAGGGTTTGTTGCCCATTTTCCGGATTTCCGAGAGGTTCCGGAGCTGCTGCTGCACCAGGGAGGCCTCGAAGGCCACGAGCATGGAGAGGGTGAAGAGGCTGTAGTACCAGAACTCGTCCAGGCACCACAGCCCCACGCACAGCACCTGGGAAAACACCGGAAACTTGGGAATCCGGCCTGGAAAAGCGGCCTGGAAATACGGGAAAGCGTCCTGGAAAAGGAGCTCAGAAACTTGGGAACGCGTCCTGGAAAAGCGGCTCAGGAATTCATCCCAGAACCCATCCCAGATTCCGTGCCAGGATCCATGCCAGAATCTTGGGAGTGCAGCCTGGAAATTTGGGAATGTGTCCTGGAAAAGGATCCCAGAAATTTGGGAATGCATCGTGAAAAGTTGGGAATCCATCCTGGAAAAGGAGCTCAGAAACTTGGGAACGCGTCCTGGAAAAGCGGCTCAGGAATTCATCCCAGCATCCATCCCAGATCCCATGCCAGAATCTTGGGAGTGCAGCCTGGAAATTTGGGAATGCACCCTGGAAAAGAATCCCAGAAACTTGGGAATTCACCCAGAAACTTGGGAATGCATCCTGGAAAAGCAGCTCAGGAATTCACCCTAGAATCCACCCCAGATTCCGTGCCAGAATCCATGCCAGAAACTCGGGAGTGCAGCCTGGAAATTTGGGAATGCACCCTGGAAAAGGATCCCAGAAATTTGAGAATGTGTCCTGGAAAAGGATCCCAGAAATTTGGGAATGCATCCTGGGAAGTTGGGAATCCATCCTGGAAAAGTAGCCGAGGAATTTGGGAATGCGTCCTGGAAAAGTGGCCCAGATCTTTGGGACTGAGTCCTGGAAAACCATCCCAGAAATCTGGGAATCCATCCTGAAATCCGCCCCGGATCCTTCGGAATGCAGCCCGGGAATTTGGGAATGCGTCTTGGAAAAGTATCCCCAGGAATTCACCCCAAATCCTTGGGAATGTGTCCTGGAATCCATCCCAGATCCTCGGGAATCCACCCCAGAATCCATCCCAGATCTTCCAGATTCCATCCCAGAAATTTGGGAATGCAGCTAAGAAATTTGGGAATGTGGCCTGGAAATTTGGGAAAGTATCCTGGAAAAGGATCCTGGAAATTTGGGAATGGAGCCCAGAAACTTGGGAATGCACCCAGGAATCCAACCCAGAATCCATCCCAGATCCTCCAGATTCCATCCCAGAAACTTGGGAATGTATCCTGGAAAAGTTCCCAGAAACCTGGGAATGCAGCCCAGAATTCCTGAAATTCCAGCCCAGAATTCCTGGGATTCCAGCCCAGAATTCCTGAAATTCCAGGAAAAAAGAACCAAAATTGACCCAACCCATCCCAGAATTCCCCAGGTTTTTCCAGGAATGGGAATTTTCCCTGGAATTATTCCCATTTTTAGCAGATTTGGGGATTTTCCCCATGTTTTTCCCTGGTTTTTCCCAATTTTTAATTCCCGTTTTTTATTCCCATTTTTACCTGGAAAACGAAGAACGGAGCCGTGGCTCTTTCCTTGAAAAGCTCCAGGAATTCTGGCACCACCATTTCCGCCCTGGAAGGAGGAAAATCCTTAAAAAAATCCCAATTTTCCCACCCAAAATATCCCAAAAAAATCAGGATTCATTCCCAGAAAATGCCTCAAAACAATCCCAAATCCAGGAGGAAAATCCCAAATTTTTGGGAGATTTTCCAGCAGATTTCGGATTTTTGTTCTGGACTATTTAAAGATTTTTCCCAGAATATTTTGGGATATTTTCCCAAAATTTCCCCCCAGGAAAAACTCACTTGTTATTCCCATATTTCCTCTCAGCTTCCCGAATTTCCTGCTCCTCCTGGAATCCTCTGGAATTCTGGTAAAATCCCATGGGATGCTCCACAGGGAATGCCACGGGCAGGAATTGTTTTTTTCCATGGATTTCGTAGCAATATTTGATTTTTTGGAATTCAAAACTCAAAGCTTCCAGCCCATCTTCACCCTGGGATAAAAAAAAAAAAAAAAGGGAAAAAAATTCCAAATTTGCCATTCCTGGAAAAAATTCCAGCCTGGACAGGGCAAAAATCCTGGAATTCCAAGGGTTTCCAAAGGAAAAATCCCAAAATTCCCATTTTTTCCTGGGGGATTTTGCCTGGAATTCCCAGATTTTCTCCACAAATTGGATTTTTGAGGATAAATCCCAGCAGAATTCCCGGAATTCCCGAATTTCCCTCACCTGCTCCCTGTGGATTGGCACCAGTTCCACGGAGCCGTTGTTGGGGGTCGGCACCACCTTGGCCAGGGTGGCTTTTTGGGGACAGGGCTCCTGGAAAAACAGCAGGAAAATCCCTTCAGAACCCCTCAAAATCCCAGTTTTATCTGTTTAAAATCCCATTTTTTATCGCTTTAAAATCCCATTTTTATCCCTTAAAATCCCTTTTTTTATCCCTTTAAAATCGCATTTTTTATCCCTTTAAAATCCCATGTTTATCCCTTCAAAATCCCAATTTTATCCCTTTAAAACTCCAGCTTTATCCCTTTAAAATCCTAGCTTTATACCCCAAACATTCCATATTTTATTCCTTTAAAATCTTGTTCATTTCAAATCCCGACTTCAAACCCCATATATTCCATATTTCATCCCGTCAAAATCCCGTTTTTTATTCTTTTAAAATTCCATTCCTTAAGACTTCGCAATCTTCTATTTATATTTTGAATATCCTACATTTTATTCCTTTGATAATCCACATTAACCTGTTTAATTCATGCCCAAAATTCCCTTTAAACCCTGAACCCCCTCAGACCCCAAATCTCCCCCAAATCCTCCCAAAATCCCCTCAGACCCCAAATCCTCCCTCAGATCCCAAATCTCCTCAGCCCCTAAATCCCCTCCCAAACCCAAAATCCCCCCTCAGACTCCAAATCTCCCCTTAGACCTCAAATCCCCTCAGACCCCAAATCCTTCCTCACACCCCAAATCTCCCCCAAACCCTAAATCCTCCCAAAATCCCCCCTCAGCCCCAAATCCTCCCTCAGACCCCAAATCCGCCCCAAATCTCCCCTGAGCCTCAAATCTCCCCCAAATCCCCTCAGCCCCAAATCTCCCTAAAATCCCTTTAGACCCCAAATCTCCCCAAAATCCCCTCAGACCCCAAATCTCCCCAAAGTCTCCTCAGTCCCCAAATCCCCTCAGCCCCCAAATCCCCCCTCAACTCCAAATCTCCTCAGCCCCAAATCCCCTCAGTCCCCAAATCCCCCCTCAGCCCCCAAATCCCCTCAGCCCCAAATCCCCTCAGACCCCAAATCCCCTCAGCCCCAGCCCCATCCCTTTCCCGCACTCACCCTCACGCAGCTGAGCGCGCACTCGGCGTGCACCGACCAGAGCCCGGCCAGCGCCGTCAGCAGCTGCAGCGCCGCGATGGCGCCGAGCGCCAACAGCGCCGCCTCGGGCGGTCCCGCCTCCCCCGCCGCCCACAGCCGCGGCCCCCACATCCACAGCCACGCCGGGTAGAGCCCGGCGGCGAAGGGCAGCACGGTGCCGCGGAGCAGGCGCGGCCGCCGCCGGTAAAGCGTCACCGACGAGACCAGCTCGTCCTCGGGGGCTGCCGCGGCCGCCGCCATTTTCCCTCCGCCCTCGCCGCGCCGCTTCCGCTTCCGGCTCTGCGCCTGCGCCGCGCGCGCGGTTCCCGCCCCGGGGCCGGGCGCATGCGCGGAGCGGAGGAGTGGCGGAAGTGAAGCGGTGAAGGAGGAGGCGCCATGTGAGTGAGGGGCGGCGGGGCCGCGCCGCGCCCGCGCTGTGTCCCCCCCCGTGTCCCTTCATGTCCGCTCCGTGTCCCCTCGTGTCCGCGCTGTGTCCCCCCCCGTGTCCCTTCATGTCCGCTCCGTGTTCCCTCGTGTCCGCGCTGTGTCCCCTCCATGTCCCTTCATGTCCGCTCCGTGTCCCCTCGTGTCCGCTCTGTGTCCCCCCGTGTCGCGCTGTGTCCCCTCGTGTCTGTTCTGTATCCCCCTCGTGTCGCGCTGTGTCCCCTCGTGTCCGCGCTGTGTTCTCCCCGTGTCCCCTCGTGTCCGCTCTGTGTCCCCTCGTGTCGCGCTGTGTCCGCTCTGTGTCCCTCCCCTCCGCGTCCCCCTGTTCCAGCCCCGCTGTCCCCGCTGGTGTCGCCGGGGATGGCACCGTCTCTGTCCCGGGGAGGTGACACCGTCCCTGTCCCCATCCCCATCCCGGGGAGGTGGCACCATCCCTGTCACTGTCCCCATCCTGGGGAGGTGACACCGTCCCTGTCCCTGTCCAAGTCTGTCCCTGTCCCCATGCCCATCCCGGGGAGGTCACCCCGTCCCCATCCCGGGGAGGTGACACTGTCCCTGTCCTTGTCCCGGGGAGGTGACACTGTCCCTGTCCCTGTCCGTCCTTGTCCCTGTCCCCGTCCCGGGGAGGTGACACGGTCCCTGTCCCCGTCCCCATCCCAGGGAGGTGACACCGTCCCCGTCCCTGTCCCCATCCCGGGGAGGTGACACTGTCCCTGTCCCTGTCCCTGTCTGTCCCTGTCCCCGTCCCGGGGAGGTGACACGGTCCCTGTCCCCGTCCCCATCCCAGGGAGGTGACACCGTCCCCGTCCCTGTCCCCATCCCGGGGAGGAGACACTGTCCCTGTCCCTGTCCGTCCTTGTCCCTGTCCCCATCCCGGGGAGGTGACACTGTCCCTGTCCCTGTCCGTCCTTGTCCCTGTCCCCATCCCGGGGAGGTGACACTGTCCCTGTCTGTGTCTGTCCCCGTCCCTGTCCCCATCCCGGGGAGGAGACACTGTCCCTGTCTGTGTCTGTCCCCGTCCCTGTCCCCATCCCGGGGAGGTGACACCGTCCCCGTCCCTGTCCCCATCCCGGGGAGGTGACACTATCCCCGGGGAGGTGACACTGTCCCCGTCCCTGTCCCCGTGTCCCAGGGAGGCGCTGGCCGTCACCGCCCGGCTCTGCGGGCCGCAGCTGGAGCGCTACGGGCGCTGCGTGGCCGCCAGCCCCGGCAGCTGGCACCAGGATTGTCACCAACTGTCCCTGAGCGTCACCGAGTGCGCCTCCGGCCAGTGAGTGACACCCTGGGGACACTGGGGGGACACTGGGATTGTCACCAACTGTCCCTGAGCGTCACCGAGTGCGCCTCCGGCCAGTGAGTGACACCCTGGGGACACTGGGATTGTCACCAACTGTCCCCAAATGTCACCGAGTGCGCCTCCGGCCAGTGAGTGACACCCTGGGGACACTGGGGGGACACTGGGATTGTCACCAACTGTCCCCAAATGTCACCGAGTGCGCCTCCGGCCAGTGAGTGACACCCTGGGGACACTGGGGGGACACTGGGATTGTCACCAACTGTCCCTGAGCGTCACCGAGTGCGCCTCCGGCCAGTGAGTGACACCCTGGGGACACTGGGGGGACACTGGGATTGTCACCAACTGTCCCTGAGTGTCACCGAGTGCGCCTCCGGCCAGTGAGTGACACCCTGGGGACACTGGGATTGTCACCAACTGTCCCCGAGTGTCACCGAGTGCGCCTCCGGCCAGTGAGTGACACCCTGGGGACACTGGGGGGACACTGGGGAGACACTGGGGACACTGAGGGGACATTGGGGACATTTGCAGACATTTGGGGACACTGGGAACTGGGGGGACACTGGGGGGACATTTGGGGACTCTGATCCTGATCCCTGGGGCTGATCCATTGTTTTCCTGATCTTTTTCCCTGTTTTCTCCTGATTTTTTCCCTGTTTTCCCCCAATTTTTCCTGTCGTTTACCCCAACATTCCCGATTTTTACCCCATTTTCCCCCGCCTTTCCCCCCCGTTTTTCCTAATTTTCCCCATTTCCCCCACCATTCCCATTTTTCCCCATTTTCCCCCACCTTTCCCCCCGTTTTTCCCAATTTTCCCCATTTCCCCCACCTTTCCCCCCATTTTTCCCAAATTTTCCCCATTTTCCCCTGCCTTTCCCCCCATTTTCCCCCGTTTTTCCCCATTTCCCCTGTTTTTCCCTATTTTGCCCCATTTTTCCCCAATTTTCCCCGTTTTTCCCCATTTTCCCCCGCCTTTCCCCCTGGTTTTCCCAAATTTTCCCCATTTCCCCCTGCCTTTTCCCCCGTTTTTCCCCATTTCCCCCCGTTTTCCCCTGTTTCCCCCCGTTTTTCCCCATTTCCCCCCACCATTCCCCCTATTTTTCCCTGTTTCCCCCCGTTTTTTCCCAAATTTTCCCCATTTCCCCCCATTTTTCCCTAATTTCCCCGGTTTTCCCCATTTCCCCCCGGTTTTCCCCCCGTTTTCCCCCATTTCCCTCCGTTTCCCCCTGTTTTTCCCTGTTTACCCCCGTTTTTTCCCAAATTTTCCCCATTTCCCCCCATTTTTCCCAAATTTCCCCCCGTTTTTCCCCCGTTTTCCCCCGGTTTTCCCCATTTCCCCCCGTTTTCCCGTTTCCCCCCGTTTTTCCCCCCACCATTCCCCCTGTTTTTCCCCGTTTCCCCCTGTTTTTTCTCAAATTTTCCCCATTTCCCCCCATTTTTCCCAAATTTTCCCCCGTTTTTCCTGTTTTCCCCGTTTTCCCGATCCCGTTTCCCAGCCCCCTGGTGCGCCGGATCCGCCGGGATTGCTCCGAGTCCTTCGGGGCCTTCGAGCGCTGCCTGCGGGAGCGGCCCCGGAGCGCGGCCGAGTGCGGAGCGCCGGCCCGGGAATTCCTGCGCTGCGCCCAGAGCGTCGCCGGGACACCGGTGAGAATCCCGGGAAAAACGGGATATCAGCCGGGGACACCGGTGAGAATCCCGGGATAAAACCGGGATATCAGCCGGGGATACCGGTGAGAATCCCGGGAAAAAACCGGGATATTAGTGAGGGACACCGGTGAGAATCCCGGGATAAAACCGGGATATTAGCCGGGGACACCGGTGAGGAATCCCGGGATAAAACCGGGATATCAGCCGGGGACACCGGTGAGAATCCCGGGATATTAGCCGGGGACACCGGTGAGAATCCCGGGAAAAAACCGGGATATTAGCTGGGGACACCGGTGAGAATCCCGGGATAAAACCGGGATATCAGCCGGGGACACCGGTGAGAATCCCGGGATAAAACCGGGATTTCAGCCGGGGACACCGGTGAGAATCCCGGGAAAAACCGGGATATCAGCCGGGGACACCGGTGAGAATCCCGGGATAAAACCGGGATATCAGCCGGGGACACCGGTGAGAATCCCGGGATAAAACCGGGATTTCAGCCGGGGACACCGGTGAGAATCCCGGGAAAAACCGGGATATCAGCCGGGGACACCGGTGAGAATCCCGGGATATTAGCCGGGGACACCGGTGAGAATCCCGGGAAAAAACCGGGATATCAGCCGGGGATACCGGTGAGAATCCCGGGATATTAGCCGGGGACACCGGTGAGAATCCCGGGAAAAAACCGGGATATCAGCCGGGGACACCGGTGAGAATCCCGGGAAAAAACCGGGATATCAGCCGGGGACACCGGTGAGGAATTCCGGGATAAAAATGGGATTTCAGCCAGGGACACCGGTGAGAATCCCGGGATAAAACCGGGATTTCAGCCGGGGACACCGGTGAGAATCCCGGGAAAAACCGGGATATCAGCCGGGGACACCGGTGAGAATCCCGGGAAAAAACCGGGATTTTAGTCAGGGACACCGGTGAGAATCCCGGGAAAAAACCGGGATTTTAGCCAGGGACACGGCCACCGGTGAGGATGGAACCCCAAAAAGGGAATTTGAAGCCAAAATTTTAGGATAAAAATGGGATTTTATCCCTCAGGAAACGCTGGAAATTTGGGATTTCATTATCTGAATTCCCTCAAATCCCCCCCGGTGCCGCTTTTTTTATTCCCTCAGTGAAAAAGAGGAAATTTGGGATGGAATTTTGGGACCAAAATATGAATTTTGGGTTTTTTTCCCTTTTTTTTCTCTCCCCAGAAAATCCCAGGAATTGAAAACCCCTCTGGGAACGCCGGGAAAGCCTCAGAAGCTTCCGGAATCTCCTCCCAAATTTTGGGAATTTCCCCTCTGGAAAAGGAGCCCCAATTCCCTGCGGATGCCTGAGCTTTTATCCCAAAAATCGAAGAAATAAAAATCCCAGGAATTTTCAGGATGGGACCAAAAATTCTGATTTTACTTCTTTTCATTCCCATTTTTTCCCCTTTTTTTCCTCTTTTCTTTCCCATTTTTTTCCTCTTTTCATTCCCATTTTTCCTTTTTTTTTCCTCTTTTCTTTCCCATTTTTCCTCCTTTTTTCCCACTTTTCATTCCCAACTTTTTCCTCTTCGCCCCCTCCCCCCCACTTTTTATTCCCTAATTTTATTTAAAAAAAAAGAAGCCAAGAAAAAGAGATATTTCCCCAAAAAATTCCCAATAATCAGCACAGGAAATTGGGAATTTTTACCTGAAAATCTGGGAAAAATCCTGGAAAAAAATGCAGAAAATCCCAAATTTGACCAAACTGAAGCAGGAAATTCTGTTTATTCCACTAAAAGATTCCTGGTTTTTTTGGGAATTTCACAGTGGGGTGGGGGAAAATTGGGAACGAGGCTAAAAAATTCCCAACTTTCTGAATATTTTCCCTTAAAACCACAAAAAAATTGAGGATTTTTACCCTAAAACCACACAAAAATCTGGGAAAAATCCGGGGGAAAAAAATTTAAATTAATTTTAAAAATTAAAATTAATTTTTAAAAAAATTGAAAATTGGGAATTTTTATCTGAAAATCTGGGAAAAATCCAGGAAAAAAAATGCAAATTCTGCCAAACCGAAGCAGGAAATTCCGTTTATTCTGCTAAAAAAATTCCCATTTTTTTGGGAATTTCACGCAGGGTGGGGGAAAATTGGGGAACAGGATCACAAAATCCCCAAATTTCTTAATCTCCAATTTCCTCTTAGAACCAGAAAAAAATTGGGAATTTTTACCTGAAAACCTGGGAAAAATCTGGGGAAAAAAAAGAAAAAGAAATCTGAAATTTGGCCAAACCGAAGCAGGAAATTCCGTTTATTCCGCTGGGAAATTCCCGGTTTTTTTGGGAATTTGGCGCGGGGCCGCAGGGAGGTGGGGGATGTGGGATTTTGGGGATTTTCGGGGGGATTTGTGTTTCTGTGGGCTCGGGGAATTGGAATTTTGGGGGGAAAAAATTGGCATTCGGGACGGGAAAAAACTCCCACGGAAAATTCACACTTTTAGGGAGGGATGCAGGAAAAACCCCGAGCTTTGGGGGGTGAAATTGCCCAAAATTCCGATTTTTTTTTACCCCAAAAATCCGACTTTTACCCCCCAAAATTCCGACTTTTTCCCACAAAATTCTGATTTTTTCCCCCTAAAATTCCAATTTTTTTCCCCACAAAATTCTGATTTTTTCCCCCAAAATTCCGATTTTTTCCCCCAAAATTCCGATTCTTAGGGGGAATTTTGCAAAAATCCCGAGATTTGGGGAGGGAAATCGCCCAAAATTCTGATTTTTAGGGGGGAATGTTACAAAAATTTCCCAAAATTACAATTTCTTTTTCCCAAAATTCTGATTTTGGGACAGAATCTTGGGATTTTGGGGTGGAATCCCAGATTTTGGAGTGGAATTCTGGGATTTTGGGGTGGAATTTGGGGATTTTGAGGTGGATTTTCGGGATTTTGGCTGGAATTTGGAGATTTTGGGGTGGAATTTGGGGATTTTGGGGTGGAATTTCAGGATTTTGGGGTGGATTTTCGGGATTTTGGCCGGAATTCTGGGATTTTGGGGTGGAATTTTGGGGTTTTGGGGTGGATTTTCAGGATTTTGGCCGGAATTTGGGGATTTTGTGGTGGAATTTTGGGATTTTGGCCGGAATTTTGGGATTTTGGGGTGGATTTTCAGGATTTTGGCCGGAATTTGGGGATTTTGGGGTGGAATTTTGGGATTTTGGGGTGGATTTTCGGGATTTTGGCCGGAATTCGGGGATTTTGGGGTGGAATTTGGGGATTTTGGGGTGGAATTTTGGGGTGGATTTTCGGGATTTTGAGGTGGATTTTCGGGATTTTGGCTGGAATTTGGGGATTTTGGGGTGGAATTTTGGGATTTTGGCCGGAATTCAGGGATTTTGGGGTGGAATTTTGGGATTTTGGCCGGAATTTGGGGATTTTGGGGTGGAATTTTGGGATTTTGGGGTGGATTTTCGGGATTTTGGGGTGGAATTTTGGGATTTTGGGGTGGAATTTGGAGATTTTGGGGTGGAATTTGGGGATTTTGGGGTGGAATTTCAGGATTTCGGGGTGGATTTTCGGGATTTTGGCCGGAATTCTGGGATTTTGGGGTGGAATTTCAGGATTTCGGGGTGGATTTTTGGGATTTTGGCTGGAATTTGGAGATTTTGGGGTGGAGTTTTGGGATTTTGGCCGGAATTCCGGGATTTTGGCCGGAATTTGGGGATTTTGGCCGGAATTCCGGGATTTTGGCCGGAATTTGGGGATTTTGGGAGCTCACGTGAAGGAGGATTTGTAGTCGGTGCTGTGGACCCATTCCCAGTTTCCCTCGGCGCCGGGTCCCTGAGGGGAGACTTAAAGGGCGGGAAAAAAAAGGGCGGGGAAAAAAGCTCAAGGGGGAGATGAGGGGAAGAAAGGGGTAGAAAAGGCGGGAAAAAAAAGGCGGGAAAAAAGGCAAGGGGGAGAAAGGCGGGGAAAAAAGGGCGGAAAAAGGGGCAAGCGGGGATGAGGGAAAGAAAGGTGTGGAAAAGGCGGGAAAAAAGGGCAAGGGGGGAAGAAAGGGAAAGAAATGGGGGGGGGGGAAGGCGAGGAAAAAGCGGGAAAGAGGCGAGGCTGCGGCGCCTTCGGGCGCCATTTGTCCCCTCCCAATCCTCGTTGTCCCCAGCCACCCCTCAGAGCCCCCCCACGGAAGGCAAAGATCCCCCCCAGTCCCTCCCAGTAACCCCCAGTACCCACCCGCGAGGGGGCCCGGGCCGCTGCCGCCATCTTGGCCGTTGCTAACAACAAACGCCGTTGCCAGGCAACGCGCCGGCGTGCCCGTGACGTCACTTCCGGGCCCGCCACAGCGGCGGCCCCGTTGCCGTTAATCCCCGCTGCGGATGAGCTCCGCGATGGGGATGAACGACCACGAGAGGCTGCCTCTCGGTGTCCCCCCGGTTCTCCCGGTGTTCCCCGTTCTCCTCCGCCATCCTCCGTTCTCCCCCTCCCATCCCCCGTGTGACCAAACCGGCGCCACGTAGAGGCTTTAAACCGGCCGCGCGCGTTCTGTAGCGTTGGGTTTGTCGATAATAAAGCTGCTTTTGGAGGCTCCGGTTGATTTCTTTGCTCCGGTGGGACCGGGACGCTCTAACCGGGCACAGTAGAGGCAGCGCTGCGTCTTTGCGTTCCGGTTAAATTTAGCCACGCACGGCCACCATCCCGCCTTTCCCGCGCGCGTCTCGGCTTCACCGCGCGCTTGATTGACAGGCGGCTCCGCCAATAAGATGATGCCCTGAGGGGCGCATCGTCTCTGCCGACCAATAGGAACGCGAGAAGCGCTGGTTTGCCCGCCCCTCCGCGTGGCGGTGTGGGCGGGCCGCGCAGGGCGGGCAGAGGGAAGGGAAGATGGCGGAGGAGGAGAAGCTGCCCGCGGGGTGGGAGAAGCGAATGAGCCGCAGCTCCGGTGAGGGCCTGAGGGCTGGGGGGAAGCGCGGGGAAGGAGCTGCGGCCATGGGGGAGGTGGGAAAGGGCGGTGGGGGCGGCGGGGTTGGGTTTTGGAGGGGGTGAGGGGGCGTGGTGGGGGGGGTGCGTGAGGGGGATTTGAGGAGGGGGCGGCGAATTGAGGGAGGGTCGTGAGGGGGCATCGCTTCAGGGAGGGGGGGTCAATGTCGTGAGGGGAATTTGGGGGGGTCGCCAATTTAGGGGGGTTCTGAGGGGGGGGGGTTCGTCTCAGGGAAGAGGGGGGGCAATTCCGTGAGGGGAATTTGGGGGGTCCCGCTCATGAGGGGAATTTGGGGGGGAGGATCTCCCTCCTGAGGGGAATTTGGGGGGGGATCCCCCTGGTGAGGGGAATTTGGGGGGGCGTCAAAGGGAATTAGGGGGGTTCCCCTTCCTGAGGGGAATTTGGGGGGGATCCTCTTCCTGAGGGGAATTTGGGGAGGATTCCCCTCGTGAGGGGAATTTGGGGGGGGGAATCTCCCTCCTGAGGGGAATTTGGGGGGGAATCTCCCTCATGAGGGGAATTTGGGTGGGATCCCCCTGGTGAGGGGAATTTTAGGGAGATCCCCCTCATGAAGGGAATTTGGGGGGGCTCAATGGATTTTTAGGGTCCTTAACCTGCATTTTGGGTTTAATCACCTCAATTTTCAGCAGCAATCAGTAAGCAATCACTGATCAATAACCTATAATTAATCAATAACTGATATTTGATCAATAGCTCCCCAGGGAGGGGGTACTGCTTCAACCACCAGGCAAAGATCAGCCAGTGGGGTCATTGAGGTGGGAATTGATGTCAATAAGCTGATTTATCAGTGCAAATCAATAAATGATCAGTGATCAATAACCAATAGCCGACCAATATTGATTGATAACCGATTAGTAACCCTGCAGGACACGTGTACTACTTCAACCACCTGGTGAACGCCAGCCAGTGGGGTCAATACTGGGGCCTGTGAGGAGGTTTTGGTACCAATAACCAATTTTTTGATACCGATCGGTAACCAATCAGTAATCAATAACCAATAGCGGATCAATACCCCCCAGGCAGGGTGTACTACTTCAACCACCTGACGAACGCCAGCCAATGGGAGCGGCCGAGCGGCGCGGGCCGGGCGGAGCCGGGCCGGGTGCGCTGCTCGCACCTCCTGGTGAAGCACAACCAGTCCCGGCGCCCGTCCAGCTGGAGGCAGGAGCGCATCACCCGCTCCAAGGAGGAGGCGCTGGAGCTCGTCAATGGTCAGGGATAAACTGGGATAAACTGGGAGTGGTACTGGGATAAACTGGGAGTGATACTGGGGGGATACTGGGATAAACTGGGAGTGATACTGGGGGGTTACTGGGGAGACTCAGCTGGAGGCAGGAGCGCATCACCCGCTCCAAGGAGGAGGCGCTGGAGCTCGTCAATGGTCAGGGATAAACTGGGATAAACTGGGGGGGATACTGGGATAAACTGGGAATGATACTGGGATAAACTGGGAGTGATACTGGGATAAACTGGGAGTGATACTGGGGGGATACTGGGATAAACTGGGAGTAATACTGGGGGGTTACTGGGGAGACTCAGCTGGAGGCAGGAGCGCATCACCCGCTCCAAGGAGGAGGCGCTGGAGCTCGTCAATGGTCAGGGATAAACTGGGAATGGTACTGGGATAAACTGGGAATGATACTGGGATAAACTGGGAGTGATACTGGGATAAACTGGGAGTGATACTGGGGGGATACTGGGATATACTGGGGGGATACTGGGGGTGATGGGCTGATGGGATACTGGTGATACTGGGATACTTGGGGTACTGGGAGTGATGGGATACTGGGGATACTGGGAATGATGGGATACTCAGGGTACTGGGAATACTGGGAGTGATGGGATACTGGGGATACTGGGAATGATGGGATACTCAGGGTACTGGGAATACTGGGAGTGATGGGATACTGGGCATACTGGGGATACTGGGCTTCATTAATGAGCTCAGGAGCTGGACATTCTTTATAAAAGCTCGCCAATGGCAAATAGAAACTCTGGGAATGAATCCCAGGAATTCCAAAGGATTTGGGATCTCCCCGGATTCCACCCCAAATTCCACCTTTTCCCAGAAGTCAGCCCTAAAATTCCACCATTTCCCAAAACTCATCCTAGAATTCCTTCCCTGGATGGTTCTTTTCTCCAATTTTCCCTTTTTTTTGGGGGAAAAAAAAAGCTCCCTGAAATGACCGATTTTTGGGGAAAAAAAAACTGGGAATAGTGAATTTGGGGGGGAAAAAAAAGTGGGAGTGAGTGATGACTTTTCGGGAAAAAAAAACCAGGAATGTTGGTTTTGGGGTAGATTTGAGGATATTTTGGGATTGTCTCATTTCCCATGGAATCTGCGGCACCCAGGGAATTTTGGGAGTGGTTTTGATCCCTAAATTTGGGGTTTTCCCGTTTTTCTTCCAGGTTACATCCAGAAAATCAAATCGGGAGAGGAGGATTTTGAGTCTTTGGCTTCGCAGTTCAGCGACTGCAGCTCGGCCAAGGCTGGAGGAGACCTGGGAGCGTTCGGGAGAGGTGAGGGATTCATCCCAAAAAATCCCCAAATCCATCAATTCCAGGGGAATCATCCCCAAACCCCCCCAAATCCAGAGGATTTACTCTCCAAAAAAAGACCCAAATCCAAGGAATTCCAAGACATTTATCCCCCCTCAAAAAAAACCCTCAAATCCAGGGAATTCACCCCCAAAAAACCCCAAATCCACCAATTTCAGGACTTTTTCTCCCCCCCAAAAAAATCTCCAAATCATGCAATTCCAGGGGATTTATCCCTAAAATCAGCCATTTCAGGGGTTGTTTCCCCAAAAATTCACAGAATCCATCCAATTCCAGGGGATTTATCCCTAAAATCAGCCATTTCAGGGGTTGTTTCCCCAAATCCACCAATTCCAGGGGATTTATCCCTAAAATCAGCCATTTCAGGGGTTGTTTCCCCAAATCCACCAATTCCAGGGGATTTATCCCTAAAATCAGCCATTTCAGGGGTTGTTTCCCCAAATCCTCCAATTCCCAGGGATTTATGCCCCAAATCAACCCCGAATCCCCCGTAATTCCAACCGTGCTCCATCCAAACTCCCGGAATCGCCTCCCCCGGTGTTGAAATCCCGGATTTTTCTCCGGGAAGAGCCCCAAATCCCGTTTTTTTGGGTTTTGTTTTGATTTTTGGGGGTTTTGGTCGCAGGGCAGATGCAGAAGCCGTTCGAGGACGCCTCGTTCGCGCTGCGGGCCGGCGAGATGAGCGGCCCCGTGTTCACGGAATCCGGGATCCACATCATCCTCCGCACGGAGTGAAGTGCCTTGGCAGGGCCGGAATTCCCGGGAATCCTCGGGAACCCGCGGAGGTCTCCGGGAATCCGCGGGAATTCACGGGAATCCGTCGGAATCGATGGGAATCTGTTGACTCCACGGGAATCCATGGAAATCCTCAGGAATCCGCGGGAATCCACAGAAAATCCATGGGAATCCATGGAAATCCTGAGGAAATCCACAGAAATCCATGGAAATCCTCAGGAAATCCACGGGAATCCACGGAAATCCTCAGGAATCTATGGGAATCCATGGGAATCCACAGGAAATCCATGGGAATCCATGGAAATCCTGAGGAAATCCACAGAAATCCGTGGAAATCCACAGGAAATCCATGGGAATCCGTGGAAATCCTGAGGAAATCCACAGGAATCCGTGGAAATCCTCAAGAAATCCATGGGAATCCACAGGAATCTGTGGAAATCCTCAGGAAATCCATGGGAATTCTCAGGAATCCGTGGGAATCCACAGGAAATCCATGGGAATCCATGGAAATCCTCAGGAATCCACCGAAATCCATGTGGATCCACAGGAATCCATGGAAGTCCATAGGAATCTGTGGGAATCCGTGGAAATTCTCAGGAATTCCGCGGGAATCCGTGGGACATCTGTGGAGATCTCCAGGAATCTACGGAATTCATGGGAATCCGTCGGAATCGATGGGAATCTGTTAACTCCAAGGGAAGCCATGGCGATCTCTGGGAATTCTCAGGAATCCGCAGGAAAACCATGGGAATCCACAGGAATCCATGGAAATCCTCAGGAAATCCATGGGAATTCTCAGGAATCCACAGGAATCCATGGAAATCCTCAGGAAATCCATGGGAATTCTCAGGAATCCACGGGAATCCACAGGAATCCATGGAAATCCTCAGGAAATCCATGGGAATTCTCAGGAATCCACGGGAATCCATGGAAATCCTCAGGAAATCCATGGGAATTCTCAGGAATCCACGGGAATCCATGGGAATCCACAGGAATCCATGGAAATCCTTGGGAATCCACAGGAATCCACAGGAAATCCATGGAATCCACAGGAAATCCTCAAGAATCCATGGAATCCACAGGAAATCCATGGAATCTATGGGAAATCCATGGAATCCACGGGAAATCCACAGGAAATCCATGGAATCCACGGGAAATCCTCAGGAATCCATGGAATCTGGAAAATCCACGGAATCCGCAGGAAATCCATGGAATCCGCGGGAATCCCGCCCACCACAAACTCCAGATCCCACAATTCCTCCATCGTTCCGCGTCCTCCCGGGCGGGAGCGGAAACGGGGAATTCCTGCGGTTTTCGGGGAATTCCCGCGGTTTTCGGGGAATTCCTGCGGTTTTGGGGGAATTCCTGCGGTTTTCGGGGAATTCCCGCGGTTTTCGGGGAATTCCTGTGGTTTTGGGGGAATTCCTGCGGTTTTCGGGGAATTCCCGCGGTTTTCGGGGAATTCCTGTGGTTTTGGGGGAATTCCTGCGGTTTTGGGGGAATTCCCGCGGTTTTCGGGGAATTCCCGCAGTTTTCGGGGAATTCCTGCGGTTTTCGGGGAATTCCCGCAGTTTTCGGGGAATTCCTGCAGTTTTTGGGAACGTCGGGTCGGCCGGAGGCGGCTCCCGGTGGTCGCGGCTCCGGGAGCGCAGCGGTGACGGTGGCAACGATGACGATGACGATGACCAACAGTGGTGATGGTGACAATGGCCATGGCCAATGATGGTGACAATGACCGTGGCCAACAAAGTTGACATTGACCAACAATGGTGACAATGACCAATGATGGTGACAATGGCCAACTATGGTGACAATGGCCATGGGCAACGATGGTGACGATGACAATGACCAATGATGGTGACAATGACCAATGATGGTGACAATGACCAACTGTGGTGACAATGGCCAACTATGGTGACAATGGCCATGGGCAACGATGGTGACGATGACAATGACCAACTATGGTGACAATGGCCATGGCCAACAATAGTGACGATGACCAACAATGGTGACAATGACGATGACCAACGACGGTGACGATGATGAGCCGTGGCAACGGCCAACAATGACAACAGTGATGATGATGATGACAGTGCCAGATGATGAAGATGATGACACCAATGATGATGACAATGACGGTGAAGACGATACCAATGATGATGACACTGATGACGATGACACCAATGACGTTGACAATGACACCAATGACGATGATGACACCAATGATGGTGACAATGACACCGATGACGATGATGATGACAATGATGTTGACAATGACACCAATGATGACAATGACACTGATGATGATGACAATGACGATGAAGAAGACGACACCGATGATGACAATGACGATGACACCGATGACGACAATGATGACAATGACACTGATGATGACAATGACACCGATGACGATGATGACACCGATGATGTTGACAATGACACCAATGATGACAATGACACTGATGATGATGACAATGACGATGAAGACAATGACACCGATGATGATGATGACGATGACACCGATGATGACAATGATGACAATGACACTGATGATGATGACAATGACGATGGAGACCAGGATGACACCAATGGTGATGGTGATGATGACAATGACAATGAAGACAACAATGACACTGATGATGATGATGATGATGAAGATGACACCAATGACGACGATGATGACAATACCAGTGAAGACCATGACGATGATGATGAAGATGACACCGACGATGATGAAAATGACACCAATGATGGTGACGATGAAGACGATGCTGACACCAATGACGACGATGATGACAATGACGGTGAAGACACGATGACACCGATGATGATGATGACAATGAAGATGACACCAATGATGATGACAATGACGATGATGATGACGACGATGAAGATGACACCAATGATGATGAAGATGACACCAATGACGATGATGAAGATGACACCAATGATGATGAAGATGACACCAATGACGATGATGAAGATGACACCAATGATGATGAAGATGACACCAATGATGATGAAGATGACACCAATGACGATGATGAAGATGACACCGATGATGATGAAGATGACACCAATGACGATGAAGATGACACCAATGACGATGATGAAGATGACGCCGATGATGATGAAGATGACACCAATGACGATGAAGATGACACCAATGACGATGATGAAGATGACACCAATGATGATGATGAAGATGACACCAATGACGATGAAGATGACTCCAATGACGATGATGAAGATGACACCAATGACGATGATGAAGATGACACCGATGACAATGATGAAGATGACACCGATGACGATGATGAAGATGACACCGATGATGATGATGAAGATGACACCAATGACGATGAAGATGACTCCAATGACGATGATGAAGATGACACCAATGACGATGATGACGATGACACCAATGACGATGAAGATGACACCAATGACGATGATGACGATGACACCGATGACGATGAAGATGACGCCAATGACGATGAAGATGACGACGATGACAATGAAGATGACACCAATGACGATGATGACGATGACACCGATGATGATGAAGATGACGCCGATGATGATGAAGATGACACCAATGACGATGATGAAGATGACGCCGATGATGATGAAGATGACACCGATGACGATGATGAAGATGACACCGATGACGATGAAGATGACGCCAATGACGATGATGAAGATGACGCCGCCACCGCCGCGGCCCCGCCTGGCCCAGCCCCTCCCCCCCCGCATGTTTATTTAACTCTTTCCTGCTCTTTTCTCCCCAAAAACCGCTCCCGACCGGAAAGTTCCGCCTCGTTCGATCCACGGGTTAATTAATTATTCCTCAATTAATTAATTAATCATTAATTAATAGCAAACACGAGGTGTCCTTTCACCCGTCGGGAATTCCCCGGCACCACCGCTCAGACTTCCCGTAAAAAACCGCCGGATTTTTGGGGTGAATTCACAGGAAATCGGGGAAAATGGCCGGAATTCCGTTTCTTCGCCGGGTTTTCAGTTTGGGGTGGATAAAAAGTTGGATTTGGGGTGGATTTTTTCCAAGATTTTGTGGTTCCGTTGTTGGTTTTGCTTCCGTTTGGTGGGAAAAAAAAGGAAAAATCCCAAAAATCCCAGCTTGGATCCGTGCAAAAATTCCCAAAAAAAGCTCTTTTCCTGCAGAAATAAACCCCCCTCCAGTGGAATTTCTGGGAATTCTGCGTCTTTATTCCTCTCATTTTTTATTTTTTTAATTAAATTGGAAAAAGGGAAAGTTCCAGCTTGAGGTTTTATTTGGTTTATTTTTGGGAGGGGATTTGGAGCTTAAAATGAAGGGGAAAAAAAGGCTGAAATTGGGAATTTTGGGATTTATTTAAAGGGAAAATGGGATTTATTAGGAGGGAATAATTGGATTTATTTAATAAGGAATAATTGGATTTAATAGGGAATGATTAGATTAATTTAATAAGGAATAATTGGATTTAATAGGGAATGATTGGATTTATTTAATAAGGAATAACTGGATTAATTTAATAAGGAATCATTGGATTAATTTAATAAGGAATAATTGGATTTAATAGGGAATGATTGGATTTATTTAATAAGGAATAATTGGATTAATTTAATAAGGAATAATTGGATTTAATAGGGAATGATTGGATTTATTTAATAAGGAATAATTGGATTAATTTAATAAGGAATAATTGGATTTATTTAATAAGGAATAAATGGAATTAATAGGGAATGATTTGATTTATTTAATAAGGAATAATTTGATTAATTTAATAAGGAACAATTGGATTAATATAATAAGGAATAATTTGATTTAATAGGGAATTATTGGATTTATTTAATAAGGAATAATTGGATTAATTTAATAAGGAATAATTGGATTTGTTTAATAAGGAATAATTGGATTTATTTAATAGGGAATGATTGGATTTATTTAATAGGAAATAAGGGATTTATTAATAGGAAATATGGGATTAATGGGAAATATGAGATTTATTAATAGGGAATTTGGGATTTAATAGGGAATGTATTTATTTAATGGGAAATATGGGATTTAATTAATGGGAATATGGGATTAATAGGAAATATGAGATTTATTAATAGGGAATATGGGATTTAATTAATGGGAATTTTGGATTTAATTAATATGGAATGGGTTTAATTAATGGGGAATATGGGATTTAATTAATAGGAAATATGGGATTTAATTAATGGGAGATGTGGGATTTAATTAATGGGAAATACAAGATTTATTAATAGGGAATTTGGGATTTAATTAATAGGGAATATATTAATTAAGTGGGAAATATGGAATTTAATTAATGGGATTTAATTAATTTAATGAGGGATTTAGGGGGCAGTTCCAGGGGGTACTGGGGACAACAGGACCCCCCAAAATTCCCTAAAATCCCCCAAATCCACCCCAAAATCCCCCCAAATCCTCCCAAAACCTAAAATCCTCCAGGTCAAAGGGATTTTGGGGGAATTTTGGGGTTTTTGGGGGACAGAATTTGGGGGATTTTGAGGGGATTTTGGGGGAATTTGGGGTTTTGGGGCAGGAGATTTGAGATTTTTGGGGGGACAGAATTTGGGGGGATTTGGGGTTTTTATGGAAATTGAGATTTTTTTTGTGAGGGGTTTTTGGGGAGGGGATTTCAGGGGGGTGGGGCAGAATTTGGGGGAGTTTTGGGGGCAATTTAGCAGAATTTGGGGTTTTTGGGGCAGGAGATTTGGGGTTTTGGGGGGACAGAATTTGGGGGGATTTGGGTTTTTTATGGAAATTGAGATTTTTTTTTTGTGAGGGGGTTTTTGGGGAGGGGATTTCAGGGGGGTGGGGCAGAATTTGCGGGAGTTTTGGGAAGATTTTGGGGGAATTTTGGGGGAATTTGGGATTTTTGGGGCAGGAGATTTGAGATTTTGGGGGACAGAATTTGGGGGGATTTGGGTTTTTATGGAAATTGAGATTTTTTTATGAGGGTTTTTTGGGGAGGGGATTTCAGGGGGGTGGGGCAGAATTTGGGGGAGTTTTGGGAAGATTTTGGGGGAAATTTGGGGTTTTTGGAGAGCCGGGAAAACCGGGGCGGGGATGGGAACCACGAGACCACGCCCCACCCCCAAAATCCCCCCAAAAAACCCCAAAATCCCCCCAAAATCCTCTGCCCCTCCCCCCACCTCCCCTCGGCGACTCCTCCCCGAATTTTTGGGGATTTTTTTAGGATTCTTTGGGGGAATTTGGGGGTTTTTAGGAATTTTTTTTTTAATTTTTGGGCGTTTCCGCGGCTGCGCGGAAGCTCCGGGGGGGGGAGGGGGGCGAGGATTTTGGGGGGGATTTGGGAATTTTAATTTTTTTTAAATTTTGGGGGGTCCTGGAGGATTTTTTGGGGGGATTTTGGGGGTTTTTGGGGCGGTCAGGATGAGCTTCCCCCCCCTCAGCCTCTTCCTCCTCTTCCTCCTCCGCGCCAGGCAGGTAAGGGGGGAATTTCGGGAATTTTTGGGGGGAATTTTTGGGGATTTTTTGGGGTTTTTTTGGGGGGGGTTGGGGGAATGGGAGCGGCGGGAATTTTGGGAATTTCGGGGATTTTTTTAGGGAATTTTTGGGGGGTTTTTTTGGGGGGAGGGGGAGCGGTGGGAATTTTGGGAATTTTTTTTAAGGGGAATTTTTTGGGATTTCTGGGTGGTTTTTTTTGGGATGGGGAGGGGGAGGGGGGCGAGGGGAATTTTGGGAATTTTGGGAATTGCGGCGCTGGGTGTGGCCGTGGGGGAGGGGAGTGGGACACAGGGGGAAAGGAGCTCTCCCAAAAACTCCAAAATTCCCCCCCAAAACCACCCAAATTTCCCCAAAAAAATGTCCAAAAACCCCCAAATTCCCCCAGAAACCCCAAAATTCCCATTAAAAACTCCAAAAAACCCCGAAATTCCCCAAAAAAAACCTCCAAAACCCCTAAAATTACCCCCCAAAAAAACCTCCAAAATCCCCAAATTTCCCCCCCAAAAAAATCTCCCAAACCCCCAAAATTCCCCCCAAAAAACTCCCAAATTCCCCCCCAAACCACCCGAATTTCCTCCAAAAATGGCCAAAAACTCCAAAATTCCCCCCAAAAACTCCCAAATTCCGATCCCCAAAATTCCGATCCCCAAAATTTGGGATTTTGGGGTTCCGGTCCCCAAAATTTGGGATTCTGCGGGGGATTTGCTCCCTAAAATTTGGGATATTCGGGGGTTCCCGCCCGGTGCCGCCCCCGGTGCCGCCCCCGGTGCCGCCCCCGGTGCCGGTGCCGGTCCCGCCCCGTTTCGGGGCCGTTCGGGGCTGGCCCCGGGCCAGCGGCAGCGACGTCACCCCCGGGACCCGCCCGGAGCGGGCCCGGTACCGGCACCGGCACCGGCACCGACACCCCCGGGACCCGCCCGGTACCGGCACCGACACCGACACCGGTACCGACACCCGCGGGACCCGCCCGGAGCGATCCCGGTACCGGCACCGGCACCGACATCCCCGGGACCCGCCCGGTACCGGCACCGGCACCGAGAGCGGTACCGACACCCCCGGGACCCGCCCGGAGCGGGCCCGGTACCGGTACCGACACCGGCACCGAGAGCGGTACCGACACCCCCGGGACCCGCCCGGAGCGGGCCCGGTACCGGCACCGGCACCGAGAGCGGTACCGAGACCGGCACCAACATCCCCGAGACCCGCTCGGAGCGGGCCCGGTACCGGCACCGGCACCGGCACCGAGAGCGGTACCGACACCCCCGGGACCCACCCGGAGCGGGCACGGTACCGGCACCGGCACTGACAGCGACACTCCCGTGCCCCGGTGCCGCCCCCGGGACCCGCTCGCAACGAGCCCGGTACCGGTACCGACACCCCCGGGTCCGGCTCGGAGCGATCCCGGTACCGGCACCGACACCGACACTGACACCGACACTCCCGGGCCCCGGTGTCACCCCCGGGCCCCGCTCGGAACGAGCCCGGTACCGGCACCGAGACCGACACCGGCACCCCCGGCCCCGGTGCCACCCCCGGAGGGGTTTTGGGGCTCCCGGTGCCGCTTCAGAACCGCGGGGGCGGCTCCGATCGGGTCGGTACCGGCTCCCGGTGCTCCCCCCCCCCGCCCGTTCCCCGGTGCCGCGGGTTTGGGCCGGTGGGGTTCTGCTCGAACCGGTCCCGGTTCCCGGGATCAGCCCCGGCCGGGGGGAGGTGAGGAACCCCCGCCGTTCCCGGTCCCGACTCCCGGTGCCGCGGGTTTACAGCGTGGAGCTCTGACAGAACCGCTCCCGGTCCCGACTCCCGGTGCCGATAGAACCGCTCCCGGTACCGATTCCCGGGTCCCGGTGCCGCGGTTTTACTTCGTGGAGCTCCATTAGAACCGCTCCCGGTCCCGATTCCCGGTGCCGCCCCCGATTCCCGGTGCCGCGGGTTTACAGTGTGGAGCTCTGACAGAACCGCTCCCGGTACGGATTCCCGGTGCCACCCGCGACTCCCGGTCCCAATTCCCGGTGCCACCTCCCACTCCCGGTACCGATTCCCGGTGCCATCCCCGATTCCCGGTCCCGATTCCCGGTCCCGGTTCCCGGTGCCGATTCCCGGTCCCGGTTCCGGTCCCGGTCCCAGTTCCCGGTGCCGATTCCCGGTGCCGATTCCCGGTCCCGGTTCCGATTCCCGGTGCCGGTTCCCGGTGCCGGTTCCGATTCCCGGTCCCGGTTTCCGGTCCCGGTGCCGGTTCCCGGTGCCGGTTCTCTGTCCCGGTCCCGGTTCCGGTTCCCGGTTCCGATTCCCGGTGCCGGTTCCCGGTCCCGGTTCCGATTCCCGGTGCCGGTTCTCTGTCCCGGTTCCGATTCCCGGTCCCAGTTCCCGGTGCCGGTTCCCTGTCCCGGTTCCGATTCCCGGTGCCGGTTCTCTGTCCCGGTTCCGATTCCCGGTCCCAGTTCCCGGTGCCGGTTCCCTGTCCCGGTTCCGATTCCCGGTGCCGGTTCTCTGTCCCGGTCCCGGTGCCGGTTCCCGGTGCCGGTTCCCGGTGCCGGTTCCGATTCCCGGTTCCGGTTCCCGGTGCCGGTGCCGGTTCCCAGCGCGGTGAGGGGGCAGGCAAAGCCAGGCAAGGGCGGCAGCAAGAGCGAACCGGGAGGCGGGGGGGGGGGCTCCGCCGGTTCCGCCGCCGGTTCCCGGTGGCAGCGGGGGGGTGCGGTGGGTGATGGGCGCTGCCGGTGCCGGTGCCGGTGGCGGGGACGATGCCGGTGCCGCTGCTGAAGATCGGGGCCGTGCTCAGCACCATGGCCATGGTCACCAACTGGATGTCCCAGACGCTCCCGTCGCTCGTGGGGCTTAACGGCACCGCCGTGTCCCGGGCCGGCACCGCGGAGAAAATCGTGAGTCAGCCCCGGCACCGGCGGCAGCCATGGCCGGACCGGCGGCAACCGACCGGGGGCTTTTTTGGGGGGTTTTTTTGGAGATTTTTTGGGGTTTTTTATTTTAGGGATGCGCTCGGGAGATGCGGCAGAAGTGGGGGAGGGGCGGGTGGGGGAACACCCCCCCCCTCCGGTGGTTCCCGGTGCACCGGGACCCCCCAAAATCCCCCCAAAATCCCCCCGGTTTTGGCCCCCCCGTTCCCCCCGGCATCGTTCCGGGCGTGCCCCAAATTTTGGGGACCCCCCCCACACACTTTGCCGCCCCTTGAATCCCTCCGAGACCCCCCCCGGTGCACCGGGACCCCCCAAAATCCTCCCTGAACCCCCCCCCGGTTTTGAGGACCCCCCCCCCGGCATCGTCCCGGGCGTCCCCCCAAATTTTGGGGACCCCCCAAAACCCCCGAGACCCCCCAAAATCCCCCCAGGTTTTGTCCCTCCCCCCCTCAGCATCGTCCCGGGCATCCCCCACATTTTAGGGACCCCCCCTCCGGTGGTTCCCGGTGCACCGGGACCCCCCAAAATCCCCCCAAAATCCCCCCGGTTTTGGCCCCCCCGTTCCCCCCGGCATCGTTCCGGGCGTCCCCCAAATTTTGGGGAACCCCCCCCAAATTTGCCACCCCTTGAATCCCTCCGAGACCCCCCCCCGGTGCACCGGGACCCCCCAAAATCCCCCCCCGGTTTTGAGGACCCCCCCCCGGCATCGTCCCGGGCGTCTCCCAAATTTTGGGGACCCCCCTCCGGTGGTTCCCGGTGCACCGGGACCCCCCAAAATCCTCCCTGAACCCCCCCGGTTTTGACCCTTCCCCCCCCCGGCATCGTCCCGGGCATCCCCCAAATTTTGGGGACCCCCCCTTTACCCCCAGAACCCCCCCCGGGACATCCCCGGTGCACCGGGACCCCCCAAAATCCCCCCTGAATCCCCCCGGGACCCCCCCGGTTTTGGCCCTTCCCCCCCCCGGCATCATCCCGGGCATCCCCCAAAATTTGGGGACACCCCCCCCCAATTTGCCTCCCCCGGTGCACCGGGACCCCCCCAAAATCCTCCCTGAACCCCCCCCCGGCATCTCCAGAATTTTGGGGACCCCCCTCCCCAAAATCCCCCCCGGGACCTCCCTGACCCCCCCCGGTCTTGAGGACCCCCCCACCCCGCCCCGGGGAATCCCCCAAAATTTGGGGGACCCCCCCCAAAATCCAACCCCAGGGACCCCACCAGAATCCCCAAATTTTGGGGACCCCCCCCAAAATTCACCCCCGGGACCCCCCCAAAATCCAACCCCGGGGACCCCACCAGAACCCCCAAATTTTGGGGACCCCCCCCAAATTCCTCTCGGGAACCCCCAAATTTTAAGGAACTCCCCCCAAATTCTCCCTCCAATTCTTCCCCCCCCCCCCCCCCCAAAATTTCGGGAATTTTGCGATTCCCCCCCAAAAATTCTGGGATCCCCCCCCAGGATCTCCCACCCCATTTTTTGGGGGGGCGCTCCCCAAATTTTTGGGGGGAATTTTGGGAATTTTGGGGCTGCGGCAGCTCCGGAAGGGGAGGAAAAAATTCCCCAAATTTCCCTTCCCCAAATTGATTTTTGGGGTGAAAATTCCGATTTTTAGAGGTTTTTTTGGGGTTTTTTTTTTTAATGTGGGTGGGGCAAAAATTTGAGAGCCGGAATTTTGGGAATGGGAGAAAAATTTGGGATAATTTTGGATAAATCCCCCAAAAATCCCGACTGGAATTTGGGGGGGTTTGTGAATTTATTTTAATTATTTTTGGAATTTTTGGGGATTTTTGGGGGGTTTTTTGGAGGTTTTTTTTGGGTTTTTAAAATTTTTTTTGGAATTTTGGGCTCATATTCCCACTTCCCCACCTGTCAATCAACGCCGCGGGGTAATTAGCGCCTGCCGGACGTTAATTAGCGTTAATTAGCGCCTCATTAACCACCCTTGTCCCTCATTAATCATCGGGAACGGGCAGGAAACAAAAAAAAAATTGGATTTTTAACAATTTTTTTTCCTGATTTTTTTCCCTGACTTTCCCAAAGAGATCTGGGGATAAAATTTGGGATTTGGGGAGGAAAAATTGGAATTTGGGGAGGAAAAAAATTGGGATTAGAAGAAATCGGGATTTGGGGAAAAAAAAAATTGGGATTTGGGGAGGAAAAAAATTCCCTTTTTTTTCCTCCCAAATTCCTCCTTCATCCCTGAGAAATTCTCATTTTTTCCCTTTTTTCCCCCAAAAATCCCATTTTCCTCCCCTTTTTTCCTCCTTTCCCCTCCTTTTTTCCCCCATTTTTTCCTCATTTTTTCCACATTTTCCCCCTTTTTTCCCTCTTTCCTCCCGCCCTTTTTTCCCCTTTTTCCCCATTTTTTCCCCTTTTTTCCCCCATTATTTTCCCCTTTTTTCCCCCATTATTTTCCCCTTTTTTCCCCCATTATTTTCCCCTTTTTTCCCCCATTATTTTCCCATTTCCCCCCTTTTTTTTCCCATTATTTTCCCACTTTTTTTCCTTTTTCCCCTTTTCCCCCTTTTCCCCCATTATTTTCCCCCTTTTCCCCCACTTTTTACACCTTTTTTCCCCCATTATTTTCCCACTTTTTTTCCCCTTTTTTCCCCCATTATTTTCCCATGTTTTCCCCTTTTTCCCCCCATTATTTTCCCACATTTTTTTCCCATTTTTTCCCTTTTTTCCCCCATTATTTTCCCACTTTTTTCCCCCTTTTTTCCCCCATTATTTTCCCACTTTTTTTCCCATTTTTCCCCTTTTTCTCCCCATTATTTTCCCACTTTTTCCCATTTTCCCCCTTTTTCTCCCCATTATTTTCCCACTTTTTCCCATTTTTCCCCTTTTTCTCCCCATTATTTTCCCACATTTTTTTCCCATTTTTTCCCTTTTTTCCCCCATTATTTTCCCACTTTTTCCCATTTTTCCCCTTTTTTCCCCCATTATTTTCCCACTTTTTCCCATTTTTCCCCTTTTCCCCCCATTATTTTCCCACTTTTTCCCATTTTTTCCCTTTTTCCCCCCATTATTTTCCCACTTTTTTTTCCCATTTTTTCCCTTTTTTCCCCCATTATTTTCCCATTTTTTCCCTTTTTTCCCCCATTATTTTCCCACTTTTTCCCATTTTTCCCCTTTTTTTCCCCATTTTCCCCCCAAGCCCCTCCCGGCGCCCCCCCGGCCAGGCCGCCTCATGAATTATTCATCACCTCTCCTCATTAATTATTCATCAGCGCTCTCATTAATTATTCATTAGGCTCCCTAATTAAGGATTCGCGCGGCGCCGCGGGGTGGGGGAGGGGCTGCGGCCGCTCCCGGATTTTGGTTTTTTTAAATTAAAATTCTCGGATTTTTTTCTTTTTTTGGGTGAAAAATCGGCGATTTTGGGGCTGCGGCGATGCGGGAAAATTCCCGAGGCTTATTCCGAATTTTTTGGGGAGTTTATCCCGAATTTCCGGGGGAATCCTGGAGGGATTTGAAATTTTTTTAATTGTTTTTTCCTGTGACGTCAGCGCGTTGTGACGTCATCTGCCAGCGAATGGGGGAAAATGGGGAAAAAGAGGGAAAATTGGGGAAAAGAGGGAAAATGGGGGAAAAAGAGGGAAAAATTGGGAAAATTGGGGAAAAAGAGGGAAAAATTGGGAAAAATAGGGAAAAAAGAGGGAAAAATGGGAGGAAAAGAGGGAAAATAGGGAAAAATGGGGAAAAAGAGGGAAAAATGGGAGGAAAAGAGGGAAAATTGGGGGAAAAAGAAAAATGGGGGAAAATGAGGGGAAAAGAGGGGAAAATGGAGAAAAGGAAAAAATGGGGGAAAAAGGAAAAAATGGGGAAAAAAGGAGAAAATGGGAGAAAAAAGAGGAGAAATTTGGGGGAAATTGGAAAAATGGAGGGAAATGGGAGAAAAAGCGGGAGAAGTGGGGAGAAAAGCGGAAAAATGCGGGAATGGGAGAAAAAGAGGGAAAATGGGGGAAAAGGAAAAAATGGGGGAAAAAGAGGGAAAATGGGGGGAAAGGAGGGAAAAATGGGGAAAATTGGAAAAAATGGGAGAAAAAGAGGAGAAAATGGGGGAAAAAACGTGGAGAAAATGGGGGAAAATATGTGGGGAAAAAGGGGAATAAACAAGGAAAAAAGGGGAAAGGAGAGAAAAACGGGAATAAATTGAATTTTGGGCGGGGGATTGTCCGGGATGGGGGGATTTCCGGATGATCCCGGGTTTTTTTGGGAATTCTGAGCTCCCAAATCCCAAATTTGTTTTCCAGACCCTTTTCCAGAGCCCGGAGGAGGGCTGGTGAAGAAGAGGGAAAACGGAGGGAAAAGAGAAAAAATGGGAGAAAAATTGGGGAAAAGAGAAAAAATGGGGGGGAAAAGGGGAAAAGGAAGGAAAATGTGTGAAAAAAGAGAAGAAAATTGGGGAAAATAGGAAAAATGGAAGGAAATGGGAGAAAATAAGAGAAAAATGGGGAAAAAAGAGGAAAAATGGGGGAATGGGAGAAAAAGAGGGAAAATGGGGGAAAAGGAAGAAATGGGAGAAAAAGAGGGAAAATGGGGGAAAAAAGTGGAAAATTGAGGGAAAAGAGGGAAAAATGGGAGAAAAATGGGGGAAAAGAGGGGAAAATGGAGAAAAGGAAAAAATGGGGGGAAAAGGGAAAAATGGGGGAATGGGAGAAAAACAGGGAAAATTGGGAAAATGGGTAAAAAAGAGGGAAAAATGGGGGAAAAAAAGAGGAGAAAATGGGGAAAATTATGTGGGAAAATGAGGAAAATTCTGGGGGAAACGGAAGGAAAGAAGGGGAAAGGAGAGCAAAACGGGAATAAATTGAATTTTGGGCGGGGGATTGTCCGGGATGGGGGGATTTCCGGCTGATCCCGGGTTTTTTTGGGAATTCTGAGCTCCCAGATTTCTTTTCCAGAGCCTTTTCCAGAGCCCCGAGGAGGGCTGGCAGGTTTTCACCTCGGCGCAGGCGCCGGACGGGAAATGTCTCTGCACGGCCGTGATCCCGGCCCGGGGATCCTGCTCCAGGGACCTGCGCGGCCTGCAGCTCCGGCAGCTCCTGGAAAAGGTGGGAATTCCCAAAAAATCCGGGATTGGGAATTGGTGCATCGGTGGGAACGGGTTAATTGATGGGGGGTTTGTTAATGAGGGAATTTGTGTCGGTGGTGAAAGGGTTAATGGGGATTGGGATTGGGGTGAACATCCCGGTGGGATTCCAGCTCCGGCAGCTCCTGGAAAAGGTGGGAATTCCCAAAAAATCCGGGATTGGGAATTAATTCATCGGTGGGAAAGGGTTAATTAATGGGGGGTTTGTTAATGAGGGAATTTGTGTCGGCGGTGAAAGGGTTAATGGGAATTGGGGTGAACATCCCGGTGGGATTCCAGCTCCTGGAAAAGGTGGGAATTCCCAAAAAATCCGGGATTGGGAATTGGTGCATCGGTGGGAAAGGGTTAATTAATGGGGGGTTTGTTAATGAGGGAATTTGTGTCAGCGGTGAAAGGGTTAATGGGGATTGGGAATGGGGTGAAAATCCCGGTGGGATTCCAAGGATGAGAATCCCCAAAATCCAAAAAAATCCCCCAAATCCCCAAAAATTCCCAAAAATCCCCAAAATCCCAAAAATTCCCCAAAAATCCCCAAAATCCCAAATTTTGCCTCCATCCCTGGGAATTTCCCCCTTTTTTTCCTCCTTTTTTTTTGGGATTTTTGGGATTTCCAGAGTCAAAAATCCCAGTGGGATTCCAGCTCCTGGAAAAGGTCGGAATTCCCAAAAAATCCGGGATTGGGAATTAATTAGTTGACCATAATGAACCCCATTAATGACCATGATGAACCCCATTAATGACTATGATGAACCCCATTAATGACCAGGATTAACCTCGTTAATGACCAGGATTAACCCCATTAATTACCATGGTGAATCCCATTAATGACCAGGATTAACCCCATTAATTACCATAATTAACCCCATTAATTACCATAATTAACCCATTAATGACAATGATTAACCCCATTCATGACCATGATTAACCCCATTCATGACCATGATTAACCCCATTAATGACCATGATGAACCCTATTAATATCCATTATTAAACCCATTCATTAGCATACTTAACCCCATTAATTACCATGATTAACCTGTTAATGACCGTGATTAACCCCATTCATATCCATTACTAACCCCATTCATGACCATGATGAACCCCATTAACTATCATTATTAACCTCATTAACCACCAAGATTACCCTATAAATGACCATGATTAACCCCATTAATTACCCTAATTAACCCATTAATTAATCACCCAGGCGCAGAACATCTCCCAGTCCATGGAGGAGCTGGATCAGCGCAAGACGGAGGCGCTGATGGACTCCCACAATTACCCCATTAGTGACCACGATTACCCCATAAATGACCATGATTCCCCCTGTTAATTACCATGATTAACCCCGTTAATTAACCCTAATTAACCCGTTAATGAACCCGCAGGTGCAGAACATCTCGCAGTCCATGGAGGTGCTGGAGCTGCGCACGTTCCGGGACCTGCAGTACGTGCGCGGCACCGAGGCGCTGATGGACTGCCATTATTAACCCAGTTAATGACCACGATTCCCCCTGTTAATTACCATGATTAACCCCATTAATTAACCCCAATTAACCCGTTAATGAACCCACAGGTGCAGAACATCTCGCAGTCCATGGAGGTGCTGGAGCTGCGCACGTTCCGGGACCTGCAGTACGTGCGCGGCACCGAGGCGCTGATGGACTGCCATGATGAACCCCATTAATGACCATGATTCCCCCTGTTAATTACCATGATTAATCCCGTTAATTAACCCTAATTAGCCCGTTAATTATCCCGCAGGTGCAGAACATCTCGCAGTCCATGGAGGTGCTGGAGCTGCGCACGTTCCGGGACCTGCAGTACGTGCGCGGCACCGAGGCGCTGATGGACTGCCATTATTAACCCAGTTAATGACCACGATTCCCCCCGTTAATTAACCCTAATTAGCCCGTTAATTATCCCGCAGGTGCAGAACATCTCGCAGTCCATGGAGGTGCTGGAGCTGCGCACGTTCCGGGACCTGCAGTACGTGCGCGGCACCGAGGCGCTGCTGCGGGCGCTGGACTCGCGCCTTCGCGGCGCCGCCGAGGGGCCCCGGGCCCTGAGCGCCCGCGGCTTCCAGGTGGGAATTCCCATTTTCCATCCCAAAAATCCCCAGTTTCCATCCCCAAAATCCCCAGTTTCCATCCCAAAAAATCCCCAGTTTCCATCACCAAAATCCACAGTTTCCATCCCCAAAATCCCCATTTTCCATCCCAAAAATCCCCATTTTCCATCCCAAAAATCCCCAGTTTCCATCCCAAAAAATCCCCAGTTTCCATCACCAAAATCCACAGTTTCCATCCCCAAAATCCCCATTTTCCATCCCAAAAATCCCCATTTTCCATCCCAAAAATCCCCAGTTTCCATCCCAAAAAATCCCCAGTTTCCATCACCAAAATCCACAGTTTCCATCCCCAAAATCCCCATTTTCCATCCCAAAAATCCCCATTTTCCATCCCAAAAATCCCCATTTTCCATCCCAAAAAATCCCCAGTTTCCATCACCAAAATCCACAGTTTCCATCCCCAAAATCCCCATTTTCCATCCCAAAAATCCCCATTTTCCATCCCAAAAATCCCCATTTTCCATCCCAAAAATCCCCAGTTTCCATCCCAAAAAATCCCCAGTTTCCATCACCAAAATCCCCAGTTTCCATCCCAAAAAATCCCCAGTTTCCATCCCAAAAATCCCCAGTTTCCATCCCAAAAAATCCCCAGTTTCCATCCCAAAAAATCCCCAGTTTCCATCCCCAAAATCCCCATTTTCCATCCCAAAAATCCCCATTTTCCATCCCAAAAATCCCCAGTTTCCATCCCAAAAATCCCCATTTTCCATCCCAAAAATCCCCATTTTCCATCCCAAAAAATCCCCAGTTTCCATCACCAAAATCACCATTTTCCATCCCCAAAATCCCCATTTTCCATCCCAAAAAATCCCCATTTTCCATCCCCAAAATCCCCAGTTTCCATCCCCAAAAATCCCCATTTTCCATCCCCAAAATCCCCATTTTCTATCCCTTTTCCCTCCTGAATTTTTCCATATTTTCCCCTGACTTATTCCATATTTTCCTTTGATTTAGTCCATATTTTCCCTGATTTATTCCATTTTTTCCCCCAGTATCCGAAAGAACAACAAAGCAAATCCTGGGATTTTGGGGATGATTTTTCTCGATTTTCTGGGATTTTGTGATCGATTTTTCCCGATTTTCTGGGATTTTTGCGACCAATTTTTCCCGATTTCTGGGATTTTTGTGACCATTTTTTCCCGATTTTCTGGGATTTTATGACCAATTTTTCCCTATTTTCGGGGATTTTTGTGACCGATTTTTCCCAATTTTCAGGGATTTTCGCGACCGATTTTCCCCGATTTTCGGGGATTTTCACAACCGATTTTTCCCGATTTTCGGGGATTTTCACAACTGATTTTTCCCGATTTCTCCCCTGCGGGACTGAATGCAAATCCCGGGATTTGGGGCTGATTTTTCCCGTTTTCCCAGGAGCTGAAGGAGAAGATGCGCGAGCTGCTGCCGCTGCTGCCGGTGCTGGAGCAGTACAAGGCGGACTCGCGGCTCATCGTGCACCTCAAGGACGAGGTCCGGAATCTTTCGGGAATTCTCTTGGAAATCCAGGAGGAGATGGGCGCCTACGACTACGAGGAGCTGCAGCGGCGCGTGCTGCTGCTGGAGGCGCGCCTGCACGCCTGCCTGCAGAAACTGGGTACGGAAATCCCCAAAAATCCACCATTTGGGGTCAAAAAATCCAAAAAAACCCCGTGGAAATCGGCCCAGAAATCATCCAAAACCCCACCCAAAACCCACCCAAAAATCCTCCAGAATGCACCCAAAAAACCCCCAAAAACCCACCCAAAAATCCTCCAAAATGCACCCAAAAACCCACCCAAAAACCCACCCAAAAACCTCCAAAATGCACCCAAAAAATCCCCCAAAACCCCACCCAAAACCCACCCAAAAACCCCACCCAAAACCCACCCAAAAATCCTCCAGAATGCACCCAAAAAATCCCCCAAAACCCCACCCAAAACCCACCCAAAAACCCACCCAAAAATCCTCCAAAATGCACCCAAAAACCCACCCAAAAACCCACCCAAAAATTTCCCAAAAACCCACCCAAAAACCCACCCAAAAATCCTCCAAAATGCACCCAAAAAACCCCCAAAACCCCACCCAAAAACCTCCAAAATGCACCCAAAAAATCCCCCAAAACCCCTCCCAAAACCCCACCCAAAACCCACCCAAAAATCCTCCAAAATGCACCCAAAAATCCCCCAAAACCCACCCAAAACCCATCAAAAAATCACCCAAAAACCCACCCAAAACCCCCCCAGAATGCACCCAAAAAATCCCCCAAAACCCCACCCAAAAACCCACCCAAAAATTTCCCAAAAACCCACCCAAAGACCCCCCAAAACCCACCCAAAAATCCCCCAAAAACCCACCCAAAAATTTCCCAAAAAACCCACCCAAAACCCCCCCAAAACCCACCCAAAAACCCCCCAAAACCCACCCAAAAACCCCCCAAAACCCACCCAAAAACCCCCCAAAAACCCACCCAAAAATTTCCCAAAAAACCCACCCAATAACCTCCCTAATTCCCATTTTCCTCCCAGTTTTCCAAATCAGATTTCCCTTTCATTCCCATTTCCCCCCAATTTTCCAAATCCCTAATTTCCCCATTTTCCCAATTTTCCAAATCCCTGATTTCCCCTTAATTCCCATTTCCCCAATTTTCCAAATTCCTGATTTCCCCCTAATTCCCATTTTCCCCAATTTTCCAATTCCGATTCCCTTTATTCCCATTCCCCAATTTCCAATTCCCATTTCCCTTTATTCCCATTTCCCCAATTTCCAATTCCAATTCCCTTTATTCCCATTTCCCCAATTTCCAATTCCGATTCCCTTTACCCCATTCCCCAATTTCCAATTCCCTTTATTCCCATTTCCCCAATTTCCAATTCCGATTCCCATTTCCCCAATTTCCAATTCCCATTCCCTTTACCCCATTCCCCAATTTCCAATTCCCATTTCCCCAATTTCCAATTCCCATTTCCCCAATTTCCAATTCCCATTCCCTTTAACCCATTCCCCAATTTCCAATTCCCATTTCCCCACTTTTCCCCATCCCCGACTCCCCCCAACCCCCGTTTCGCCCGATTCCCGGACTCCCCCCCAGACCCCGCTTCCCGAATTCCCGGATTCCCACTTTTCCCGGTTTTCCAGGCTGCGGGAAGCTGACGGGGGTCAGCAGCCCGGTCACCGTCCGCGCCTCGGGCTCGCGCTTCGGCTCCTGGATGACGGACACCGCGACGCCCAGCGCCGACAGCCGGGTGAGGCCTCCCCAAAAAACGGCATCTCCCCCCAAAAATTCGGGCATTTGGGAGGATTTTGGGAAGATCCCGGCAATTTCCGGGCACGGGGATGCCTGAAAATCCACGGATGTGGCTCCTGGAATGGAATCCATGGGGCATTTTTGGAGTCCCCAAATGATGGATTTGGGATGTGGCACCTGGAATGGAATCGAAAATCTCTCCCAAAAATCTCCCAGTTTTCTGGGGGTCCTCAAATCTTGGATTTGGGATTTGAGGGGGATTTGAGCAAAATCCCGGAAATTTCCTGGTGAAAATCCGTGGATTTGGCACCTGGTTGGGCATTTTTGGAGTCCCCAAATGATGGATTTGGGATTTGGCACCTGGAATCTAAAATCTCTCCCGAAAATCTCCCACAACTTTCTGGGGATCCTCAAATCTTGGATTTGGGATTTGAGCAAAATCCCGGAAATTTCCTGGTGAAAATCCGTGGATTTGGCACATGGCTGGGAATCCATGGGGCATTTTTGGGGTTCTCAAATCACGGATTTTGGGATTTGGTGCCTGGAATGGAATCTAAAATCCCTCCCGAAAATTTTCTGGGGGTCCTCAAATCTGGGATTTGGGATTTGAGGAAGATTTGGGACAATCCATTTCCTCCATTTTAACCCCGTTTCCTCAATTTTAACCCCATTTCCTCAATTTTAACCCTTTATCCTCCTATTTTAACCCCATTTCCAACAACTTGAACCCCATCGCCTCCATTTTAACCCCATTTCCATCCACTTGAACCCCATTTCCCCCACTTTACCCCCATTTCCCCCCTTTTTACCACAACTTCCCCCCATTTTCCCTCTTTTTAACCCCATTTCCTCCCCTTTTAACCCCATTTTCCCCTTTTTCCTCCTTTTCCCCCACTATAACCCCATTTCCCCCCATTCCCCCACTTTTAACCCCATTTTCCCCCCTTTTTAACCCCTTTCCCCCCCATTTCCCCACTTTTTACCCCCATTCCCCCCCTTTTAACCCATTTTCCCCCCATTTCCCCCACTTTACTCCCATTTCCCTACTTTTTAACCTTTTTTTTCCCCTTTTCCCCCCCATTTAAACCCCATTTTCCCCTTTCCCCCCCATTTCCCCCACTTTACTCCCATTTCCCCCCTTTTTAACCTTTTCCCCCTTTTTCCCTCATTTCCCCCCATTTCCCTCCCTTTTTCCCCCATTTCCCCGTTTTTAACCCCATTTTTTCCCTTTTCCCCATTTTCCCCCCCTTTTTAACCCTTTTTCCCCCTTTTCCCCCCATTTCCCCTTTTCCCCCCTTTTTTCCCCTTTTTTCCCTCCATTTCCCCACTTTTTATCCCCATTTCCCCGCACTTTACCCCCTTTTTAACCCCATTTCCCCCCACTTTACTCCCATTTCCCCCCTTTTTAACCCCATTTTCCCCCTTTTTCCCCCATTTCCCCCCATTTTCCCCTTTTTCCCCCATTTCCCCTCACTTTACTCCCATTTCCCCCCTTTTTAACCCCATTTTCCCCCGACTTTACCCCCTTTTTAACCCCATTTCCCCCCACTTTACTCCCATTTCCCCCCTTTTTAACCCCATTTTCCCCCCTTTTTAACCCTTTTTTCCCCATTTCCCCCTTTTTTTCCCATTTCCCCCCTTTTTTCCCCATTTTTTCCCCATTTCCCCCCTTTTTTCCCCCTTTTTTCCCCATTTTTCCCCATTTCCCCCCTTTTTTCCCAATTTCCCCCCTTTTTTCCCCATTTTTCCCCATTTCCCCCCTTTTTTCCCCATTTTTTTCCCATTTCCCCCCTTTTTTCCCCATTTTCCCCCATTTCCCCCCCTTTTATCCCCATTTTTTCCCCATTTCCCCCCATTTCCCCCCATTCCCCCCTTTTTAACCCCATTTCCCCCCCATTTTCCCCATTTCCCCCCTTTTTTCTCCATTTTTTCCCCATTTCCCCCCTTTTTAACCCCATTTTTCCCCCCATTTTCCCCATTTTCCCCCCTTTTTTCACCATTTTTCCCCATTTCCCCCCTTTTTAACCCCATTTCCCCCCCATTTTCCCAATTTCCCTCCTTTTTTCCCCATTTTTCCCCCATTTCCCCCTTTTTTCCCCATTTTTTCCCCATTTCCCCCCTTTTTCCCCCATTTCCCCCATTTTTTCCCCATTTCCCCCCTTTTTTCCCCATTTTCCCCCATTTCCCCCCTTTTTTCCCCATTTCCCCCTTTTTTCCCCATTTTTTCCCCATTTCCCCCCTTTTTCCCCCATTTCCCCCATTTTTTCCCCATTTCCCCCCTTTTTTCCCCATTTTCCCCCATTTCCCCCCTTTTTTCCCCATTTCCCCCTTTTTTCCCCCTTTTTCCCCCATTTCCCCCCTTTTTAACCCCATTTTTTCCCCATTTCCCCCCTTTTTTCCCCATTTTTTCCCCATTTCCCCCATTTCCCCCTTTTTCCCCCTTTTCCCCCCCATTTCCCCCTTTTAAACCCCATTTTTCCCCATTTCCCCCCCTTTTTTCCCCCATTTCCCCCCTTTTTTCCCCATTTCCCCCCTTTTTAACCCCATTTTCCCCCCATTTCCTCCACTTTACTCCCATTTCCCCCATTTCCCCCTTTTAACCCCATTTTTCCCCCACTTCCCCCTTTTCCCCCCTTTTTCCCCCTTTTCCCCCATTTCCCCCCACATTACTCCCATTTCCCCCCTTTTAACCCCATTTTTTCCCCATTTCCCCCTCTTCCCCCATTTTTCCCCCCATTTCCCCCCTTTTAACCCTTTTTCCCCCATTTCCCCCCCTTTTTAACCCCATTTTTTCCCCCATTTTCCCCTTTTTCCCATTTTCCCCCCTTTTCCCCCATTTCCCCCCTTTTTTCCCCCATTTTTCCCCATTTCCCATCCCCCCCATCCCCCCCATTCCCCCCCTCCAGGTATGGTACATGGACGGCTACTACAAGGGCCGCCGCGTGCTGGAGTTCCGCAGCCTGGGCGACTTCGCCTCGGGCCAGAACTTCGTGCAGCACCTGCTGCCGCACCCCTGGGCCGGCACGGGCCACGTCGTCTTCAACGGCTCCTTGTACTACAACAAGTTCCAGAGCAACGTGGCCGTGCGCTACCACTTCCGCTCGCGCAGCGTCCTGGCGCAGCGCAGCCTGCCCGGCGCCGGCTACAACAACACCTTCCCCTACTCGTGGGGCGGCTTCTCGGACATCGACTTCATGGCGGACGAGAGCGGCCTCTGGGCGGTCTACGCCACCGAGCGCAACGCCGGCAACATCGTGCTGAGCCGCGTGGACCCGCGCACGCTGGAGGTGCTGCGCACCTGGGACACCGGCTACCCCAAGCGCAGCGCCGGCGAGGCCTTCGTCATCTGCGGCGTGCTCTACGTCACCAACTCGCACCTGGCGGGCGCCAAGGTCTACTTCGCCTTCCACACGGACACGGCGAGCTACGAGTACACCGACGTGCCCTTCCACAACCAGTACTCGCACATCTCCATGCTGGACTACAACCCCCGCGAGAGGATGCTCTACACCTGGAACAACGGCCACCAGGTGCTCTACAACGTCACGCTCTTCCACGTGGTGGGCGCCGCCGGCGAGCTCTGAGGGGCGACGGCACCGGGAGGACGCGCGGGAGTTCGGGGGTCAGGCGTCCCGCGCTTCCACTCGTGGGCGTGGACGAAGGGAGAGAAAATTCCGGAATTTTGGGTTTATGGCTTCCACTCGTGGGCGTGGACGAAGGGAGAGAAAATTCCGGAATTTTGGGTTTATGGCTTCCACTCGTGGGCGTGGATGAAGGGAGAGAAAATTCCGGAATTTTGGGTTTATGGCTTCTCCTCTTGGGTGTGGCCAAAGGGAGAGAAAATTCTGGAATTTTGGGTTTATGGCTTCTCCTCTTGGGTGTGGCCAAAGGGAGAGAAAATTCTGGAATTTTGGGTTTATGGCTTCCACTCGTGGGCGTGGACGAAGGCAGAGAAAATTCCGGAATTTTGGGTTTATGGCTTCTCCTCTTGGGTGTGGCCAAAGGGAGAGAAAATTCTGGAATTTTGGGTTTATGGCTTCCACTCGTGGGCGTGGATGAAGGGAGAGAAAATTCCGGAATTTTGGGTTTATGGCTTCCACTCGTGGGCGTGGATGAAGGGAGAGAAAATTCCGGAATTTTGGGTTTATGGCTTCCACTCGTGGGCGTGGACGAAGGGAGAGAAAATTCCGGAATTTTGGGTTTATGGCTTCCCCTCTCGAACATGGCCAAGGAGAGAAAATTCCGGAATTTTGGGTTTATGGCTTCTCCTCTTGGATGTGGCCAAGGGGAGAAAATTCCAGAATTTTTGGTTTATGGCTTCTCCTCTTGGGTGTGGCCAACGAGACAGAAAATTCCAGAAGTTTTGGTTTATGGCTTCTCCTCTTGGACATGGCCAAGGAGAGAAAATTCCGGAATTTTGGGTTTATGGCTTCCACTCATGGGCGTCGACGAAGGGAGAGAAAATTCCGGAATTTTGGGTTTATGGCTTCTCCTCTTGGGTGTGGCCAACGAGACAGAAAATTCCGGAATTTTTGGTTCCCATGCTTCCCCTCTTGGGTGTGGCCAAAGGGACAGAAAATTCCAGAATTTTTGGTTTATGGCTTCCACTCCTGGATGTGGCCAAAGGGAGAGAAAATTCCGGAATTTTGGGTTTATGGCTTCCACTCGTGGGCGTGGACGAAGGGAGAGAAAATTCCGGAATTTTGGGTTTATGGCTTCTCCTCTTGGGTGTGGACAAAGGGAGAGAAAATTCCAGAAGTTTTGGTTTATGGCTTCTCCTCTTGGACATGGCCAAGGAGAGAAAATTCCGGAATTTTGGGTTTATGGCTTCCACTCGTGGGCGTGGACGAAGGGAGAGAAAATTCCAGAATTTTGGGTTTATGGCTTCTCCTCTTGGGTGTGGCCAACGAGACAGAAAATTCCGGAATTTTTGGTTCCCATGCTTCCCCTCTTGGGTGTGGCCAAAGGGACAGAAAATTCCAGAATTTTTGGTTTATGGCTTCCCCTCCTGGATGTGGCCAAGGGGAGAGAAAATTCCGGAATTTTGGGTTTATGGCTTCCACTCGTGGGCGTGGACGAAGGGAGAGAAAATTCTGGAATTTTGGGTTTATGGCTTCTCCCCTTGGGTGTGGCCAAGGGGAGAAAATTCCGGAATTTTGGGTTTATGGCTTCTCCTCTTGGGTGTGGCCAACGAGACAGAAAATTCCGGAATTTTTGGTTCCCATGCTTCCCATGCTTCCCCTCTTGGATGTGGCCAAAGGGACAGAAAATTCCGGAATTTTTGGTTTATGGCTTCACCTCTCGGATGTGGCCAAAGGGACAGAAAATTCCGGAATTTTTGGTTTCTGGCTTCTCCCCTTGGGTGTGGCCAAGGGGAGAAAATTCCGGAATTTTGGGTTTATGGCTTCCACTCGTGGGCGTGGACGAACGGAGAGAAAATTCCGGAATTTTTGGTTTCCGCGCTTCCCCTCCGCTGCCAGCTCCATTCCGGAGGGACGCGAGGATGAAATTCCCGTTTCTCACCCCAAACTCAAACTCTGCTTTATTCCCATTATTTCGCACCGATGTCGTGTTTCCCCCCGTTTTTCCCTGTTTTAAAATTCTTTTTCCCTCTTTTTTTATCTTTTCTCCCACTTTTAAAACATTTTTTCCCTCTTCATACATTTTTTCCCCTATTTTTTTGCCTCTTTCCCTCTTTTTAAATATTTTTTCCTTCTTTTTTTAGATTTCCATTTTTTTTTCTGCTTTATTCCCGTTATTTCATGCCTATGTTGCGTTTCCCCTCTTTTTTCCCTCTTTTAAAATATTTTTTTCCTCTTTTAAAATATTTTTCCCCTTTTTTTATATTTTTTCCTTTTTAAAATCTTTTTTCCCTCTTTTAAAATCCTTTTTCCCTCTTTTTAAATATTTTCCCCCTCTTTTTTATCTTTTTTCCCTTTTTAAATCTTTTTTCTCTCTTTTTTCCCCTCTTTATCTTTTTTCCCTTATTTTGCCTTTTCCCCCACTTTTTTGCCCTTTCCCCCTATTTTTTTACCTTTTTCCCCCTTTCTCTTTTTTATCTTTTTCCCTCTTTTTAAATCTTTTTTCCCTCTTTTTTTACCTTTTATCCCACTTTTTTTATCTTTTTCCCCTCTTTTTTCCCCCCTCTTTTTTTGCCTTTTTTTCCCTCTTTTTAAATCTTTTTTCCCTCTTTTTTTTCTATTTTTCCCCTCTCTTTCCCCCCTTTATTTCCACTTTTTCCCCCCAGCTCACTGGATATTTTTTTTTTCCCCAATTCTGCGATTTTTCTCCCCTCTTTTTCCTCCTTCTCCTTGGCTCTTCCGGAATTCCATCGGATTCATGGCGCATGGAGCTGCTCTGCCTTGGGTTTTTCTGTATTTTTATTTTTGGGGGGGATATTTTGGGGCCAAATTCCATCTTTATTTCAATGGCAAATAAATAAAAAAAAAATCTCTGGCATTTGGTGGGAGTTGATAATTTCCCCCCCCCCCCTTATTTTCCGGTTTAAAATTATTTAAAAAATAATTTAAAATATTTTAATTTCTCACCCCCTCAGGATTTCTCTGATATTTTATTGCTTTTTTCCCCCTGCTTGTTTTTCCAAAGAGGAAGAGGCAAAAAATGGGGGGAAAAAAGATGGAAAAAAGGGGAAAAATGGATGGAAAAGGGGGAAAATGGATGGAAAAGGGGAAAATGGATGGAAAAGGGGGAAAAGGGTGGGAAAAAAGGATGGAAAAAGGGGGAAAAATGGATGGAAAAGGGGGAAAAATTATGGAAAAGAGAGGAAAATGGATGGAAAAGGGTGGGAAAAAAAGGATGGAAAAGAAGAAAAGAGAGAAGGGATGGAGATCCAGAGGGGATGGAAGATTTGGGATTGTCCTGAAGGTTTGGGATAATTCCAGGAACGGGCACGGATCCCGGGAATTGGCAGGGATCCCACAGGAAATTGGGAATGGGAATGGATCCCAGGAATTGGCAGGGATCCCACTGGAAATTGGGAATGGGCAGGGATCCCACGGGAAATTGGGAACGGGCACGGATCCCAGGAATGGGCAGGGATCCCACGGGAAATTGGGAATGGGAATGGATCCCAGGAATGGGCAGGGATCCCACGGGAAATTGGGAATGGGAATGGATCCCAGGAATGGGCAGGCATCCCATGGGAAATTGGGAACGGGCACGGATCCCGGGAAGTGGCAGAGGAGGAGGAATTTTGGGAAGTTGTGTCTGAACTGCCGCTGGCTCCGGGCAGCACCGGGAAAAGGCCCAGAAAGGATTAATGAGGGATTGAATTGGGAATGACGGGAACAGGGAATGGGAATGTGGGAATGGGAATGTGGGAATGGGAATGGGAATGTGGGAATGGGAATGGGAATGTGGGAATGGGAATGTGGGAATGGGAATGGGAATGTGGGAATGGGAATGTGGGAATGGGAATGTGGGAATGGGACAGGGAATGTGGTAATGGGAATGTGGGAATGGGAATGGGAATGGGAATGTGGGACAGGGAATGTGGGAATGGGAATGTGGGAATGGGAATGGGAATGTGGGAATGGGAATGTGGGAATGGGAATGTGGGAATGGGAATATGGGAATGGGAATGTGGGAATGGGAATGTGGGAATGGGAATGTGGGAATGGGAATGGGAATGTGGGAATGGGAATGTGGGAATGGGAATGTGGGAATGGGAATGTGGGAATGGGAATGGGAATGTGGGAATGGGAATGTGGGAATGGGAATGTGGGAATGGGAATGGGAATGTGGGATTGGGAATGTGGGAATGGGAATGTGGGAACGGGAATTTTGGAATGTGACAGGGAATATGGGATGGAATATGGAAATGGGACAGGGAATATGGGAATGGGAATATGGGGGTGGGACAGGGAATGTGGGAATGTGGGGCTGGGAATTTGGGAATGGGACAGGGAGTATAGAAATGGAAAAGCAGGACGGGGAATACGAGAACAGGAACGGTGCCCCCAGTTCCCTCCCAGTCCCTCCCAGTGCCCCCGTGTCCCTCCCCAAACCCCTCAGACCCCCCCAAAGATCCTCAGAGCGCCTCAAACCCCCTCAGAACCCCCTCAGACCCCCCAAAACCCCCCCAGAGCCCCCCAGGACTCCCCCTCAGACCCCCAAAATCCCCCCAGACCCCCCCAAACCCCCCCGGAGCCCCTCAGACCCCCCCAAAATCCCCCCAGACCCCCCAAAACCCCCTCAGAACCCCCTCAGACCCCCCAAAACCCCCCCGGAGCCCCCCAGGACTCCCCCTCAGACCCCCCAAAACCCCCCGGAGCCCCTCAGACCCCCCCAAAATCCCCCCAGACCCCCCCAAACCCCCCCAGAACCCCCTCAGACCCCCCAAAACCCCCCCAGACCCCCCCAAACCCCCCCGGAGCCCCTCAGACCCCCCCAAAATCCCCCCAGGCCCCCCCAAACCCCCCCAGAACCCCCTCAGACCCCCAAAATCCCCCCGGAGCCCCCCAGGACTCCCCCTCAGACCCCCCCAAACCCCCCCGGAGCCCCCCAGGACTCCCCCTCCCCGTCCCTCCCTCCCCCGTGCCCCCTTTGGGTACAAACCGACCACAGACACTGCCAGGACCCCCCCCCACTTTTATTGCCCCCATCGCGGGGACCCCCCAGACCCATCTGACCCCCCCCCCCCACCAGGGAGACCCCCTCCCCAAAATCCCCGTCACCAGGGCGGGGACATGGGCTGGGGGTTCTGCAGGTAGGACATGACCACGGCCGAGATGGAGAGCCTGCGGGGCACAGAGGCAGACGGGGGGTCAGGGACCCCCAAATTGGGCCCGGGACCCCCCGGGACCCCCCGGGACCCCCCGGGACCCCCCCGGGCCCCCCCCGGGACCCCCGGGGCTCACATGAAGCTGCTCATCATCTGCTTGGTGTCCTCGGAGCTGCGCGAGTTGGCGAAGCTGATGAAGGAGCAGTAGACGGCGATCCAGGCGCACCACTTGAGCTGGGGAGACCCCCGGGAGACCCCCGAAATGCCCTGAGACCCCCGTGAGACCCCCGGGAGAGCCCCGGGAGAGCCCCGGGAGACCCCCGAAATGTCCTGAGACCCCTGGGATGGCCCCGTGAGACCCCCGAAATGCCCTGAGACCCCCGGGGTGGCCCCGGGAGACCCCCGGGAGACCCCCGAAATGCCCTGAGACCCCCGGGACGGCCCCGGGAGACCCCTGAAATGTCCTGAGACCCCCGTGAGACCCCCGGGAGAGCCCCGGGAGACCCCCGAAATGTCCTGAGACCCCCGAAATGTCCTGAGACCCCTGGGACAGCCCCATGAGACCCCTGAAATGTCCTGAGACCCCCGAGACACCCCCGAGAGACCCCCAGATTCTGGAACCCATCCCGGTTCCAATCCCGGTTCTCATCCCGGAGCCCATCCCGGTCTGACCCCGGTTCCCCTTCCGGTTCCCATCCCAGTTCTCATCCCGGTTCCCCTCCCGGTTCTCATCCCAGTCTGATCCCGGTCTGATCCCGGTTCCCCTCCCAGTTCCCATCCCGGTTCCCCTCCCGGTTCCTATCCCCGTTCCCATCCCGGTTCCCATCCTGGTCTGATCCCGTTCCCATCCCGGTTCCCATCCCGGTTCCCCTCCCGGTGCCGGTGCCGGTGCCCCGAGGCGCACCTTGAGCATGAGCCCGCACATGCTGAACACCATCCCCAGCAGGTTCATGTAGTCGGGGGTCGGGTCCTCCAGCGCCGGGTTGCTCTCGGTGGCCGGGGGCTTGTACCTGCCGGGACACCGGGGATCCGGGACACCGGGCATTGGGACACCGGGGATCCGGGACACCGGGGATCCCGGGACACTGGGCATTGGGACACCGGGCACCGGGGATCCGGGACACCGGGGATCCCGGGACATTGGGACACCGGGGATCCCGGGACATTGGGACACCGGGCACCGGGGATCCGGCAGGCGGCCCGGGACACCGGGCACCGGGACACCGGGGCACCGGGGCACCAGGGATCCAGGGCACCGGGCACCGGGACACCGGGGCACCGGGGCACCAGGGATCCCGGGACACCGGGGATCCGGCAGGCGGCCCGGGGCACCGGGCACCGGGACACCGGGGCACCAGGGATCCAGGACACCGGGCACCGGGACACCGGGGCACCGGGGCACCAGGGATCCCGGGACACCGGGGATCCGGCAGGCGGCCCGGGGCACCGGGCACCGGGACACCGGGGCACCAGGGATCCAGGACACCGGGCACCGGGGCACCGGGACACCGGGGCTCCCGGGACACCGGGACACGGGGACACCGGGACACCGGGGCACCGGGGCACCGGGACACCGGGGCACCGGGGCACCGGGACACCGGGGCTCCCTGCCCGCCTCTGCCGCTGTCCCCGGTCCCACCTGGCCACTTTGCCGGGTCTCCGCGGGTCCGCCATGGCCCCGCCGCCGCCGCCGCCTCTTCCGCCGCCGCCGCCGGAAGGAGCCCGGGCCCCGGTGCCGCCCCCGGTGGTGCTCGCCGCGGTTCTGCTCCCGGTGCCGGCCCCGGTTCCGGCCCCGGTGCCGCTCCCGGTGCCGCCCCCGGTGGTGCTTGCCGCGGTTCTGCTCCCGGTGCCGCTCCCGGTTCCGCCCCGGTGCCGCCCCGGTGCCTCCCCGGTTCCGCCCCGGTTCCGCCCCGGTTCCGCCCCGGTGCCGCCCCGGTGCCGCCCCGGTGCCGCCATGGCGTTCCCGAAGCCGCGGCCGGCCCGGCCCGAGCTGCCCCGGCAGCGGGTGCAGAGCCTGCAGTGCGGGCAGGGAGCCGTGCGGGCCGCCCGCTTCAACGGTGAGACCGGGAACGACCCGCGGATACCGGGATACCGGGGGAACCGGGGGAACTGGGAAAACCGGGATACCGGGGATACCGGGGGAACCGGGGGAACTGGGGAAACCGGGATATCAGGGGAACCGGGGATACCGGGGATACCGGGGGGAACCGGGGGGAACCGGGCGGGGGAAGAGAGCGGGACACGGGGATGGAGGTCGGGAACCGGGTGGGGAGTGCCGGTGTGGGGGTCCCGGGGATGCCCCCGTGTCCAGGCAGGGGGTCACGGGGATCCCCCGGTGTCACAGTACGGGGCTCCCGGTGATCCCCCGTTCCCCGGCACGGGGCTCCTGGTGATCCCCCGTTCCCCGGTACAGGGCTCCCGGTGATCCCCCGTTCCCCGGCACGGGGCTCCTGGTGATCCCCCGTTCCCCAGTACGGGTGTCCCGGTGATCCCCCCGTGTCACGGGACGGGGGTCCCGGTGATCCCCCATTCCCTGGTACGGGTGTCCCGGTGATATCCCGTTCCCCGGCACGGAGCTCCCGGTGATCCCCCCATTCCCCGGCACAGGGGTCTCGGTGATCCCCTGTTCCCCGGTACGGGGGTCCCGGTGATCCCCCTGTTCCACAGTACGGGTGTCGCGGTGATCCCCCATTCCCCGGCACGGGGCTCCCGGTGATCCCCCGTTCCCCGGTATGGATGTCCCGGTGATCCCCCGTTCCCCGGCACGGGGCTCCCGGTGATCCCCCATTCCATGTTACGGGTGTCCCGGTGATCCCCCGTTCCCCGGTATGGATGTCCCGGTGATCCCCCTGTTCCACAGTACGGGTGTCCCGGTGATCCCCCGTTCCCCGGTATGGATGTCCCGAGGATCCTCTGTTCCCCGGCACGGGGCTCCCGGTGATCACGGCTGCTCCCGGTGATCCCCGTTCCCCGGCACGGCCGCTCCCGGTGATCCCCCGCTCCCGGTGATCACGGCCGCTCCCGGTGATCCCCCGCTCCCGGTGATCCCCCGCTCCCGGTGATCCCCGTTCCCCGGCACGGGGCTCCCGGTGATCCCCGCTCCCGGTGATCCCCTGTTCCCCGGCACGGGGCTCCCGGTGATCCCCTGCTCCCGGTGATCCCCTGTTCCCCGGCACGGGGCTCCCGGTGATCCCCGTTCCCCGGTACAGGGGTCCCGGTGATCACGGGGCTCCCGGTGATCCCCCGCTCCCGGTGATCCCCGTTCCCCGGCACGGGGCTCCCGGTGATCCCCGTTCCCCGGTACAGGGGTCCCGGTGATCACGGGGCTCCCGGTGATCCCCGTTCCCCCGCAGCGGACGGCAATTACTGCCTGACGTGCGGCAGCGACAAGACGCTGAAGCTCTGGAACCCGCACAAGGGCACGGCCCTGCGCACCTACCAAGGCCACGGCTACGAGGTGCTGGACGCCGCGGGGTAAGGCGAGCTCCCGGGGACCCCTCCCCGCCACCGGGAGCCCCCGGTGCCTCACGGGACCCCCGGGCCCCCGCAGCTCCTTCGACAACAGCCAGATCTGCTCCGGCGGCGCCGACAAAGCCGTGGCGCTCTGGGACGTCACCACCGGGCAGGTGGTCCGCAAGTACCGGGGACACGCCGGGGTGAGCGGGGGCTCGGGGTGGGATTGGAGGAGTGGGATTTGGGATTTGGGATTTGGGGTTTGGGGTTTGGGGTTTGGGATTTGGGATTTGGGGTTTGGGGTTTGGGATTTGGGGTTTGGGGTTTGGGATTTGGGGTTTGGGATTTGGGATTTGGGATTTGGGGTTTGGGGTTTGGGATTTGGGATTTGGGGTTTGGGGTTTGGAGTTTGGGGTTTGGGGTTTGGGATTTGGGGTTTGGGGTTTGGGGTTTGGGGTTTGGGGTTTGGGATTTGGGGTTTGGGGTTTGGCGTTTGGGGTTTGGGATTTGGCATTTGGGGTTTGGGATTTGGCATTATTTGGGATCTGGCATTATTTGGGATTTGGCATTATTTGGGATTTGGGATTTGGCATTTGGCATTATTTGGGATTTGGCATTATTTGGCATTTGGCATTATTTGGGATTTGGGATTTGGCATTATTTGGCATTTGGCATTATTTGGGATTTGGCATTATTTGGCATTTGGGATTATTTGGGATTTGGCATTTGGCATTATTTGGGATTTGGCATCATTTGGGATTTGGCATTATTTGGGATTTGGCATTATTTGGGATCTGGCATTATTTGGGATTTGGCATTATTTGGGATCTGGCATTATTTGGGATTTGGCATTTGGGATTTGGGATTTGGCATTATTTGGGATCTGGCATCATTTGGGATTTGGCATTTGGGATTTGGCATTATTTGGGATTTGGCATTATTTGGGATCTGGCATTATTTGGGATTTGGCATTATTTGGGATCTGGCATTATTTGGGATTTGGCATTATTTGGGATTTGGCATTATTTGGGATTTGGGATTATTTGGGATTTGGCATTATTTGGGATCTGGCATTATTTGGGATCTGGCATCATTTGGGATCTGCTCGATTCCCTGCCTCCCGCAGAAGGTGAACTGCGTCCAGTTCAACGAGGAGTCCACCGTCATTGTGTCCGGTGAGGGAGAAGTTTTGGGGGGGCCGCCCTGCGACACCCCAAGACACCCCCGCACCCCTTTGTCCCAGCCTGGTCCCCCCTTTTTCCCTCTGATCCCCCCTTTTTCCCTCTGATCCCCCTTTTTCCCTCTGATCCCCCTTTTTCCACCCTGATCCCCCTGTTCCATCCTGAACCCCGTTTTCCCTTGAACCTCCCATTTTTCCACCCTGATCCTCCCTGAACCCCCCGTTTTCCCCCAAACCCCCGTTTTCCCCTGAACCCCCTGTTTTTCCCCCTGAACCCTCCATTTTCCCCCCAAACCCCCCGTTTTCCTCCTGAACCCCGTTTTTCCCCCTGAACCCCCCATTTTTCCATCCTGATCCCCCCTGAACCCCCTGTTTTTCCACCCTGAACCCCCTGATCATCCCTGAACCCCCCGTTTTCCCCCTGAACCCCCCATTTTCCGCCCTGAACCCCCCGTTTTCCCTCTGAACCCCCCGTTTTCCCCCCGTTTTCCCCCTGAACCCCCCTTTTTCCACCCTGAACCCGTTTTTCCCTCTGAACCCCCCTGAACCCCCGTTTTCCCCCCTGAACCCCCCATTTTCCCTCTGAACCCCCCTGAACCCCCCGTTTCCCCCCTGAACCCCCCGGTTTCCCCCCGTTTCCCCCCTGAACCCCCCGTTTTCCCCCCGTTTCCCCCCTGAACCCCCCGTTTTTCCCTCTGAACCCCCCTGAACCCCCCATTTTCCCCCTGAACCCCTGTTTCCCCCCTGAACCCCCCGTTTCCCCCCTGAACCCCCCGTTTTCCCCCCGTTTTCCCCCTGAACCCCCCGTTTTCCCCCGTTTTCCCCCTGAACCCCCGTTTCCCCCCTGAACCCCCCGTTTTCCCCCGTTTTCCCCCCGTTTTTCCCTCATTTTCCCCCTGAACCCCCCGTTTTTTCCCCTGAACCCCCCGTTTTCCCCCCATTTTCCCCCTGAACCCCCGTTTTCCCCCTGAACCCCCCATTTTTCCCCCATTTTCCCCCTGAACCCCCCGTTTTCCCCCTGAACCCCCCATTTTTCCCCCATTTTCCCCCTGAACCCCCCATTTTCCCCCTGAACCCCCCATTTTTCCCCCGTTTCCCCCCCGAACCCCCGTTTCCCCCCAGGCTCCATCGACTCCTCGGTGCGCTGCTGGGACTGCCGCTCCCGCCGCCCCGACCCCGTGCAGGTGCTGGACGAGGCCAAGGACGGCATCTCCAGCGTGAAGCTCTCAGCCCACGAGATCCTGACGGGGTGAGCCCGAGCCCCCCAGCACCAGGGGGCTCCCCAAATTTCGGGGGGGACACCCCCTAAACCTGTCTCCCCATCTCCCCGCAGCTCGGTGGACGGGCGGGTCCGGCGTTACGACCTCCGCGCGGGGCAGCTCTGCTCCGACTACCTGGGCAGTGAGTGGGGATTGAGGGGGGGACTCCCCAAAACTTGTGGGGGGCTCGGTGGGACCCCCCAAACTCCCCCCGGTGTGCCCCCAGGCCCCGTCACCAGCGTGTGCTTCAGCAAGGACGGGCAGTGCGTGCTGGCCGCCAGCCTGGACTCCACGCTGCGGCTGCTGGACAAGGACACCGGGGAGCTGCTGGGCGAGTACGGGACCCCCAAAAAATCCCAAAAAAATCCCAAAAAAAACCCCAAAAAATCCCCAAAATATCCCCAAAAAAACCCCAAAAAATCCCCAAAAAATCCCCAAAAAATCCCCAGATCCCCGCGCTCTGGGGGGGCTTTGGGGCTGCTGGGCGAGTACGGGACCCCCAAAAAATCCCCAAAATATTCCCAAAAAAACCCCAAAAAAATCCCCAAAAAATCCCCAAAAATCCCCAAAAAATCCCCAAAAAATCCCCAGATCCCCGCGCTCTGGGGGGGGTTGGGGCTGCTGGGCGAGTACGGGACCCCCAAACCCCCAAAAAATCCCCAAAAAATCCCCAAAAAATCCCCAAAAAATCCCCAAAAAATCCCCAAAAAAACCCCAAAAAAATCCCCAAAAAATCCCCGACTCCCTGCGCTCTGGGGGTGTTTTGGAGCTGCTGGGCGAGTACGGGACCCCCAAACCCCCAAACCCCCAGATCCCCGCGCTCTGGGGGGTTTTGGGGCTGCTGGGTGAGTACGGGACCCCCAAACCCCCAGATCCCCGCGCTCGGGGGGGTTTTGGGGCTGCTGGGCGAGTACGGGACCCCCAAACCCCCAAAAAATCCCCAAAAAATCCCCAAAAAATCCCCAAAAAATCCCCAAAAAATCCCCGACTCCCTGCGCTCTGGGGGGGTTTTGGAGCTGCTGGGTGAGTACGGGACCCCCAGACCCCCAAACCCCCAGATCCCCGCGCTCTGGGGGGTTTTGGGGCTGCTGGGCGAGTACGGGACCCCCAGATCCCCAGATCCCCGCGCTCTGGGGGGTTTTGGGGCTGCTGGGCGAGTACGGGACCCCCAAACCCCCAGATCCCCGCGCTCTGGGGGGTTTTGGGGCTGCTGGGTGAGTACGGGACCCCCAAACCCCCAGATCCCCGCACTCTGGGGGGGTTTTGGGGCTGCTGGGCGAGTACGGGACCCCCAAACCCCCAGATCCCCGCACTCTGGGGGGGTTTGGAGCTGCTGGGTGAGTACGGGACCCCCAAACCCCCAGATCCCCGCACTCTGGGGGGGTTTGGAGCTGCTGGGTGAGTACGGGACCCCCAAACCCCCAGATCCCCGCGCTCGGGGGGGGTTTGGAGCTGCTGGGTGAGTACAGGACCCCCAAACCCCCAAACCCCCAAACCCCCAGATCCCCACGCTCTGGGGGGTTTTGGAGCTGCTGGGTGAGTACGGGACCCCCAGACCCCCAAACCCCCAGATCCCCACGCTCTGGGGGGTTTTGGGGCTGCTGGGTGAGTACGGGACCCCCAGACCCCCAAACCCCCAGATCCCCACGCTCTGGGGGGTTTTGGGGCTGCTGGGTGAGTACGGGACCCCCAGATCCCCAGATCCCCGTGCTCTGGGGGGGCTTAGGGGCTGCTGGGCGAGTACGGGACCCCCAAACCCCCAGATCCCCGCGCTCTGGGGGGTTTTGGGGCTGCTGGGTGAGTACGGGACCCCCAGACCCCCAAACCCCCAGATCCCCACGCTCTGGGGGGGTTTTGGAGCTGCTGGGTGAGTACGGGACCCCCAAACCCCCAGACCCCCAGATCCCCGCGCTCTGGGGGGTTTTGGGGCTGCCGGGCGAGTACAGGACCCCCAGACCCCCAGATCCCCACGCTCTGGGGGTGTTTTGGGGCTGCTGGGCGAGTACGGGACCCCCAGACCCCCAAACCCCCAGATCCCCGCGCTCTGGGGGGGTTTTGGGGCTGCTGGGCGAGTACGGGACCCCCAGATCCCCAGATCCCCGCGCTCTGGGGGGTTTTGGGGACCCCCACCCCCAGCTCAGCGACGTCCCCCGCGCCCAGGTACACGGGCCACCGCAGCACCGCGTACAGGCTGGACTGCGTCCTCAACGAGCTGGACACGCACGTGGGCTGCGCCTCCGAGGACGGCCGCGTTTACTTCTGGGACCTGCTGGAGGTGAGGGAGGGTCCCGGGCCGGGGGTCCCGGGCTGGGCCGGGGTCCCGGGCCCGGCCCCGACGCTGCGCTGTCCCCGCAGGGCTCGCTGGCGCTCAGCCTGCCCGTGGGCCGCGCCGTGGTGCAGTCGCTGGCCTTCCACCCGCGCCTGCCCTGCGTGCTGGCGGCCACGCAGGGCCGGGTGACGCTGTGGCGAGAGGAGAGCTTCCAGCCCGACGGGGACCCCGAGCCCTGAGGGACCTTCCTCCTGCTCCGGCTGCTTTCCCATATTTCCATGTGCTTTCCCACATTCCCCATATTTTTTTTCCCATATTTTCCATGGTTTTTCCCATATTTTCCATGTTTTTTTTCCCATATTTTCCGTGGTTTTATCCCCTATTTTCCATGTTTTTTCCCATAATTTCTATGGTTTTTTCCCATATTTTCCATGGTTTTATCCCATATTTTCCATGTTTTTCCCCATATTTCCCATATTTTTTTCGGATATTTTCCATGGTTTTTCCCATATTTTCCATGTTTTTTTCCCATATTTTCCGTGGTTTTATCCCATATTTTCCATGGTTTTTTCCCATATTTTTTTCCATATTTTTCATGTTTTTTTCCCACATTTTCCATGTTTTTTCCCATATTTTCCATGGTTTTATCCCATATTTTTTCCCATATTTTCCATGATTTTTTCCCATATTTTCTATATTTTTTTCCCATATTTTCCATGTTTTTTCCCATATTTTCCATGTTTTTTTCCCATATTTTCTATATTTTTTTCCCATATTTTCCATGTTTTTTTCCCATATTTTCTATATTTTTTTCCATATTTTCCATGGTTTTTCCCATATTTTCCATGTTTTTTTCCCATATTTTCCATGTTTTTTTCCCATATTTTCCGTGGTTTTATCCCATATTTTCCATGTTTTTTCCCATAATTTCTATGTTTTTTTCCCATATTTTCCATGGTTTTATCCCATATTTTCCATGTTTTTCCCCATATTTTTTCCCATATTTTCCATGCGTTTCCCCATATTTTCCAGGTTTTTTCCCCATATGTTCCATGGTTTTTTCCCATATTTTTTTCCATATTTTCCATGATTTTTTCCCATATTTTCTGTATTTTTTTCCCATATTTTCCCTATTTTTTTTCCCATATTTTCCATGGTTTTTCCCATATTTCCCATATTTTTTTCCCATATTCTCCATGGTTTTTCCCATATTTTCCATGTTTTTTTTCCCATATTTTCCGTGGTTTTATCCCCTATTTTCCATGTTTTTTCCCATAATTTCTATGTTTTTTTCCCATATTTTCCATGGTTTTATCCCATATTTTCCATGTTTTTCCCCATATTTCCCATATTTTTTTCGGATATTTTCCATGTTTTTTCCCATATTTTCCATGTTTTTTTCCCATATTTTCCATATTTTTTCCCGTATTTTCCATGTTTTTTCCCATATTTTTTTCCATATTTTTCATGTTTTTTTCCCACATTTTCCATGTTTTTTCCCATATTTTCCATGGTTTTATCCCATATTTTTTCCCATATTTTCCATGATTTTTTCCCATATTTTCTATATTTTTTTCCCATATTTTCCATGTTTTTTCCCATATTTTCCATGTTTTTTTCCCATATTTTCTATATTTTTTTCCCATATTTTCCATGTTTTTTTCCCATATTTTCTATATTTTTTTCCATATTTTCCATGGTTTTTCCCATATTTTCCATGTTTTTTTCCCATATTTTCCATGTTTTTTCCCCATATTTTCCGTGGTTTTATCCCCTATTTTCCATGTTTTTTCCCATAATTTCTATGTTTTTTTCCCATATTTTCCATGGTTTTATCCCATATTTTCCATGTTTTTCCCCATATTTCCCATATTTTTTTCGGATATTTTCCATGGTTTTTCCCATATTTTCCATGTTTTTTTCCCATATTTTCCGTGGTTTTATCCCATATTTTCCATGGTTTTTTCCCATATTTTTTTCCATATTTTTCATGTTTTTTTCCCACATTTTCCATGTTTTTTCCCATATTTTCCATGGTTTTATCCCATATTTTTTCCCATATTTTCCATGATTTTTTCCCATATTTTCTATATTTTTTTCCCATATTTTCCATGTTTTTTCCCATATTTTCCATGTTTTTTTCCCATATTTTCTATATTTGTTTCCCATATTTTCCATGTTTTTTTCCCATATTTTCTATATTTTTTTCCATATTTTCCATGGTTTTTCCCATATTTTCCATGTTTTTTTCCCATATTTTCCATGTTTTTTTCCCATATTTTCCGTGGTTTTATCCCCTATTTTCCATGTTTTTTCCCATAATTTCTATGTTTTTTTCCCATATTTTCCATGGTTTTATCCCATATTTTCCATGTTTTTCCCCATATATTCCATATTTTTTCCCATATTTTCCATGCGTTTCCCCATATTTTCCAGGTTTTTTCCCCATATGTTCCATGGTTTTTTCCCATATTTTTTTCCATATTTTCCATGATTTTTTCCCATATTTTCTGTATTTTTTTCCCATATTTTCCCTATTTTTTTTCCCATATTTTCCATGGTTTTTCCCATATTTCCCATATTTTTTTCCCATATTTTCCATGGTTTTTCCCATATTTTCCATGTTTTTTTCCCATATTTTCCGTAGTTTTATCCCCTATTTTCCATGTTTTTTCCCATAATTTCTATGGTTTTTTCCCATATTTTCCATGGTTTTATCCCATATTTTCCATGTTTTTCCCCATATTTCCCATATTTTTTTCGGATATTTTCCATGGTTTTTCCCATATTTTCCATGTTTTTTTCCCATATTTTCCGTGGTTTTATCCCATATTTTCCATGTTTTTTTCCCATATTTTTTTCCATATTTTTCATGTTTTTTTCCCACATTTTCCATGTTTTTTCCCATATTTTCCATGGTTTTATCCCATATTTTTTCCCATATTTTCCATGATTTTTTCCCATATTTTCTATATTTTTTTCCCATATTTTCCATGTTTTTTTCCCATATTTTCTATATTTTTTTCCCATATTTTCCATGATTTTTTCCCATATTTTCTATATTTTTTTTCCCTATTTTCCATGTTTTTTTCCCATATTTTCCATATTTTTTCCTGTATTTTCCATGTTTTTTCCCATATTTTCCATGGTTGTCCCCCATATTTTCCATGTTTTTTTCCCATATTTTCCATGTTTTTTCCCATATTTTCCATGGTTGTCCCCCCTATTTTCCATGTTTTTTTCCCATATTTTCCATGTTTTTTCCCATATTTTCCATGTTTTTTTCCCCATATTTTCCCTGTTTTTTTTCCTCATATTTTCCATCGTTTTTCCCCATATTTTCCATGTTTTTCCCACATTTTCCACATTTTTTTGTATTTCCCGTTTTTTCCCTTGTTTTCCCTCAGTGCCGGAGGCGGCACAAGGAATAAATCCGTCCATGGACAAACCCGGCCCTGCTTTATTGGCAGCTCCAATAAATAAACACAAACGTGGCGGGGAGGGGGCTGCGAAGGGGGGACAGCGGGTGAGGGGGCGCAGGGCTGGGGGTCCCCCCAAATGGGGGTCCCCCCAAATGGGGGTCCCCCCACCGTGCCCCTGCGGAGGCGTGGGGGGCTCAGCACACCCAAAGCTCAGCCTGGGGGGTCCCTCAGGCCTCGGGGGTCTCCAGGATTTGGGGGTCTCTCATGCTTTGGGGGTCTCTCATGCTTTGGGGGTCTCCAGGCCTTGGGGGTCCCTCAGGCCTCAGGGGTCCCTCAGTTCTTGGGGGTCTCTAGGCTTTGGGGGTCCATCATTCCTCGGGGGTCCCTCAGTTCTTGGGGGTCCCTCAGGACTCAGAGGTCCCTAGGCCTCAGGGGTCCCTCAAGTCTTGGGGGTCCCTCAGGTCTTGGGGGTCCCCAGGCTTTGGGGGTCCATCATTCCTTGGGGGTCCCTCAGTTCTTGGGGGTCCCTCAGACCTTGGGGGTCCCTCAGGCTTTGGGGGTCCCTCAGGACTCAGAGGTCCCCAGGCCTCAGGGGTCCCTCAAGTCTTGGGGGTCCCTCAGGTCTTGGGGGTCCCCAGGCTTTGGGGGTCCCTCAGGCCTCGGGGGTCCCGCAGTTCTTGGGGATCTCTCAGACCTTGGGGGTCCCCAGGCTTTGAGGGTCCCTCAAGTCTTGGGGGTCCCTCACGCCTCGGGGGTCCCCCACGCCTTGGGGGTCCCCCAGTTCTTGGGGGTCCCTCACGCCTCGGGGGTCCCCCAGTTCTTGAGGGTCCCCAGGCTTTGGGGGTCCCTCACGCCTCGGGGGTCCCCCAGTTCTTGAGGGTCCCCAGGCTCTGGGGGTCCCTCACGCCTCGGGGGTCCCCCAGTTCTTGAGGGTCCCCAGGCTTTGGGGGTCCCTCACGCCTCGGGGGTCGCCGCTGGCCCCCCGAAAGCGTCGGCGCTCCGCGCGAACGTCTCGGCCACGAGCAGCGGGAACACGAGCGAGGCGTCGGCATAGACCTGAGCGAGAGCAGCGGGGTGACGGGAGGGGAAGAAAAACCCCCCAAAATCCCCCCAAATCCCCCCAAAATCGCCCCCCACCTTGACGGGCGTGGCGTCCACGCGGATCTTGCCCCAGGACACGGCCTCGTCCGGCCGCGCGCCCGAGTCGGAGCCGTCGAACTCTTGCGCCGTGTTGACGTAGACGGAGAAATCGGCGCCGTTCCTCTGCGCACACCCGGGGTGAGACCCCCGGCCCCGCCTCGGGGGTCCCCAAAAACCCCCTCCCCGTCGATGGGGGGGTCCCCCACTCTCACCATGAGGTTGGCGTTGGCGATGTGGTGCTTGACCAGACCCCCGCCCAGGATGATCATGCCGGTTTTGCGGGCGAAGATGGCCTGGGTGTTGATGAGGCGCAGGTCTGCGGGTCGACGAGGTTTTGGTGTTGGGGGGTTCAGGGAGCCCCTCAGGGCACCCCAAAATCCGGTGGGGCGCCCCACTTACCCTCCACGATGTCCAGCACGAGCCCCGGGCGTTTGTAGGAGTGGAAGAAGATCATGTCGCCCAGGGAGCCGTCGGTGAGCGCCGGGCTCAGCACCGGGATGTTGTTCTGCCAAAGGGGGGGGGACGCGGTGACAATCGGTGACACCCCCCCAGTGCCCCCCAGATGTCACCCCAAAAGTGTCCCCCCCACCCCCCGGTACCTTCTGGGCCCAGTAGCAGATGGAGTCGGGGTTGTTGATCTCCTTGCCCAGCCGGGCGATCATCCGGGACGGCGTCCACCGCACGCCCTGCGGGGACCCGGCTCAGCAGGGACCCCCAAAATCCCACCCTGAGTGTCCAGGGACCCCCAAAATCCTACCCCAGATATTCAAGAACCCCCAAAATCCCACCCCGGGTGTCCAGGGACCCCCAAAATCCCACCCCAGGTATCCAGGAAACCCCAAAATCCCACCCCGGGTGTCCAGGGAACCCCAAAATCCCACCCCAGGTGTCCAGGAAACCCCAAAATCCCACCCCAGATATTCAGGGACCCCCAAAACTCCACCCCAGGTGTCCAGGGAACCCCAAAATCCCACCCCAGGTGTCCAGGAAACCCCAAAATCCCACCCCAGATATTCAGGGACCCCCAAAATCCCACCCCGGGTGTCCAGGAAACACCAAAATCCCACCCCAGATATTCAGGGACCCCCAAAATCCCACCCCAGGTATTCAGGGAGCCCCAAAATCCCACCCCAGATATTCAGGGACCCCCAAAATCCAACCCCAGGTGTCCAGGGACCCCCTAAAATCCCACGCTAAGTGTCTGGGGACCCCCAAAATCCCACCCCGGGTGTCCAGGGAACCCCAAAATCCCACCCCAGGTGTCCAGGGACCCCCTAAAATCCCACGCTAAGTGTCCAGGGATCCCCTAAACCCCACCCTAGGTGTCCAGGGACCCCCAAAATCCCCCCCCAGCTATCCAGGGACCCCCTAAAGCCCGTTCCCAGCACTGTGGGGTCCCGATTTGGGGGGTCCCCCACCCCTCACCTGCGTGTCCTGCTCGTCCACCATCGTCTCCAGGATGGGCATCAGCCAGTCCTCGAACTTGCAGTAGTTATCGTTGGGCACCAGCAGGTTCCCGATCCTGAGGGAGCCCGAGGCCACCCCGAGGTGACCCTGAGGCGTCCCCGGGGTGTCCCCAAGGGGGTCCCAGCCCCCCACGCCCACCCCCAGGACCTGTTGATGCCGTTGTGCCGCAGGTCCCGGCCCCGCAGCTGGAAGTCCCCGATGTAGGTGGGCGCCAGGCACTTGATCAGGTCCTCCTCCACCCCCCCGGCCGTGGTCACCAGCACGTCCACCTGGCCAGGGAGGGGGTCAGCACCTGGGGGACACCTGGGGACACCCACCTGACCCGCCCCAGGACCTCACAGAGGCACCAGAGACACCCCCAGGACTTCACAGGGACACCAGGGACACCCCCCAGAACCTCACAGGGATGCCAGGGATCCCCCTAACCATCCCAGAACCTCACAGGGACCCCCCTGACCTCCCCTGGAACATCACAGGGACACCAGGGACATCCCTGGAACCTCACAGGGACACCCCTGACCATCCCAGAACCTCACAGGGACCCCCTGACCCCTCCTGGAACCTCACAGGGACCCCAGGGACTTCCCTGTCCCTTGTCCCTGTCCCCATGTCCCCACCCTGTCCCTGTCCCCACACTGTCCCCAGGCTGTCCCTGTCCCTGTCCCTGTCCCCAGGCTGTCCCCTGTCCCTGTCCCCAGGCTGTCACCATGCCGTGCTGCACCAGGTAGCGGATGCTCTCCCTGTCCCCATGTCCCCATGCTGTCCCCTGTCCCTGTCCCCATGCTGTCCCCTGTCCCCAGGCTGTCCCCAGGCTGTTCCCTGTCCCTGTCCCCAGGCTGTCACCACGCCGTGCTGCACCAGGTAGCGGATGCTCTCCCTGTCCCCATGTCCCCAGGCTGTCCCTGTCCCTGTCCCCAGGCTGTCCCCTGTCCCCATGTTGTCCCCTGTCCCCATGCTGTCCCCTGTCCCCAGGCTGTCCCCACACTGTCCCCAGGCTGTCACCATGCCGTGCTGCACCAGGTAGCGGATGCTCTCCCTGTCCCCATGTCCCCAGGCTGTCCCCTGTCCCCTGTCCCTGTCCCCATGTCCCCATGCTGTCCCCTGTCCCTGTCCCCATGCTGTCCCCTGTCCCCAGGCTGTCCCCAGGCTGTCACCATGCCGTGCTGCACCAGGTAGCGGATGCTCTCCCTGTCCCTGTCCCCATGTCCCCAGGCTGTCCCCGTCCCTGTCCCTGTCCCCAGGCTGTCCCCTGTCCCCATGCTCTCCCTGTCCCCTGTCCCCAGGCTGTCCCCAGGCTGTCCCCAGGCTGTCCCCAGGCTGTCACCATGCCGTGCTGCACCAGGTAGCGGATGCTCTCCCTGACGCCGGAGCTGACCAGGTTCGAGGTGAAGCCCAGGAAGATGGTGCAGCCCGAGGGCGGCCGCGGCCCGGCCATGGCCGCTCGCTCCCGCTGCTCCGCGCTCAGCGGCTCCAGCTTGGCCGCGATCTGCGGGAAGGAAGCCCCGGGAAGCTCGCGCCGAGCCCGGATCCCCGTCCCGGTACCACCGCGCCCCCATCTCCCGCACCATCCGCTCGATCTCCGCCACCGCCTGCGCGAAGCTCGTGGCCTGGAAGCCGGTGGTGCGGAAGGAGCGGAGCAGCGCCGCGTGGTCCGCGCCTCCCGAGAAGTCGTAGCCGCGCACCGGGAGAGCCTCGGCCGGGAGAGCCCCGCTGGGCCGCAGCACGGCCCGGAGCGCCTCTCCCGGCGCCTCTCCCGGTGCCTCTCCCGGTGCCGCCATGGCTCGGCCGGGCCCGCTCAGGGCGCCGCCATCTTGGGCCACGCCTCCCCCCCGTGCCGTACAGCCCCGCGCCGTACGGCAGCGCGCCGCCATCTTGCTCAGCCCGCCCGTCTCGCCTTTGCCGTACAGCCGCGCGCTGCCATCTTAAAAGGACGGCGGCCGCGGAGGGACGAGAAGGTGGCGGATGCGAAAAGGCGCCGTTAACACCGAGGGAACCCCGAAATTTGGACAGTGCCGCGGGGGAAAGGAGCCAGAACCCTCAGAGGACAACAGGACCCGCTGCAAAAAGGTAGGGATGACATCTGTGGGCTAGAGAGCAACAGGAAGGGGTTTGGAGACTGAGCAGGCTTCCTTGAGTTTTTTTTTTTTTTTTTTTTTTGAGGACTATTAGGAATATTTAGGGGATTTTTGAAGGCTTTTTGGGATTTGTTACATCTTCCTAATGGCTGTTTTAGAATTCCTTGGTGCATTTTTAAGGTCAGGATGAGGGTCAGACGGGATACCCGCTGAAAATGCGGAGTATTCCTGGAATGCAGCGGAATGCTTCGGGAAGGTGCCAGTGGAGGGGCAGTGGGTCAGGTCCCATGGTCTGAAAGCTGTGATTTCTGGGACCAGTGGAATGGTTGTGGTTAGGGTTAGGGTTACAGGCTGGCAGCTTTGTCGAGGAGGGAGGGAGGGAACTGGGAGCGCTGGGAGAGAACTGGGAGCGCTGGGAAGGAACTGGGAGCGCTGGGAGGGAACTGGGAGCGCTGGGAGGGAACTGGGAGCGCTGGGAGGGAAGTGGGAGCGCTTTCCCTCCCAGCACCGCCCTTACTGGGAGCACTGGGAGGGAACTGGGAGCGCTGGGAGGGAACTGGGAGCGCTCTCCCTCCCAACATCGCTCTTACTGGGAGCACTGGGAGGGAACTGGGAGCGCTGGGAAGGAACTGGGATCGAACCGCGCCCGGAGGCGGCAGTGGGCGGGGCCGGGGAGAGGGGCGGGGTTATGCAAATCAGAGAGTAATCGCGCGCTGGGATTGGTGGGCGGGAGCAGCGCGGGGTTTGCCTGGTCACGTGAGGGGCGGGACGGGGTCGGAGCGATGGCGGCGGCGTCCGGTGAGGGGACCGGGAACGGGGACCGGGAATAGGGACAGGGAACGGGGACGGGGACCGGGAATGGGGACAGGGAACGGGGACAGGGAATGGGGACCGGGAATGGGGACCGGGAATGGGGACAGGGACCGGGAATGGGGACCGGGAATGGGGACCGGGAATGGGGACAGGGACCGGGAATGGGGACCGGGAATGGGGACCGGGAATGGGGACCGGGAATAGGGACAGGGACCGGGAATGGGGACCGGGAATGGGGACCGGGAATGGGGACAGGGAACGGGAATGGGGACCGGGAATGGGGACAGGGACCGGGAAAGGGGACCGGGAACGGGGACCGGGAACGGGGACCGGGAATGGGGAGCGGGACCGGGAATGGGGACCGGGAATGGGGACAGGGAACGGGAATGGGGACCGGGAATGGGGACAGGGAACGGGGACCGGGAATGGGAATGGGACCGGGAATGGGGAGCGGGACCGGGAACGGGGACCGGGAATGGGGAGCGGGAACGGGGACAGGGACCGGGAATGGGGACCGGGAATGGGACCGGGAATGGGGACAGGGAACGGGAATGGGGACCGGGAATGGGGACCGGGAATGGGGAGCGGGAACGGGAACGGGAATTGGGACAGGGAACGGGAATGGAACCGGGAATGGGGACAGGGAACGGGAATAGGACCGGGAATGGGGACAGGGAACGAGGACGGGGAATCGGGACCGGGAATGGGACCGGGAATGGGGACAAGGAACGGGGACAGGGACCGTGAATGAGAACGGGACAAGCGGGACACGAGGTCGGGATTACCGGGAACCGACCGTGGTAGGGTTAATGGGTCCGGGGGATACCGGAACGGCGGGAGGGGGACACGGGGACAGCGGTGACACCGGGCACAGCGGGTCCGGAGCGGTGACACCGGGCACAGGGCACACCGGGCAGGGGTGGCACCGGAACGGCGGGAGGGGGACAAGGGGACAGCGGTGACACCGGGGACAGTGGGTCCGGAGTGGTTACCGGGCACAGGGCACACCGGGCAGGGGGTGACACCGGGCACAGCGGGTCCGGAACTGTTACCGGGCACAGGGCACACCGGGCAGGGGGTGACACTGGGCACAGTGGGTCTGGAGCAGTGACACCGGGCACAGGGCACACCGGGCAGGGGTGACACCGGGCACAGTGGGTCTGGAGCAGTGACACCGGGCACAGGGCACACCGGGCAGGGGGTGACACCGGGCAGGGGTGACACCGGGCACAGCGGGTCCGGAGCTGTTACCGGGCACAGGGCACACCGGGCAGGGGGTGACACTGGGCACAGTGGGTCTGGAGCAGTGACACCGGGCACAGGGCACACCGGGCAGGGGGTGACACTGGGCACAGTGGGTCTGGAGCAGTGACACCGGGCACAGGGCACACCGGGCAGGGGGTGACACCGGGCAGGGGTGACACCGGGCACAGCGGGTCCGGAGCTGTTACCGGGCACAGGGCACACCGGGCAGGGGGTGACACTGGGCACAGTGGGTCTGGAGCAGTGACACCGGGCACAGGGCACACCGGGCAGGGGGTGACACCGGGCAGGGCGGGCACCGGAGCGGTTACCGGGCACAGGGCACACCGGGCAGGGGGTGACACCGGGCACAGGAGGTCCGGAACGGTTACCAGGCACAGGGCACACCGGGCAGGGGGTGACACCGGGCAGGGTGGGCACCGGAGCGGTTACCGGGCACACCGGGCAGGGGTGACACCGGGCAGGGCGGGCACCGGACCGAGGTGACACCGCGGCTGTCCCCAGAGACCGAGCGGCTGCTGAGCCGCGGCCCCGGGTACGGCACGGCCGAGGCGGCGCCGGTCCCGGGAGCGGAGCAGGAGGAGGAGGAGGAGGAGCAGGAGCTGCGGCGCCGCCTCAAGTATTTCTTCATGAGCCCCTGCGACAAGTACCGCGCCCGCGGCAGGCGGCCCGTGAAGCTCGCGCTGCAGCTGGCCAAGATCGTCCTGGTCACCGTGCAGGTGGCACCGCGGGGTGGCACGGGGACAGGGAGAGGGGACAGCGGGGGTGGCACAGGGGACAGGGAGTGGGGACAGCGGGGTGGCACAGGGGACAGGGAGTGGGGACAGCGGGGACAGCGGGGATGGCACAGGGGACAGGGAGAGGGGACAGCGGGGTGGCACAGGGGACAGGGAGTGGGGACAGCGGGGTGGCACAGGGGACAGGGAGTGGGGACAGCGGGGAGGGGACAGCGGGGTGGCACAGGGGACAGGGAGAGGGGACAGCGGGGTGGCACAGGGGACAGGGAGAGGGGACAGCGGGGTGGCACGGGGACAGGGAGTGGGGACAGCGGGGTGGCACAGGGGACAGGGAGTGGGGACAGCGGGGAGGGGACAGCGGGGTGGCACAGGGGACAGGGAGAGGGGACAGCGGGGTGGCACAGGGGACAGGGAGAGGGGACAGCGGGGTGGCACGGGGACAGGGAGTGGGGACAGCGGGGTGGCACAGGGGACAGGGAGTGGGGACAGCGGGGTGGCAGAGGGGACAGGGAGTGGGGACAGTGGGGATGGCACAGGGGACAGGGAGAGGGGACAGCGGGGTGGCACAGGGGACAGGGAGAGGGGACAGCGGGGTGGCACGGGGACAGGGAGTGGGGACAGCGGGGTGGCACAGGGGACAGGGAGTGGGGACAGCGGGGAGGGGACAGCGGGGTGGCAGAGGGGACAGGGAGTGGGGACAGTGGGGATGGCACAGGGGACAGGGAGAGGGGACAGCGGGGTGGCACAGGGGACAGGGAGAGGGGACAGCGGGGTGGCAGAGGGGACAGGGAGTGGGGACAGCGGGGTGGCACAGGGGACAGGGAGAGGGGACAGCGGGGTGGCACGGGGACAGGGAGTGGGGACAGCGGGGTGGCACAGGGGACAGGGAGAGGGGACAGCGGGGTGGCACAGGGGACAGTGAGTGGGGACAGCGGGGTGGCACAGGGGACAGGGAGTGGGGACAGTGGGGATGGCACAGGGGACAGGGAGTGGGGACAGTGGGGATGGCAGGAGGGGACAGCGGGGGTGGCACAGGGGACAGTGAGTGAGGACAGCGGGGTGGCAGAGGGGACAGGGAGTGGGGACAGTGGGGTGGCACAGGGGACAGTGGGGGTGGGCAGCAGGGATGGCCAGTGGGGACAGAGGGGAAGGGGCACGGGGACTTGGGGACAGCAGGGACAGTGGGGATGGCAGCACAAGGGGCTGGGACAGCAGGGAGGGGACACAGGGACATGGGGACACTTTGAAGGGGACACCGGAGTGTCCTGGGACAAAGCGTGGCAGCGTCACTGTGGTGGGACAGGGGCTGATGGCAGCGGTGGCCTTTGTCCCCAAGCATGGGGTGAAACATGGTGGTGTCACCAGGGTGGGACAGACCCTGACCGTGGTGGTCTTTGTCCCCAAGCATGGGGTGACACTGTTTTGGGGTGAAACACAGCAGTGTCACCACGATGGGACAGGTGGTGACAGAGGTGGTGGCCTTGGTCCCCAGCTGATCCTGTTCGGGCTCAGCAACCAGCTGGTGGTGGCCTTCAAGGAGGACAACACGGTGGCCTTCAAGCACCTGTTCCTCAAGGGCTACGAGGACGGCACCGATGACACCCAGGCCATCTACACCCGCGGGGACCTCCTGGAGCACCTGGACTTCGTCCTTGAGAAGGTGGCACGGGGACACCGGGAGGGCTTGGGGACATCGGAGGAGTTGGGGACACGGTGGTGGTGTGGGGACACTGAGGTGGTCTGGGGACACTGGGGTGTCCCAGTGCCACCTCCAGCCTTGGTGGTTCTGTCCCCGCAGTACCTGGCTGTCCCCAATGAGACCCTGGGCCACCACGTTGCGGGGACACAGAGATGTTTTGGGATCATGGAGATGTTTTGGGGTCACAGAGATGTTTTAAGGCCATGGAGATGGTTTAGGACCATGGAGATGTTTTGGGGCCATGGAGATGGTTTAGGACCATGGAGATGTTTTGGGGCCATGGAGATGGTTTAGGACCATGGAGATGTTTTGGGGCCAGGGAGATGTTTTGGGATCGTGGAGATGTTTTGAGATCATGGGGATGTTTTGGGGTCACAGAGATGTTTTGGGATCATGGAAATGTTTTGGGGCCATGGGGATGTTTTGGGGTCACAGAGATGTTTGAAGGCCATGGTGATGTTTGGGACCATGGAGATGTTTTATGGCCATGGGGATGTTTGGGGCCATCAAGGTGCCACCCCAGCCCCGTGTCCCTGTCCCGCAGTACCTGGCTGTCCCCAACGAGACCCTGGGCCGCTACGCCTACGGTGGCACCGGGGGTGGCGCCGGGGGTGGCGCTGGGCTCCGGCTGTGCCAGCGCTTCTTCCGCAGGGGGGACATCGACCCCGGCAACGACACCTTCGACATCGACCCCAGCGTGGTCACCGGTGGGGTGTGGGCTTGGGGTTGGGGTTTGGAGTTTGGGGTTGGGAGTTGGGTTTGGGATTTTGGATTGGATTTGGGGTTTGGGATTTGGGGTTCGGGTTTGGGTTTGGGGTTCGGGTTTGGGAGTTGGGGTTGGGCTTTGGGTTTGGGATTTTGGATTGGAGTTGGGTTTGGGACTTGGATGTGGGAGTTGGGATTTGGGGTTTGGGATTTGGGGTTTGGGAGTTGGGGTTGGGATTTGGGGGTTGGGATTTTGGATTGGAGTTGGGTTTGGGACTTGGATGTGGGAGTTGGGATTTGGGGTTTGGGATTTGGGGTTTGGGAGTTGGGGTTGGGATTTGGGGGTTGGGATTTTGGATTGGAGTTGGGTTTGGGAGTTGGATTTGGGGTTTGGTGTTTGGGGTTGGGATTTGGGGTTTGGAATGTGGGGTTGGCGTTTGGGATTTGGGATTGGTGTTTGGGAGTTGGGGTTGGATTTGGGGTTTGGTGTTTGGGGTTGGATATGAGGTTTGGGAGTTGGGATTGCAGTTTTGGGGTTGGGATTTGGGGTTTGGGATTTTGGGTTTGGATTTGGGATGGTCCTGGAGCATTCCAAACAGTCTGGGCACATATGGGGTTTGGGGTTTGGGATTTAGAGTTTGAGATTTAGGATTTGGGATTTGGGATTGTCCTGGAGCATTCCAAACAGTCCGGGCGTGTTTGGGATTTGGGGTTTGGGATTTGGGATTTGGCGTTTGGGGTTTGGGATTTGGGGTGTGGGGTTTGGGATTTGGGGTTTGGGATTTGGGATTTGGCGTTTGGGGTTTGGGATTTGGCGTTTGGGGTTTGGGATTTGGGATTTGGGATTTGGGGTTTGGGATTTGGGAAGCCCCGGGGGCTCTGGGCATTCCCTGACCCCAATCCCGACCCCACAGAATGTCTGGGGGTGCACCCCGGAGACCCCCGGCCGCCGGCGCTGGACGGCACCGACAGCAACTTCACCCTCCAGTTCCACAGGTAAACCCCAAAAACCCCAAAATTCCCCTAAATCCCACCCGGGGGTGATTGTAAACCCCAAAAACCCCAAAATTCCCCTAAATCCCACCCGGGGGTGATTGTAAACCCCAAAAACCCCAAAATTCCCCTAAATCCCACCCGGGGGTGATTGTAAACCCCAAAAACCCCAAAATTCCCCTAAATCCCACCCGGGGGTGATTGTAAACCCCAAAAACCCCAAAATTCCCCTAAATCCCACCCGGGGGTGATTGTAAACCCCAAAAACCCCAAAATTCCCCTAAATCCCACCCGGGGGTGATTGTAAACCCCAAAAACCCCAAAATTCCCCTAAATCCCACCTGGGGGTGATTGTAAACCCCAAAAACCCCAAAATTCCCCTAAATCCCACCTGGGGGTGATTGTAAACCCCAAAAACCCCAAAATTCCCCTAAATCCCACCTGGGGGTGATTGTAAACCCCAAAAACCCCAAAATTCCCCTAAATCCCACACGGGGGACCCCAAAAACCCCAAAATTCCCCTAAATCCCACCCGGAGGCATTTCCCCAAATCCCTGTCTGGGATTTTTGGGTGAAATTTTTCCTTTCCTGTGTTTTTTTGGGATTTTGGGTCTCCTGGGGTGGTTTTTTTTGGGGATTTTGGGGTCTCCCGGGTTTGTTTTTTTGGGGATTTTGGGGTCTCCTGCGTGGTGTTTTTTGGGATTTTGGGGTCTCCCAGGTGGTTTTTTTTTGGGATTTTGGGTCTCCGGGGTGTTTTGTCCCCTCAGGCTGATCAACGTCACCGTGGAGTTCCAGCTCAAGGCCATCAACATCCAAACGCTGCTGAACCACGAGATCCCCGACTGCTACACCTTCAGTGTCACCGTGCGTGTCCCCACGTGTCCCCAAAGTGTCCCAAATTGTCCCCAGGTGTGCCCAGGTGTCCCCTGAGTGTCCCCAAGGGACCCCAAATCACCCCTGAGCATCCCCAGATACCCCAAAGTGTCCCCAGGTGTCCCCCAGGTGTCCCCAAAGTGTCCCAGACTGTCCCCTGAGTGTGCCCTGGGTGTCCCCAAAGTGTCCCCAAGTGTCCCCCAATGACCCCTGAGCGTCCCCAAATATCCCAAAGTCTCCCAAGTGACATTGACAGTGACAGTGACAGTGACATTGACAGTGACAATGAGTGAGAGCGACAGTGACAGTGACAGTGACAGTGACAATGAGTGACAGTGACAGTGACAGTGACAATGACAATGAGTGACAGTGACTGTGACAGTGACAATGAATGACAGTGACAGTGACAATGAGTGACAGCGACAGTGACTGTGACACTGACTGTCACATTGACAGTGACAATGACAATGCCAGTGACAGTGGCAGTGAAAATGACAATGGCAGTGACAATGACAGTGACAGTGACAATGACAGTGACGGTGACAATGAGTGACAGTGACAGTGACATTGACAATGACAGTGACATTGGCAGTGACAGTGACGACAATGACAGTTACAGTGACAATGAGTGACAGTGACAGTGACAACGACAATAACAGTGGCAGTGACAATGGCAGTGACAGTGACAGTGACAATGAGTGACAGTGACAGAATGACAGTGATGACGAAAATGACAATGACAGTGACAGTGACAATGGCAGTGACAGTGATATTGACAGTGACAGTGACGGCAACAGTGACAGAATGACGGTGACAGTGACAATGACAGTGACAATGGCAGTGACAATGACAGTGACAGTGACAGAATAACAGTGACAATGAAAATGACAGTGATAATGACGGTGACAGTGACAATGGCAGTGACAGTGACAGTGCCACCCGGTGTCCCCAGGTCACGTTTGACAACAGCGCCCACAGCGGGCGGGTGCGGATCCGCCTGGACACCCACGCGGCCATCCGGGAGTGCCACCACCCCTCGCTGCCCGGCAGAGGTGACAGCGGGTGACAGCGGGTGACATGGGGCTGTGGGGGTGTCCCTGGGAGTGCCACCACCCCTCGCTGCCCGGCAGAGGTGACAGTGGGTGACAATGGGTGACATTGGGCTGTGGGGGTGTCCCTGGGAGTGCCACCACCCTGCCACACCCAGCAGAGGTGACAATGGGTGACAGCGGGTGACACTGGGCTGCGAGGGTGTCCCCGGGAGGTGACAAGAGGCCGCGGGTGCCACCCGGGGGTGCCCTGGGCTGTCCCCGCAGGTGACACCCCGCTGCGCCTGTCCTTCGACGTGCTGGTGACGGCCGTGTGCGCCCTGTCCCTGGTGCTCTGCGCCCGCTCCATCGCCCGCGGGCTGCTCCTGATGAGGGTGGGGCACGGGGGAATGGGGGGTTGGGGGGTTTGGGGGATTCTGGGGTTTGGGGAATGCGATTGATGGGATTTGGGGGATTCTGGGGGTTGGGGGGATTCTGGGGGGTTGGGGTTGATGGGGTTTGGGGGATTTTGGGGGGATTTGGGGGATTCTGGGGTTTGGGGGATGGGGTTGATGGGGTTTGGGGGATTTGGGGGATTTTGGGGGGATTTGGGGGATTCTGGGGTTTGGGGGATGGGGTTGATGGGATTGATGGGATTGATGGGATTTTATGGGGATGGAATGGAGTTGGATATGGATGGTGGGAGGCAGTTCAGCTGTTTCCTGTGAGGTGACAGTGACAACAACAATGACAGTGACAATGACAGTGACTGTGACTGTGACTGTGACGGTGACACTGACACTGACAATGTCCCGCAGGAGTTCAGCCGGTTTCTGTGAGGTGACAGTGACAGTGGCAATGACACTGACAGTGACAATAACAATGACAGTGACAGTGACAACGCCCTGCAGGAGTTCAGCCGGTTCCTGTGAGGTGACAGTGACACTGACAATAACAGTGACAGTGACAATGTCCCTCAGGAGCTCAGCCATTTTCTGTGAGGTGACAGTGACAGTGACAATGACACTGACAGTGACGGTGACGGTGACAGTGACGGTGACAACGTCCCACAGGAATTCAGCCGGTTCCTGTGAGGTGACGGTGACACTGACACTGACAGTGACAGTGACAATTGGTGTCCCGCAGGAGTTCAGCTGCTTCCTGTGAGGTGACGGTGACAGTGACACTGACGGTGACACTGACAGTGACACTGACAGTGACGGTGACAATTGGTGCCCCGCAGGAGTTCAGCCACTTCCTGTGAGGTGACGGTGACAGTGACACTGACGGTGACACAGACACCGACAGTGACGGTGACAATTGGTGTCCCGCAGGAGTTCAGCCGCTTCCTGCGCCGCCGCCGCGGCCTGGCCGTGTCGCTGTCGGACCGGCTGGAGTTCCTCAACGGGTGGTACCTGCTGCTGGTCACCAGCGACCTCCTCACCGTGCTGGGCACCGTGCTCAAGATCGGCATCGAGGCCAAGGTCAGCCCCGCGGGGGCGCCGCGCTGGGGACGGCGGCCGGGCGGCGTCACCGCCCCGGGGACGCGCCGGTGGCACTGTCCGCCTGTCCCCGCAGAACTTCTCGGGGTACGACGTGTGCAGCATCCTGCTGGGCACCTCAACGCTGCTGGTGTGGGTCGGCGTCATCCGCTACCTGACCTTCTTCCAGAAGTACAACGTGAGTGGCGCCCGTGTCACCCGTGTTGCCTGTGTCACCCGTGTCATCTGTGTCACCCGTGTCACCCATGTCATCTGTGTCACCCGTGTCATCTGTGTCACCCGTGTCACCCATGTCATCTGTGTCACCTGTGTAACCTGGGGACAGGGACAGGGACAGGGACAAGGTTGGGGTCAGCCGGTACCTGACCTTCTTCCAGAAGTACAACGTGAGTGACGCCTGTGTCACGCGTGTCACCTGTGTCACCTGTGTCACCTGTGTAATCTGGGGATAGGGACAGGGACAGGGACAGGGACAAGGTCGGCATCATCCGCTACCCGACCTTCTTCCAGAAGTACAACGTGAGTGACACCCGTGTCACGTGTGTCGCCCGTATCACCCATGTCACCCGTGTCACCCATGTCATCTCTGTCACCTGTGTCATCCGTGCCACCTGGGGACAGGGACAGGGACAGGGACAAGGTCGGGGTCAGCCGGTACCTGACCTTCTTCCAGAAGTACAACGTGAGGGACAGGGACATTTTCCCACCCTACATCCCCATTTTCCCACCCCAAATCCCCGTTTTCCCACCCCAAATCCCCGTTTTCCCACCCCAAACCCCCGTTTTTCCCGATTTCCCCGTTTCTCGCCCCAGATCCTGATCGTGACGCTGCGCGTGGCGCTGCCCAACGTGATGTGCTCCCCACACGTGGATAACCCTATTTTCCCGTCCCAAATCCCCATTTTCCCACCCCAAATCCCCATTTTCCCACCCCAAATCCCCGTTTTCCCACCCCAAACCCCTGTTTTTCCCACCCCAAACCCCTGTTTTTCCCGATTTCCCCGTTTTTCGCCCCATATCCTGACCGTGACACTACATGTAGTGACCCCAACATGATGTGCTCCCCAAACATGGATAATCCCATTTTCCCACCCCAAATCCCCATTTTCCCACCCCAAATCCCCATTTTCCCGCCCCAAATCCCCATTTTCCCACCCCAAATCCCCATTTTCCCGCCCCAAGTCCCCATTTTCCCATCCCAAATCCCCATTTTCCCACCCCAAATCCCCGTTTTTCCCAATTTCCCCGTTTTTCGCCCCATATCCAGATCCTGACTCTACACGTGGTGACCCACAACGTGATGTGCTCTCCACACGTGGATAATCCCATTTTCCTGTCCCAAATCCCCATTTTCCCGCCCCAAATCCCCATTTTCCCGCCCCAAATCCCCATTTTCCCACCCCAAATCCCCGTTTTCCCACCCCAAATCCCCGTTTTTCCCGATTTCCCCGTTTTTCGCCCCAGATCCTGATCGTGACGCTGCGTGTGGCGCTGCCCAACGTGATGCGCTTCTGCTGCTGTGTGGCCGTGATTTACCTGGGCTACTGCTTCTGCGGCTGGATCGTGCTGGGCCCGCACCACGTCAAGGTGGCCATTCCCAAATTTCGGGTTTGGGGTTGGGAGATTCCCAAATTTCGGGTTTGGGGTTGGGAGAGTCCCAGATTTCAGTTTTGGGAGTTGGGATGTTCTCAAATCCCGGTTTTGGGGCTGGGTTCCCTCTGAAATTCGGGGGTTTGGGGTTGGGAGAGTCCCAAATTTCAGTTTTGGGGGTTGCGAGATTCCTGAATTTCAGTTTTGGGAGTTGGGATGTTCTCAAATCCTGGTTTTGGGGTTGGGTTCCTTCCGAAATTCTGGGTTTTGGGGCTGGGAGATTCCAAAGTTCCATTTTAGGGGATTTGGATTCTTCCAAATTTCGGGTCTGGGGTTGGGAGAGTCCCAGATTTCAGTTTTGGGAGTTGGGATGTTCTCAAATCCCGGTTTTGGGATTGGGTTCCTTCTGAAATTCTGGGTTTTGGGGCTGGGAGAGTCCCACCCAAGTTCCATTTTAGGGGATTTGGATTCTTCCAAATTTCGGGTCTGGGGTTGGGAGAATCCCGAATTTCACTTTTGGGGGTTGGGATGTTCTCAAATCCCGGTTTTGGGGTTCGGTGCCTCCCTAAATCCACACATGAAATGCAGGTGACACAGGTGTGACACAGGTTTGACATGTGTGACAGGTGACACAGGGGTTACAGGTGACACAGGTGACACAGGTGTGACACAGGGGTTACAGGTGTGACACAGGTGACACAGGTGTGACACAGGTGACACCCAGGTGACACAGGTGACACAGGTGTGACACAGGGGTTACAGGTGTGACACAGGTGACACAGGTGTGACACAGGTGACACAGGTGTCCCTCCGCAGTTCCGCTCGCTGTCCATGGTGTCCGAGTGTCTCTTCTCGCTGGTCAATGGTGACGACACAGGTGTGACACAGGGGTTACAGGTGTGACACAGGTGACACAGGTGTCCCTCCGCAGTTCCGCTCGCTGTCCATGGTGTCCGAGTGTCTCTTCTCGCTGGTCAATGGTGACGACACAGGTGTGACACAGGGGTTACAGGTGTGACACAGGTGACACAGGTGTCCCTCCGCAGTTCCGCTCGCTGTCCATGGTGTCCGAGTGTCTCTTCTCGCTGGTCAATGGTGACGACACAGGTGTGACACAGGGGTTACAGGTGTGACACAGGTGACACAGGTGTCCCTCCGCAGTTCCGCTCGCTGTCCATGGTGTCCGAGTGTCTCTTCTCGCTGGTCAATGGTGACGACACAGGTGTGACACAGGGGTTACAGGTGTGACACAGGTGACACAGGTGTCCCTCCGCAGTTCCGCTCGCTGTCCATGGTGTCCGAGTGTCTCTTCTCGCTGGTCAATGGCGATGACATGTTCGCCACCTTCGCGGCGCTGCGGCCCAGCGGGGCGCTGGTGTGGCTCTTCAGCCAGGTGTACCTGTACTCCTTCAGCGCGCTCTTCATCTACATGGTGCTCAGCCTCTTCATCGCCCTCATCACCGGCTCCTACGACACCATCAAGGTCAGCGGCACCGGCGGCGCCGCGCCGGGGCGGGACGTCAGCAGTGTGACGTCACCGGTGTGCGTTATCACCTGGGTGACGTCACCGGTGTGCGTTATCACCTGGGTGTGATGTCACCAGTGTGCATTATCACCTGGGGGTGTTATCTCACCTGTGTGATGTCACTGGTGTGCATTATCACCTGGGTGTGACGTCACTGGTGTGCATTATCACCTGTGTGACATCACCTGGGTGCATTATCTCCTGGGTGTGACATCATCAGTGCGTTATCTGTGTGTGACATCATCTGGGTGTGATGTCACCTGTCCCCTGTGTCCCCTGTCCCCTGTGTCCCCAGCACCAGTCCGAGGGTGACATCGCCGTGTCCCAGCTCCTGTCCCTGACCTGTCCTGTGTCCCCTGTCCCCAGCACCAGTCCGAGGGTGACACCGCCGTGTCCCAGCTCCTGTCCCCTGTCCCCTGTGTCCCCAGAACCAGTCCGAGGGTGACACCGCCGTGTCCCAGCTCCTGTCCCCTGTGTCCCCTGTGTCCCCAGCACCAGTCCGAGGGTGACACCGCCGTGTCCCAGCTCCTGTCCCCTGTCCCCTGTCCCCAGAACCAGTCCGAGGGTGACACCGCCGTGTCCCAGCTCCTGTCCCCTGTGTCCCCAGCACCAGTCCGAGGGTGACACCGCCGTGTCCCAGCTCCTGTCCCCTGTCCCCAGAACCAGTCCGAGGGTGACACCGCCGTGTCCCAGCTCCTGTCCCCTGTGTGTCCCCAGAACCAGTCCGAGGGTGACACCGCCGTGTCCCAGCTCCAGGCCTTCATCGCGCAGTGCCGGGACAGCCCCGGCTCCGGAAAGTTCCGCCGGGGCAGCGCCGCCTCCTGCCCCGCCCTCTGCTGCTGCCCCCGGTCCGAAATTTGAGGCTTTTTGGGGGGTTTTGGGCCGTTTTGGGACACTTCAGGGGGTTTGGGAGGGGGATTTTGAGATATTTTGGGAAAGGCTTTGGGGGATTTTGGGACATTTTTGGGGGGGTTTTGGGATGTTTTCGGGGATTTTTGGGAGGTTTTGGGACGTTTCAGGGGATTTTGGGAGCATTTGGGGGGATTTTGGGGAGTTTTGGGGGGATTTGGGGACATTTCAGGCAGTTTTGGGACATTCTTGGGGGGGGTTTGGGGGATTTTGGGACATTCTTGAGGGGGTTGGGGGGATTTTGGGACATTCTTGGGGGTTTTGGGGGATTTTGGGACTTTCTTGGGGTTTTGGGGCATTTTGGGACTTTCTTGGGGGGGTTTTGGGGCATTTTGGGACATTCTTGGGGGGGGTTTTGGGGGATTTTGGGACTTTCTTGGGGGGGGTTTGGGGCATTTTGGGGTCACCCCAAAGGAGGGGGATCCTGGCTGGTTTGGGCTTGGTGTCACCTGGGGGATTCCAGCTGGGGGTGGGGGGGATGTGGGAGAATCCCAAATTATCCCAAAATCCACCCCAAATGACCCCAAAATCCAACCCCAAATGACCCCAAAATCCAGCCCCAGATGCCCCAAAAATTTGGCCCCAAATGCCCCCAAAATCCACCCCTAAATGACCCCAAAATCCATCCCTAAATGACCCCAAAATCCAGCCCCAAATGACCCCATATGACCTCAAAATCCAACCCCAAAATGACCCTAAATAACCCCAAAATCCAGCCTAAAATGACTCCTAAATAGAGCCCCAAATGCCCCAAATGACCCCAAAATTTGGCCCCCAAATGACCCAAGAATCCAGTCCTAAAATGACCCCAAATGACCCCAAAATCCATCCCCAAATGACACCAAAATGACCTCAAATCCAGCTTCTCCCCGGGATTTTGGGGTCCCCCCCTCCCCTCCTGGAATCTTTGGGATCCGGGGGGGGTTTCCCTGGGGTCCTGCCCCCCAAAATCCCCAAAATCCGCTAAAAATCCCCAAAATTGTGTCCCCACAGGGCCCCCGCGCAGGACAACGCGCTCCTGGTGAACTGAAGGGACACCGGGGGGGCACCCCAAAAACCCCCTGCTTTTAATTTATTTTATTTTATTTTATTTTATTTTATTTCATTTCATTTCATTTCATTTCATTTTCTGCTTTTACCTGCCCGGGACTCCAAATTTGGGACCCCCAGGATGGATTTTTGGGGGGGGGGACTTTGTGGTTCCCAGATCCAGTCCTGGGGACATTTTGGGATGCCCCAAATCCATTTTTGGAGTTAAATTTGGAATCCTGGGACCCCCAAAATCCATTTTTGGGGACATTTTGGGAACCCAGCTTATTTTTTGGGGACACCTCCATTTTTGGGATTGGCAGTCCATTTTCGGGAACATTTGGGGACCCCCCAAATTTGGTTTTGGGGACACTTTGGGACCCCCTGATTCTATTTTGGGGGTAAATTTGGAACCTTGGCGCCCCCAAATCTCTTTTCGGGGACACTTCGGGACCTCGTCCCCATCCTCGGGGTCACCGGAGCGGCGCTGGCCGGACCCAAAATTGTCCCTTTTCACCCCAAAATGGGGCAATAAAGGTGACCTGGGACACGAGGGCTCTGTGGTGACAATGGGGACACCCTGGGGGTGGCACCCAGGGGTGGCCTTGGGGACACCCCCATCCCTATCATGGTACAGCCCTGGGAGAATGTTCCCCCCCTCTCCCCGCACAGTGGTACAGCCCATCCCCCCTCCCCTCAGTGGTATGACCCACTTAAGGGTTCCCCCCCTCCCCATGCTGTGGTACGCTCCACATACTCCCCCCCTGCACCCAAAGTGGTACCTCCCATGTCAGCTGCCTCCCCCCATTTCTCTCAGGGGTACCTCCCACTCCCCTCAGTGGTACCTCCCGCCTCCCCCCATTTCTCTCAGTGGTACCTCCCACTCCCCTCAATGGTACCTCCCGCCTCCCCCCATCTCTCAGTGGTATCTCCCATCTCCCCTCAGTGGTACCTCCCGCCTCCCCCATTTCCCTCAGTGGTACCTCCCACTCCCCTCAATGGTACCTCCCGCCTCCCCCGTCTCTCTCAGTAGTATATCCCATCTCCCCACAGTGGTACCTCCCATCTCCCCCCATTTCTCTCAGTGGTATCTCCCACTCCCCTCAGTGGTACCTCCCGCCTCCCCCCATTTCTCTCAATGGTACCTCCCACTCCCCTCAATGGTACCTCCCGCCTCCCCCCGTCTCTCTCAGTGGTATCTCCCATCTCCCCTCAGTGGTACCTCCCGCCTCCCCCCATCTCTCAGTGGTACCTCCCGCCTCCCCCCATTTCTCTCAATGGTACCTCCCACTCCCCTCAATGGTACCTCCCGCCTCCCCCCGTCTCTCTCAGTGGTATCTCCCATCTCCCCTCAGTGGTACCTCCCGCCTCCCCCCATCTCTCAGTGGTACCTCCCGCCTCCCCCCATTTCTCTCAATGGTACCTCCCACTCCCCTCAATGGTACCTCCCGCCTCCCCCCATCTCTCAGTGGTATCTCCCACTCCCCCCTCACTCTCCGTTTCCCCCCTTGAGGCCTCCCCGTTCCCCCCCCGCCGCCTCTCCCGGTTCCTCCCCGACCCCTCCGTTTCCCCCCGGTCCCCGCCGATCCCCTGCGGCTTCCCCCGGCCCGGCGGTCCCGCCGCCGCCCGCGCCGTCCCCCCCCGCTGGCGGCATGGTGCGCGCCGGCTCCCCCCGCGCGGTGGTCGGCGCCGCCCCGCGCCCGCCGCTGGTTTCCGCGCGAAGCCGCTCCCGGTGCCGCCGCGCCGGGCCCCGCTCCGGGCCCCGCTCCCGGTGCCGCTCCCGGTGCCGCCGCGCCGGGCCCCGCTGCCGGCCCCGCTCCCGGTGCCGCTCCCGGTGCCGCCGCTCCCGGCCCCGCTGCCGGCCCCGCTGCCGGCCCCGCTCCCGGTGCCGCTCCGGGCCCCGCTGCCGGCCCCGCTGCCGGCCCCGCTCCCGGTGCCGCTCCGGGCCCCGCTCCGGGCCCCGCTGCCGGCCCCGCTCCCGGTGCCGCTGCCGGCCCCGCTCCGGGCCCCGCTGCCGGTGCCGCTCCGGGCCCCGCGCCCGCCCCCGGCCCGCTCCCGATGCCCGCCCGCGCCGCGCCGCTGCCGCCCGCCCCGCTGCCCGCCGAGCTGCGCCGACGGTGAGTCCCGGCCGGGAGGCGGGAGCCAGGCGGGAGAGAGGCCCCGCTCGAACGGACCGCAGAGACCTCAGAGACCTCAGAGCCCCTCACAGCTCTCAGAGCCCTCAGAAACCCTCACAGCCCTTAGAGACCTCAGAGACCCGCAGAGACCCTCAGAGACCCTCACAGCTCTCAGAGCCCTCAGAGACCCTCACAGCCCTTAGAGACCTCAGAGGCCCGCAGAGACCCTCAGAGGCCCGCAGAGACCCTCACAGCCTTCACAGCTCTCGGAGCCCTCACAGCCCCTCACAGATCTCAGAGCCCTCAGAGACTTCAGAGACCTCAGAGCCCTCAGAGACCCTCAGAGCCCTCACAGCCTTCACAGCTCTCAGAGCCCTCAGAGACCCTCAGAGCTCTTCACAGCTCTCAGAGCCCTCAGAGACCCTCAGAGCTCTTCACAGCTCTCAGAGCCCTCAGAGACCCTCAGAGCTCTTCACAACTCTCAGAGCCCTCAGAGCCCTTCACAACTCTCAGAGCCCTTCACAGCCTTCAGAGACTCTCAGAGCCCCTCACAGACCTTAGAGCCCCTCACAGCCCCTTGGTGCCCCTCGCAGACCTCACAACCTCTCAGAGCCCCTCACAGACCTCAGAGATCTTAGAGCCCCTCACAGACCTTAGAGCCCTTAGTGCCCCTCACAGCCTTCAGAGCCCTCACAGCTCTCGGAGCCCCTCGCAGACCTCAAAACCTCTCAGAGACCCTCACAGCCCCTCAGAGCCCTTAGAGCTCCTCACAGCCTTCACTGCTCTCTGAGCCTTCACAGCCCTTAGAGCCCCTCAGAGCCTTTAGAGCCCCTCACAGACCTTGGAACCTCTCAGAGCCTTTAGAACTCACAGCCCCTCAGAGCCTTTCAGGGTGCGCCCAGAGCCTGCCCAGGATGAGCTGAGGGCCACCAGGATGAGCTGAGGGTCACCAGGATGAGCTGAGGGTCACCAGGATGAGCTGAGGGCCACCAGGATGGGCTGAGGGTCACCAGGATGAGCTGAGGGCCACCAGGATGAGCTGAGGGTCACCAGGATGGGCTGAGGGTCACCAGGATGAGCTGAGGGCCACCAGGATGAGCTGAGGGCCACCAGGATGGGCTGAGGGTCACCAGGATGAGCTAAGGGCCACCAGAATGGGCTGAGGGTCACCAGGATGAGCTGAGGGCCACCAGGATGGGCTGAGGGTCACCAGGATGAGCTGAGGGCCACCCGGATGAGCTGAGGGCCACCAGGATGGGCTGGGGGTCACCAGGATGGGCTGAGGGCCACCAGGATGAGCTGAGGGCCACCAGAATGGGCTGAGGGCCACCAGCCCTGGCACTGACACCTCTTCATGTCACTGACACCCCCTCAGTGTCACTGAACCCCCCCAAAAAGCACTGACCCCCCCAGGACTGGGCTGTGCCCCCTGCCCCAGCATCACCCTGCACTGACAGAACCCCCCAAAATTACCCTGACTCCCTCAGGACTGCCCTGACACCCCCAGAACCACCAAAAGTGCCCTGAATCCCCCCAAAATTACCCTGAACCCCCCTCACAGAACTGCCCTGATGCCCCTGGACCCCTCAAAATTACCCTGATCCCCCCAAAAGTACCCTGCCCTCCCTCTGCAGTGACTCCCCCCCATATTTTGGGGACCCCCCTCCAGCCCAGGACCCCCGACCCTCCCTTCCCCCAGTTTTGGGGTGCCCACGTGGCCCGGCCGGGTCCCCGCCAGGGATTTTTGGGGTGGGAGGGGTGTCAGATTTCGGGGTGACCCCGGTGGGAATTGTCCCTGTGCCCCCCAAACCCCCTCCTGTGCCCCCAGCCCGGGCAGGAAGGGGCCCCAAACCCCTCCCCCGCTTCCGGCGCGGTGCCCGCGCTGTCCCCAAGGTCCCCGTGGCTGTCCCCGAACCCGGGGGACCCCCCAGAATTTCCCAAAACCCCCCCAAATCCTGCGGGAAAAGGGAAGAGGGAAGTGGGGGAGGCACCGGAGCGGTGCTGGGGTGGGACAGGGGGGCCTGGGGGGTGGCATGGGGACAGGAGCCACCCCGAGGGGACAGGAGCCACTCCTAGAGGGGACAGGAGCCATCCTGGGGGGACAGGAGCCACTCCTAGAGGGGACAGGAGCCACTCCTAGAGGGGATAGGAGCCATCCTGGGGGACAGGAGCCATCCTGGGGGGGACAGGAGCCACCCCGAGGGGACAGGAGCCACTCCTAGAGGGGATAGGAGCCATCCTGGGGGACAGGAGCCATCCTGGGGGGGACAGGAGCCACTCCTGGGGGGACAGGAGCCACCCCGAGGGGACAGGAGCCACTCCTGGGGGGACAGGAGCCACCCTGAGGGGACAGGAGCCACCCCGAGGGGACAGGAGCCACTCCTGGGGGGACAGGAGCCACCCTGAGGGGACAGGAGCCATCCCAGGGGGGACAGGAGCCACCCCGAGGGGACAGGAGCCATCCTGGGGGGACAGGAGCCACCCTGAGGGGACAGGAGCCACTCCTGGGGGGACAGGAGCCACCCTGAGGGGACAGGAGCCATCCTGGGGGGACAGGAGCCACCCCGAGGGGACAGGAGCCATCCTGGGGGGACAGGAGCCACTCCTGGGGGACAGGAGCCATCCTGGGGGGGACAGGAGCCACCCCGAGGGGACAGGAGCCATCCTGGGGGGGACAGGAGCCACCCCGAGGGGACAGGAGCCATCCCAGGGGGGACAGGAGCCACCCCGAGGGGACAGGAGCCACTCCTAGAGGGGACAGGAGCCATTCCAGAGGGTCCCATCCCAAATCCCAGTGGATGGGACATTCCCAGGGAATGGCCGTGGCACATGAGGGGTCCTGACCCCTGTCCTGACCCCATCCTGGGGGTCCTGACCCCAATCCCGGGGTCCTGACCCCATCCTGGGGGTCCTGACCCCAATCCTGGGGTTCCTGACCCCAATCCTGAGCTCCCGACTCCAATCCTGATGGTCCTGACCCCAATCCTGGGGGTTCCTGATCCCATTCCAGGGTTCTGACCCCAATCCCGGGGTCCTGACTCCAATCCTGATGGTCTTGACCCCAATCCTGGGGGTCCTGACCCCAATCCCGGGGTCCTGACCCCAATCCCGGGGTCCTGACCCCATTCCTGGGTCCTGACCCCAATCCCGGGGTCCTGACCCCATCCTGGGGGTCCTGACCCCAATCCTGGGGTCCTGACCCCATTCCTGGGTCCTGACCCCAATCCTGGGGTTCCTGACCCCAATCCTGAGCTCCTGATTCCAATCCTGATGGTCCTGACCCCAATCCTGGGGGTTCCTGATCCCATTCCGGGGTCTTGACCCAATCCTGGGGGTCCTGACCCCTATCCCGGGGTCCTGACCCCAGTCCTGATGGTCCTGACCCCAATCCTGGGGGTCCTGACCCCAATCCCGGGTCCTGACCCCAGTCCTGATGGTCCTGACCCAATCCTCATGGTTCTGACCCCAATCCTGGAGTTCTGATCCCAATCCTGATGGTCTTGACCCAAATCCTGGGGTTCTGATCCCAATCCTGGGGTTCCTGACCCCATTCCAGTGTTCCTGTCCCCAATCCCAGGCTCCTGTCCCCACTCCCGGGTTTCTGTCCCCAATTCCGCTATTCCCGAGGCTCCCAGCCCCACATCCTGCTGAATGTCCCCAATCCTGGGACATTCCTGGTGGCACCAGAGGTGTCCCTGTCCCCCCCCCATCCCCTCCCCTCTGGAATTCCCCCATTCCTGGCTGTCCGTGCCACTGTCCCCTCTGGAGCCATGTCCCTTTGTCCCTTGTCCCTGTCCCCTCTGGAGCCACCCCGCCGTGTCCCTCTGTCCCCTCTGGAGCCATGTCCCTTTGTCCCTTGTCCCTGTCCCCTCTGGAGCCACCCCACCGTGTCCCTTTGTCCCTTGTCCCTGTCCCCTCTGGAGCCACCCCGCCGTGTCCCTCTGTCCCCTCCCTGGGTGTCCCCACCCCCCGGTGACCCCGGCTCTGTCCCCCCAGGCTGCAGGACTTGGAGCGGGATGAGGAGAACCTGGGAGAGAAGGTGAGTCCTGGAATGTCCCCGGTGTCACCTGGGCTGACCCTGTGTCCCCCTGTGTCCCCCTGTGTCCCCCTGTGTCCCTCTGTGTCCCCCTGTCCCCCCCGTCTCCCCACAGGCAGTGTCCCCTCAGTGCCCCACCTTGTCCCCATGGGAAGTCCTCCTGTGCCCCACAATGTCCCCACGCTGTCCCCTCCATCTTCTGTCCCCTCTGTCCTCACATTGTCCCCTCTGTCCCTGCTGCCCCCATGGTGTCCCCAATGCCCCCACGCTGTCCCAAATGTCCCCAGTGTCCCCAGTGTCCCTGCCATGTCCCTGCCATGTCCCAATGTCCCCAGTGTCCCTGCCGTGTCCCCAGTGTCCCTGCCATGTCCCTGCCATGTCCCCAGTGTCCCCAGTGTCCCTGCCGTGTCCCCAGTGTCTCCAGTGTCCCTGCCATGTCCCTGCCATGTCCCCAGTGTCCCCAGTGTCCCTGCTGTGTCCCCAGTGTCCCTGCCATGTCCCCAGTGTCCCCAGTGTCCCTGCCGTGTCCCCAGTGTCCCTGCCATGTCCCTGCCATGTCCCCAGTGTCCCCAGTGTCCCTGCTGTGTCCCCAGTGTCCCTGCCATGTCCCCAGTGTCCCCAGTGTCCCTGCCGTGTCCCCAGTGTCCCTGCCATGTCCCTGCCATGTCCCCAGTGTCCCCAGTGTCCCTGCTGTGTCCCCAGTGTCCCTGCCATGTCCCTGCCATGTCCCCAATGTCCCCAGTGTCCCTGCCATGTCCCCAGTGTCCCCAGTGTCCCTGCCGTGTCCCCAGTGTCCCTGCCATGTCCCTGCCATGTCCCAATGTCCCCAGTGTCCCTGCCATGTCCCCAATGTCCCTGCCATGTCCCCAGTGTCCCCAGTGTCCCTGCCATGTCCCCGATGTCCCCAGGAGAGCGTCCAGAAGAAGCTGAGCCTCATCCACAGCTTCCTGTCCCTGATGTCCCCATTGTGTCCCCTCCATCCCCAGTGTCCCCACGCTGTCCCCAGTGTCCCTGCCATGTCCCTGCCATGTCCCTGCCATGTCCCCAATGTCCCCAATGTCCCTGCCATGTCCCCAGTGTCCCCAGTGTCCCTGCCATGTCCCCGATGTCCCCAGGAGAGTGTCCAGGAGAAGCTGAGCCTCCCACAGCTTCCTGCCCCCGATGTCCCCATTGTGTCCCCTCCATCCCCAGTGTCCCCACGCTGTCCCCAGTGTCCCTGCCGTGTCCCCAGTGTCCCTGCCATGTCCCCGATGTCCCCAGGAGAGCGTCCAGGAGAAGCTGAGCCTCATCCACGGCTTCCTGCAGGCCGAGGTGCAGCTGCAGCTCAGCGAGCTCGAGGCCAAACTGCGCCGCGAGGAGCTCTCCGAGGTGAGACCCCAAAACCTGGGATCCAGCAGAAAACACCCGGAAAACCCCGGGAAAACACCAGGATTTGGGGGAAAACACCCAGGAAACTCTGGGAAAACACCAGGATTGGGGATAAAACACCTGGACTGGGGATAAAACACCTGGAAAATCTTGGGAAAACTCTGGGATTTCAGATAAAACAGCGAGATTAGGGATAAAAGAGCAGAATTTGGGATAAAGCCCCAGGAAACTGGGAAGATCCTGGGATTCTGGCTCAGCCCCCACTTTCTTGTGGGATTTGGGATCACACCCCAGGATTTGGGCTCAGCTCCCGTTTCCCTGTGGGATTTGGGATCATGCCCCAGGATTTGGGCTCAGCCCCCTTTCCCTGTGAGATTTGGGCTCAGCCCCCATTTCCCCGTGGGATTTGGGATCCCAGCCTGGGGTTTGGGCTCAGCCCCCGTTTCCTGTGGGATTTGGGATCCCAGCCCGGGGTTTCGGGCTCAGCCCCCATTTCCCCGTGGGATTTGGGATCCCAGCCCGGGATTTGGGCTCAGCCTCCATTTCCCCGTGGGATTTGGGATCCCAGCCCAGGGTTCGGGCTCAGCCCCCATTTCCCCGTGGGATTTGGGATCCCAGCCCAGGGTTCAGGCTCAGCCCCCGTTTCCTGTGGGATTTGGGATCCCAGCCCCCATTTCCCCGTGGGATTTGGGATCCCAGCCCAGGGTTCAGGCTCAGCCCCCGTTTCCCCGTGGGATTTGGGATCCCAGCCCGGGGTTCAGGCTCAGCCCCCGTTTCCCCGTGGGATTTGGGATCCCAGCCCGGGGTTCAGGCTCAGCCCCCGTTTCCCTGTGGGATTTGGGATCCCAGCCCGGGGTTCAGGCTCAGCCCCCGTTTCCCTGTGGGATTTGGGATCCCAGCCCAGGATTTGATCTCAAGCCCCCATTTCCCCGTGGGATTTGGGATCCCAGCCCAGGATTTGGGCTCAGCCTCCATTTCCCTGTGGGATTTGGGATCCCAGCCCAGGGTTCGGGCTCAGCCCCCATTTCCCCGTGGGATTTGGGATCCCAGTCCGGGGTTCAGGCTCAGCCCCCATTTCCCCGTGGGATTTGGGATCCCAGCCCAGGGTTCAGGCTCAGCCCCCGTTTCCTGTGGGATTTGGGATCCCAGCCCCCATTTCCCCGTGGGATTTGGGATCCCAGCCTGGGGTTTGGGCTCAGCCCCCGTTTCTCTGTGGGATTTGGGCTCAGCCCCCATTTCCCTGTGGGATTTGGGATCCCAGCCCGGGATTTGGGCTCAGTCCCCATTTCCCCGTGGGATTTGAGATCCCAGCCCAGGGTTCAGGCTCAGCCCCCGTTTCCCTGTGGGATTTGGGATCCCATCCCGGGGTTCAGGCTCAGCCCAGGTGCTCCCCTCCCAGGAGCGCTACCTGGCCAAGGTGAAGGCGCTGCTGCGCCAGGAGCTCTCGGCCCCCAATGGCTCCGGGGGCCCCAACCCCAACGGGTGCCCCGGGCACGGCGCCTCCGGCAGCGACGAGGACGAGGACGGCGCCATGGAGCTCGAGGAGGGGCTGGCAGCGTCCTCGTCGCCGTCCTGCTCCGGCCCCCGGGCGCGGAAATCCCGCAGGAGCCGCTCCAACGGCGACGCCAAAAGTAAGGATTTGGGGTTTCTGGGGGGTTTTTGGGGTGGAAATGGGGGCTCTGGCGGGTGGGGAGGGGCCATTGGGATGGAGAGGGGGGATCCCTCAGGAAGGGTTTTTGGTCTCCTGGTTTTGTGGTGTGGCATTTCCCACGGGGATCAAGAACTGGGGTTCCCTTGGGAAGTGTTTTGGGGTCTCCTCTGGAAGGGTTTTTGGGTCTCCTGACTTTGGAGTGCAATGATTCCCATTGGGATCCCCTTGGGAAGAGTTTTGGGGTCTCCTCACCATGAAATGGGACAATTCCCATTGAGGTTGAGGGCTGGGATCCCCTTGGGAAGGGCTTTGGGGTCTCCTCTGGAAGGGTTTTGGGGTCTCCTGGCCCTGGGGTGTGACAATTCCCATTGGGATCAAGAGCTGGGATCCCCTTGGGAAGAGTTTTGGAGTCTCCTCACCATGGAATGTGACAATTCCTCTTGGGATTGAGGGCTGGGATCACCTTCGGAGGGGTTTTAGGGTCTCCTCAGGAAGGGTTTTTGGTCTCCTGGTTTTGGGGTGTGACAATTCCCATTGGGGTCAAGAACTGGGATCCCCTTGGGAGGGGTTTTGGGGTCTCCTCAGGAAAGATTTTAGGGTCTCCTGACTTTGGAATGCAATGATTCCCATTGGGATCCCCTTGGGAAGGGTTTTGGGATCTCCTCACCGTGGAATGTGACAATTCCCATTGAGGGCTGGGATCCCCTTGGGAAGGGTTTTGGGGTCTCCTCAGGAGGGGTTTTGGGGTCTCCTGGCCTTGGGGTGTGACAATTCCCATTGGGATTTGGGATCCGTCATGGTTTTCCCGCAGAGTCTCCGGCCAGCTCCCGCGTCACCCGCAGCTCCGGCCGGCAGCCGTCCATCCTCAGCTTCCTGTCCAAAGGGTCAGTGGGAAGGGTCACCCTCCTCTTCCTCATCCCCCCACCATCCCAAACCCTTCCTGTTCCCCCAAAAATCCCATCCCGGATCCATCCCGCAGGTCCAACAAGCGGAAATCCGAGGAGGTCAACGGGGAGGTGAAGCCGGAGCTGATGAACGTGGAGAAGGAGGAGGAGGAGCTGGAGGAGAAGGTCGGTGGTGACATCCCAGACCCGTCATGGGTCGGTTTTGGGGTGATTTCCCAGGATTTTGGTCAGTGGTGACATCCCAGACCTGTCATGGGTCAGTTTTGGGGTGATTTCCTAGGATTTTGCTGTGTTGTGACATCCCAGACCTATCCTGGGTCATTTTTGGGGTGATTTCCCAGGATTTTGCTGTGTTGTGACATCTGGGGGGGATCTGGGATTTTGGCCTTGCTGGGATTGCATTTTCCTGCTCCTTTTCCCATTTTTTTTGCCTTTTTCTCCAGGATCAAGATGAGAAAAGGATGAAAATGGAAACCAAAGATGGGTGAGGAAAAGGGGGGACATCCCTGGGGACATCCTTGGCCGGGGCCGTGTCCCGGTGACGGTGACAATGACAACGATGACGTCGCTGCTCCTTCCTCATCCCAGGATTTCATTTTTCCCTCCCAGGTCGGAAATCAAAGATGAAATCCCTCAGTTTAAAATCACTGCTCCTGCTAAAGTAAGTCCCTCCTCATTCCGGCTTTTTTTGGGATTTCTTAATCCCTTAAAACTCCTGAATTTTAGGGTTTTTTGGGACGAGTTGATTATTCCAAAGGCCGGATTATCCTATGGGAATAAAAGCCCATTTCCAGCCAGTTCAGCTTCTCAAAACCAAACAGCCGGGGCTGATTCTGATGCCAAAACCTGAATTTTGCCAAAATCCGGGATAATTCCAGGAATAACTTTGGGAAAAGCTGACTCTCCCTCCCCTCTCCCACAGACCACCCCCCCAAAATGCCTCGACTGCCGGCAGTACCTGGATGACCCCGACCTCAAATTCTTCCAAGGGGACCCCGACGACGCCGTAAGGGATCCAAACCCTCCTTCCCTGAGCTCGGGAAAAGCAGGAATGTCCGTTAATCCCATTTTGGGTTTTTCTTCCCCCAAATCCAGCTGGAGGAGCCGGAGATGCTGACGGACGAGCGCTTGTCCATCTTCGACGCCAACGAGGACGGCTTCGAGAGCTACGAGGACCTCCCCCAGCACAAAGTCACCTCCTTCAGGTGAGACCCCGGGGAAATTCCCGCTGGAATTCCCTCTGGAATTCCCTCTGGAATCATGGCCCACACCCTTGGCAGCGTTTATGACAAGAGGGGACATCTCTGTCCCTTCGACACCGGCCTCATTGAGAGGAACATCGAGCTCTACTTCAGCGGCGTCGTCAAACCCATCTACGACGACAACCCCTGCCTGGACGGTGAGGAAACGCCCGGAATTCCGGGGGATTTCGGGATTCCCACCTGGGAATTGTCCGGATTTGGTTGGTTTTTTTTTGTTGGCTTGGCAGGTGGGGTGAGAGCCAAGAAGTTGGGGCCCATCAACGCCTGGTGGATCACGGGCTTCGACGGCGGCGAGAAGGCGCTGATCGGCTTCAGCACGGGTGAGGAGGAGCTCTGAGGGGAGTTTTGGGGAATTTGGGGTTGGTTTTGGGTTAATTTGGGCTTTTACCGAGGTTTTTTTTGGGGGGAGCTTTCAGGGTTTTTGCCCTTTCCCTCCTTTTTCTCATTTTCTACCCCTTTCCCCCTTTGTTTTTCTGTTTTTTTATCTTTTTCCTCCTTCTTTTTTCTTTATTTTTCTGGTCTTTTTTTTTTTTTGTTTTTTCTTCTTATTTTCTCTTTTTTCTCTGTCTTTTTTCCATAATTTCTCTGATTTTTCTTCTCTTTTCATCTTTTTCCTTCTTGCTCTTTCCTTCTCTTTCCTCTTTTGTCCTGCTCTTTTCCCCTTTATTTTCTTTTTTCTCTTTTCCTTTCTCTTTCTTTTCTTTCTCTTTTCTCATTTATCCTGCTGTTCTCCTCTTTATTTTCTTTTTTCCTTTTTCTTTCTTCTCTTTCATTCATTTTCCTCCTACTTCTTGCTCTTTCCCTCTATTTTCTTTCTTCCTCTTTTTTCCTTCCCTTTTCCCTTTTTCTTTCCTTTATTTTTTCTCTCTCTTTCCTTCTCTTTTCTTTTCCCTTCTCCTTTTTCCTCCTCTTCCCCTTTTTTCCCCAAAATCCCACCGTTCTGGGGCCGTTCCCAGCCTTTGCCGACTACATCCTGATGGAGCCGAGCGAGGAGTACGCGCCCACCTTCGCGCTGATGCAGGAGAAGATCTACATGAGCAAGATCGTGGTGGAGTTCCTGCAGAACAACCGCCACGTCAGCTACGAGGACCTGCTCAACAAGATCGAGGTGACAGCGCCAGTGTCACCTCCCCGCGGTGTCACCTCCCCGCGGTGTCACCTCTCCACTGTGTCACCTCCCTGTGGTGTCACCTCCCAACCATCCCAAACCATCCCCAACCCTTCCCAACCATCCCCAACCATCCCCAACCATCCCCAACCATCCCCAACCATCTCCAACCCTTCCCAACCATCCCAAACCATCCCCAACCCTTCCCAACCATCCCCAACCATCCCCAACCATCCCCAACCATCCCCAACCATCTCCAACCCTTCCCAACCATCCCAAACCATCCCCAACCATTCCAAACCCTTCCCAACCATCCCCAACCCTTCCCAACCCTTCCCAACCATCTCCAACCTTCTCAACCCTTCCCAACCATCCCCAACCCTTCCCATGCATCCCCAACCATCCCCAACCCTTCCCAACCCTTCCCAACCATCCTCAACCCTTCCCAACCATCCCCAACCCTTCCCAACCCTTCCCAACCATCCCCAACCCTTCCCAACCCTTCCCAACCATCCCCAACCCTTCCCAACCCTTCCCAACCATCCTCAACCCTCCCCAACCATCTCCAACCCTTCCCAACCATCCTCAACCCTCCCCAACCATCTCCAACCCTTCCCAACCATCCCCAACCCTTCCCATGCATCCCCAACCATCTCCAACCCTTCCCAACCATCCCCAACCCTTCCCAACCATCCCCAACCATCCCCAACCATCTCCAACCCTTCCCAACCATCCCAAACCATCCCCAACCATTCCAAACCTTGGTGTCCCTGGAATGGGTGATCTGGAGAGGGGTCAGTGACCATCCCCAACCATTTCCAACCATCTCAACCCTTCCCAACCCTTCCCAACTCTTCCCAACTCTTCCCAACCATCCCCAACCATCTCCAACCCTTCCCAACCATCCCCAACCCTTCCCAACCACCTCCAACCCTTCCCAAACATCCCCAACCATCTCCAACCCTTCCCAACCGCCCCCAGACCACGGTGCCGCCGGCGGGGCTCAACTTCAACCGTTTCACGGAGGACTCGCTGCTGCGGCACGCGCAGTTCGTGGTGGAGCAGGTGGAGAGCTACGACGAGGCCGGTGACAGTGACGAGCCGCCGGTGCTCATCACGCCCTGCATGAGGGACCTCATCAAGCTGGCCGGCGTCACCCTGGGCAAGAGGTGAGGTCTGGGGGTAAAAACGCCAAAAACGGGAAAATCCGACCAAAATCTGGCAGGGTTTGGGCTCTGGGGTATCTATATTGGGGAAATTGGCCCAAAATTGGGGATTCTCATGCCAGGCATGAGGGACCTCATCAAGCTGGTGACGCTGGGCAAGAGGTGAGGTTTGGGGGTAAACACCCCAAAATCGGGGAAATTTGACCAAAGTTTGGGAAGTGGGACCTCAAAAGTAAGAGAATTTGCCCAAAATTGGGGAGGGTTTGGGTTCTGCAACCACAAAATTGAGAGAATCCAATGAAAATTGGGAAAATCTTCCCAAAACTGGTGAAGATTTGGGTTCAGTGGCATGAGAAGTGCCAGGAATAGAGCAGAAACCCTCCCAAAATTGGGAAAACCCTCCCAAAACCAGGAGAATTCTCCCAAAATTGGGAAGATCCTCCCAAGACCACAAAAACCCTCCCAAAACTGGGAAAACCCTCCCAAAACTGGGAGAATTTTCCTAAAATTCTGAAGATCTTCCCAAGACCACAAAAACCCTCCCAAAATTGGGAAAATCCTCCCAAAACTGGAGGAATTCTCCCAAAATTGGGAATATCCTCCCAAGACCACAAAAACCCTCCCAAAACTGGGAGAATTCTCCCAAAATTGGGAAGATACTCCCAAGACCACAAAAACTCTCCCAAAATTGGGAAGATCTTCCCAAAACTGGGCAAACCCAAACCCGGTGCTGCTCCAGAGGGAGAAGGACGCCGTCCCCAAAATCCATCCACACCCCTTGGGGACCTCACGTGGCACTTGTGGGGGTCCCTTGGGTGTCCCCGGGGTGGTGGCCCCGTCCCCGGCGTGGCCTGAGCGCTGTCCCCGTGCCGCAGGCGCGCCGTGCGGCGCCAGGCCATCCGCCACCCCACGCGCATCGACAAGGACAAGGGTCCCACCAAGGCCACCACCACCAAGCTGGTGTACCTCATCTTCGACACCTTCTTCTCGGAGCAGATCGAGAAGGACGAGCGCGAGGAGGACAAGGAGAACGCCACCAAACGCCGGCGCTGCGGCGTCTGCGAGGTGACCGAGGGTCGCCAGCGGCGGTGCCCAGCGGTGGGGTGGGAACGGTTTTGGGTGCTTGGTGTTAGAGCATTTTCCAACCTTGGTCAACATCAGTGTCACGGGTTGCATTGGGTTGGTTGGTCTTGAAGGACTCCCAGTGTTGGCCAACATCAATGTCATGGGTTGTGTTGGTTGGTCTTGAAGGTCTCTTCCAGTCTTGGTCAGGATCACCTCCCTGGGTTGGGTTGGCTGATCTTGGGGAGCCTTCCAATCTCGGTCATTGTTATTGTCATGGGTTGGGTTGGGTTGATGTTGGAGAGCTCTTCCAGCCTTGGTCAACGCCAATCTCATGGGTTGAGTTGGTTGGTTTTGGAAGATCTTCCAACTTCGGTCAATATCAACATCATGAGTTGGGTTGGGTTGATATTGGAGAGCTCTTCCAGCCTTGGTCAACGCCAATCTCGTGGGTTGAGTTGGTTGGTTTTGGAAGATCTTCCAACTTCGGTCAATATCAACATCATGAGTTGGGTTGGGTTGATATTGGAGAGCTCTTCCAGCCTTGGTCAACACCAATCTCATGGGTTGAGTTGGTTGGTTTTGGAAGATCTTCCAACTTCGGTCAATATCAACATCATGAGTTGGGTTGGGTTGATATTGGAGAGCTCTTCCAGCCTTGGTCAACGCCAGTCTCATGGGTTGAGTTGGTTGGTTTTGGAAGATCTTCGAACTTTGGTCAATATCAACATCATGAGTTGAGTTGAGCTGATCTTGGAGGACTCTTCCAACCTGGATCAACCAACCCCAACCTCACATCCCGTTCGCTCCATGGAGCCCTTCCTGTCCCTGAGGAGCGTTCCCGGTGTCACCGGTGTCCCCTGTGCCGTGCCAGGTGTGCCAGCAGCCCGAGTGTGGCAAGTGCAAGGCGTGCCAGAACATGGTCAAGTTCGGGGGCAGTGGCCGCAGCAAGCAGGCGTGTCTGCAGAGGAGGTGGGTGGCCCTGTCCCCAAGCTCCTCGTCCCCACCGGCCCTGTCCCCAGCGCCATTGTCCCCACCCCTGAGCCCCCAGTGACGTCCCCGGTGACGTTCCCGGTGACGTCCCAGGTGTCCCAACCTGGCGGTGCGGGAGGCGGACGAGGACGAGGAGGTCGACGACAACATCCCCGAGATGCCCTCGCCCAAGAAGATGCTCCAGGGCCGCAAGAAGAAGCAGAACAAGAGCCGGATCTCCTGGGTTGGGGAGCCCATCAAGGTCAGGCACCTGGGCAGGTGAGGGGGTCTGCAAAGGGGAGGGGCTTGGCAAGGTGAGGGGAACCCGTCCAGGTGAGGGGAACCTGTCCAGGTGAGGGCAACCCGTCCAGCTGAGGGCAACCCGTCCAGCTGAGGGCAACCCGTCCAGGTGAGGGGAACCCGTCCAGGTGAGGGGAACCCGTCCAGGTGAGGGGAACCCGTTCAGGTGAGGGGAACCCGTCCAGGTGAGGGGAACCTGTCCAGGTGAGGGGAACCCATCCAGCTGAGGGCAACCCGTCCAGCTGAGGGCAACCCGTCCAGGTGAGGGGAACCCGTCCAGGTGAGGGGAATCCGTCCAGGTGAGGGGAACTCATCCAGGTGAGGGGAACTCATCCAGGTGAGGGGAACCCATCCAGGTGAGGGGAACCTGTCCAGGTGAGGGGAACCCGTCCAGCTGAGGGAAACCCATCCAGGTGAGGGGAACCCGTCCAGGTGAGGGGAACCCATCCAGGTGAGGGGAACCCGTCTAGGTGAGGGGAACCTGTCCAGGTGAGGGAACCCATCCAGATGAGGTCAGAGTTGGATCTCATGGATGGCGGAGCCCATCCAGGTAAGAGGAACCCATCCAGGTGAGGGAAACCCATCCAGGTGAGGTTAGAAGTGGATCTCATGGATGGGGGAGCCCATCCATGTGAGGACCCCATCCAGGTGAGGTTAGAGTTGGATTTCATGGATGAGGGAACCCATCCAGGTGAGGCCAGAGTTGGATCTCATGGATGGCGGAGCCCATCCAGGTGAGGGAACCCATCCAGGTGAGGTTAGAGTTGGATCTCATGGATGGCGGAGCCCATCCAGGTAAGAGGAACCCATCCAGGTGAGGGCCCCACCCAGGTGTGGCCGGTGCCCGTAACCGCCCCCGTGCCCCGGCAGAGTGACGGCAAGAAGGATTATTACCAACGCGTCTGCATCGACTCCGAGACGCTGGAGGTGGGCGACTGCGTCTCCGTGAGCCCCGATGACCCCACCAAGCCCCTCTACCTGGCCAGGTGGGTTCTGCATGTTCTTACAGGGGTGGGGACACGGGGACAACCCCACTGAGACCCTCCACCTGGCCAGGTGGGTTCTCCCATGGGTTGGGGATAGGGGGACGTCCCCAGTGATCCCACCAAGCCAGGTGGGTTCTCCAGTCTCCCATGGGGTTGGGGATGGGGGATGTCCCCGATGATCCCACCAGGCCAGGTGGGTTCTCCATTCTCCCATGGGTTTTGGGGATGGGGGATGTCCCTGATGATCCCACCAGGCCAGGTGGGTTCTCCCATGGGGATGGGGACGCTGGGACGTCCCCGATGATCCCACCAGGCCAGGTGGGTTCTCCAGTCTCCCATGGGTTTTGGGGATGGGGGATGTCCCTGATGATCCCACCAAACCAGGTGGGTTCTCCCATGGGGATGGGGACACGGGGACCTCCCTGATGATCCCACCAAGCCAGGTGGGTTCTCCCATGGGGTTGGGGACACTGGGATGTCCCAATGATCCCACCAGGCCAGGTGGGTTCTCCATTCTCCCATGGGTTTTGGGGATGGGGGTTGTCCCTGATGATCCCACCAAGCCAGGTGGGTTCTCCCATGGGGATGGGGACACGGGGACCTCCCTGATGATCCCACCAAGCCAGGTGGGTTCTCCCATGGGGATGGGGACACGGGGACCTCCCCTCTCACACCGCGGCGCCCCTCAGGGTGACGGCCATGTGGGAGGACAGCAGTGGCCAGATGTTCCACGCCCACTGGTTCTGCCCGGGCTCGGACACCGTCCTGGGGGCCACCTCGGACCCTCTGGAGCTGTTCCTGGTGGACGAGTGCGAGGACATGCAGCTGTCCTACATCCACGGCAAGGTCAACGTCATCTACAAGGCGCCCTCGGACAACTGGGCCATGGAGGTGAGGACGGCGCCGCGGGCTCCGGCCGGCGCCGGTCGGCGCGGCCGATCCCGACCGGGCCCGGTGGCTTTGTCCTTCAGGGCGGGCTGGACACGGAGATCAAGATGGTGGAGGACGACGGGAGGACCTACTTCTACCAGATGTGGTACGACCAGGAGTACGCGCGCTTCGAGAGCCCGCCCGGCGCGCAGCCCACCGAGGACAACAAGTACAAGTCAGTTTTCGGCTGGAAAAACTGCAATTTTGGGTTCTTCCCACCCCAACAAAAAAAAAAGGATTTTTTTTGGAGAACCTGGTGGTGTTCCAGCAGGTTCTGCATGAGCTGCGCGCGCCTGGACGAGGTGAGGCACAAGGAGATCCCCAAGGTGGCCGAGCCGCTGGAGGAGGCCGACGGCAAGATGTTCTACGCCGTGGCCACCAAGAACGGCGTCCAGTACCGGGTCGGGGACGGCGTCTACCTGCTGCCGGACGCCTTCTCCTTCAGGTGGCTTTGGAGACCCACCTTTGGGGTGGGATTTTGGGATTTTGGGATTTTCCCACCTGTAAATGAAGGTCTGATGTCCTGAATTTCCAGACGTTGCGCAAAAAAAATCAGCCCAGTTTTGGTTTTCTGATGTTTGATTGGGAGGTGGCTCTGGTGGGACGATCCCGGTGCGGTGTTTTGGGGGGTGAATTGGAATTTGGGAATTGCAGGATCGGAGAATTAAATTTGGGAGATCCCTCTAAGAACCCTGTGTTCCAAATTTTAACTCAGTTTTGGGGGATAAATGGGAATTATGGGATTAAGGTTCTAAAACCTCTCCAAGATCTCTTTAATTCCAACTCTTAACCCAACTTTTGACAAAAAAAATAGAATCAAGGCTGGAAAACCCCTCCAAGATCTCTCAATTCCAAATCTTCACCCAACTTTTGGTGGAAAAATTGGAATTAATGAATTATAGAACCAATTCAGGTTAGGAGGCCCCCTCAAGATCCCTCCATTCCAAATCTTCACCCAACTTTTGACAAAAAAAATAGAATCAAGGCTGGAAAACCCCTCCAAGGTCCCTCCATTCCAAATCTTCACCCAACTTTTGGTGGAAAAATTGGAATTAATGAATTATAGAACCAATTAAGGTTAGGAGACCCTATCGAGATCCCTCCATTCCAAATCTTCACCCAACTTTTGACAAAAAAAATAGAATCAAGGCTGGAAAACCCCTCCAAGATCCCTCAATTCCAAATCTTCACCCAGCTTTCGGTGGAAAAATTGGAATTACAGAATTATAGAACCAGTTAAGGTTAGGAGACCCCTCCAAGATCCCTCAATTTCAAATCTTCACCCAACTTTTGGTGAATAAATTGGAATTAATGAATTATAGAACCAATTAAGGCTAGGAGACCCCACCAAGATCCCTCAATTCCAAATCTTCACCCAACTTTTGGTGGAAAAATTGGAATCAAGGCTGGAAAACCCCTCCAAGATCCCTCCATTCCAAATCTTCACCCAACTTTTGGTGGAAAAATCCAACCCGGGGCTGGAAAACCCCTCCAAGACCCCCCCCAGCTCCACCCTGCACCGCCCCAAGCTCCCCATGGCGACGCTTTGGGGACGTTTTTGCCGATTTTCCCAGCGTGAAGCCGGCCAGCCCGGCCAAGAGGCCCAAGAAGGAGGCGGTGGACGAGGAGCTGCACCCCGAGCACTACCGGAAGTACTCGGAGTACATCAAGGGCAGCAACCTGGACGCGCCCGACCCCTTCCGCGTGGGCCGCATCAAGAGCATCTTCTGCAGCCTGCGCGGCAACGGCAAACCCAACGAGGCCGACATCAAGCTCGGCATCTACAAGTTCTACAGGTGCCCAATTCCAGGGGTTTTGGTGGGCTGGGAAGGTCTGGAGTTAGTGGTGAAAGCAGGGTTTGATCTGGTGGCCCAAACCTTTGGAGGTTCTCGGTTGACTTCTCACCTTGTTGGACCTTCCCAGTTTGAAAAACGCGCCCAAAACTGGGAGGGTTGTCCCAAACTTGGTGAGGCTGGTTGGCCTCAAAATCAGGAATTTTGTCCCCAGATCCATGAGGCTGGTTGGCATCAAAATCAGGAATTTTGTCTCCAAATCCATGAAACTGATTGGCCTCAAAATTTGGGGAATTTTATCCCCAAATCCATGAGGCTGGTTGGCCTCAAAATTTGGGGAATTTTGTCCCCAAATCCATGAGGCTGGTTTGCCTCAAAATTTGGGGAATTTTGTCCCCAAATCCATGAGGTTGGTTGGCCTTAAAATCAGGAATTTTGTCCCCAGATCCATGAGGCTGGTTGGCCTCAAAATTTGGAATTCTGTCCCCAAATCCATGAGGTTGGTTGACCTTAAAATCGGGAATTTTGTCCCCAGATCCATGAGGCTGGTTGGCCTCAAAATCAGGAATTTTGTCCCCAAATCCATGAGGCTGGTTTGCCTCAAAATTTGGGGAATTTTGTCCCCAAATCCATGAGGCTGGTTGGCCTCAAAATTTGGGGAATTTTGTCCCCAAATCCATGAGGCTGGTTGGCATCAAAATTGGGAATTCTGTCCCCAAATCCATGAGGCTGGTTGGCCTCAAAATTTGGGGAATTTTGTCCCCAAATCCATGAGGTTGGTTGGCCTCAAAATTGGGAATTTTGTCTCCAAATCCATGAGGCTGGTTGGCCTCAAAATTGGGAATTCTGTCCCCAAATCCATGAGGCTGGTTGGCCTCAAAATTTGGGGAATTTTGTCCCCAGATCCATGAGGCTGGTTGGCCTCAAAATTGGGAATTTTGTCCCCAAATCCATGAGGCTGGTTGGCCTCAAAATTGGGAATTCTGTCCCCAAATCCATGAGGCTGGTTGGCCTCAAAATCAGGAATTTTGTCTCCAAATCCATGAGGCTGGTTTGCCTCAAAATTTGGGGAATTTTGTCCCCAAATCCATGAGGCTGGTTGGCCTCAAAATTGGGAATTCTGTCCCCAAATCCATGAAGCTGATTGGCCTCAAAATCAGGAATTTTGTCTCCAAATCCATGAGGCTGGTTGGCCTCAAAATTTGGGGAATTTTGTCCCCAAATCCATGAGGCTGGTTGGCCTCAAAATTGGGAATTTTGTCCCCAAATCCATGAGGGTTTTTGGTTCAGTGACCCCAAAATTGGGAAAACTCTCCCAAAATTGGTGAGGATTTGGGGTCGGTGGCATGTGCAGTGGTGAGGATTGGGGTAGAAATCCACGGATTTGGACAATCCTGATGGGACATTTTTGGACATTTTCAGATGTCTTGAGGTGTCTTTATATTTGTTTGGACCTTTTGGGTATTTTTGGATAATTTGGGACATTTTTGGATGTCCTGGCATGTCTTGAGATATCTTTGGGTGTCTTGAGATGTCTTTGGACTACTTTGGATTTCTTTGGGTCTTTTTGGGTATTTTTAGCTATTTTGGGACACTTTCGGATGTTCTGGGATATCTTGAGATGTCTTTGGACTTCCTTGGATTTCTTTGGGTCTTTTTGGGTATTTTTAGGTATTTTGAGACATTTTTGGATGTCCTGGGGTATCTTGAGATGTTTTTGGATGTCGTGGGAGGTCTTTGGACATCTTGGGACACTTTTGGCCATCTCTGCATGCCTCAAGCTCCCTTCAAACCCCTTTCCCTCAACCCACTCCCCATCCCACCTCCACCCTTGCCTCCATCCCACCCAAAATCTCTTCTCCAAGCCCCAACCCCACCAAGAAGAGGACCCACCTGGGTTTTTTTCCCTAATCCCGGCGTTTTTCTGGGAATTTCCAGGCCGGAGAACACGCACAAGTCCACCAAGGCCAGCTACCACGCCGACATCAACCTCCTCTACTGGAGCGACGAGGAGGCCACCGTGGAGTTCCGGGCGGTCCAGGGCCGCTGCTCCGTGGTCTACGGCGAGGACCTGACCGAGAGCATCCAGGACTACTCGGCCGGTGGCCTGGACCGCTTCTACTTCCTGGAGGTGAGGGAAGGGACGATGTTCCTCCAGGGTGGAGGAGCCTGGAGACACCAGGGATGGAGAAAATCGGGGGGTTCTGGTGACCCCAGGTGGGTTTTCCGTGGAAGGGTTGGATTTGGGGCTGGTTCTGCGATTTTGGGGAGCAAATCTGGGTTTTCAAGGATCTGGATGAGCTCCTGGAGGTCTGGATGAGTTCCTGGAGGTCTGGAGACACCAGGAATAGAGAAAAGTTGGGTTTTTCCATGGAGGAATTGGATTTGGGGCCAATTCCAGCATTTTAGGGAGCAAATCTTGGGTTTGCAATGATCTGGATGAGTTCCTGGAGGTCTGGAGACACCAGGGGTGGAGCAAAGTGAAGGTTCTGGTGACCCCAGGTGGGTTTTCCGTGGAAGGGTTGGATTTGGGGCTGGTTCTGCGATTTTGGGGAGCAAATCTGGGTTTTCAAGGATCTGGATGAGCTCCTGGAGGTCTGGAGATACCAGGGATGGAGCAAAGTGAAGGTTCTGGTGTCTCCAGGTGGGTTTTCCATGGAAAGGTTGGATTTGGGGCCAGGTCTGAGATTTTGGGGGTCTAATCTGGGTTTTCAAGGATCTGGATGAGTTCCTGGAGATCTGGAGACACCAGGGATGGAGCAAAGTTGGGTTTTTCCATGGAGGAGTTGGATTTGGGGCCAATTCCAGCATTTTAGGGAGCAAATCTTGGGTTTGCAATGATCTGAATTAGTTCCTGGAGGTCTGGATGAGTTCCTGGAGATCAGGATGAGTTCTGGGGGTCTGGATGAGTTCTGGAGGTCTGGAGACACCAGGGATGGAGCAAAGTTGGGTTTCTCCATGGAGAAAATTGGATTTGGGGCCAATTCCAGCATTTTAGGGAGCAAATCTTGGGTTTTCAAGGACCTGGATGAGTTCCTGGAGGTCTGGAATTGTCCTTGGAGGATCTGAACGAGCTCCTGGGGACTCTGCGTGTGTCCCTGGGGTTCTGCTGCCCCGGAGTCATGGAACCATTCCCTGATTCCAACGGGATTTTGGCAATCCCGGGGCCGTTCCCGAGCTGGAAAAGCTCCTCGTGTCCTAAATCCCAAATCTGGGGGATTTTTGGGATTTTTTTCCAGGCTTACAACGCCAAAACCAAGAGCTTTGAGGATCCTCCCAACCACGCCCGGAGCGCCGGGAACAAAGGGAAGGGGAAGGGGAAAGGGAAAGGTGAGGCTGGAAAAGGTGGAAAAGGGTGGGAAAAAGGGTGGAAAATGGGGTGGAAAAGGGTGGAAAATGGGGTGGAAAGTAGGTGGAAAATGGGGTGGAAAAGGGTGGAAAATGGGGTGGAAAATGAGGTGGGATAAGGGTGGAAAATGGGGTGGAAAAGGGCTGGAAAAAGGGTGGAAAATGGGGTGGAAAATGGGGTGGGAAAAGGGTGGAAAATGAGGTGGGAAAAGGGTGGAAAATGGGATGGAAAAGGGTGGAAAATGGGGTGGAAAATGAGGTGGAAAAAGGGTGGAAAATGGGGTGGAAAAGGGCTGGAAAAAGGGTGGAAAATGGGGTGGAAAATGGGCAGAAAAAGGGTGGGAAAAGGAGCAGAAAAAGGGATGGAAAAAGGAGCAGGAAAGGATGGGAAAAGACCGAAAAAAGGGTGGAAAAGGGGCTGAAAATGGGTGGAAAAACGGATGGAAAATGAGGTGGAAAGTAGGTGGAAAATGGGGTGGAAAAGGGCTGGGAAATGGGTAGAAAAAGGTGGGAAAGGGATGGGAAAGGGATGGGAAAAGGGGCAGGGAAGGATGGAAAAAGACAGGAAAAAGGGCAGAAAAAAGGGTGGAAAAGGGGCTGAAAATTGGGCAGAAAATGGGTAAAAAAGGGGCGGAAATGGGTAAAAAAGGGGCAGAAAATGGGGCAGAAAATGGGTAAAAAAGGGGCGGAAATGGGTAAAAAAAGGGGGAGAAATTGGGTAAAAAAGGGGCAGAAAATGGGTAAAGAAGGGGCAGAAAATGGGTAAGAAAGGTGTAGAAAATGGGTAAAAAGGGGTGGAAATTGGTAAAAAAGGGTCGGAAAACGGGTAAAAAAGGGTGGAAAATGGATAAAAAGGTGCAGAAAATTGGTAAAAAAGGGGTGGAAAATGGGTAAAAAAGGGGCGGAAATGGGTGAAAAGGGGTGGAAATTGGGTAAAAAAGGGGCAGAAAATTGGTAAAAAAGGGGCGGAAATGGGTAAAAAAGGGGCAGAAAATGGGTAAAAAAGGTGTAGAAAATGGGTAAAAAAGGTGTAGAAAATGGGTAAAAAGGGGTGGAAATGGGTAAAAAAAGGTCAGAAAATGGGTAAAAAAGGCGCAGAAAATGGGTAAAAAAGGTGTAGAAAATGGGTAAAAAGGGGTGGAAATGGGTAAAAAAAGGTCAGAAAATGGGTAAAAAAGGGGCAGAAGAGGGTCTGGGAGGTGCTGGCTTGCAGAGGCGGGAGGAGGAGGAAGAGGAGGAGGAGGAGGAGGAGGAGGAGGAGGAAGAGGAGGAGGAGGAGGAGGAGGAGGAGGAGGAGGAGGAAGAGGAGGAGGAGGAGGAGGAGGAGGAGGAGGAGGAGGAGGCGGAGGAGGAGGAGGAGGAGGAGGAGGAGGAGGAGGAGGAGGAAAGGAGGAGCAGGAGGAGGAGGAGGAGGCGGAGGAGGAGGAGGAGGAGGAGGAGGAGGAGGAGGAGGAGGAGGAGGAGGAGGAGGAGGAGGAGGAGGAGGAGGAGGAGGAGGAAGGGCGGGCGCTGACCCGCGCGGGGCTCGCAGGGAAGGGCAGAGGGAAGGCGGCGGGCGCCGAGCAGAGCGAGCGGGAGCCGGCCCAGCTGCAGGTGCCCAAGCTGAGGACGCTGGACGTGTTCTCCGGCTGTGGGGGCCTCTCCGAGGGCTTCCACCAGGCAGGTGAGCTCCGGCTGCCGGAGCCTTGGGAAGGGGCCTGGCCGGCGGCAAAATCGGCTGGACCTTGGCAGTGCCCGGCCTGGCTGTGCCCGCACGGCTCCGGTCATTCCCAGTGCCCATCCATGACCATCCGTGTCCACTCCCAGTGCCCATTCCCAGTGCCCAGCCCTGACCATTCCCAGTGCCCAGTCCTGGCCATTCCCAGTGCCCATCCATGATGATTCCCAGTGCCCATTCCCACTGTCCAGCCCTGACCATTCCCAGTGCCCAGTCCTGGCCATTCCCAGTGCCCAGCCCTGACCATTCCCAGTGCCCAGTCCTGGCCATTCCCAGTGCCCAGTCCTGGCCATTCCCAGTGCCCAGCCCTGACCATTCCCAGTGCCCAGCCCTGACCATTCCCAGTGCCCAGTCCTGGCCATTCCCAGTGCCCAGTCCTGGCCATTCCCAGTGCCCATCCATGACCATTCCCAGTGCCCATTCCCAGTGTCCAGCACTGACCATTCCCAGTGCCCATCCATGATGATTCCCAGTGCCCATTCCCACTGTCCAGCCCTGACCATTCCCAGTGCCCAGTCCTGGCCATTCCCAGTGCCCATCCATGATGATTCCCAGTGCCCATTCCCAGTGCCCAGCCCTGGTCATTCCCAGTGCCCAGCCCTGACCATTCCCAGTGCCCAGCCCTGGTCATTCCCAGTGCCCAGCCCTGACCATTCCCAGTGCCCAGCCCTGGCCATTCCCAGTGCCCATCCCTGCCCATTCCCAGTGCCCATTCCCAGTGCCCATCCCTGCCCATCCCTGCCCATCCCTGCCCATTCCCAGTGCCCATCCCTGCCCAGCCCTGCCCATTCCCAGTGCCCATTCCCAGTGCCCATCCCTGCCCATCCCTGCCCATCCCTGCCCATTCCCAGTGCCCATCCCTGCCCAGCCCTGCCCATTCCCAGTGCCCATTCCCAGTGCCCATTCCCAGTGCCCATTCCCAGTGCCCATCCCTACCCATTCCCAGTGCCCATCCCTGGCCATCCCTGCCCATCCCTGCCCATCCCTGCCCATCCCTGCCCATCCCTGGCCATTCCCAGTGCCCATCCCTGCCCATCCCTGGCCATTCCCAGTGCCCATTCTCAGTGCCCATTCCCAGTGCCCATCCCTGCCCATCCCTGCCCATCCCTGCCCATCCCTGCCCATTCCCCGTGCCCATTCCCCGTGCCCATCCCTGCCCATCCCTGCCCATTCCCAGTGCCCATCCCTGCCCATCCCTGCCCATCCCTGCCCATCCCTGCCCATTCCCCGTGCCCATTCCCCGTGCCCACCCTGACCCCCGGCCATCCCGGCCGTGCCCGCAGGGGTCTCGGAGACGCTCTGGGCCATCGAGATGTGGGAGCCGGCGGCGCAGGCGTTCCGGCTCAACAACCCCGGCACCACGGTGTTCACCGAGGACTGCAACGTGCTCCTCAAGCTGGTCATGGCCGGCGAGAAAACCAATTCCTTGGGCCAGAAGCTGCCCCAGAAGGGCGACGTGGAGATGCTCTGCGGTGGCCCCCCGTGCCAGGGCTTCAGCGGCATGAACCGCTTCAACTCCCGCACCTACTCCAAGTTCAAGAACTCCCTGGTGGTCTCCTTCCTCAGGTGGGTGTGGAGGGGATTTTTGGGAGGTGAGACCCCACCTGGTGTCTCCTCGTGGGGTTGGAGGGGATTTTTGGGTTGATGGAGGGGATTTTTGGGAGGTGAGACCCCACCTGGTGTCTCCTCGTGGGGTTGGAGGGGATTTTTGGGAGGTGAGACCCCACCTGGTGTCTCCTCATGGGGTTGGAGGGGATTTTTGGGTTGATGGAGAGGATTTTTGGGAGGTGAGACCCCACCTGGTGTCTCCTCGTGGGGTTGGAGGGGATTTTTGGGAGGTGAGACCCCACCTGGTATCTCCTTGTGGTGTGGAGGGGATTTTTGGGTTGATGGAGGGGACTTTTGGGAGGTGAGACTCTACCCGGTGTCTCCTTGTGGGGTTGGAGGGGATTTTTGGGAGGTGAGACCCCACCTGGTGTCTCCTCGTGGGGTTGGAGGGGATTTTTGGGAGGTGAGACCCCATCTGGTGTCTCCTTGTGGGGTTGGAGGGGATTTTTGGGAGGTGAGACCCCACCTGGTGTCTCCTTGTGGGTGTGAAGGGGACTTTTGGGAGGTGAGACCCCACCAGATTTCCCCTGGTGGGTGTGGAGGGGATTTTTTGGGGCAGTGAAGGGGACTTTTGGGAGGTGAGACCCCACCTGATGTCCACTGGTGGGTATGGAGAGGATTTTTTGGGTGATGGAGGGGATTTTTGGGGCAAAACCCCATCCAGTGTCCCCTGGTAAGTGTGGAGAGGATTTTTTGGGATGTTGGAGAGGATTTTTGGGATGAAACCCCATCCAGTGTCCCCTGGTAGGTGTGGAGGGGGTTTTTGGGTTGATGGAGGGGGTTTTTGGGAGGTGAGACCACACCTGATGTCCCCTGGTGGGTGTGGAGGGGGTTTTTTGGGGCAATGGAGAGGATTTTTGGGATGAAACCCCATCCGGTGTCTCCTGGTGGGTGTGGAGAGGATTTTTTGGGATGTCGGAGAGGATTTTTGGGGTGAGACCCCACCCGGTGTCCCCTGGCCACGCCGCTGTCCCCGCAGTTACTGCGATTATTACCGGCCGCGCTTCTTCCTGCTGGAGAACGTCCGGAACTTCGTGTCCTTCAAGAGGTCCATGGTGCTCAAGCTGACCCTGCGCTGCCTGGTGCGCATGGGCTACCAGTGCACCTTCGGGGTGCTCCAGGTGGGCTCTCCAGGGCTGCTTTTGGGGCGAAAAAACCCTTTTTTGGCACCCCAAGAAATGGTGGTGGTGTCGCTCCTTGGGGACGTTCCCAAAGGAGCTGTGGGTTGGGAATTGGCCCATTCCCAGTTGGTTCTCCAAAGGGGGAATTGTCCCCTCGGGTGGCTCTGGGGACGTTCCCATCTCCATGAAGTCTCCACATGGCCATGGCCACCACAGTTCCGTCAGGAATTGTCCCCTCCAGAGGCGGAACTGTCCTTTGGGGTGGCTCTGGGGACATTTCCACCGCGTCCCTCAGGAATTGTCCCCTCCAAAGGAGACTGTCCCCTCGTGTGGCTTTGGGGACATTCCCAGAGGAGACAGGTTCTCCAATCCTACCCCGTCCCTCAGGAATTGTCCCTGGGGTGGCTTTGGGGCCATTCCCACCCCATCCCTCGTGTGGGGTGGGTCCCCTGGGGTGGCCCTAGGACCATCCCCACCCTGTCCCTCAGGAATTGTCCCCTGGGGTGGCCCTGCAGACATTCCCAGAGGGGACAGGTTCTCCATTCCCACCACATCCCTCAGGAATTGTCCCCTGGGGTGGCCCTGGGACCATCCCCACCCCGTCCCTTGGGTGGGCTGTGTCCCCGGGGCGGGCTGTGTCCCCGGGGTGGGCTGTGTCCCCGGGGCGGGCTGTGTCCCTTGGGTGAGCTGTGTCCCCGGGGCGGGCTGTGTCCCTTGGGTGAGCTGTGTCCCCGGGGTGGGCTGTGTCCCTTGGGTGAGCTGTGTCCCCGGGGTGGGCTGTGTCCCCGGGGCGGGCTGTGTCCCTTGGGTGGGCTGTGTCCCTTGGGTGGGCTGTGTCCCCGGGGCGGGCTGTGTCCCCAGGGCGGGCTGTGTCCCCGGGGTGGGCTGTGTCCCTTGGGTGGGCTGTGTCCCCGGGGTGGGCTGTGTCCCTTGGGCGGGGTGTGTCCCCGGGGCGGGGTGTGTCCCCGGGGCGCGGTGGGCCCGTGCCCGGCTCGGCGTGGTGCCAGCGGGGCTGTGCCCGCAGGCCGGGCAGTACGGCGTGGCGCAGACGCGGCGCCGCGCCATCGTGCTGGCGGCGGCGCCGGGCGAGAAGCTGCCCATGTTCCCCGAGCCCCTGCACGTCTTCGCCCCCCGCGCCTGCCAGCTCAGCGTCGTGGTGGACGACAAGAAGTTCGTCAGCAACATCACCCGGTGAGAGCCCGGAATGCCGGGCGGGAATCCCGGTTCGGCATCGGGGATGCCGGGAATTCGGCACTCGGGGATTCCGGTTTGGCAGCTCGGCACTCGGGGATTTTGGTTTGGGAATTTGGCACTCAGGGATTTTGGTTTGGGAATTCGGCACTCGGGGATTCCGGTTTGGCAGCTCGGCACTCGGGGATTTTGGTTTGGGAATTTGGCACTTGGGGATTCCGGTTTGGGAATTTCGCACTCGGGGATTCTGGTTTGGGAATTCGGCACTCGGGGATTCCGGTTTGGGAATTCGGCACTCGGGGATTCCGGTTTGGCAGCTCGGCACTTGGGGATTTTGGTTTGGGAATTCGGCACTCGGGGATTCCGGTTTGGGAATTTGGCACTCAGGGATTCCAGTCTGGGAATTTGGCACTCAGGAATTCTGGTTTGGGAATTCAGCACTTGGGGATTCCGGTTTGGGAATTCGGCACTTGGAAATTCTGGTTTGGGAGTTTGGAGACTTGGAGATTCTGGTTTGGGAATTCGGCACTCGGGGATTCCGGTCTGGGAATTCGGCACTTGGAAATTCTGGTTTGGGAATTCGGCACTCGGGGATTCTGGTTTGGGAATTCGACACTCAGAGATTCCAGTTTGGGAATTTGGCACTTGGGGATTCCACTTTGGGAATTCGGCACTCAGGGATTCCGGTCTGGGAATTCGGCACTTGGAGATTCTGGTTTGGGAATTCTGAGTTGGGAATTCAGTGTTGGAAATTCAGCACTCAGGGATTTCAGTTTGGGAATTCGGCACTTGGGGATTCCGCTTTGGGAATTCAGCACTTGGAAATTCTGGTCTGGGAATTCGGCACTCGGGGATTCTGCTTTGGGAATTCGGCACTTGGGGATTCTGGTTTGGGAATTCCGAGTTCGGAATTTGAGTTGTGAGTTTCAAGATAGGAATTCCGCATTGGGAATTCCAAGTTGGAAATTCTGAGTCGGGAGTTCCAAGTTGGGAATTTGAGTTGGGAGTTCCGAGTTGGGAATTTGAGTTGGGAGTTCCGAGTTGGGAATTCTCAGTTGGGAATTGGGAGTTGGGAATTCTGAAATGGGAGTTCCAAGTTGGGAATTCCAAGTTGGGAGTTCAGCGTTGGGAGTTCTGTGTTGGGAATTCCGTGTTAGGAGTTGCAAGTTGGGAATTCCGAGTCGGGAGTTCCACGTTGGGAATTCCGCATTGGGAATTGTGAGTTGGGAATTCTGAGTCGGGAATTCCAAATTGGGAATTGCGAGTTGGGAATTGTGAGTTGGGAATTCTGAGTCAGGAGTTCCACGTTGGGAATTCTGAGTCGGGAATTCCAAATTGGGAATTGCGAGTTGGGAATTCCGCATTGGGAATTGCGAGTTGGGAATTCTGAGTCGGGAGTTCCACGTTGGGAATTCTGAGTCGGGAATTCCAAATTGGGAATTGCGAGTTGGGAATTGCGAGTCGGGAATTCTGAGATGGGAATTGCGAGTTGGGAATTCTGAGATGGAAATTGCGAGTTGGGAATTGCGAGTTGGGAATTGCGAGTTGGGAATTCCGCATTCATTGGGAATGGCGAGTTGGGAATCCCGTGCCCGCAGGACGTACTCGGGCCCGTTCCGCACCATCACGGTGCGGGACACGATGTCGGACCTGCCGGAGATCCGGAACGGCGCCTCGGCGCTGGAGATCTCCTACAACGGCGAGCCCCAGTCGTGGTTCCAGCGCCAGATCCGCGGCTCCCAGTACCAGCCCATCCTCAGGGATCACATCTGCAAGGTGGGAACGGCACCCGGAGCCGCCGGATCCCGCCGGAGCCGCCCAAATCCGGGATGGGGGAGCTGCTGGGAACTGCCGGGAATGGTGGGGCTTTGGGAATGGCGGATTTGGGAATGGGCGAGGTGCCGGGAATGGTGGGGGTTTGGGAATGGAGGATTTGGGAATGGGGGATTTGGGAATGGGGGAGGTGCTGGGAATGGTGGATTTGGGAATGGGGGAGGTGCTGGGAATGGCGGATTTGGGAATGGGGGAAGTGCTGGGAATGGTGGAGATTTTGGGAATGGTGAAGATTTTGGGAATGGTGGAGGTGTTGGGAATGGTGGAAGTGTTGGGAATGGTGGATTTGGGAATGGTGGAGGTGCTGGGAATGGTGGGGGTTTGGGAATGGCGGATTTGGGAATGGGGGAGGTGCTGGGAATGGTGGGGGTTTGGGAATGGCAGATTTGGGAATGGGGGAAGTGCTGGGAATGGTGGAGATTTTGGGAATGGTGAAGATTTTGGGAATGGTGGAGGTGTTGGGAATGGTGGAAGTGTTGGGAATGGTGGATTTGGGAATGGTGGGGATTTTGAGAATGGTGGAGATGTTGGGAATGGTGCTTTTGGTAATGGTGGGGATTTTGGGAATGGTGAATTTGGGAATGGTGGAGGTGCTGGGAATGGTGAATTTGGGGATGGTGGAGGTGCTGGGAATGGTGAATTTGGGGATGGTGGAGGCATTGGGAACGGTGGTTTTGGTAGTGGTGGGGATTTTGGGAACGGTGGTTTTGGTGGTGGGGATTTTGGGAATGCTGGATTTGGGAGCGGTGGGGATTTTGGGAATGCTGGATTTGGGAGCGGTGGGGATTTTGGGAATGGTGGTTTTGGTGGTGGGGATTTTGGGAATGCTGGAATTGGGACCGGTGGGGATTTTGGGAATGCTGGATTTGGGAGCGGTGGGGATTTTGGGAATGGTGGTTTTGGTGGTGGGGATTTTGGGAGTGCTGGCTTTGGGAGCGCTGGACGTCGCGGGCCCCGGCGGCGGTGCCCAACGCGGCCCGTTGTCGCCGGCGGCGGCAGGACATGAGCGCGCTGGTGGCGGCGCGGATGCGGCACATCCCGCTGGCGCCCGGCTCCGACTGGCGGGACCTGCCCAACATCGAGGTGCGGCTCTCGGACGGCACCACCACCCGCAAGCTGCGCTACACCCACCACGAGCGCAAGAACGGCCGCAGCAGCGCCGGCGCCCTGCGCGGCGTCTGCTCCTGCGCCGAAGGTGGGTGGTGGACCTCCGGAAACACGTCCCCGGCCCGGCGGGCGCGGCCGTTCTCCCGGAAATTCCCGGGGTTTGGTTTTTGGTGGTGTTTTGGTGTTTCCCAGGGAAGCCGTGCGACCCGGCCGACCGGCAGTTCAACACCCTCATCCCGTGGTGCCTCCCGCACACCGGCAACCGGCACAACCACTGGGCCGGCCTCTACGGGCGCCTGGAGTGGGACGGCTTCTTCAGCACCACCGTCACCAACCCCGAGCCCATGGGCAAGCAGGTGAGGGCGGGCACGGCCGCGGGCACGGCCGGCGGGGGGCGTCGGTGGGGGTCACCGGTGGCCACCGCGTCCCAGCCTTCGATGGTGGCCAACGGTCGTCAGTGTCCCAACGGTTGGGCGGGTTGCTTGGTGGTGACCGATGGCCACCGTGGCCCCGTGGTTGGGTGTGATGGTCTCCAATGGCCACCACGTTGGGTGTGGTGGTCAGTGGTGGCCACCACGTTGGGTGTGGTGGTCTCTGGTGGTCACCACATTGGGTGTAGTGGTCAGTGGTGGCCATCATGGTGGGTTTGATGGTCTCCAGTGGCCACCACGTTGGGTGTGGTGGTCTCCAGCATCCACCATGTTGGGTGTGATGTTCTCCAATGTCCACCATGTTGGTGTGGTGGTCTCTGGTGGCCACCACGTTGGGTGTGGTGGTTTTTAGTGGCCACCATGTTGATGTGGTGGTCAGTGGTGGCCAGCATTTGTGTTGGTGGTCAGTGGTGGCCAGCACATTGGGTTTGGCGCACTGTGGTGGCCAGCACGTTGGGTTGGCGCTCAGTGATGGTGGCCACCACGTTGGGTTAGTGATGCATGGTGCCCACCATGTTGGGTTGGCGCTCCGTGGTGGCCAGCATGTTGGTGTGGTGGCCACCACGTTGGGTGTGATGGTCTCCAGTGGCCACCACGTTGGGTTTGGTGGTCCATGGTGGCCACCACGTTGGGTTTGGCGGTCAGTGGTGGCCACCACGTTTGGTTTGGCGGTCAGTGGTGGCCAGAACGTTGGTGTGGTGCCCACCCCGTTGGGTTTGGCGGTCAGTGGTGGCCAGAACGTTGGTGTGGTACCCACCCCGTTGGGTTTGGTGGTCCATGGTGCCCACCCCGTTGGGTTTGGCGGTCAGTGGTGGCCAGAACGTTGGTGTGGTGGCCACCACGTTGGGTTTGGTGGTCCATGGTGGCCACCCTGTGGGGTTGGTGCCGTTGCAGGGCCGCGTGCTGCACCCCGAGCAGCACCGCGTGGTCAGCGTGCGCGAGTGCGCTCGCTCCCAGGGCTTCCCCGACACCTTCCGGCTCTTCGGGAACATCCTGGACAAGCACAGACAGGTGGGTGGCACCGGCACCGCGGTGGCACCGACACGGTGTCCCCTTGTCCCCTTTGTCCCCTTGGGCACCGACTTCTTGTCCCTTTGTCACTTTGTCCCATTGTCCATTGTCCTCTTGTCCCTCTGTCCCATTGTCCATTGTCCCATTGTCCACTGTCCATTGTTCCTTTGTCCCATTGTCACTTTGTCCCATTCTCCATTGTCCTCTTGTCCTTTTGTCCCATTGTCCTTTTGTCCCATTGTCCATCGTCCCATTGTCCATTGTCCCATTGTCCCATTGTCCCATTGTCCCACTGTCCATTGTCCCTTTGTCCCTTCTTCCATTGTCCCATTGTCCATTGTCCATTGTCCATTGTCCCTTTGTCCATTGTCCAATTGTCCATTGTCCCTTTGTCACTTTGTCCAATTGTCCATTGTCCCTTTGTCACTTTGTCCCTTCTTCCATTGTCCCATTGTCCATTGTCACTTTGTCCCATTGTCCATTGTCCGTTTGTCCCTTTGTCCCAATTTCCTCTTGTCACTTTGTCCCAATGTCCCCCTGTCCCCATGTCCCATGTCCCTCTGTCCTTCTGTCTGTGCCTCTGTCTGTCCCTCTGTCTGTCCCCTGTCCCATGTCCCTCTGTCTGTCCCTCATCCCCATGTCCCTCTGTCTGTCCCCATGTCCCTCTGTCTGTCCCCAGGTGGGCAATGCGGTGCCGCCTCCCCTGGCCAAGGCCATCGGGCTGGAGATCAAGGCCTGCGCTGTGGCCAAAGCGCGCCAGGACACGGCCGGTGAGTGACCCTGAGTGACCAGAGTGACCACTGAGTGACTCTGAGTGACCACTGAGTGACCAATGAGTGACCAGAGTGACCCCTGAGTGACCCTGAGTGACCACTGAGTGACCACTGAGTGACCCTGAGTGACCAGAGTGACCAATGAGTGACCAGAGTGACAAGAGTGACCGCTGAGTGACCGCTGAGTGACTGCTGAGTGACCACTGAGTGACCCTGAGTGACCCTGAGTGACCACTGAGTGACCAATGAGTGACCGCTGAGTGACCAGAGTGACCCCTGAGTGACCGCTGAGTGACCACTGAGTGACCACTGAGTGACCCTGAGTGACCAGAGTGACCAATGAGTGACCAGAGTGACAAGAGTGACCGCTGAGTGACCGCTGAGTGACTGCTGAGTGACCAGAGTGACCCTGAGTGACCCTGAGTGACCAGAGTGACCAATGAGTGACCGCTGAGTGACTCTGAGTGACCAGAGTGACCCTGAGTGACCCTGAGTGACCACTGAGTGACCACTGAGTGACCAGAGTGACTGCTGAGTGACCACTGAGTGACCCTGAGTGACCACTGAGTGACCAGAGTGACCCTGAGTGACCTGAGTGACCCCGGGTGACGACTGAGTGACAGCTCAGTGACCATCCCATTGTGTCCCCATGGTGTCCCTACTGTCCCCTGGGTGTCCCTGTGTCCCCTGGGTGTCCCCATGTCCCCTCAGTGTCCCCACATGTCCCAGTGTCCCGCAGGTCTCGGTGCTGTCCCTGTGTCCCCTGGATGTCCCCTGGGTGTCCCTATGTCCCCTCACCATCCCGGTGTCCCCTCAGTGTCCCCATGTCCCGGTGTCCCGCAGGTCTCGGTGCTGTCCCTGTCCCCCCCGTGTCCCTGTCCCCTCAGTGTCCCCGTGTCCCCTGGGTGTCCCCTCAGTGTCCCCATGTCCCGCAGGTCTCGGTGCTGTCCCTGTGTCCCCTGGGTGTCCCCTGGGTGTCCCTGTGTCCCTGTCCCCTCAGTGTCCCCATGTCCCCTCAGTGTCCCCATGTCCCGCAGGTCTCGGTGCTGTCCCTGTGTCCCCTGGGTGTCCCCTGGGTGTCCCTGTGTCCCTGTCCCCTCAGTGTCCCCATGTCCCCATGTCCCGCAGGTCTCGGTGCTGTCCATGTCCCCTGGGTGTCCCCATGTCCCCGCAGTGTCCCCGTGTCCCGCAGGTCTCGCCGTGGTCCCTATCCCCTCAGTGTCCCCATGTCCCCTTGGTGTCCCCGTGTCCCCTGGGTGTCCCCATGTCCCCTTGGTGTCCCCTCAGTGTCTCCGTGTCCCCTCGGTGTCCCCTCACTGTCCCCATGTCCCCTCGGTGTCCCCTCAGTGTCCCCATGTCCCCTGGGTGTCCCCGTGTCCCCTCGGTGTCCCCGTGTCCCCTCGGTGTCCCCGTGTCCCCTCACTATCCCCTCAGTGTCCCCGTGCCCCCTGGGTGTCCCCTCAGTGTCCCGGTGTCCCGCAGGTCTCGCCGCGGTCCCTATCCCCTCAGTGTCCCCGTGTCCCCTCGGTGTCCCCGTGTCCCCTGGGTGTCCCCTCAGTGTCCCCATGTCCCCTCAGTGTCCCCATGTCCCCTCAGTGTCCCCATGTCCCCTGGGTGTCCCCGTGTCCCCTGGGTGTCTCCTCACTGTCCCCATGTCCCCTCAGTGTCCCCATGTCCCCTGGGTGTCCCCTGGGTGTCCCCTGGGTGTCCCTGTGTCCCTGTCCCCTCAGTGTCCCCGTGTCCCCTGGGTGTCCCCTCAGTGTCCCCTGGGTGTCCCCTGGGTGTCCCCTCAGTGTCCCCTCACTGTCCCCATGTCCCGCAGGTCTCGGTGCTGTCCCTGTCCCCTCAGTGTCCCCGTGTCCCCTGGGTGTCCCCTCTGTCCCGGTGTCCCGCAGGTCTCGGTGCTGTCCCTGTCCCCTCAGTGTCCCTGTGTCCCCTGGGTGTCCCCTCAGTGTCCCCTGGGTGTCCCCTCACTGTCCCCATGTCCCACAGGTCTCGGTGCTGTCCCTGTCCCCTCAGTGTCCCCATGTCCCCTCAGTGTCCCCATGTCCCCTCGTCCCCTCGGTGTCCCCATGTCCCCTGGGTGTCCCCTCACTGTCCCCGTGTCCCACAGGTCTCGGTGCTGTCCCTGTCCCCTCAGTGTCCCCATGTCCCCTGGGTGTCCCCTCAGTGTCCCCATGTCCCGCAGGTCTCAGTGCTGTCCCTGTCCCCTCAGTGTCCCCTGGGTGTCCCCTGGGTGTCTCCTCACTGTCCCCATGTCCCGCAGGTCTCGGTGCTGTCCCTGTCCCCTCACTGTCCCCATGTCCCCTGGGTGTCCCCTCAGTGTCCCCTGGGTGTCCCCTGGGTGTCCCCTCAGTGTCCCCATGTCCCGCAGGTCTCGCCGCGGTCCCTGTCCCCTCGGTGTCCCTGTGTCCCCTGGGTGTCCCCATGTCCCCTGGGTGTCCCCTCAGTGTCCCCATGTCCCGCAGGTCTCGGTGCTGTCCCTGTCCCCTCACTGTCCCCGTGTCCCGCAGGTCTCGCCGCGGTCCCGGTGCCTCCGGAGCCGTCGGGAGCGGCCGCCTGAGCCCGGCCAGAGCCGGGGGGGCCGGGGGGGCCTCGGCTCCGGGGCTGCTTCGCCTTCGCCTCTGCTTTCAGTTGCCTTTTGGTCTTTTTTCCCTTTTTTCTCCTTTTTTGGTTTTTTTTCCCCCTTTTTTCTTTTTTTTTTTCCCTTTTTTCCTCCTTTTCTCTTTTTTTTTCCCTATTTTTTCTTGTTTGTTCTCTTTCTTCCCTCCCTTGTTTTTCCCCCTTCTTTCTATCCCTTTTTTTCTTTCCCCTTTTTCCTCTTTATTTTCCTTTTTTCTCCTCTTTTTAAAGATTTTTTTAACCCCTTATTTTCCTCTTTATTTTTTCTTCCTTTTCCCTTTTTTTAATTCCTAGATTTTTTTTCTGGCTTTTCATCTCCTCCTTTCTAAAACTCTTTTAATTTCCCCAATCCGCCTTTCGTTTCTCTTTGTTTCTTTTTATTTTAATTCCTCTCCCTCCACTCTCTCTGTGCTGCTCCAACCTCCCCTTCCCCCCCCTCGGGGCCCGGCCCCGCTGCCCCGTTTTTATCGCATTGTACCGAACCCCCCCGCGGCCGCTTTGTACAAGGTGGAACTCGATACTTTATGTAGTTTTTATATGTTGTAATATTTCTTCAAATAAATCGCGCCTATAAGTTATAACCAACTCTCGCCCCGCGCTCCGAGCAGGCCGCGGCCGCCATGGCGCCGTTGCTCGGCAACCGCTTCCCGCCCTGCCCCGCCGGAAGTGACGCGCGGGGGCCGGAAGCGGCGCGCGGCGCTTCCCGCCTTGCCCCGCCGGAAGTGGCGCGCGGGGGCCGGAAGTGGCGCGCGGCCTTTCCGGTGTGGCGGCGTGAGGGAGTTGGAGGCGATGCCGGCCGGGGACTACGAGTGAGGGGGAGCGGGGACGGGAACGGGAACCGGGAACGGGGACGGGAATTGGGGAGCGGGAACGGGAATCGGGGAGCGGGGCCGGGAACGGGGGCGGGGATTGAGGAGCGGGAACCGGGAACGGGGACGGGAACTGGGGAACGGGAATGGGGACCGGGACCGGAACCGGGAGTGCGAATCGGAACCGGGAACAGGAATCGGGATTGGGATCGGGAACCGTAACCGGGATCGGGATCTGGGATCGTGAACCGGGACCGGGATTGGAACCGGCAGTGGGAATCGGAACCGGGATCAGGAGTTGGGATCGGGAACCGGGCTTGGGAATGGGAACCGGGAGTGACAGCCGGGAACGGGACTGGGAATTGGGATCGGGAACGGGAGTGGGGACCGGGAACGGGAGTGGGAATTGGGATCGGGAACGGGACTGGGAATTGGGATCGGGAACGGGAGTGGGAATTGGGATCGGGAACGGGACTGGGAATTGGGATCGGGAACGGGACTGGGAATTGGGATCGGGAACGGGAGTGGGGACCGGGAACGGGAGTGGGAATTAGCAGGTGGGACCGAGAACCGGGAGTGGGAACGGGGACGGGAACCGGGAGTGACAGCTGGAAACGGGACTGGGAACCGGGAGTGACGGCCGGCACCGGGAACCGGGCACGGGGCCTGCGGGGGGGTCCCGGGGGGTCCCGGAGGCTTCGGGCAGGGCCGGGGCCGTGAGGGGGAGGGGACAGAGGGGACAGGGGCACCCAAGGGTGGCACAGGAGGGGACAGGGGCACCCAAGCGTGGCACTGGGAAGTGACAGGAGGGGACAGTGACACACCCAGGGGGCACCTGAGGATGGCACAGGAGGGGACAGGGGCACCCAAGGGTGGCACAGGTGACAGCCAGGGTGGCACAGGAGGGGACAGGGACACCCAAGGGTGGCACCGGGGTGGCACAGGGACACGGGGGTGGCACAGGAGGGGACAGGGGCACCCAAGGGTGGCACAGGAGGGGGCAGGGACACCCAAGGGTGGCACAGGTGACACCCAGGGTGGCACAGGAGGGGACAGGGGCACCCAAGGGTGGCACAGGTGACACCCAGGGTGGCACAGGAGGGGACAGGGGCACCCAAGGGTGGCACCGGGGTGGCACAGGGACACGGGGGTGGCACCGGAGGGGACAGGGGCACCCAAGGGTGGCACAGGTGCCAGCCGAGGCCGTTGTGTCCCCACAGCTCCAAGCCCAGCTGGGCTGACCAGGTGGAGGAGGAGGGAGGAGAGGATGGTGAGTGGCACCTGGCACACCTGTGACACCTGGCACACCTGTGGGGGTGGCACTGGCACACCTGTGACACCTGGCACACCTGTGGGGGTGGCACCTGGCACACCTGTGGCACCTGGCACACCTGTGGCACCTGGCACACCTGTGGGGGGTGGCACTGGCACACCTGTGACACCTGGCACACCTGTGGGGGGTGGCACTGGCACACCTGTGGCACCTGTCATACCTGGCACATCTGTGCCACCTGGCACACCTGTGGGGGGTGGCACTGGCACACCTGTGACACCTGGCACACCTGTGGGGCTGGCACCGGCACACCTGTGACACCTGGCACACCTGTGGGGGGTGGCACTGTCACACCTGTGACACCTGGCACACCTGTGGCACCGGTCACACCTGTGGTACCTGGCACACCTGTGGGGGGTGGCACCGGCACACCTGTGACATCTGGCACACCTGTGGGGCTGGCACCGGCACACCTGGCAGGGCACACCTGGCACGGATGCCACCTGGGACATCTCTGGGGGGTGGCACTCAAGGTATCTGTCACACCTGTGGTACCTGGCACACTTGTCACACCTGTGGCACCTGGCATGCCTGGCACACCTGTCATACCTGGCACACCTGTGGCACCTGGCACACCTGTCATACCTGTGGCACCTGGCACGTCTGTCAAACCTGGCACACCTGTCGGGGTGGCACCTGTGTCCTTGGGGACAAAGAGCTGTGCCAGGGGCTGGGGTGACTGGTCCAGGTGAGAGGGGTCACCTGTGCCCAGGTGAGCTCCCTGTGCCCGGGTGAGCCCAGGTGAGGTTACCTGTGCCCAGGTGAGCTCCCTGTGCCTGGGTGAGCCCAGGTGAGCTCCCTGTGCCCAGGTGAGCCCAGGTGAGTTACCTGTGCCCCAGGTGAGCCCAGGTGAGGTTACCTGTGCCCAGGTGAGGTTCCCCGTGCCTGGTGCCCACCTGAGCCCCCTTACCTGTCCAGACAAGGTTCCCTGTGCCCAGGTGAGGCCGTACCTGTGCCCAGGTGTGCCCGGGTGAGGTCACCGTGCCCGGTGCCCACCTGAGCCCCCTTACCTGTCCAGACAAGGTTCCCTGTGCCCAGGTGAGGCCATACCTGTGCCCAGGTGTGCCCAGGTGAGGTCACCGTGCCCGGTGCCCACCTGAGCCCCCTTACCTGTCCAGACAAGGTTCCCTGTGCCCAGGTGAGGCCGTACCTGTGCCCAGGTGTGCCCAGGTGAGGTCACCGTGCCCGGTGCCCACCTGAGCCCCCTTCCCTGTCCAGACAAGGTGATCACCAGCGAGCTGCTGAAGGATCTGCCCCTGCCCGGGGTCCTGGGGGGCGCCTCCAGCGCCGAGGCCGAGCTGCTCAAGGGAGGTGAGAGGGCACCGCTGGCACAGCTGGCACACCTGGAGGGGAGGGACACACCTGGGGACACCTGGATGGGAGGGACACACCTCAGCACACACCTGGGCACACACCTGGATGGGAGGGACACACCTGGGCACACCTGGATGGGACGCACACACCTGGCACACCTGGAGGGGAGGGACACACCTGGCACACCTGGAGGGGAGGGACACACCTGGCACACCTGGAGGGGAGGGACACACCTGGGCACACACCTGGAGGGGAGGGACACACCTGGGCACACCTGGAGGGGAGGGACACACCTGGGCACACACATGGATGGGAGGGACGCACCTGAGCACACACCTGGGCACACCTGGAGGGGAGGGACACACCTGGGGACACACCTGGAGGGGAGGGACACACCTGGAGGGGAGGGATACACCTGGGCACACACCTGGATGGGAGGGACACACCTGGGGATACACCTGGATATACACCTGGATGGCAGGGACACACCTGGGGGCGCCTGGTGGGACCTGGGCACACCTGGGGATACACCTGGATGGGAGGGACACAACTGGATGGCAGGGACACACCTGGGCATACACCTGGGGGCGCCTGGTGGGAACTGGGCACACCTGGGCACACACCTGGGCACACCTGGATGGGAGGGACACACCTGGGGGCACCTGGGGAGCCCTGGGGGCACACCTGGGCTCACCTGGGCACACCTGTCCCCCCCAGGGCCCCTCCCGTCCCCCAAGGAGGTCGTCAACGGCAACATCAAAACCATCACCGAGTACCGCGAGGAGGAGGACGGGCGCAAGGTCAAGGTGGGCACGGGGGCACAGGTGGGCACAGGTGGGCACAGGTGGCACCTGAGCCACAAATGTGGCAGCTGAACCCAGATTTTGGCACCTCTGAGCCCCAAATTTGGCACCTGAGCCCCAAATTCGGCACCTCTGGACCCCAAATTTGGCACCTGAGCCCCAAATTTGGCACCTGAGCCCCAAATTCGGCACCTGAGCCCCAAATTCGGCACCTGAGCCCCAAATTTGGGTTTTTGGGGTCAGATGCTCCAAGAATTCCCAAATTTGGGTTTTTTGGGGCTCATGTCCTCCAGGAATTCCCAAATTTGGGTTTTTGGGCTCAGGTGCTCCAGGAATTCCCAAATTTGGGTTTTTTGGGCTCATGTCCTCCAGGAATTCCCAAATTTGGGTTTTTTGGGCTCAGGTGCTCCAGGAATTCCCAAATTTGGGTTTTTTGGGGCTCAGGTCCTCCAGGAATTCCCAAATTTGGGTTTTTTGGGGTCAGGTGCTCCAGGAATTCCCAAATTTGGGTTTTTTGGGCTCAGGTGCTCCAAGAATTCCCAAATTTGGGTTTTTGGGGCTCAGGTCCTCCAGGAATTCCCAAATTTGGGTTTTTTGGGCTCAGGTGCTCCAGGAATTCCCAAATTTGGGTTTTTTGGGCTCAGGTGCTCCAGGAATTCCCAAATTTGGGTTTTTGGGGCTCAGGTGCTCCAGGAATTCCCAAATTTGGGTGTTTGGGCTCAGGTGCTCCAGGAATTCCCAAATTTGGGTTTTTGGGGCTCAGGTGCTCCAGGAATTCCCAAATTTGGGTTTTTTGGCTCAGGTGCTCCAGGAATTCCCAAATTTGGGTTTTTTGGGCTCATGTCCTCCAGGAATTCCCAAATTTGGGTTTTTTGGGCTCAGGTGCTCCAGGAATTCCCAAATTTGGGTTTTTTTGGCTCAGGTGCTCCAGGAATTCCCAAATTTGGGTTTTTGGGGCTCAGGTGCTCCAGGAATTCCCAAATTTGGGTTTTTGGGGCTCAGGTGCTCCAAGAATTCCCAAATTTGGGTTTTTGGGGCTCAGGTCCTCCAGGAATTCCCAAATTTGGGTTTTTTGGGGCTCATGTCCTCCAGGAATTCCCAAATTTGGGTTTTTTGGGCTCAGGTGCTCTGGGAATTCCCGAATTTGTCCCCTGAGGGCCCCAGGTTTGGGGTTTTTGGGATTTCCCGGCCCCATTCCCGCGTTTTTCCCAGATCATCCGAACGTTCCGGATCGAGACCCGCAAAGCCTCCAAGGCCGTGGCCCGGCGCAAGGTCAGGGAAAAATGGGATTTTCCTGGAAAAATGGGATTTACCTGGGAAAAAATAGGGAAAGAATGGGATTTACCTGGGGAAAAATGGGAAAAGAATGGGATTTACCTGGGGAAAAATGGGATTTACCTGGGAAAATGGGTGAAAAATGGCATTTACCTGGAAAAAATGGGATTTACCTGGAAAAAAATGGGAAAAAATGGAATTTACCTGGGAAAAATTGGATTTACCTGGGATAAAATGGGATTTACCTGGGGAAAACGGGATTTACCTGGGAAAAAATGAAAAAATGGGATTTACCTGGAAATGGGAAAAAAATGGGATTTACCTGGGAAATAAATGAGATTTACCTGGGCAATAAATGGGAAAAATTGGGATTTACCTGGAAAATGGGGTTTACCTGGAAAATGGGATTTACCTGGAAAATAAATGGGATTTACCTGGAAAATGGGATTTACCTGGAAAATGGGATTTACCTGGGAAATAAATGAGATTTACCTGGGCAATAAATGGGAAAAATTGGGATTTACCTGGAAAATGGGATTTACCTGGAAAATGGGATTTACCTGGAAAATAAATGGGATTAACCTGGGGAAAAACGGGAATAAATTGGATTTCCCTGGGAGACGGGATCGGGACCGAGGCGTTCCCACGGGCGCATTTCGGAATTTCCCGGGATTTTGGGATTTCCCCCCTCCCAGAACTGGAAGAAATTTGGGAATTCCGAGTTCGACGCCCCCGGGCCCAACGTGGCCACGACGACCGTGAGCGACGACGTCTTCATGACCTTCATCACCAGCAAGGAGGTAGGGACAGGTGTGCCCAGGTGTGCCCAGGTGTGCTCAGGTGTGCCCCCAGGTGTGCCCCAGGTGTGCCCAGGGGTGACCAGGTGTGCCCAGGGGTGCCCAGGGGTGCCCAGGTGTCCCCAAATGTACCCAGGGGTGCCCCAAATGTGCCCAGGGGTGACCCAGGGGTGCCCAGGTGTCCCCAGATGTACCCGGGTGTGCCCAGGGGTGACCCAAATGTGCCCAGGTGTGCCCCCAGGTATGCCCCCAGGTGTGCCCAGGTGTCCCCAAATGTACCCGGGTGTGCCCCAGGTGTGCCCAGGGGTGCCCCGAATGTGCCCAGGGGTGACCCAAATGTGCCCAGGTGTGCCCAGGTGTCCCCAAATGTACCCGGGTGTGCCCCAGGGGTGCCCCAAATGTGCCCAGGTGTGACCCAAATGTGCCCAGGTGTCCCCAAATGTACCCGGGTGTGCCCCAGGTGTGCCCAGGGGTGACCCAAATGTGCCCAGGTGTGTCCCCAGGTGTGCCCCCAGGTGTCCCCAAATGTACCCGGGTGTGCCCCAGGTGTGCCCAGGGATGCCCAGGGGAGCCCAGGTGTCCCCAGGTGTGCCCCCAGGTGTGCCCAGGTGTCCCCAAATGTACCCGGGTGTGCCCCAGGGGTGCCCCAAATGTGCCCAGGGGTGACCCAAATGTGCCCAGGTGTCCCCAGATGTACCCGGGTGTGCCCCAGGTGTGCCCAGGGGTGCCCAGGTGTGCCCAGGTGTGCCCAGGTGTCCCCAAATGTACCCGGGTGTGCCCCAGGTGTGCCCAGGGGTGCCCAGGTGTGCCCAGGGGTGACCCAGATGTGCCCAGGGGTGACCCAAATGTGCCCAGGTGTGCCCCCAGGTGTGCCCAGGGGTGCCCCAGATGTGCCCAGGGGTGACCCAGATGTGCCCAGGGGTGACCCAAATGTGCCCAGGTGTGCCCCCAGGTGTGCCCAGGTGCCCTCAGGTGTGTCCCCGTCCCGCAGGACCTGAACTGCCAGGAGGAGGAGGACCCCATGAACAAGCTGAAGGGCCAGAAGATCGTCTCCTGCCGCATCTGCAAGGGCGACCACTGGACCACGCGCTGCCCCTACAAGGACACGCTGGGGCCCATGCAGAAGGAGCTGGCCGAGCAGCTGGGGCTGTCCACGGGCGAGAAGGAGAAGCTGCCCGGAGGTGGGACCCCAAACCCCAAATCCCAAATTTTTTTGGGAATTTTTCCCGTTTTTGCACGGTTATGGAGCCCCAAGGTCATCCTGGTGGTCCCATTGTTGCTGTGGTGGCCCCGTGCAGAAGGCACAGCTGGGGCTGTCCACGGGCGAGAAGGAGAAGCTGCCCGGAGGTGGGACCCCAAACCCCAAATCCCACTTTTTTTGGGAATTTTTCCCGTATTTTTCCCATTTTTGCACGGTTATGGGGCTTTAAGGTCACCATGGTAGTCCCAAGGTCACCCTGGTGGTCCCATTGTTTCTGTGGTGGCCCCGTGCAGAAGGAGCAGCTGGGGCTGTCCATGGGCAAGGAGAAGGAGAAGCTGCCCGGAGGTGGGACCCCAGACCCCAAATCCCAAATTTTTTTGGGAATTTTTCCCATTTTGACGTGGTTATGGAGCTCCGAGGTCACCGTGGTGGTCCCATTGTTGTTGTGGTGGCCCCATGCAGAAGGCACAGCTGGGGCTGTCCATGGGCAAGGAGAAGCTGCCCAAAGGTGGGACCCCAAATCCCAAACCCCAAATCCCACTTTTTTTGGGAATTTTTCCCGTATTTTTCCCATTTTTGCACGGTTATGGGGCCTCAAGGTCCTCGTGGTAGCCCCAAGGTCACCCTGGTGGTCCTGGTGTTGTTGTGGTGGCCCCGTGCAGAAGGCACAGCTGGGGCTGTCCACGGGCGAGAAGGAGAAGTTGCCCAAAGGTGGGACCCCAAATCCCAAATCCCAAATTTTTTTGGGAATTTTCCCCATTTTGACATGGTTATGGAGCTCCGAGGTCACCGTGGTGGTCCCATTGTTGTTGTGGTGGCCCCGTGCAGAAGGCACAGCTGGGGCTGTCCACAGGCGAGAAGGAGAAGCTGCCCGGAGGTGGGACCCCAAACCCCAAACCCCAAATCCCAAATTTTTTTGGGAATTTTTCCCATTTTGACGTGGTTATGGAGCCCCAAGGTCATCCTGGTGGTCCCATTGTTGCTGTGGTGGCCCCGTGCAGAAGGCACAGCTGGGGCTGTCCACAGGCGAGAAGGAGAAGCTGCCCGGAGGTGGGACCCCAAACCCCAAATCCCACTTTTTTTGGGAATTTTTCCCGTATTTTTCCCATTTTTGCATGGTTATGGAGCCCCAAGGTCATCGTGGTAGCCCCAAGGTCACCCTGGTGGTGGCCCCGTGCAGAAGGAGCAGCTGGGGCTGTGCCTCACCTGTCCCACCTGTCTGTATCTCACCTGTCCATGTCCCACCTGTCCCACCTGTCCATGTCTCACCTGTCCATGTCCCACCTGTCTGTCCCTCACCTGTCCTTACCTGTCCCACCTGTGTCCCACCTGTCTCACCTGTCCATATCTCACCTGTCTCACCTGTCCATATCTCACCTGTCCCACCTGTCCATATCTCACCTCTCCGTGTCTCACCTGTCCATATCTCACCTCTCCGTGTCTCACCTGTCCATGTCTCACCTGTCCCACCTGTCCCACCTGTCCATATCTCACCTGTCCCACCTGTCCATATCTGACCTGTCTCACCTGTCCCACCTGTCCCTGTCCCACCTGTCCATATCTCACCTCTCTGTGTCTCACCTGTCCATGTCCCACCTGTCCCACCTGTCCCTGTCCCCGCAGAGCCGGAGCCGGTGGCCGCCCAGGTGAGCAAGACGGGCAAGTACGTCCCGCCCAGCCTGAGGGACGGCGCCAGCCGGCGTGGGGAGTCCATGCAGCCCAACCGGCGGGGTGAGCGCACCTGACCCGGGGACACACCTGGGACACACCTGGGGACAGCTGGGACACACCTGGGACACACCTGGGACACACCTGGGGACACCTGGGACACACCTGGGACACACCTGGGACAGCTGGGACACACCTGGGACACACCTGGGGACAGCTGGGACACACCTGGGACACACCTGGGACACAGCTGGGACACACCTGGGGACACCTGGGACACACCTGGGACACACCTGGGACAGCTGGGACACACCTGGGACACACCTAGGGACATTGGGGACACACCTGGGGACAGCTGGGGACAGCTGGGACACACTGGGGACACCTGGGACACACCTGGGGAAACCTGGGGACACACCTGGGGACACACCTGGGACACACCTGGGGACACACCTGGGGACACCTGGGACACACCTGGGACACACCTGGGGACACCTGGGACACACCTGGGGACATTGGGGGACATTGGGGACACACCTGGGACACCCCTGGGGACACCGGGGTGGCTCTGGGGACACCTGGGGGGGGACAAGCCCCGCCCGGGCACTCACCTGGCGGCGCCGCCCTCACCTGGCGCAGCCGACGACAACGCCACGATCCGCGTCACCAACCTGTCGGAGGACACGCGCGAGACCGACCTGCAGGAGCTCTTCCGCCCCTTCGGCTCCATCTCCCGCATCTACCTGGCCAAGGACAAGACCACGGGGCAGTCCAAGGTACCGGGCACACCTGGGTGTGAGGGCGGGGCTCACCTGGGCACACCTGGGCACCGGGGGTGCACCCAGGCACACCTGGGTGTGAGGGCGGGGTTCACCTGGGCACCGGGGTCTCATCTGGGCACCAGGGGCTCACCTGGGCACAGGGCGGGGCTCACCTGGGTGTCAGGGTGGGGCTCACCTGGGCACACCTGGGTGTGAGGGCGGGGCTCACCTGGGCACCGGGGTCTCATCTGGGCACCAGGGGTTCACCTGGGCATGGGTCTCACCTGGGCAAGTGGTGGGGCTCACCTTGGTGTCAAGGCGGGGTTCACCTGGGCAGGGGCTCACCTGGGCACCAGGGGTTTACCTGGGCTCACCTGGGCACACCTGGGCTCACCTGGCGCTGCCCGCAGGGCTTCGCCTTCATCAGCTTCCACCGGCGCGAGGACGCCGCCCGCGCCATCGCCGGCGTCTCCGGCTTCGGCTACGACCACCTGATCCTCAACGTGGAGTGGGCCAAGTGCGTACCCGGCACACCTGGGCACACCTGGACACACCTGGGCACACCTGGGATACACCTGGGCACACCTGGGATACACCTGGGGGGGGTCACGCTCACCTGGGGGGCATCCACGGGGTCCCTGTGCTGCCACACCCACCTGATCCTCAACGTGGAGTGGGCCAAGTGCGTACCTGGCACACCTGGGATACACCTGGGCACACCTGGGCCACACCTGGGCACACCTGGGATACACCTGGGCACTCACCTGGGCACTCACTGGGGGGGGTTACACTCACATGGGCACTCCCCTGTCATACCTGGGCACTCACCTAGGGCACTCACCTGGGCACTCACCTGAGCATACCAGGACACACCTGGGGCACACCTCAGACACACCTGTGCACACCTCGGGGGGGTCACACTCACCTGGGCACTCACCTGGGGAGTGGTCACACTCACATGGGCACTTCCCTGTCACACCTGGGGCACACCTGAGACACACCTGGGCACACCTGTGCTCACCTGGGGGGTCACACTCACCTGGGCACTCCCCTATCACACCTGGGCACACCTGGGGCACACCTGAGACACACCTGGGCACACCTGTGCTCACCTGGGGGGTCACACTCACCTGGGCACTCCCCTATCACACCTGGGCACACCTGGGGTCCCTCTCACCTGTCCTCTTTTTTTTCCTCTCCCCAGGCCCTCGACCAACTGAGCCGCTCCCGGTTTGTCCCAGTTTGTCCCAGTTTGTCCCGGTTTGTCCCAGTTTGTCCCAGTTTGTCCCGGTTTGTCCCAGTTTGTCCCAGTTTGTCCCAGTTCAATAAAGCTCCGGGCTCTGGCACTGCCCCGTCCCTGTCCCAAAATTCCCAGCTGGGAAAAACGGGAATTTGGGGTGAAAAACGGGAATTTTTGGAGAAAAAAAATGGGGATTTGGAGGGGGAAAATGGGAATTTGGGGTGAAAATTGGGGATTTAAGGGGAAAAAATGGGAATTTGGGGTGAAAAATGGGAATTTGGGGTGAAAAATGGGAATTTGGGGTGGGAAAATGGGAATCTGGGGGGAAAAAAATGGGATTTTTCCTGAAAAAAAAGAGCGACACGAGTTCCTGGGCTGGATCCAACTTTATTCCTGCTCCTCCCAGGAGGGGAGGGACCACAATTCCCAAATTTTCAACCCGGAATTCCGGCCACGACAGCTCCTTGGAAGTTCCTGAAATTCCCACTGAGCATTTCTGGGGCTTCCCCCCCCAGTTTTTGGGAATTTTTTTTTTTCCTATTTTTAAGGTGTTTTTCCCATTTTGGGGGGTTTTCCCTCCTTTTTTTTTTGTTTTTCCCGGTTTTTGGGGCACTCTCACCTGGATTTGGGGGATCCCAGCAGGGAAAATGTGGAAAGGGACACGGGGGAACTTTGGGGGATCCCAAAATTCTTATGGAAATCCCCAAAATCCCCTTGGAAATCCCCAAATCCTCGGGGGGGGGGGGGATCCCAAAATTCCCTTTTGGGGATCGCAAAGTTTTTCTGGAAAATTCCAAAATTCCTCAGGACCCCAAATTCCCCATCCCGGTGGGATCGGGGGGTCCCAAATTCCCAATTTTTTTTTTTTTCCCCCTCTCAATTTTTCCTTTTCTGGGCCCGTCCCGGCCGTGGGAAATTTGGGATTTTCCGGGGGCTCAGGAGCTTCCCACGGTGGGATTTGGGATTTTTGGGATTTCCTGGGTGGGATTTGGGATTTTTGGGATGAGATTTGGGGTTTTTGGGATGTCCCGGGTGGGATTTGGGATTTTTGGGGTGAGATTTGGGATTTTTGGGATGTCCCGGGTGAAATTTGGAGGTTCCAGGTTGGGATTTTGGGGTTTCCTGTTGGGATTTGGGGGTTCCAGGTTTCCTGGGGTGGGATTTGGGGTTTTTAGGGTGTCCTGGGTGGGATTTTTGGGATCCAGGTGTGGATTTTGGGGTTCCTGAGTGTGATTTTGGTGTTCCAGGTGTGGATTTTTGGGATCCAGGTGTGAATTTTGGGGTTCCAGGTGTGGATTTTGGGGTTCCGGGTGTGAATTTTGGGGTTCCGGGTGTGAATTTTGGGGTTCCAGGTGTGGATTTTTGGGATCCAGGTGTGAATTTTGGTGTTCCAGGTGTGGATTTTGGGGTTCCAGGTGTGGATTTTGGGCTCCTCCGCCGTCGTTTCCGGGCTCGGGGCGCGGCCGAGGGGCTTCGCTTCCTCTTGGAGCGACCGGGGAACAAATCTGGGGGAAAAAGAGGAAAAAACGGGAATTTAGAGGGGAAAAAATGGGGTTTGGGGGGGGAAATTGGGATTTGAGGGTAAAAAGTTGGGATTTTGGGGGGAAAAAATCGGGATTTGGGTGCCAGGACAGCCCCGGAAGCGTCAGAGCGTTTACTTGGATCCCAAATCACGGAAATTCAGGAATTTTTGTCATCAGCCACTTCCGGGGAGGGAAAAATCACCTGGAAATTCCCAAACTCACCTGAAAGCCCCAAAATTTCCCTTTATGTCCCCCAAAACTCACCTGGAAACCCCAAAATTTCACCTGGATCTCCCCAAAACTCACCTGGAAACCCCCAAATCTCACCTGGATCCTCCCGAAATCCCCCTTTACATCCCCAAATTCACCTGGACCCCCCAAAATTTCCCTTTGTCTCCCCCCAAATCTCACCTGGATCCCCCAAAATTTCCCTTTGTCTCCCCCCAAATCTCACCTGGATCCCCCAAAATTTCCCTTTGTCTCCCCCCAAATCTCACCTGGATCCCCCCCAAACTCACCTGGACCCCCCAAACTCACCTGGCCCCCCCCCAAACCTCACCTGCCCCCAGTCTCACCTGAGTCGGGCTCCTCCCCCAGCTCCTGTCTGTAATACTCGGCCTCGTCCTCGTCCGACGGCTCCGCCTCACCTGCCTCAGGTGCGCCGGGGTCCTCGGCGTCGCTGTCACCTGCTGGGCCACCCGGGCCACCACCCGGGCCACCTGGGCCACCTGGGCCACCTGGGCCACCACCTGGGCCACCTGGGCCACCTGCGGCCCGGCGCATCCCGGCCAGGCTGCGCTCCCTGGGGACAGACAGGTGGGACATGGACAGGTGAGGGGACACCTGAGGATGGATCTGGCCAGGCTGCCCCACCTGGGGGAGCCTCACCTGGAGGAGCTTCACCTGTGTGAGCCCATCCTCATTTGTGTGACCTCACCTGTGTGACCCCCCGTGTGACCCCATCCTCACCTGTGTGACCCCATCCTCACCTGTGTTACCTCACCTGTGTGACCCCCTGTGACCTCACCTGTGTGACCTCCCCCATTCTCACCTCTGTGACTCTTCATCTGGGAGGCCCTTGCCAGCCTCACCTGAGTCCCCGTCCCACCTGAGCCCCTGGCACACCTGTCCTGGCACACCTGAGTCCCTGGCACACCTGTCCTGGCACACCTGAGTCCCTGGCACACCTGTCCCTGGCACACCTGTCCTGGCACACCTGAGCCCCTGGCACAGCTGTCTCTGGCACACCTGAGTCCCCGTCCCACCTGAGTCCATTGCACACCTGTCCTGGCACACCTGTCCCTGGCACACCTGTCCTGGCACACCTGAGTCCCTGTCCCACCTGTCCCACCTGTCCTGCCCCGTCTCACCTGTGCCGCTCGCGCTGCTGCCGTTTCCGCTGCAGGTTCTGCTCCTGCTCCCGGCGCCGCTCCGCCCTCACCTGCAGCCGCTGCTCCCGGCGGGCCTGCAGCTCCTGCAGCTCCAACTCACCTTTGGGGGCTGAAAAGATACCTGTCACACACCTGGGCACAGCTGGGCACACCTGAGACACACCTGGGCACAGCTGGGCACACCTGAGATACAGCTGAGATACCCACACACACCTGTCACACACCTGCAGCTCCTGCAGCTCCAACTCACCTTTGGGGGCTGAAAAGATACCTGTCACACACCTGGGCACAGCTGGGCACACCTGAGACACACCTGAGATACACCTGGGCACAGCTGGGCACACCTGAGACACACCTGAGATACACCTGGGCACAGCTGGGCACACCTGAGACACAACTGAGATACAGCTGAGATACACCTGAGATACACCTGGGCACACCTGAGATACCCACACACACCTGTCACACACCTGCAGCTCCTGCAGCTCCAACTCACCTTTGGAGCTGAAAAGATACCTGAGATACACCAGGGCACACCTGAGATACACCTGGGCACAGCTGGGCACACCTGAGATACAGCTGAGATACCCACACACACCTGTCACACACCTGCAGCTCCTGCAGCTCCAACTCACCTTTGGGAGCTGAAAAGATACCTGTCACACACCTGGGCACAGCTGGGCACACTTGAGACACACCTGAGATACACCTGGGCACAGCTGGGCACACCTGAGATACACCTGGGACAGGTGAGGGACACACCTGGGGACACACCTGGGCACAGGTGAAATCCCTCTCCCACTGTCCCAGGCGTGTCCCTCACCTGTCCCAGGTGTGTCCCTGTCACTCACCCAGGCCATGGTAGAGGATGTTACCCTGGCCCAGGTGTGTCCCCAGGTGTGTCCCTCACCTGTCCAGGTATGTCCCAGGTGTGTCCCTCCCCTGCCCAGGTGTGTCCCTCATCTACCCAGTTGTCCCTCACCTGCCCAGGTGTGTCCCTCACCTACCTAAATGTGTCCCTCACCTGTCCCAGGTGTGTCCCTCACCTACCCAGATGTGTCCCTCACCTGCCCAGGTGTGTCCCTCACCTGTCCCAGGTGTGTCACTCACCCAGGCCGTGGTAGAGGACGTTGCCCTGGCCCAGGTGTGTCCCTCACCTGTCCAGGTGTGTCCCTCACCTGTCCCAGGTGTGTCACTCACCCAGGCCGTGGTAGAGGACGTTGCCCTGGCCCAGCCCCTCCTCCACCTTCAGCAGCTGCAGCGTCAGACGGGGCCCGATCTGAGACAGGACAGGTGAGACAGGACAGGTGGGACAGGACAGGTGAGACAGGACAGGTGAGACAGGACAGGTGAGACAGGGACAGGTGAGACACGACAGGTGAGACAGGACAGGTGAGACAGGGACAGGTGAGACAGGGACAGGTGGGACAGGACAGGTGGGACAGGACAGGTGGGACAGGGACAGGTGACACATACGGGGACACACAGGTGAGCCAGGTGAGCTGCGGTGGCACCTGGGCACTGTCCCCACCTGTCCCCATCCCTGTGTGTCCCCAATGTCCCCATGTCCCCCCAGTGTCCCCAGTGTCCCCCCAATGTCCTCAATGTCCCCAATGTCCCCATGTCCCCTCAGTGTCCCCAGTGTCCCCCAATGTCCCCAGTGTCCCAGTGTCCCCAATGTCCCAGTGTCCCCAGTGTCCCCAGTGTCCCCAATGTCCCCAATGTCCCCAGTGTCCCCAGTGTCCCCATGTCCCCTCAGTGTCCCCATGTCCCATGTCCCGTGTCCCCAATGTCCCCAATCCCCCCAGTGTCCCCAATGTCCCCAGTGTCCCCAATGTCCCCAGTGTCCCCACTGTCCCCACTGTCCCCAGTGTCCCATGTCCCGTGTCCCCAGTGTCCCCAATGTCCCCAGTGTCCCCATGTCCCATGTCCCGTGTCCCCAGTGTCACCTCGGTCAGCCTCACGGCGCTCTGCTGGGCGGTGGCGTTGCCGCGCCCGGCGCAGTTCTGGGCCAGTTCCAGAACGTTCTGGGGCCCGTCCGGCTCCGCCTCGCTCTCGGACAGGGCGGCGTCCCTGGGGGACAGAGGTGACACGGGTGACACAGGTGACACGGAGACAGGGTGGTGTCCCTGGGGGACAGAGGTGACACGGGTGACACGGGGACAGGTGACACGGGTGACACGGAGACAGGGTGGTGTCCCTGGGGGACAGAGGTGACACGGGTGACACGGGGACAGGTGACACGGGTGACACGGAGACAGGGTGGTGTCCCTGGGGGACAGAGGTGACACGGGTGACACGGGGACAGGTGACACGGGTGACACGGAGACAGGGTGGCGTCCCTGGGGGGAGAGAGAGGTGACACGGGTGACACAGGGATAGGTGACACGGATGACACAGGGACAGGGTGGCGTCCCTGCGGAACACACGGGTGACACGGGTGACACAGGGACAGGTGACACAGGGACAGGAGAGGTGACACAGGGAGAGGGCAGCGTCTCTGAGGGGACACGGGGACACAGAGGTGACACGGGTGACACAGGGACAGGGCGGCGCCCCTGAGGGGACACAGGGACACGGGTGACACAGGGGACACACAGGTGACACAGGGACACAGAGGTGACACAGGGACAGGGGACACAGGTGACACAAGGTGTCTCCAATGTCCCCAAGGTGTCCCCAATGTCCCACCCCATGAGGCTGGATGATGTCCCCAATGTCCCCAGCCCCGTCCCAATCCCCCCAATGTCCCCAGTGTCCCCAGGTGTGTCCCAATGTCCCCAGTGTCCCCAGTGTCCCCAATGTCCCCAGGTGTCCCCAGGTGTGTCCCCAGTGTCCCCAGTGTCCCCAATGTCCCCAGTGTCCCCCATGTCCCCAGTGTCCCCAGTGTCCCCAGTGTCCCCCATGTCCCCAGTGTCCCCAATGTCCCCAGTGTCCCCAGTGTCCCCAATGTCCCCAGTGTCCCCAGTGTCCCCAATGTCCCCATGTCCTCAGTGTCCCCAATGTCCCCAATCCCCCCAATGTCCCCAGGTGTGTCCCCAATGTCCCCTCAGTGTCCCCAGTGTCCCCAGTGTCCCCAATGTCCCCCAGTGTCCCCAGTGTCCCCAATGTCCCCAGTGTCCCAGGTGTCCCCAGGTGTCCCCAGGTGTCCCCAGGTGTCCCACCCCATCAGCAGCTGGCTGATGTCGTCCATCCGGGCCAGGTTCGGGAATTTCTCCTGGAGAATTTTCCGGATCCCCCGGCTGAGCCCCACGGGCACCACCTGGACACTGCTGGGATGGGGGAAAAAAACGGGAATTTGGGAAAAATTCACGGAGAAATGGGAAAAAATGGGGAAAATCATGGAAAAATCATGGCAAAAATGGGGAAAATCATGGAAAAATGGGAAAAATAATGAAAAAACGGGAGGAATCATGGAAAAGAAAGGGGGAAATCATGGGAAAAAATAGGGGAAATAATGGAAAAATAATGGGAAAAAATGGGGAAAATCATGGAAAAAAATGGGGAAAATAATGGAAAAACAGAAAAAAAATGGGAACGTGGGAATGGGGAACCACCTGGACACTGCTGGGATGGGGGAAAAGACGGGGAAAATCATGGAAAAATGGGAATGGGGAACCACCTGGAAAAATCAAGGAAAAATCAGGGGAAATAATGGAAAAACAGGAATGGGGGAATTCAGAAAATTTGGAAATTCAGGAATTTGGGAATTCAGGGATTCAGGATGTTGGGAATTCAGGAATTTGAGAATTCAGGACTTTGGAAATTTGAGAATTCAGGAATTTTGGAATTCAGGACATTGGGATGCTGGGAAATCAGGAATTCAGGAATTCGGGAATTCAGGAATTTGGGAATTCAGGAATTTGGGATGTTGGGAATTCAGGAATTTGGGATGTTGGGAATTCAGGAATTTGAGATGTTGGGAATTCAGGAATTTGGGAATTCAAGACTTCAGGAATTTGGGAATTCAGGATTTTGGAAATCCAGGATTTCGGGATGTTGGGAATTCTAGATTTTGGAAATCCAGGAATTTGGGATGTTGGGAATTCCGGATGTTGGGAATTTGGGAATTGGGGCCTGGCCCTCACTAGTGGCGGAATTCCAGGCGCTGCGCCTCGGCGTCGTGGGAGATCAGCAAACAGCGGCGGATGGAATTCAGATTGACCTGCGGGAAAAGCCCAAAAATCCCAAAACAGATCCCCCAAATCCCCAAAAAAAACCCCCCCGAATCCCAAAAATCCCCAAAATCCCAAAATAGATCCCCCAAGTGCCAAAATAAATCCCCCGAGTCCCAAAAATCCCCTCCAAAAAATCCCCCAAATCCCCAAAACCCCAAAATAAATCCCCCAAATCCCAAAAAAAAAATCCTCCGAATCCCAAAAACCCCCAAAAAAACCCCCAAATCCCCCCAAAATCCCAAAAAATCCCCCAACTCCCAAAAATCCCCCCAAAAAAACCCCAAATCTCAAAAAATCCCCCAATTCCCAAAAATCCCCCAAATCCCTGCTTCCAGATCCCAAATCCCAGCTCCCAAATTCCCACATAATTCCTGGACAATTCCCAGAAAATTCTAGGTAGATTCCAGCTAAAATTCCGGGATAATTCCCTGATAATTTCCAGATTCAATCCCTGAAGAATTCCCAAATAATTCCAGGATAATTCCCAGATCATTCAGGCTAAAATTCTGAGATAATTCCCAGATAATCCCCAGAAAAATCTCAAAAAAATCCTGAATAAATCCCAAATAATTCCTGAATAATTCCCGGATATTTCCCGATTATTTTCAAGATAATTCCTAGATAATTTCAGGTAAAAATCCAGGATAATTTCCAGATAATCCCCCCAAAAAAATCTCGAAAAAATCCTGAATAATTCCCAGGTAATTCCTGGACAACTCCCAGTTAATTCCCAGAAAATTCCAGCTATAATTCCGGATAAAATTCCAGGATAATTCCCAGATAATCCCTGAATAAATCTCCAAAAAATCCCGAATAATTCCCAGATAATCCCTGAACGATTCCCAAATAATTCCCGCTTGTTTCCCTGGTAATTGCGGCTTATTCCCCGGCTAATTCCGGCTGCAATTCCGGGATTTTTTGGGAATTCCCGGCTGACCTTGTGGACGTTGAGGGCCGGGAACATCCCCTGGAACATCCCGGCCATCAGCTTCAGCTGCGGCTGCCGCGCCCCAAAATTGCCCAACACCAGCAGGGGCGGGTGCCGGAACTGCTGCTCGTGCATGCGGTGCCGGCGCAGCGAGGAGACCACGTCCCGGACCAAGGAGTACTGGGAAAATGGGAAAAAATGGGAAAAAATCCTGAAAAAATCCCATTAAAATAGCCAAAATCCCATTAAAATAGCCAAAATCCCCATTGGAATCCCATCACAATCCCATTAAAATCCCCAGAACTGCTGCTCGTGCATGCGGTGCCGGCGCAGCGAGGAGACCACGTCCCGGACCAAGGAGTACTGGGAAAATGGGAAAAAATGGGAAAAAATCCTGAAAAAATCCCATTAAAATAGCCAAAATCCCATTAAAATAGCCAAAATCCCCATTGGAATCCCATCACAATCCCATTAAAATCCCCAGAACTGCTGCTCGTGCATGCGGTGCCGGCGCAGCGAGGAGACCACGTCCCGGACCAAGGAGTACTGGGAAAATGGGAAAAAATGGGAAAAAATCCTGAAAAAATCCCATTAAAATAGCCAAAATCCCATTAAAATAGCCAAAATCCCCATTGGAATCCCATCACAATCCCATTAAAATCCCCAGAACTGCTGCTCGTGCATGCGGTGCCGGCGCAGCGAGGAGACCACGTCCCGGACCAAGGAGTACTGGGAAAATGGGAAAAATGGGAAAAAACGGGAAAAAATCCCATTAAAATAGCCAAAATCCCATTAAAATAGCCAAAATCCCCATTGGAATCCCATTGGAATCCCATTGAAATCCCCGGAACTGCTGCTCGTGCATGCGGTGCCGGCGCAGCGAGGAGACCACGTCCCGGACCAAGGAATACTGGGAAAAATGGGAAAATGGGAAAAAATGGGATTAAAGCCTGAAAAAATCCCATTAAAATAGCCAAAATCCCATTAAAATAGCCAAAATCCCATTAAAATCCCATTAAAATCCCCAGAACTGCTGCTCGTGCATGCGGTGCCGGCGCAGCGAGGAGACCACGTCCCGGACCAAGGAATACTGGGAAAAATGGGATTAAATCCTGAAAAAATCCCATTAAAATAGCCAAAATCCCATTAAAATAGCCAAAATCCCCATTGGAATCCCATTAAAGTCCCCAGAACTGCTGCTCGTGCATGCGGTGCCGGCGCAGCGAGGAGACCACGTCCCGGACCAAGGAGTACTGGGAAAAATGGGAAAAAATGGGATTAAAGCCTGAAAAAATCCCATTAAAATAGCCAAAATCCCATTAAAATAGCCAAAATCCCATTGAAATAGCCAAAATCCCCATTGAAATCCCATTGAAATCCCATTGAAATCCCCGGAACTGCTGCTCGTGCATGCGGTGCCGGCGCAGCGAGGAGACCACGTCCCGGACCAAGGAATACTGGGAAAAATGGGATTAAATCCTGAAAAAATCCCATTAAAATAGCCAAAATCCCATTAAAATAGCCAAAATCCCCATTGGAACCCATTACAATCCCCAGGACTGCTCACGCAGGCGGTGCCCAAGCAGCACCGAGACCACGTAATGCTGGAAAAATGGGAAAAAATGGGATTAAATCCTGAATAAAATCCCAAAAAACCTGTGAAATCCTGTAAAAAATCCATAAAATCCCCCAACTGCTGCTCCTGAAATTGCTGAATTTCCCAGAAATTCCCAAAATTCCCGGACGCACCTGCAGCACTTTGAAGGTCAGGGTGGGACCCCCCGGCAGCCGGAAAATTTTCTGGGAAGGAGAAAAGTGGGAAAATCCCACCAAAAATTCCATTAAAATCCTGGGAAAATGCCAGAAAAATCCTGGGAAAATCCCAGAAAATTCTGGGAAATATCCCAGGAAAATCCTAGGAAAATCCCCATAAAAATTGTGGGAAAATCCTGGGAAAGTCACAAAAAATTCTGGGAAAATCCTGGAAAAGTCACAGAAAAATCCTGGGAAAATCATAGAAGAAAATCCCGGGAAAATTCTGGAAAACTCCTGGGAAAATCCCAGAAAAATTCCAGATAAATCCTGGGAAAATCTCAAGAAAAATCCTGGGAAAATCCCGGAATAATCCCATAAAAATTCTGGGAAAATCCCGGAATAATCCTGTAAAAATCCTGGAAAAACCCCAGAAAAACCCCATTAAAATCCTGGAAAAATCCCAGAATAATCCACAAAAATATCCTGGATAAATCCTGGTAAAATCCCATTAAAAAAAAAAAAAAAAAAAAATCCCAGAAAAATCCCGGAAAACCCCAAACTCCAAATCCCGATCCCGGACCCATCAGAGCGTTTACTTTGGGATCAATCACAGAATTTGGGATCAATCATGGGAAATTCTTCATCCCCTGGGTCCGGGCAGGGTTTGGAACCCCAAATTCCCGGAATTCCCAAATTCCCGGAATTCCCAAATTCCCGAATCCTCACCAGGTTGATCCCGGTCTGGGATTTGCTCAGCACCAGGAACTGGGAGACTCCCAAGGGCCCGGCCACGGCCACCAGATCCCGCAGGGAATTGCTCCGGCGCACCTGGAAAATCCCAAAATTCCTCCATCCCAAATCCCTGAGAGCCCAAATTCCCTGATCCCAAAATTCCTGAATCCCAAATCCCTGAGAGCCCAAAGTCCTGAATCCCTAATTCCCAAGGTTCCGAAATTCCTCCATCCCAAATCCATGAGGTCCCAAATGCCCTGATCCCAAAATTCCTGAATCCCAAATCCCTGAGATCCCAGTCCTGAATCCCTAATTCCCAAGGTTCCAAAAATTCTGAGATCCCAAGTTCCTGAATCCCAAAAATCCTGAATCCCAAATTCCCTGCTCCCAAAAATCCTCAAGCCCAAATTCCTGAATCCCAAAATTCCTGGAAAAGAAACCACAAAATCACTGGGAAAAAAATCCTGAAATTCCTGGGAAAAAAAAAACCAAAATTCCTGGGATCCCAAATTCCTGAGGTCCCAAATTCCCTGATCCCAAAAATCCTCAATCCCAAATCCCTGAGATCCCAAATTCCCTGATCCCAAAAATCCTCAATCCCAAATCCCTGCGATCCAAAATTTCCTCAATCCCAAACACCTGAGATCCCAAATTCCTGAGTCCCTAATCCCAAGGTTCCAAAACTCCTGAATCCCAAATCCCTGAGATCCAAAAATCCTGAGATCTAAAATCCCTATATCCTAAATCCCAAAATTCCAAATCCCAAAGATCCCAAATCCCCAATCCCAGTGATCCAAAATCCCAAAATTCCAATATCCCAGTATCCCAAATCCCAGGTGTCCCCAGGTGCCCCCAGGTGTCCCCAGGTGCCCCCAGCTGTGCCCAGGTGTGTCCCAGGTGTGTCCCAGGTGTGTCCCCAGGTGTCCCCAGGTGTGTCCCAGGTGTGTCCCCAGGTGTCTCCAGGTGCGTCCCAGGTGTCACCTGCAGGTTCCTGGCCGTGAAGGGCTCCAGGACCCTCCTGAGGCCATTCCCAGTGTCCCAAATGTCCCCAGGTGTCCCCAGGTGTGTCCCAGCTGTCCCCAGGTGTACCCAGGTATCCCCAGCTGTCCCCAGGTGTGTCCCAGGTGTGTCCCAATGTCCCCAGGTGTCCCCAGGTGTGTCCCAGGTGTCCCCAGGTGTATCCCAAATGTCCCCAGGTGTCCCCAGGTATCCCCAGCTGTCCCCAGGTGTGTCCCAGGTGTGACCCAGGTGTGACCCAGGTGTGTCCCAGGTGTGTCCCAGGTGCCCCCAGCTGTCCCCAGGTGTGTCCCAGGTGTCACCTGCAGGTTCCTGGCCGTGAAGGGCTCCAGGACCCTCCTGAGGTCATTCCCAGTGTCCCCAGGTGTGTCCCAGGTGTGTCCCAGCTGTCCCCAGGTGTCCCCAGGTATCCCCAGCTGTCCCCAGGTGTGTCCCAGGTGTGTCCCAATGTCCCCAGGTGTCCCCAGGTGTGTCCCAGGTGTCCCCAGGTGTATCCCAAATGTCCCCAGGTGTCCCCAGGTATCCCCAGCTGTCCCCAGGTGTGTCCCAGGTGTGTCCCAGGTGTGTCCCAGGTGTCCCCAGGTGTCCCAGGTGTCCCAGGTGTCACCTGCAGGTTCCTGGCCGTGAAGGGCTCCAGGACCCTCCTGAGGCCATTCCTGGGGCCATTCCCAGTGTCCCAAATGTCCCCAGGTGTGTCCCAGGTGTGTCCCCAACGTCCCCAGGTGTCCCCAGGTGTCACCTGCAGGTTCCTGGCCGTGAAGGGCTCCAGGACCCTCCTGAGGTCATTCCCAGTGTCCCCAGGTGTGTCCCAGGTGTGTCCCAGCTGTCCCCAGGTGTCCCCAGGTATCCCCAGCTGTCCCCAGGTGTGTCCCCAGGTGTGTCCCAGGTGTCCCAGGTGTCACCTGCAGGTTCCTGGCCGTGAAGGGCTCCAGGACCCTCCTGAGGTCCTTGCAGAGGCTCCGGAGGCTCCTCCCGGCGCGGCCGCGCGGGAACACGAAGGAGTGAGGGACGGAGGAGAATTCCTGCTGGGAACGCTGCCGGGCCTGCGCCCGCTGCAGCCGCTGGAACCGGCTCTGGGAGACATCCCAAAATATCCCAAATTATCCAAAATATTCCCAAAATATCCCAAATTATCCCCAAATCCCAGCCCTCATGGCGGGAACACACAGGAGTGAGGGATGGAGGAGAATTCCTGCTGGGAACGCTGCCGGGCCTGCGCCCGCTGCAGCCGCTGGAACCGGCTCTGGGGGGATGGAAAATATCCCAAATTATCCCAAAATATTCCCAAAATATCCCAAATTATCCAAAATATCCCAAATTATCCCCAAAATCCCAGCCCTCACAGCGGGAACACACAGCAGTGAGGGACGGAGGAGAATTCCTGCTGGGAACGGCTCTGGGGGGAAAAAAATCCCACAAAATCCTAAAATACCCCAAATTATCCCAAAATATTCCTTAATTATCCAAAAATATTCCTGTATTATCCCAAAATATCCTAAATTATCCCAAATTATCCCAAAATCCCAGCCCCCATGGCGGGAACACACAGGAGTGAGGGACGGAGGAGAATTCCTGCTGGGAACAACTCTGGGGATGGAAAAATATCCCAAAATATCCCCAAATAATCCTGAATTATCCCAAAATATTTCTTAATTATTCCCAAAATATCCAAAATTATCCCGAAATCCCAGCCCCCGTGGCAGGAACACGAAGGAGCGAGGGAACGGCTCTGGGGATGGAAAAATATCCCAAAAAACCCTAAAATATCCCAAATTATACCAAAATATTCCTTAATTATCCCCAAATATCCGAAATTATCCCAGGATTTGGGAATTCCAGGAGCCCAGATCCCAAATTTCCACCCGGAGACCCCAAAATCCCCGGAATTCTGCCACCCTCTGCTCTGAAATTCCCATTTTTTGCTTCGAAATGGGCTGGAAATCCCAAATCTTGGGAGCCCGATTCCCGATTTTCCAAAAAAAAATAGGGAATGAAAACCTCAAATTTTGGGAATTTTGGAAGCCCAGATCCCAATTTTAACTCTTGGGGGGAGAAAATTCCCGAAATCCCAAAAATTCCAAGACCCCAAAGCCTAAAGCCCCAAAATTCTGGAAAAAAACCCAAAAATCCTGGGAAAAAAATCCCCAAAATTTTGGAAAAACCCCAAAATTCCTGAGGGAACTCCTGGGAAACACCAAAATTTGGGAATACCGAGACCCCCTCGCCCTGACAATTCCCAAAATTTCAGGATTTTTCCTCTCACAATTCCCAAAATTTTGGGATTTTTTTCCCCTCACCATTCCAAAAAATTTTGGGATTATTTCCTCTCATAATTCCCAAAATTTTGGGATTTTTTTCCCCTCACAATTCCCAAAATTTGGGGATTTTTCCGCCAACAATTCCCAAAATTTGGGGATTTTTTCCCCTCACAATCCCCAAAATTTGGGGATTTTTCCCCCTCATAATTCCCAAAATTTGGGGATTTTTTCCCCTCACAATCCCCAAAATTTGGGGATTTTTCCCCTCATAATTCCCAAAATTTGGGGATTTTTCCCCCTCATAATTCCCAAAATTTGGGGATTTTTCCACCAACAATTTCTAAAATTTGGGGATTTTCCCCCTAACAATTCCCAAAATTTGGGGATTTTTTTCCCCTCAAAATTCCCAAAATTTTGGGATTTTTTCCCCTCACAATTCCAAAAATTGGGGATTTTTCCTCTCACAATTCCCAAAATTTGGGGATTTTTCCGCCAACAATTCCCAAAATTTGGGATTTTTTCCCCTCACAATTCCCAAAATTTGGGGATTTTCTTCCCCTCACAATTCCCAAAATTTGGGGATTTTCCCCCTTACAATTCCCAAAATTTTGGGATTTTTTCCCCTCACAATCCCCAAAATTTGGGGATTTTTCCCCCTCATAATTCCCAAAATTTGGGGATTTTTCCCCCTCACAATCCCCAAAATTTGGGGATTTTTTTTCCCTCCCGCCGCTTTTTCCCCCTCACGCCTCATTGCCGCTCCCGCCATTTCCCCCGGTTTTTCCCAGTTTTTTCCCGGTTTTTCCCGGTTTTTTCCCGTTTTTTTCCCGGTGTTTTCCCGGTTTTTCCCCCCTGCCGCCTCACTGCCGCTCTCGCCGCTGCCCTGAGCCCTCCCCCTCCCCGTTTTTCCCGTTTTTCCCGTTTTTTTTTCCCGTTTTTTTTCCCGTTTTTTCCCTCCCGACCTTCCCGGGCCGCCCCATCCCGGCGCCGCCGCGTGGCCTCCGCCACTTCCGGTCTGTCCCTTCCGCCACTTCCGGTCTGTCCCTTCCGCTCGCTTCCGGCGCGTCACTTTCGCTCGCTTCCGGCTGGAAAGTGTTTCCCGAATTTGAGTTCCGCCGGACCGGGACCACAAAAAAATCCCCCCCAAAAAATCCCCCAAAAATCCCCCAAAATCCCCCCCAAGGACCCCAAAACCTTCGGCGCGGCAGCGAATGAGAGGCAGCGGCTGTGGAGGAGTTCTGGGTTTAATGGAGAACAGCAGAGACCCCCCCCAGGTGTGCAGGAGACCCCAAAAATTCCCCAAAATTCCCCCCAAAATTCCCCCAAGATCCCCAAAAATTCCCCCAAATTCCCCAAAATTCCCCTCACAAATCCCCCCAAAATTCCCCCCAAAATTCCCCCCAAAATTCCCCCAAGATCCCCAAAAATTCCCCCAAATTCCCCAAAATTCCCCCCACAAATCCCCCCAAAATTCCCCCCAAAATTCCCCCAAGATCCCCAAAAATTCCCCCAAATTCCCCAAAATTCCCCCCACAAATCCCCCCAAAATTCCCCCAAGATCCCCAAAAATTCCCCCAAATTCCCCCAAATTCCCCTCACAAATCCCCCCAAAATTCCCCCAAGATTCCCCCAAAATCCCCAACAATGCCCAAGATCCCCAAAAATGCCCCAAAATCCCCTAAAACCTCCCCCAAACCCTCCCCAATTTCACTCCAAATCCCCCCCAGGACCCCCCAAAAACCCCGAATTTTGGGGTCTCTTAGATGGGACTGACTCAAACACACCTGAGCGCCCCAAAAATGCCACCAGGCTCAGGTGAGACCCCCAAAACCTCCCCTAAACCCCCTAAAACCCCCCCAAATCCTGAATTTCTCCCCCCAAACCTCCCTGATTTTGCCTCAAATCGCCCCCAGGACCCCCCAAAAACTCCAGATTTTTGGGGTTCCTTAGATGGGACGGACTCCAACACCCCAGACTCAGGTGAGACCCCCCAAATTTCCCCCAAAATCCCCCTAAAACCCCCCCAAATCCCAAATTTCTCCCCTAATGTTGCCCCAATTTTGCCACAAATCCACCCCAGGACCCCCCAAAAACCGCAAATTTTGGGGTCCCCTCTCACAGGAGTGACTCCAACACCCCAGACTCAATTGAGACCCCCAAATTTCCCCCAAAATCCCCATAAAACCCCCCAACCCCCCCCCCCCAAATCCCAAATTTCTCCCCCAATATTGCCCCGATTTTGCCCTAAATCTCCCCCAGGACCCCCCAAAACCCCAAATTTTGGGGTGCCTCAGCCGGGCAGGACGCGGCAGTGGCAGCAGCGGCAGCTGAGGCACGGGGTGACCCCAGACTCAGGTGAGATCCCCCAAATCCCCCCTAAAACCCCCTAAAATCCCGAATTTTGCCCCAAAACCGCCCCGATTTCGCCCCCAGGACCCCCCAAACCCCCCGAATTTTGGGGTGCCTCAGACAGGAGGGACTCAAACACACCTGGGGCATCCCCAGACTCAGGTGAGACCCCCCAAATCCCCCCCAAATCCCCTAAAATCCCGAATTTTGCCCCAAAACCGCCCCGATTTCGCCCCCAGGACCCCCCAAACCCCCCGAATTTTGGGGTGCCTCAGCCGGGCAGGACGCGGCGGCGGCAGCAGCGGCAGCTGAGGCACGGGGTGACCCCAGACTCAGGTGAGACCCCCCAAATCCCCCCTAAAACCCCCTAAAATCTCGAATTTTGCCCCAAAACCGCCCCGATTTCGCCCCCAGGACCCCCAAACCCCCCGAATTTTGGGGTGCTCAGACGGGCAGGACGCGGCGGCGGCAGCAGCGGCAGCTGAGGCACGGGGGGACCCCAGACTCAGGTGAGACCCCCCAAATCCCCCCTAAAACCCCCTAAAATCCCGAATTTTGCCCCAAAACCACCCCGATTTCGCCCCCAGGACCCCCAAACCCCCCGAATTTTGGGGTGCCTCAGACAGGAGGGACTCAAACACACCTGAGGCACCCCAGGCTCAGGTGAGACCCCCCAAATCCCCCCCAGATCCCCCCTAAAACCCCCTAAAATCCCGAATTTTGCCCCAATATTGCCCCGATTTTGCCCCCAGGACCCCCAAACCCCCCGAATTTTGGGGTGCCTCAGACAGGAGGGACTCAAACACACCTGAGGCACCCCCAGACTCAGGTGAGACCCCCCAAATCCCTGCTAAAACCCCCTAAAATCCCGAATTTCTCCCCCAATATTGCCCCGATTTCGCCCCCAGGACCCCCAAACCCCCCGAATTTTGGGGTGCTCAGACGGGGAGGACGCGGCGGCGGCAGCAGCGGCAGCTGAGGCAGCGCAGCAGCGCCAGGCTGAGCTGGAAGAGGGGGCCCAGGTCGAAGAGGAGGCGGTGGAAGGAGCGAACCCCCAAATCCCCGCGGGGGTCGGCGAAGCGCAGCGCCAGCAGCGGCGAGTACAGGGCGTTGGTGAGGGTCCGGAACGGGGGCCGGGGGGCGGCGATCACCCCCGCGATGGCCTGGGGGGCACCCCCGAAACGGTGAGGAAAGGACCCCCAAAAATCCCAAAACTATCCCCCCAAAAAATCCCAAAATCCGCTTAAAAATGGCCCAAAATCTGCACAAAAATGGCCCAAAATCCACCTGGAAACCTCAAAAATCCTCCCAGAAACCCCAAACTCAGAATCCCCAAAAAGTCCCCAAAAAAACACCAAAAATCCACATAAAAATGGTCCAAAATCCACCTGGAAACCCCAAAAATCCACCCGGAACCCCCAAATCCACACGCGCCGAGTCAGGGCGTTGGTGGGGGTCCGGAACGGGGCCGGGGGGCGGCGATCCCCCCCGCGATGGCCTGTGGGGCACCCCCGAAACGGTGAGGAAAGGACCCCCAAAAATCCCAAAACTATCCCCCCAAAAAATCCCGAAAGGGTAAAAAAAAAATCCCGAAAAAAATCCAAAAATCCGCTTAAAAATGGTCAAAAACCACCCGGAAAACTCAAAAATCCAACCAGAAACCCCAAACTCAGAATCCCCAAAAATCCCCCCAGAAAATCCCCCAAAAATCCAAAAACCCACTTAAAAATGGTCAAAAATCCCCTCAGAAACCCCAAAAATCTGCCCAAAAACCCCAAAGACAGAATCCCTAAAAAATCCAAAAATACACTTAAAAATGGCCCAAAATCTGCACAAAAATGGCCCAAAATCCACCTGGAAACCTCAAAAATCCTCCCAGAAACCCCAGACTCAGAATCCCCAAAAAGTCCCCAAGAAAACCCCAAAAATCCACATAAAAATGGCCCAAAGTCCACCTGGAAACCCAAAAAATCCACTCAGAAACCACAAAAAATCCCTTCAGAAACCCCAGACTCCAACTCCCCCAAAAAAACCCCAAAAATCCACCCAGAAACCCCAAAAAATCCACTCAGAAACCCCAGACTCAGAATCCCAAAAAAAAAAAAAATCCCCCCAAAAAATCCCCCAAAAAATAATTTCAAAAAAAAAATCCAAAAAACCGGCTTAAAAATGGCCCAAAATCCACCCGGAAAACCAAAAAATCCACCCAGAAACCCCAAACACAGAATCCCCAAAAAATCAAAAAAATCCACTAAAACTAAAATAAATCCCACCAAAAATCCAAAAATCCACTTAAAAATGGTCCAAAATCCCCTCAAAAACCCAAAAAATCCGCCCAGAAACCCCAAACTGAGAATCCCCCAAAAAAATCCCAAAAAATCCCCCAAAAAACTCAAAAAAAACTCTTAAAAATGGTCCAAAATCCACCCCGAAACCCCCAAAATCTGCCCAGAAACCCCAAAAATCCAACCAGAAACCCCAAACTCAGAATCCCCAAAAATCCCCCAAAAAATCCCCCAAAAATAATAATTAAAAAAATAATCAAAAAATCCGCTTTAAAATGTTCCAAAATTCACCCGGAAACCCCCAAAATCCTCCCAGAAACCCCAAACTAAGAATCCCCAAAAAAACCCCAGAACAATCCCCAAAAATTCCCAAAAAATTCCCAAAAATTCCCAAAAATTCCCAAATTTCACCTGCGCCATCTCCTGGGGGCTCTGGCTGCAGGTGAGGAACACTTGGTGGGACCAGGCTAGAAATGCCCCAAAAATGCCCCAAAAATCGCTGTAAAAACCCCAAAAATCGCCGTAAAAACCCCAAATAACCCCCTAAAAATTCCCCAAAAAATTCCCAAAAATTCCCAAAAATTCCCAAATTTCACCTGCGCCACCTCCTTGGGGGTCTGGCCGAAGGTGTCGAACACCTGGCGGGAGGCGGGCAGGAAATACCCCAAAAATGCCCCAAAAATCGCTGTAAAAACCCCAAAAATCGCCGTAAAAACCCCAAATAACCCCCAAAAAATTCCCCAAAAATTCCCAAAAAATTCCCAAATTTCACCTGCGCCACCTCCTCGGGGCTCTGGCCGAAGGTGTCGAACACCTGGCGGGAGGCGGGCAGGAAATACCCCAAAAATGCCCCAAAAATTGCCATAAAAACCCCAAATAACCTCCAAAAAATTTCCCAAAAATTCCCAAAAATTCCCAAAAATTCCCAAATTTCACCTGCACCACCTCCTGGGGACTCTGGCCGAATGTGAGGAACACTTGGTGGGACCAGGCCAGAAATGCCCCAAAAATGCCCCAAAAATTGCTGTAAAAACCCCAAAAATCGCCGTAAAAACCCCAAATAACCCCCAAAAAATTCCCAAAAAATTCCCAAAAAATTCCCAAAAAATTCCCAAATTTCACCTGCGCCACCTCCTGGGGACTCTGGCCGAAGGTGTCGAACACCTGGCGGGAGGCGGGCAGGAAAACCTCGCGGAAGCAGCGCAGCGTCTCCGCGTCCGCTCCCGGAAATTCGGATTTTTCCACCTCCCGCAGCAGCTTCCGCTCGAATTCCGTGTGCACCGGGCCCGGCTCCACCAGGGACACGCTGGGGGGATTTGGGGAATTTTGGGAATTTTTGGGGATTTTTTGGGAATTTTTTGGGGATTTTTTCAGGGACTTTTGGGGATTTTTTGGGGATTTTTGGGGATTTTTTCAGGGATTTTTGGGGATTTTTTGGGGAATTTTTTGGTGAATTTTTGGGGATTTTTTGGGGAATTTTTTGGGAATTTTTGGGGATTTTTTGGGGGATTTTTTGGGATTTTTTGGGGATTTTTTGGGGAATTTTTTGGGATTTTTGGGGGATTTTTTGGGGAATTTTGGGGGGGATTTTTTGGGATTATTTTAGGGGGATTTCGGGCTGATGATTTTGGGCTGATTTTGGGGTGTTTTTGGGCTGTTTTTGGGGGATGATTTTGTGGATGATTTTGTGGATGATTTCGGGTTGGTTTTGGGGTGATTTGGGTTGATTTTGGGGATGATTTTGGGGTGATTTGGGGATAATTTTACGGTGTTTTTGGAGGGACTTTGGGGGGATTTTGGGCCGATTTCGGGCTGATTTTGGGGTGATTTTGGGGTAATTTGGGATGATTTTGGATGATTTGGGGCTGATTTTGGGGGATGATTTTGTGGATGATTTCGGGCTGATTTCGGGGTGATTTTGGATGATTTTGGGCTGGTTTTGGGGGATGATTTTGTGGATGATTTCGGGCTGATTTCAGGCTGATTTCGGGCTGATTTTGGGGTAATTTTGGATGATTTTGGGCTGGTTTTGGGGGATGATTTTGGGCAGATTTCAGGCCGATTTTGGGGTAATTTTGGATGATTTTGGGCTGATTTTGGGGGATGATTTTGTGGATGATTTCGGGCCGATTTCGGGCCGATTTTGGGGTAATTTGGGATGATTTGGGATGATTTTGGGCTGGTTTTGGGGGATGATTTTGTGGATGATTTCGGGCCGATTTTGGGGTGATTTTGGATGATTTTGGGGCACTCACAAGACGTTGAAGTGCAGCAGCTGCACGGCCAGGCTCTCGCACAGCCCCTCCACCGCGAACTTGGAGGCGGCGTAGACGTCGTTGAAAGCCACCCCTGGGCACCCCAAATTTCGGGGGGTCACCAGGGGCTGGGGCCTCCAGACCCCCAAAATTGGGGAGCTGGGGTCCCGATCACCTCAAAATTTGGGGTCTGGAATCTCAATTCCCACAAAATTTGGGGTCTGGAGTCTCAATTCCCAGAAAATTTGGGGTCTGAAATCTGAATTCCCACAAAATTTGGGGTCTGGGGTCTTCATCCCCACAAAATTTCGGGTCTGAAATCTTAATTAACACAAAATTTGGGGTTTGGGGTCTCCATTTCTTCAAAATTTGGGGTCTGAGGTCTCAATTCCCGCAAAATTTGGGGGCTGGGGTCTCGATCTCCCCAAAATTTGGGGTCTGGAATCTGAATTCCCGCAAAATTTGGGGTCTGGGGTCTCAATTCCCGCAAAATTTGGGGTTTGGAATCTCAATTCCCCCAAAATTTGGGGTCTGGAATCTCAATTCCCCCAAAATTTGGGGTCTGGGGTCTCCATCCCCCCAAAATTTGGGGTCTGGAATCTCAATTCCCACAAAATTTGGGGTCTGGGGTCTTCATCCCCACAAAATTTGGGGTCTGAAATCTTAATTAACACAAAATTTGGGGTTTGGGGTCTCCATTTCCTCAAAATTTGGGGTCTGAGGTCTCAATTCCCACAAAATTTGGGGTCTGAAATCTGAATTCCCCCAAAATTTGGGGTCTGGAATCTCAATTCCCCCAAAATTTGGGGTCTGGAATCTCAATTCCCCCAAAATTTGGGGTCTGCGAGGGGTTTGGGGCATTCGTGGGTGTTTTTGGGAGCATTTGGGGCCCTCAGGAAGATTTTGGGGTCCCAAAGCCGAATTTTGGGGTCCCGAGGAGAATTTTGGGGTCTGGAGTTTTTTTGGGGTGCCGAACCCGAATTTTGGGGTCCCAAAGCCGAATTTTGGGGTCTTGGCGTTTTTTGGGGTCCGGGGGTTTTTTGGGGTGCCGAATCCGAATTTTGGGGTTCCGAGGAGGGATTTTGGGGTCCCGGGGGTTTTTGGGGTGCTGAATCCGAATTTTGGGGTCCCGGGGGTTTTTGGGGTCCCGAGGAGGGATTTTGGGGTCCCGGGGGTTTTTTGGGGTGCCGAATCCGAATTTTGGGGTCCCGGGGGTTTTTGGGGTCCCGGGGGTTTTTTGGGGTCCCGGGGGTTTTTTGGGGTGCCGAATCCGAATTTTGGGGTCCCGAGGAGGGATTTTGGGGCGCTCACCCTGCAGCCCCATGACGCTGCTGACCACCACGGTGGCGTTTTTTGGGGTCCCAAGGAGGTTTTTGGGGTCCCGGGGGTTCTTTGGGGTCCCGGGGGTTTTTTGGGGTGCCGAATCCGAATTTTGGGGTCCCGAGGAGGGATTTTGGGGCGCTCACCCTGCAGCCCCATGACGCTGCTGACCACCACGATGTGGCCGCTGCGGCGCTGCTTCATCTGGGGGAGCAGGGCCTGGGTCAGGCGCAGCACCCCGAAAACGTTGGTGTCGAACACGCGCTGCACCTCCGGCCCCGAGGCGCTCTCCAGGGGCCCCAGCAGCCCCACCCCGGCGTTGTTCACTGGGGGGGTCGAGGGGGGTCAGGGGAACCCCAAAAAATTCCAAAATCCCCCCAAAAATTGATCCATAGGTCCCCGAGATACACAAATCCCATTAAATGCCATTAAATGCCATTAAATCCCATAAAATTCACCCCAAACCAACCCAAAATCCACCCCAAAATCCACAGCCCTGAGGAGGGGTTCGAGGGGGGGTCAGGGGAACCCCAAAAAATTCCAAAATCCCCCCCAAAATTGAACCATAGGGCCCCGAGATACCCAAATCTCATTAAATGCCATTAAATGCCATTAAATCCCATAAAATTCACCCCAAACCAACCCAGAATCCACAGCCCTGAGGAGGGGTTCGAGGGGGGGGTCAGGGGAACCCCAAAAAATTCCAAAATCCCCCCAAAAATTGGGCCGTTGGTCCCGAGATACCCAAATCCCATTAAATCCCATTAAATGCCATTAAATCCACCCCAAAATCGCCTCAACCCCCCCCCCCCGCCAAAATCCCCTAAAAATCTCGAAAAAAATCCCCAAAAATCCCCCCAAATCCTCCCCAAAATTTGCCCATCAGAACCAAAACCCAGCCCAAAACCCCCCGAAACCACCCCAAAATCCCCTAAAAATCTCCAAAAAAATCCCCCAAAATCCCCTAAAATTTCCCAAAAACGCCCCAAAATCCTCCCAAATCTCCCCAAAATGCCCCAAAATCCCCCCAAAATCCCCTCAAATCCTCCCCAAAATTCGCCCATCAGAACCAAAACCCAGCCCAAAACTCCCCGAAACCCCCCAAAACCACCCCAAAATCTCCGAAAAATCTCCCAAAACATCCCCTCAAATTTCCCAAAAATGCCCCGAAATCCTCCTAAATCCCTGAAAATCCCCCAAATCCTCCCCAAAATTCGCCCATCAGAACCAAAACCCCCCGAAACCCCCCAAAACCACCCCAAAACCCCCTAAAAATCTCCAAAAGAATCCCCAAAAATCCCCTCAAATCTCCCCGAAATCCTCCCAAATCTCCCCAAAATGCCCCAAAATCCCCCCAAATCCTCCCCAAAATTCGCCCATCAGAACCAAAACCCCCCGAAACCCCCCAAAACCACCCCAAAATCTCCGAAAAATCTCCCAAAAAATCCCTTCAAATCCCCCAAAAATGCCCCAAAATGCCCCAAAATGCCCCAAAATGCCCCAAAATTGGCTCACCCACGACGTCCACGCGCCCGCCCGGCACCTGCCGCAGGCACTCGGCCACGGACGCGTCGCTGGTGACATCGAGCGGCAGCAGCCGCAGCGTGTCCCCGACAGCGGCGCCGGCCGCGGCCTCCAGCGGGCCCCGCCGCGCCAGGTCCCGCATGGTGGCCAGGACTGGGTCCGAAAAATGCCAAAAATACCCAAAAAATCAGAATCGGAGACCCCAAAAACCCCCCCGGGTCAGGACTGCGTCCAAAAAATGCCAAAAATCCCCAAAAATCAGATTTAGGGACCCCAAAAACCCCCCTGGGTCAGGTCCTGCGTGGTGGCCAGGACTGCGTCCGAAAAATGCCAAAAATACCCAAAAAATCAGAATCGGAGACCCCAAAAACCCCCCCGGGTCAGGACTGCATCCGAAAAATGCCAAAAATCACCAAAAAATCAGAATCAGAGACCCCAAAAACCCCCCCAGGCCAGGACTGCATCCGAAAAATGCCAAAAATACCCAAAAAATCAGAATCGGAGACCTCAAAAACCCCCCCGGGTCAGGTCCCTCGTGGTGGCCAGGACTGGGTCCGAAAAATGCCAAAAATCACCAAAAAATCAGAATTGGAGACCCCAAAAACCCCCCCGGGTCAGGTCCCGCATGGTGGCCAGGACTGCGTCCAAAAATTCCCAAAAATCACCAAAAAATCAGAATCGGAGACCTCAAAAACCCCCCCCGGGCCAGGACTGCGTCCAAAATTCCCCAAAAATCACCAAAAAATCAGAATCAGAGACCCCAAAACCCCCCCGGGTCAGGTCCTGTGTGGTGGCCAGGACTGCATCCAAAATTCCCAAAAATCACCAAAAAATCAGAATCAGAGACCCCAAAACCCCCCTGGGCCAGGACTGTGTCCAAAAAATGCCAAAAATCACCAAAAAATCAGAATCAGAGACCCCAAAACCCCCAAAATCCCAAAAGAGACCCCAGAAATTCCTCAGGGACCCCAAAACCCGAACTGGGGACAATCCCGGGGTGTCCCCCCCTTCCCCTCCCACCTTGGGGACCCCCGGGGACATTTGGGGACCCTCGGCAACATTTGGGGACATTTGGGGACCCTTGAGGACCCCTGGGGACATTTGGGGACCCTCCAGGGTGTCCCCCCCTTCCCCTCCCACCTTGGGGACCCCTGGGGACATTTGGGGACCTCCGGGGACCCTCGGCAACATTTGGGGACCCCCGGGGACATTTGGGGACATTTGGGGACCCCCGGGGACATTTGGGGACATTCGGGGACCCTTGGGGACCCCTGGGGACACCCTGGGGACATTTGGGGTCCTCCCGGAGTGTCCATCTGACCCTCCCGGGGTGTCCCCCGTTCCCCTCCTGGTGTTCCCCGTGTTCCGCTCCTGCCTTGGGGACCCTTGGGGACATTTGGGGACACCTGGGGACCCTTGTGGACCCCTGGGGACATTCGGGGACCCCCGGGGACATTTGGGGACATTCGGGGACCCCTGGGGACACTTGGGGCCCTCCCGGGGTGTCCCCCCCGTTCCCCTCCCGGTGTTTCCCGTGTCCTGCTCCTTTCTTGGGGACCCCTGGGGACATTTGGGGACCCTTGGGGACATTTGGGGACCCCCGGGGTGTCCTCCCCCTTCCCCTCCCGGTGTTTCCCTTGTTGCGCTCCTGCCTTGGAGACCCTTGGGGACATTTGGGCACCCTTGGGGACATTTGGGGACCCCCGGGGACATTTGGGGACATTCGGGGACCCCTGGGGACATTTGGGGACATTTGGGGTCCCTCCGGGGTGTCCCCCCCCCTTCCCCTCCCTGTGTTTCCCGTGTTGCGCTCCTGCCTTGGGGACCCTCGGGGACATTTGGGGACACTTGTGGACCCTTGGGGACATTTGGGGACCCCCGGGGACATTTGGGGACATTCGGGGACCCCCGGGGACATTCGGGGACCCTCGGGGAACCCTGGGGACACCCCGGGGACATTCGGGGACCCTCCCGGGGTGTCCCCCCCTTCCCCTCCCGGTGTTTCCCGTGTCCCCCCCCTGCCTTGGGGACCCTTGGAGACCCTTGGGGACACTCGGGGACCCCCGGGGACATTTCGGGGACCCCCGGGGACACTCGGGGACCCCCGGGGACATTTCGGGGACCCTCTGGGGTGTTCCCCCCTTCCCCTCCCGGTGTTTCCCGTGTCCCCCTCCCGCCTTGGGGACACTCGGGGACCCCCGGGGACATTTCGGGGACCCCCGGGGACACTCGGGGACATTTTGGGGACCCCCGGGGACATTTCGGGGACCCCCTCTCACCCAGGTAGCGCCGCTGGGGGTCCCGGGCCAGCAGCACGGCCAGGGCCAGGCCGATGCCCGAGGAGCAGCCGGTGACAAGGACAGTGCGGGGGGTGGCCATGGTGCCACCTCCCCCCGGGCAAAGGCGCTTAACGGGATCAGCGGCCACGTGCTGCCCCCGGCACCGGGGGCACCGGGGCGGGCACCGGGAGCGGGGGGGGACCGGGGCACCGAGGGGCACGAGGGGGCAACGGGACCGGGGGGATACCGGGACCGGGGGGACACGGGGTTGGCACCGGGACCGGGGGGACACGAGGGGGCACCGGGACCGGGGGGGCACCGAAGGGCACGGGGGGGCAACAGGACCGGGGGGATACCGGGGCCGGGGCACCGAGGGGACACGGGGGCCACCGGGACCGGGGGGGGACCGGGACCGGGGGGGCACCGAGGGGCACGGGGGGGCAACGGGACCGGGGGGGCACCGAGGGGCACGGGGGGGCACCGGGACCGGGGGGACACCGGGGAGACACGGGGTTGGCACCGGGACTGGGACAGGGGGGACACGGGGGGGCACCGATGTCACCAAGGGGGGCCGGGGGGTGGCACCGGCACCGAGGGGACACGGGGGTTGCAACGGGACCGAGGGGACACGGGGGTGGCAACGGGACCGAGGGGGACACGGGAGTGGCAACGGGACCGGGGCACCGGGGTGGCATCGGGGGCACCGAGGGGACACGGGGGTGGTACTGGGACCGGGACCGGGGGGGACACGGCGGGGGCTCCGGCACCGGGGCACCGAGGGGACACGGGAGTGGCAACGGGACCGGGGGTGCAGGGGGGTGGCACCGGGACCGGGGCACCGAGGGGACACGGGGGTGGCACCGATGTCACCAAGGGGGACAGGGGGGTGGCACCGGGACCGAGGGGACACGGGGATGGCACCGGCACCGGGGGCACCGAGGGGACACGGAGGTGACACCAGGACCGAGGGGGCACGGGGGTGGCACCGATGTCCCCAAGGGGGACACGGGGGTGGCACCGGCACCGGGGGGACGCGGGGGGGACACCGATGTCACCAAAGTGGGGGGACACCTCGGGATGTCACCAAGGAGGGGGGGAGACCTCGGGGTGTCACCCGCGGGGGAGGTGGCACCTCGGGGTGTCACCCGCGGGGGGGTCCCCAGAGAGCCCTGGGGGGATTTTGGGGGTCCTGAAGGTTTTTGGGGCTGGGAACCCCAAATTTCAGGGGGGGTCCCCAAATTTCCCCCCCCCGGAGCGACTCCCTGCGGCTGTGGGGGAGGGGAGGACCCCAAATTGGGGGGGGGTCCCTGGGTGACCATGTGGGAGCTTCCCACAAAGCACCGCGCGGGAAGCGATGCCATATTTGCATAATCCCGCCCACCAACGGCAAAAACACGCAGAAACACGCTCTTAATTTGCATAACCACGCCCACATTAAAACACGATACGCCCGCGAAACAAACTATTTGCATAGACACGCCCAAAACCTCTCGCAAAGGACTGACCGCGCGGGATTCACCAATCACAACGCGGGATTCAAGCTATATTTGCATAACCACGCCCCTCGGCTCGGCCCCGCCCGCAGCCCCCTCGGGGCGAGGTTCGATCCCAGTTCCCTCCCAGCGCTCCCAGTTCCCTCCCAGCGCTCCCAGTTCCCTCCCAGCGCTCCCAGTTCCCGCCCAGTGCTCCCAGTAAGAGCGCGGCAGGCAGCGAGAGCCCGGGCCGGAGGAGCAGAGGAGGAGCAGGAGCAGGAGCAGGAGGAAGAGTAAGAGGAGAGGAAGAGGAAGAGGAAGAGGAAGAGGAAGAGGAAGAGGAAGAGGAAGAGGAAGAGGAAGAGGAAGAGGAAGAGGAAGAGGAGGGACAAAGGAAGAGGAGGAGCGGCGGGAGTCGCGGCCCCAGCCACGCTCCGGCCGCGGCGCCGCCGGTGTCGCCGCCCCGGTACCGGCCGGTGAGCGGGGAGCGGCGATCCCGGAGCCCGTGGGGAGCGGGGAACGGCGATCCCGGAGCCCGTGGGGAGCGGGGAACGGCGATCCCGGAGCCCGTGGGGAGCGGGGAACGGCGATCCCGGAGCGGGGAGAGCGGGGAACGGCGATCCCGGAGCGGGGGGATCGCGGAGCGGCGATCCCGGAGCGGAGAGAACGGGGAACGGCGATCCCGGAGCCCGGGGAGAGCGGGGAACGGTGATCCCGGAGCGGGGAGAGCGGGGAACGGTGATCCCGGAGCGGGGAACGGCGATACCGGAGCGGGGAACGGCGATCCGGGGGGAGCGGGGAACGGCGATCCCGGAGCCCGGGGGGAGCGGGGAGCGGCGATCCCGGAGCCCGGGGGGAGCGGGGAACGGCGAGCGGCGATCCCGGAGCGGGGGGAGCGGGGAACGGCGATACCGGAGCGGGGGGAGCGGGGAGCGGCGATCCCGGAGCCCGGGGGGAGCGGGGAACGGGGATCCCGGAGCCCGGGGGGAGCGGGGAGCGGCGATCCCGGAGCCCGGGGGGAGCGGGGAACGGGGATCCCGGAGCGGGGAACGGCGATACCGGAGCCCGGGAGGAGCGGGGAACGGCGATCCCGGAGCGGGGAACGGTGATCCCGGAGCGGGGAGAGCGGGGAACGGCGATCCCGGAGCCCGGGGGGATCGCGGAGCGGCGATCCCGGAGCCCGGGGAGCCCCGGTGGGGCGGGGGAGGCCGGGGGTGAGCGGGGTCCGAGCCCCCCGAGGCTGGAGGGGCTCTGACCTCTCCAGCCGCGCTCGGGCAGCGGCTCCATCGCAGCCGACGCGCTCAGCCCCGGTTCTCCCCCAGAGCGGCGTTTCCATCCCCAAACCTCGGCCGGGACAGCAGCAGGAGGAGGAGGAGGCGGCGAGGAAGAGGAAGATGGCCCGGGAGCCGCAGGCAGGTGAGGAGGAGATCGATGCCCCTTTTCCCCTCTCCTGCTCCATCTCCCAGCCTGGCAGGACAGCTCTGTGCCCTTCCCTGGACGCGGAGGCAAATCCCATCCTCTCCTTGTCCTTCCTCCCCCAGAGCAGGGCACGGAGAGCGGGGAGGAGAAATCCTCACAGCGCGGGGAGGAGAAATCCTCACGGCAGAGCCTGGAGGAAGAGCCTGTCCTGAGCTTGGAGGAGAAATCCTCACGGCAGAGCCTGGAGGAAGAGCCTGTCCTGAGCTTGGAGGAGAAATCCTCACGGCAGAGCCTGGAGGAAGAGCCCGTCCTGAACGGGGAGGAGAAATGCTCACAGCAGAGCCGGGTGGAAGAGCCCGTCCTGAGCTTGGAGGAGAAATCCTCACAGCAGAGCCGGGTGGAAGAGCCCGTCCTGAGCTTGGTGGAGAAATCCTCATGGCAGAGCCAGGTGGAAGAGCCCGTCCTGAACAGGGAGGAGAAATCCTCACAGCGGAGCCGGGTGGAAGAGCCCGTCCTGAACGGGGAGGAGAAATCCTCACAGCGGAGCCGGGTGGAAGAGCCCGTCCTGAACAGGGAGGAGAAATCCTCATGGCAGAGCCGGGTGGAAGAGCCCGTCCTGAACGGGGAGGAGAAATCCTCACAGCGGAGCCGGGTGGAAGAGCCTGTCCTGAGCTTGGAGGAGAAATCCTCACGGTGCGAGGAGGAGAAATCCTCACGGTGCGAGGAGGAGAAATCCTCGCGGCAGAGCCTGGACGAAGAGCCCGTCCTGAACAGGGAGGAGAAATCCTCATGGCAGAGCCGGGTGGAAGAGCCCGTCCTGAACAGGGAGGAGAAATCCTCATGGCAGAGCCGGGTGGAAGAGCCCGTCCTGAGCTTGGAGGAGAAATCCTCACAGCAGAGCCGGGTGGAAGAGCCTGTCCTGAGCTTGGAGGAGAAATCCTCATGGCAGAGCCGGGTGGAAGAGCCCGTCCTGAACGGGGAGGAGAAATCCTCACAGCGGAGCCGGGTGGAAGAGCCCGTCCTGAACGGGGAGGAGAAATCCTCACAGCGGAGCCGGGTGGAAGAGCCCGTCCTGAACAGGGAGGAGAAATCCTCGCGGTGGAGCCTGATGGAAGAGCCCGTCCTGAACGGGGAGGAGAAATCCTCACAGCGGAGCCGGGTGGAAGAGCCCGTCCTGAGCGGGGAGGAGAAATCCTCATGGCAGAGCCGGGTGGAAGAGCCCGTCCTGAACAGGGAGGAGAAATCCTCATGGCAGAGCCGGGTGGAAGAGCCCGTCCTGAGCGGGGAGGAGAAATCCTCATGGCAGAGCCGGGTGGAAGAGCCCGTCCTGAACGGGGAGGAGAAATCCTCATGGCAGAGCCGGGTGGAAGAGCCCGTCCTGAGTGGGGAGGAGAAATCCTCACAGCGCGGGGAGGAGAAATCCTCGCGGTGGAGCCGGGTGGAAGAGCCCGTCCTGAGTGGGGAGGAAAAGCCCCGGAGATCCCTGACCAGGAGGGGCTGCAAACGCAGATCCCAGCGGGGATCCCAGGGGGAAGCACCCACCCTGGGCCGGAGCTCGGAGCTGGGGGTGCAGGAGCGGCTCGAGGATGGGAAGAAGATCTACGACTGCTGGGAATGCAGGAAGAGCTTCAGGTGGAGATCCACCCTGCTGATCCATCTGAGGACCCACACCGGGGAGAAACCCTACGGGTGCGGGGAGTGCGGGAAGAGCTTCAGGACAAAGTCCAGCATGATCATCCACCACAGGATCCACACCGGGGAGAAACCCTACGGGTGTCCCCAGTGCCAGAAGAGGTTTCGGAGCAGCTCGGAGCTTCTCAAGCACCAGCGCTCGCACACGGACGAGAAACCGTTCCGCTGCCCCGACTGCGGGAAGGGCTTCAGGGCCAACGCCACCCTGACCACCCACCGGCTCATCCACACCGGGGAGAAGCCCTACGGGTGTCCCCGGTGTGGGAAGAGCTTCAGGACGAGGTGCAGCCTGATCTCCCACCACTTCATCCACACGGGAGAGCGGCCCTACGACTGCGGGCAGTGCGGGAAGAGCTTCCGACGGAGCTGCCACCTGGTCGCCCACCAGAAGACACACGCGGCGCGTCAGCGCGGATCCCCGGGGGAAAAACCCAGCCCGGTACCGGGAGGCGGCCGGAGCTCGGAGCCGGGGCCCCGCAAGCGGCCCCAGCATGGGAAGAAGCCCCAGAGGTGCTCGGAATGCGGGAAGAGCTTCACGTGCAAATCCTCCCTGCTCTACCACAGCAAAATCCACAGCGGGGAGAGGCCCTACAAGTGTGGGCAGTGCGGGAAGAGCTTCATTTTGGGCTCCGAGCTGGTGAGACACCGGAGGATCCACACCGGGGAACGGCCCTACAAGTGCGGGCAGTGCGGGAAGACCTTCATGAGGAGCTCCCACCTGCTCTACCACTGGAGGAGCCACACCGGGGAGAGGCCCTACAAGTGTCCCCAGTGTGGGAAGAGCTTCAGGACGAGCTCCTGCATGATGGAGCACCGGAGGAGCCACACCGGGGAACGGCCCTACGAGTGCGGGCAGTGCGGGAAGAGCTTCACGCTGAGGTCCCACCACAGGATCCACCGGAGGATCCACACCGGGGAGAGGCCCTACGGGTGCGGGGAGTGCGGGAAGAGCTTCAGGACGAGCTCCTCGCTCAACGCCCACCGCAGGATCCACAGCGGGGAGAGGCCCTACGAGTGCGAGCAGTGCCAGAAGAGGTTTCAGACCAGGCCTGGCCTCCTCAGGCACCAGCGCTCGCACACGGACGAGAAACCGTTCCGCTGCCCCGACTGCGGGAAGGGCTTCAGGGCCAACTCCGTCCTCGTCAACCACCGGCGCACCCACACCGGGGAGAAGCCCTTCGGCTGTGGGGAGTGCGGGAAGAGCTTCGGTTGGAAGTGCCAGCTGAAGGTCCACCAGAGGAGCCACACCGGGGAACAGCCCTACAAGTGTGACCAGTGCGGGAAGAGCTTCACGCAGAGCTCGGGCCTGAGCGCCCACCAGAGGAGCCACACCGGGGAGAAACCCTACGGGTGCGGGGAGTGCGGGAAGAGCTTCAGGACGAAGTCCAGCCTGACCATCCACCACAGGATCCACACCGGGGAGAAACCCTACGGGTGTCCCCAGTGCCAGAAGAGTTTTCGGAGCAGCTCGGAGCTTCTCCAGCACCAGCGCTCGCACGCGGACGAGAAACCATTCCGCTGCCCCGACTGCGGGAAGGGCTTCAACCAGAACTCCTCCCTGCTGGACCACCGGCACATCCACACCGGGGAGAGGCCCCACCAGTGTGGGCACTGCGAGAAGAGCTTCAGCACGAGGTCCGGCCTGGCGGTCCACCAGAGGAAGCACGGCCAGGACGGTCCCCACGCCTGTGAGTGATGCCAGAAGAGGTTTCGCAGCGCCGCCGCTCTGCAGGGCCACCAGTGCGCGCGGCTGGAGGAGAAGACCTTCCGCTGCCCCGACTGCAGGAGGGGCTTCAAGAGCAGCTCCACCCTGGCCAAACACCGGCTGAGCCACGCCGGGGACAGGCCCCAGCCGTGTCCCCAGTGCGGGAAGATGTTCACCAGGAGCTCTCTCCTGGCCAGGCACCAATGGAAGCACCACTAAGGGCGGCCCTGAGACTGGGGAGAGCGCCGAGCGCCGCTCCGGCTGCCAAGGGATTGTCCACCCGAGGAGCCACCTTGGGGAGAAACGCTATGAGTGTGGGAAGAGCTTCTCCAGGAGCTCCAAGGGATTGTCCACCCGAGGAGCCACCTTGGGGAGAAACGCTATGAGTGTGGGAAGAGCTTCTCCAGGAGCTCCAAGGGATTGTCCACCCGAGGAGCCACCTTGGGGAGAAACCATATGAGTGTGGGAAGAGCTTCTCCAGGAGCTCCAAGGGATTGTCCACCCGAGGAGCCACCTTGGGGAGAAACCATGCGAGTGTGGGAAGAGCTTCAGCACAAAGCCCAGCCTGAGTGTCCACCAGAGGATCCACACCGGGGAGAAACCGTACGAGTGTGGGGAGAGCTTCAGTGAGAACTTCAGCCTGATCAAACACCAGAGGAGCCACCCTGGGGAGAAACCGTACGAGTGTGGGAAGAGCTTCAATTGGAAATCCCAACTGAAGGTCCACCAGAGGACCCCACCGTTGTCCCCAGTGTGGGAAGAGCTTCTCACAGAGCTCCACCCTGTCCAGACACCAACGGAGGCCCTGGGACTGCCCACAGAGCTCCGAGCGCCGCTCCGGCTCCGTCCCCGCGGGAGGATCCGCGCTGGAGGATCTCCGGCGATCCGTGGTGGGAACACGCCTGGTCTGGGGTGCTCCACAACGTCCTGGTTCTCCGTGGGCACATCCAGAGTCCAACATCGTCACTGGAGAACAGATTTGTCAGGTTTTGACCCCAGAAAAATCCCAATTTTTGCATCTCGTGGTGGTCTTAATTCTGGGTAGCCTTGGAGGTCTTCTCCAACATAAATCCGTTGGTTTATTCTCTCACGGCCCACGTGTGTCTTCTGCAGAGAAATGGAGTGGGATTGGGGTAAAACGCACGGATTTGGAGACAATGGGGTGGAAAGGTCTCCAAAAAAGGTTCTTCCCACCCATGGGAGCGCAGGGATGCTCTGGCAGCAGGGACACGGAAATCCGCTCGGTTTGGGGTGGAGATGGGAAGGTTCCTCTGCGTCCCTCTGGAATCCAGGAACCGCGGTGGAAATAAAGACCTTGGTGTGAGGCGTGGGTGGGGATGTGGTGGGACGTGGAAATGGATGGGGATGTGGTGGGACATGGACATGGTGGGACATGGCCGTGGTGGGACGTGGACATGGATGGGGACGTGGCCATGGATGGGGATGTGGTGGGATGTGGCCATGGGTGGGGACATGGTGGGACATGGACATGGATGGGGATGTGGTGGGACATGGACATGGAGGTACGTGGACATGGATGAGGACGTGGTGGGACATGGCCATGGATGGGGACATGGCCATGATGGGATGGGGACGTGGTGGGACGTGGACATGGTGGGACATGGCTATGGATGGGGAAGTGGTGGGATGTGGCTATGGATGGGGACATGGCCATGGTGGGACGTGGTGGGACGTGGACATGGTGGGACATGGCTATCGATGGGAACGTGGCCATGGATGGGGATGTGGTGGGATGTGGCCATGGGTGGGGACATGGTGGGACATGGACATGGATGGGGATGTGGTGGGACATGGACATGGAGGTACGTGGACATGGATGAGGACGTGGTGGGACATGGCCATGGATGGGGACATGGCCATGGTGGGATGTGGCCATGTGGGACGTGGTGGGACGTGGACATGGTGGGACATGGCTATGGATGGGGAAGTGGTGGGATGTGGCTATGGATGGGGACATGGCCATGGTGGGACGTGGACATGGTGGGACATGGCTATCGATGGGAACGTGGCCATGGATGGGGATGTGGTGGGATGTGGCTATGGATGGGGACATGGTGGGACCTGGACATGGTGGGATGTAGCCATGGATGTGGACGTGACCATGGATGGGGACGTGGCCATGGTGGGACGTGGATGGGGACATGGATGGGGATGGGGACATGGGATGGACACCAGACCGTGGATCCCAGCTGGACATTGGTCGCCTCCCCAGGCACGGGGGGAAACTGAGGCACAGAAGGAAACTGAGGCACGCCCCGCCTTGGAGACCCCAAAACGACCACCCACCCCCAAAATATCACCTCGGCACCCTGAGACCCCCAAGTGTCACATTGTGAGGGAAACTGAGGCACAGAGGGAAACTGAGGCACAGAGGGAAACAGGCACTGGGAGAAACTGAGGCATGGGGGAAACTGAGGCACTGGGGGAAACTGAGGCACGGAGGGAAACTGAGTCACACCCTGTCTTGGAGACCCCAAAACGACCACCCACCCCCCAAAATATCACCTCGGCACCCCGAGACCCCCAAGTGTCACATTGTGAGGGAAACTGAGGCACTGGGGAAAACTGAGGCACGGGGGGAAACTGAGGCACGGAGGGAAACTGAAGCACTGGGGGAAACTGAGGCACTGGGGGAAACTGAGGCACGGAGGGAAACTGAGTCACACCCTGTCTTGGAGACCCCAAAACGACCACCCACCCCCCAAAATATCACCTCGGCACCCTGAGACCCCCAAGTGTCACATTGTGAGGGAAACTGAGGCACGGAGGGAAACTGAGGCACAGAGGGAAACTGAGGCACGGGGGAAACTGAGGCACGGAGGGAAACTGAAGCACTGGGGGAAACTGAGGAACGGGGGGAAACTGAGGCACGGAGGGAAACTGAGTCACACCCTGTCTTGGAGACCCCAAAACGACCACCCACCCCCCAAAGCATCACCCCTGCACCCCGGGACCCCCCAGATGTCACATCGGAGGAGGAGGAGGAGGGGCAGGTGAGGGTGTGCCTGAAACTCCTGCCCGGTCACATGGGGAAACCGCGGCAGGAACCGGCGCCGAGCGCGGGAGCAGCACCGGAGGTACCGGGGGGGTGGGACACGGTGACAATGCCCCAAAAACTGTCCCCAAAAATGTCCCCTCGCGGGGGGTGCTGCGGTGGGGGTGGCGCAGCATCCTCGGGGGGGTGGGGGGGGTGGAAACGGCCAAAAGGGACCCCAAAATTTTGTCACTTTTTGTCGCTTTTTTGTCGCTTTTTTGTCGCTTTTTTGTCACCTCGCTCGGGCATCGCTGGAGGATGTGGCCACCCCCCCCCCCCCTTTGGTGACAAATGTCGCGGGTGGCGGTGACAGGAGCGCGGGTGGCACCTCGGGGGGGGTCCTGTGGTGTCCCCCCGCCCCCCGGGGGGGTGACAGAAGGTTTGGGGGGGTCAGGGGTGTCCCCAAAGCCCCCAAAGGGGCGGGGGGGTGGGGGAGGGGAGGCGCGGCTGGTTTGGGGCGCGACGGAAACGCCGCCCGCGCCCGGGGCCGGGGGTGGCGGGGCCCGGCAGCGAGGCGGCGTGGCGCCCTGTCAGCCTGTCAGCCTGTCACCGTGTCACCCTGTCACCCTGTCAGCCTGTCACCGTGTCACCGTGTCACCCTGTCACCCTATCAGCCTGTCACTGTGTGCCCCTGTCACCCTGTCAGCCTGTCAGCCTGTCAGCCTGTCAGCCTGTCACCGTGTCACCCTGTCAGCCTGTCACCGTGTCAGCCTGTCACTGTGTGCCCCTGTCACTGTGTGCCCCTGTCACCCTGTCACCCTGTCACCATGTGCCCCTGTCACCCTGTCAGCCTGTCACCCTGTCAGCCTGTCAGCCTGTCACCGTGTCAGCCTGTCACCCTGTCAGCCTGTCAGCCTGTCACCGTGTCACCCTGTCAGCCTGTCACCGTGTCAGCCTGTCACTGTGTGCCCCTGTCACCCTGTCAGCCTGTCAGCCTGTCACTGTGTGCCCCTGTCACTGTGTGCCCCTGTCACCCTGTCACCCTGTCACCGTGTCACCCTGTCACCCTGTCACCGTGTGCCCCTGTCACTGTGTTACCATGTGCCCCTGTCACCGTGTCAGCCTGTCACCGAGTCAGCCTGTGACTGTGTGCCCCTGTCACCCTGTCAGCCTGTCACTGTGTGCCCCTGTCACCGTGTCACCCTGTCACCGTGTCAGCCTGCCAGCCTGTCCCCCTGTCCCGGTGTCCCCTGTCACAGTGTCCCCTGTCCCCCTGTCCTGTGCCCCCCACTGCCCCCAAATCCAACCCCATGGACCCCCAAACTGACTCCCCCCATCCCCCAACCCAGATCCACCCCCAGAACCCCCAAATTGACTCCCCAAACCCCCCAAAACTCAACCCCCCCATCCCCCAACCCAGATCCACCCCCCGAACCCCCAACCCCAAATCCAACCCCCAACCCCAAATCCAACCCCCAAAATGTCACCTCAGCATCCCAAAATCAACCCCCAACCCCAAACCCACCCCCCAAACCCCCCAAAACTGAATCCCTCCACTCCCCAACCCCAAATCCACCCCTGAACCCCCAAATTCTGCTCCCCCAATCCCCCCAACCCCAAATCCAACCCCCAAACCCCCCAAACCTCAACCCCCCATCCCCAAAACCCCAAATCCACCCCCTGAACCCCCAACCCCAAATCCAACCCCCAAAATGTCACCTCAGCATCCCAAAATCAACCCCCAACCCCAACCCCACCCCTGAACCCCCAAATTCTGCTCCCCCAATCCCCCCAACCCCAAATCCACCCCCCAAACCCCCCAAATTCAGCTCCCCACATTCCCCCAGCCCCAAATCCAACCCCCAAAATGTCACCTCAGCATCCCAAAATCAACCCCCAACCCCAAATCCAACCCCCAAACCCCCCAAATTCTGCTCCCCCCCACCCCCCAACCCCAAATCCACCCCTGAACCCCCAAAACTGACTCCCCCCATCCCCCGAACCCCAAACCCACCCCTGAACCCCCAAATTCAGCTCTCCCCATCCTCCCAAACCCAAACCCACCCCTGAACCCCCCAAATTCAGCTCTCCCATCCCCCCAACCCCAAAATGTCACCTCAGCATCCCAAAATCAACCCCCAAGCCCCTAAAGCTCCCCAAAATGCCTTCCCCGAACCCCAAACCCACCCCTGAACCCCCAAATTCAGCTCTCCCCATCCCCCAACCCCAAACCCACCCCTAAGCCCCCCAAATTCAGCTCCCCCATCTCCCCAACCCCAAATCCAACCCCCAAAACTGACTCCCCCCATCCCCCGAACCCCAACCCCACCCCTGAACCCCCAAATCCAGCTCCCCCCACCCCCCAACTCCCAAAACTGACTCCCCCCCACCCCCCGAACCCCAAATCCACCCCTGAACCCCCAAATTCAGCTCCCCCCATCCCCCGAACCCCAACCCCACCCCTGAACCCCCAAATTCAGCTCCCCCCACCCCCCAACTCCCAAAACTGACTGCCCCCCACACCCCAACCCCAAATCCACCCCTGAACCCCCAAAACTGACTCCCCCCCATCCCCCGAACCCCAACCCCACCCCTGACCCCCCAAATCCAGCTCCCCCAACCCCCGAACCCCAACCCCACCCCTGACCCCCCAAATTCTCTCTCCCCCCCCCAGATGGAGGTGGAAGCCCCCCCGGCCGCCCCCGAGCCCCCCGCCCTCCTCAGGACCTACAAGTGGCGCACGGCGACCCCCGCGGGGGGGGACCCCGGGAGGGCCGGGGGGTCCCCGGGGCGCTGGGCGAGGCTGCGGGGCTGGAAGCGCTCCCACAGCCACCCCGGCGACAGGGACAGGGGCGGGGACACGGTCACGAGTGGGGACACGGGTGGGGACACGGGCGGGGACAGGAGCGGCGACAGGGCTGGAGACAGGAGTTGGGACAGGAGTGGTGACAGAGGTGGCGACACGAGTGGGGACACGAGTGGGGACAGGAGTGGGGACAGAGGTGGCGACACGAGTGGGGACACGAGTGGGGACACGAGTGGGGACAGGGGTGTCCCCAAGGCCACCGCGCGGCGCTCGCTGTTCCGGAGGGCGTTTTCCGCCCCCTCCAAGGCACCCAAGGGTGCGGGGGAGCCGAGGGGACGCGAGGGGACAGTGGGGGACAGCGGGGGACGCGAGGGGACAGCGGGGGACGCGAGGGGACACGAGGGGACGAGGCCACCCCTGCAGCGGTACCTGCGCGGCGCGGGCAGGAGGAGGGGGCACGGTGAGAGGGGCGGGGGGCTGGGAGGGGATTTGGGGTGCGGGATTTGGGGTGAGGGGTTTGGGGTGAGGAGGTTTGGGGTGCGGGGATGGGTTTGGGGTGACGGATTTATAGAGTGAAGGGTTTTGGGGTTTGGGGTGAGGGGGTTTGGGGTGCGGGGTGGGGTTTGGGGTGATGGGTTTATAGAGTGAGGGGTTTTGGGGTGAGGGGTTTTGGGGTGAGGGGTTTTGGGGTTTGGGGTGCGGGGAGGGGTTTGGGGTGACGGATTTATAGAGTGAAGGGTTTTGGGATTTGGGCTGAGGGGTTTTGGGGTGAGGGGGTTTGGGGTGCGGGGTGGGGTTTGGGGTGACGGATTTATAGAGTGAAGGGTTTTGGGATTTGGGCTGAGGGGTTTTGGGGTGCGGGGAGGGGTTTGGGGTGACGGATTTATAGAGTGAAGGGTTTTGGGGTTTGGGGTGCGGGGTGCGGGGTTTTGGGGTGCGGAGTGGGGTTTGGGGTGCGGGGAGGGGTTTGGGGTGATGGATTTATAGAGTGAAGGGTTTTGGGGTGCGGGGTGGGGTTTGGGGTGCGGGGAGGGGTTTGGGGTGACGGATTTATAGAGTGAAGGGTTTTGGGGTTTGCAGTGACGGGTTTTGGGGTGATGGGATATGGGGTGCAGGTTTTGGGGTGTGGGGTGGGGTTTGGGGTGACGGATTTATAGAGTGAAGGGTTTTAGGGTGCGGGGTGAGGGGTTTTGGGATGTGGGGAGGGGGATTTGGGATGATGGAATATGGGGTGAAGGGGTTTTGGGTGAGGGGTTTTGGGGGGTGAGGTGGGGTTTGGTGTGGGGGATTTGGGGTGCGGGGCTGGGTTTTGGGGTGCGGGGTTTGGGGTGAGGGGTTGGGGTGCAGGAGGCGGTTTGGGGTTTTGGGGTGATGGATTTATGGGGTGAAGGGTTTTGGGGTTTGGGGTGGGGGTGTGGTGCAGGGGGGGTTTTGAGGTGATGGGACATGGAGTGAAGGGGTTTGGGGTGAGGGGTTTTGGGGTGCGGGTTTTGGGGTGCGGGGTGGGGTTTGGGGTGATGGGTTTATAGAGTGAGGGGTTTTGGGGTGCAGGGTTTGGGGTGGGGGGATTTGGGATGCGGGGAGAGGTTTGGGGTGATTATGGGGGAGAGTGATGGATTTTGGGGTGCGGGTTTTGGGGTGCGGGGTGGGGTTTGGGGTGACGGATTTATAGAGTGAAGGGTTTTGGGGTTTGGGGTGCGGGGACAGGCTTGGTGTGGGGGATTTGGGGTGCAGGCTTGGGTTTTGGGGTGCGGGGAGGGTTTTGGGGTGATGGGATATGGGGTGAAGGATTTGGGGGCAATTGTGTCCCTTGGTGTCACCTCACCCATGGTGGCACCTCCATGGCCTTGGTGCCACCTCCATGGCCACGTGTCCCTTGGTGTCACCTCATGGTGGCATCTCACCCTAGGTGTCACCTCACCCATAGTGGCACCTCCATGGCTTTGATGTCACCTCACCCGTGGTGGCACCTCCATGGTGGCACCTCCATGGCCTTGGTGCCACCTCACCCGTGGTGGCACCTCCATGGCCTTGGTGCCACCTTCATGGCCACGTGTCCCTTGGTGTCACCTCACCCATGGTGGCACCTCCATGGCTACCTGTCCATTGGTGTCACCTCACCCATGGTGGCGCCTCACCCATAGTGGCACCTCCATGGCTTTGATGTCACCTCACCCATGGTGGCACCTCCATGGTGGCACCTCCATGACCTTGGTGTCACCTCATTCATGGTGGCACCTCCATGGCCACGTGTCCCTTGGTGTCACCTCATGGTGGCATCTCCATGGCCTTGGTGCCACCTCACCCGTGGTGGCACCTCCATGGCCTTGGTGCCACCTCCCTGGCCACCTGTCCCATGGTGTCACCTCCCCCTTGGTGTCACCTCCCCCTCGCTGTCCCCTCCATGGCCTCCTGTCCCCGCGGTGGGTGGCACTGACCCTGCGGGCACCCCCCCGTTCTGTCCCCTCAGGGACCCCCCTGGAGACGTCCCCGCCGCCGCTGGCCCCGGTGCCACCCGATGCCACCGTGTGGGACGCGTCCCGCTTCTCGCTGGTGGACGGACACCTGGTGGCCCTGGGCAGGGACGAGGAGGTGAGCGGGGACAGCGGGAGTGTCCCCTGGGTGGCACCTCGGGGCGTCCCTGGGTGATGGGGTGGCACCTCGGGGCGTCCCTGGGTGGCATCTGAGGGTGTCCCCTGGGTGGCACCTCCTGATGTCCCCTGGGTGGCAGGGTGGCACTTTGTGATGTCTCCTGGGTGATGGAGTGTCCCCTCGGGGTGTCCCCAGGGTGGCACCGGTGACCCGCGCTGTCCCCAGGGTGGCCCCGTGTCCCCTCCCGCTGACGACCCGGGTGAGACAGGGGGGAACTGGGAGGGACTGGGAGGGACTGGGAGGGAACTGGGAGGGACTGGGGGGGACTGGGAGGGAACTGGGAGGGACTGGGAGGGACTGGGAGGGACTGGGAGGGACTGGGAGGGAACTGGGAGGGACTGGGAGGGACTGGGAGGGACTGGGAGGGAACTGGGAGGGACTGGGAGGGACTGGGAGGGAACTGGGAGGGACTGGGAGGGACTGGGAGGGACTGGGAGGGAACTGGGAGGGAACTGGGGGGGACTGGGAGGAACTGGGAGGGAACTGGGAGGGACTGGGGGGGACTGGGAGGGACTGGGAGGGAACTGGGGGGGACTGGGAGGGAACTGGGAGGGAACTGGGAGGGAACTGGGATGAACTGGGAGGGAACTGGGAGGGACTGGGGGGGACTGGGAGGGACTGGGAGGGAACTGGGAGGGACTGGGAGGGACTGGGAGGGAACTGGGAGGGAACTGGGATGAACTGGGAGGGAACTGGGAGGGACTGGGGGGGACTGGGAGGGAACTGGGAGGGACTGGGAGGGACTGGGGGGGACTGGGATGGACTGGGAGGGGCTGGGAGGGAACTGGGAGGAACTGGGAGGAACTGGGAGGGACTGGGATGGACTGGGAGGGAACTGGGATGAACTGGGATGGACTGGGAGGGAACTGGGATGGACTGGGAGGAACTGGGGGGGACTGGGAGGGAACTGGGTTATACTGGTTTATACTGGGAGCACTGGGAGGTTACTCGGGGGGTGACTGGTTTGTACCGGTTCATACTGAGAGCACTGGGTTATACTCATCCATAATGGCTTTTACTGGTCCATACTGGTCCATACTGGTCTTTACTGGTTTTTACTGGTGTTCACTGGGTGCCACCCCCCCAGGCCCGGCCGAGCGCAGCGAAACTGCCCCGAGCGCCCGGGCCAGCAAGGGCAAGGTGGGACAGCGCTGGCACTGCCACTGTCACCGTCATTGTCACTGTGCCACTGTCACCGTCATTGTCACTGTGTCACTGTCACTGTCATTGTCACTGTGTCACTGTCACCGTCATTGTCACTGTGTCACTGTCACCGTCATTGTCACTGTGTCACTGCCACTGCCACCGTCATTGTCACTGTGTCACTGTCACCATCATTGTCACTGTGTCACTGCCACCGTCATTGTCACTGTGTCACCGTCACCGTCATTGTCACTGTGTCACTGTCACCGTCATTGTCACTGTGTCACTGTCACTGCCACCGTCATTGTCACTGTGCCACTGTCACCGTCATTGTCACTGTGTCACTGTCACCGTCATTGTCACTGTGCCACTGCCACTGCCACCGTCATTGTCACTGTGCCACTGCCACCGTCATTGTCACTGTGTCACTGTCACTGTCACTGTCATTGTCACTGTGCCACTGCCACCGTCATTGTCACTGTGCCACTGTCACCGTCATTGTCACTGTGCCACTGCCACCGTCATTGTCACTGTGTCACTGTCACTGTCACAGTCATTGTCACTGTGCCACTGTCACCGTCATTGTCACTGTGTCACTGTCACCTCCCCTGTCCCCATCCCTGTCCCCGTCCCTGTCCCCTATGTCACTGTCCCTGTCCCATCCCTGTCCCTGTCCCTTTGTCCCCTGTCCCTGTCCCATCCCTGTCCCCTCTGTCCCTGTCCCCTGTGTCACTGTCCCATCCCTGTCCCCTCTGTCCCCATCCCTGTCCCTGTCCCTGTCCCCTCTGTCCCTGTCCCTGTCCCATCCCTGTCCCCTCTGTCCCGTCCCCTGTGTCACTGTCCCTGTCCCCAGGGGCTGCTGTGGAAGAGGCTCCTCCGGGACTGGAAGAGTCGCGGTGGCACCAGAAGTGACCCCGGGGTGGTGGCAGCACCCGAGGGTGACAGGTGAGGGCCACTCCTGTCCCAGTGACACCGCTGTCCCCTCAGTGTCCTGGTGACCCTGCTGTCCCTTTCTGGGGGGTCCTGGTGACACTGCTGTCCCCTCAGTGTCCCCTCAGGGTCCCCTCAGTGTCCCTTTTGGGGTCCCAGTGACCCCACTGTCCCTTTTTGGGGTCCCAGTGTCACTGCTGTCCCTTTTCGGGGTCCCTTTTTGGGGGGGTCCCGGTGACACTCCTGTCCCTTTTCGGGGTCCCGGTGACCCCGCTGTCCCTTTTCGGGGTCCCGGTGACCCGCTGTCCCTTTTCGGGGTCCGCAGCCGCGGTGGCTCCGGCGCGTCCCCGGTGCCGCCCCCCGGGCTGGACCTCGGCGGTGACGGTGTCGTGGTGCGGCCGGTGCACGGCAGCGTGGCGGGCGAGAGCTTCTGCTTCCAGGTACGGCCCGCGAACCCCAAAACGGCCCCCGAACCCCAAAACCGGCCCCCGAACCCCAAAACCGGCACCTGAGCCCCAAAAACGGCACCCGAACCCCAAAAACGGCCCCTGAACCCCAAAACCGGCCCCCGAACCCCAAAAACGGCCCCCGAACAACAAAAACGGCCCCTGAGCCCCAAAACCGGCCCCTGAGCCCCAAAACCGGCCCTCGAACCCCAAAACCGGCCCCTGAGCCCCAAAACCGGCACCCAAATCGTAAAAATAGCACCCAAATCTTAAAAAGGGCACCCGGATCCCAAACAGGGCACCCGGACCCCAAAACAGCATCTCTGTCACCCTCAGTGTGCCCTGGTGTCCCCGGTGTCCCTGTCACCCTGTCACCCTGTCACCCCCGGTGTCCCCGGTGTCCCTGTCACCCTGTCACCCCCGGTGTCCCCGGTGTCCCTGTCACCCCTGTCACCCCCGGTGTCCCTGTCACTCCGTCACCCCTGTCACCCCTGTCACCCTGTCACCGCCGCTGTCCCCCCAGGTGATCACGCCCGCGGGCAGCCGCTCCTTTGGCTGCGCCTCCCCGGCCGAGCGCGACCGCTGGATCGAGGAGCTGCGGCGGGCGGCCCGGCCCGGCGAGGTGGGGCCGGGGTGGCACCCTGGGGACACAGGGGGACACGGGGGGACATGGGGGGACACGCGGGGACACCCTGGGGACACAGGGGGACACCCTGGGGACACCCTGGGGACATGGGGGGACATGGGGGGACATGGGGGGACATGGGGGGACACGCGGGGACACCCTGGGGACACAGGGGGACACCCTGGGGACACCCTGGGGACATGGGGGGACACGGGGGGACATGGGGGGACACCCTGGGGACACGCGGGGACACCCTGGGGACATGGGGGGACACGGGGGGACACCCTGGGGACACAGGGGGACACCCTGGGGACATGGGGGGACACGGGGGGACACCCAGGGGACACGGGGGTGACACCCTGGGGACATGGGGGGACTGGAGGGTGACACTCTGGGGACACCCTGGGGACACTTCGGGGACACCTCGGGGATGCCCTGGGGACACCTCAGTGATACCTTGGGGACACCCTGGGGACACCTTGGGGACACGCGGGGACACCCTGGGGACACAGGGGGACACCTCGGGGACACCCTGCCACCCCCAGCCCCCAGATCGGGCTCTCCTGCCCTTGGGCTGGGTGGGGAAACTGAGGCACAAACTGCCCTGCACGGAGCATCCTCAGTGTCCCCCCATGTCCCCTTGTCCCTCACCCACATCCCCCTTGTCCCCTTGTCACCTTTGTCCCCATGACCCCTTTGTCCTCTTTGTCCCCTCGTCCCTTGTCCCCTTGCCCATTTTGTCCCCATTGTCCCTTTGTCCCCTCTGTCCCCCTCTCTCTTGTCCCCTTGTCCCCATGACCCCCACTCACATCTCCCTTGGCCCCCTTGTCCCCTTTGTCCCCTTTGTCCCCTTTGTCCCCTCGTCCCTTTGTCCCCTTGCCTGTTTTGTCCCCATTGTCCCTTTGTCCCCTTTTCCTCCTTCTCCCCCTTTGTCCCCATTGTCCCTTTGTCACTTTGTCCCCTTGTCCCTTTGTCCCCTTGACTGCCCCCCATGTCCCTTGTCCCTTTGTCCCTGTCCCCGTCCCCTTTGTCCCTCTCCCTGTCCCATCCCTGTCCACATCCCTGTCCCTGTCCCTGTCCCATCCCTGTCCCATCCCTGTCCCTGTCCCCATCCCTGTCCCATCCCTGTCCCATCCCTGTCCCCTCTGTCCCCTCTGTCCCTGTCCCCATCCCTGTCCCTGTCCCTGTCCCCTCTGTCCCCATCCCTGTCCCCATCCCTGTCCCTGTCCCCATCCCTGTCCCATCCCTGTCCCATCCCTGTCCCCATCCCTGTCCCATCCCTGTCCCCATCCCTGTCCCCTCTGTCCCATCCCTGTCCCATCCCTGTCCCCTCTGTCCCTGTCCCCATCCCTGTCCCATCCCTGTCCCCATCCCTGTCCCCTCTGTCCCATCCCTGTCCCCGTCCCTGTCCCCTCTGTCCCTGTCCCCATCCCTGTCCCATCCCTGTCCCTGTCCCCTCTGTCCCTGTCCTCATCCTTGTCCCATCCCTGTCCCCATCCCTGTCCCATCCCTGTCCCCTCTGTCCCTGTCCCATCCCTGTCCCATCCCTGTCCCATCCCTGTCCCTGTCCCATCCCTGTCCCCATCCCTGTCCCATCCCTGTCCCCTCTGTCCCTGTCCCCGTCCCTGTGTCCCCTCCAGGACAGCTGCGAGCGCCTGGAGCTGGCTCTGACCCTCTGGGTCTACGAGGGCCGGGACCTGCCGGCGCGGTGCCGCCTGCGCTGCCAGCTGCAGCTGGACGGCGCCGTCTTCGCCCGCACCACGGCCAAGGCGGCGGGCGCCGACGGCCACCTCTTCTGGGGCGAGCTCTTCCAGCTGCCCGCGCTGCCGCCGGCGCGCGCCCTCACCGTCGCCCTGTGCCGCGACGACCGCGCCGGCGGCCGCCCGCTGGCCGCCGTCACCATCCCGCTGGCCGAGCTGGCGGCGGCGCCGCAGCCCCTGGAGCGGTGGTACGCCCTGAGCGGCGCCGGCGGCCGGCGGGCGCCGGCCGTGCGGCTGCGCGGGCGCTACCGCCGGGTCAGGGTCCTGCCCATCGTGCGCTACAAGGAGATGGCCGAGTTCATCACCTTCCACTACCGGGAGCTGTGCGGCCGCCTGGAGCCGGCCATCGCCGCGCGGCACAAGGAGGAGCTGGCCGGGGCTCTGGTGCGCGTCCTGCAGAGCACCGGCAAGGCCAAGGTGGGGCGGGGGCGGGGACGGGCGGGGTCGGAGTTGGTTGGGTTGGCATGGATGCATTGGTTTGGGTTGGGTTGGGTTGAGTTGGGTTGGGTTGGGTTGGGTTGAGTTGGGTTGGGTTGGATGAGATGGGTTGGGTTTGGTTGAGTTGGGTTGAGTTGGGTTGGATGAGATGGGTTGGCTTGGGTTGGGTTTGGTTGAGTTGGGTTGAGTTGGGTTGGATGAGATCAGTTGGGTTTGGTTGAGTTGGGTTGAGTTGAGTTGGCTTGGCTTGGATGGAACAAGACTTTAGACATGGCAAACACAGCTCAGGAGACACCAGGAGACCCAACGTGGGTTGACTTGGTCATTCTGGGGTCACGGGTGCCACCAAACCCTTGGGGGTCACGGGTGCCACCAAACCCTTTGGGGTGCCACCAAAGCCTTTAGGGTCATGGGTGCCACCAAATCCTTTGGGGTGCCACCGAGTCCTTTGGAGTCACAGGTGCCACCAAACCCTTGGGGACACGGGTGCCACCACCTGTCCCCTCGTGTCCCCGCAGTCGTTCCTGATCGACCTGGGCGTGGCCGAGCTGGACCGCTTCGATGAGCACGAGGCGCTGATCTTCCGCGAGAACACCTTGGCCACCAAGGCCATCGACGAGTTCATGAAGCTGGTGGGGGCCAAGTACCTGCAGGACACGCTGGGTACGCCCAGGGGACACGGGGACATCCTGGGCGGTGGCAGGGGGTGGGACACCTCGGTGGGGCTGGACACTGGGGCGTGTGGGACACCCTGACCATCCGTGGGGATGTGGTGGTGACATCTCGGTCCCCTCGTGGGCCTGTGGGACACCCCTGACCATCCGTGGGGATGTGGTGGTGACATCTCGGTCCCCTTGTGGGCTGTGGGACACCTCTGACCATCCGTGGGGATGTGGTGGTGACATCTTGGTCCCCTCATGGCCTGTGGGACCATTCATGGGGACGTGGTGTGGGTTCCTCACGTCCATCCCCACCCTGGTGACCTCTCAGTCACCTCATGGACTGTGGGACACCCCTGACCACCCATGGAGATGTGCTGTGGGTTCCTCACGTCCATCCCCACCCCGGTGACCTCTCGGTCCCCTCACGGGCTGTCCCCTGTCCCCAGGGGAGGTGGTGGCCCAGCTCTGCAGCTCCGAGGAGAGCTCCGAGGTGGACCCCAGCAAGTGCTCGGGGCTGGAGCTGTCCGAGCACCAGCAGCACCTGCGGCAGGTCTGCGAGGAGACCCTGCGGCGCATCACCGACGGCTCCGAGTGAGGACACCAGGGGACACCGGGGGACACCAGGGTGGCACTGGGGCCAGGAGAACCTGGGAGAACCTCGGACATGGGGGTGGGATGAGGGACAGGAGAACCTGGGAGAAGGGACAGGAGAACCTGGGGGAACCTCGGACACGAGGGTGGGATCAGGGCCAGGAGAACCTGGGAGAAGGGACAGGAGAACCTGGAAGAAGCTCGGACACGAGGGTGGGATCAGGGTCAGGAGAACCTGGGGGAACCTCGGACACGAGGGTGGGATCAGGGCCAGGAGAACCTGGGAGAACCTCGGACATGGGGGTGGGATGAGGGACAGGAGAACCTGGGAGAAGGGACAGGAGAACCTGGGAGAACCTCAGACACGAGGGTGGGATCAGGGACAGGAGAACCTGGGAGAAGGGATAGGAGAACCTGGTAGAAGCTCGGACATGTGGGTGGCACTGGGGCCAGGAGAACCTGGGAGAAGCTTGGACACGGGGGTGGGATCAGGAACAGGAGAACCTGGGAGAAGGGACAGGAGAACCTGGAAGAAGCTTGGACACGAGGGTGGGATCAGGGTCAGGAGAACCTGGGAGAAGCTCAGACATGGGGGTGGGATGAGGGACAGGAGAAGCTGGGAGAAGGGACAGGAGAACCTGGGAGAAGCTTGGACACGAGGGTGGGATCAGGAACAGGAGAACCTGGGAGAAGCTTGGACACGAGGGTGGGATCAGGGTCAGGAGAACCTGGGGGAACCTCGGACATGGGGGTGGGATCAGGGACAGGAGAACCTGGGAGAAGCTCAGACACGAGGGTGGGATGAGGGACAGGAGAACCTGGGAGAAGGGACAGGAGAACCTGGGAGAAGCTCAGACACGAGGGTGGGATGAGGGACAGGAGAACCTGGGAGAAGGGACAGGAGAACCTGGGAGAAGCTTGGACACGAGGGTGGGATCAGGAACAGGAGAACCTGGGAGAAGCTTGGATCAAGGATGGGATGAGGGCCAGGAGAACCTGCGAGGACACGAGGGTGGGATCAGGGCCAGGATGGACTCCAGGGGTGGGGTGGGGACTGTCACCATCTTGGGGTGGGGGCCAGGATGGATCTGGGGGCAAATTTGGGGACAAAGATGGGAACAGAGATGGGGATGGGCTCCATCCCGGGGTGGACGTGGTGGTGGGCACCAAGATGGACTTGGGGACAAGTTTGGGGACAGAGATGGGGACATGGATGGAGATGGACACCAGGATGGACCAGGGACAAGTTTGGGGACATGTTTGGGGACAGGGATGGAGATGGACACCAGGATGGACTTGGGGACAAGTTTAGGGACAAGTTTGGGGACAGGGATGAAGATGGACACGAGGACGGACTTGGGGACAAGTTTGGGGACAGGGATGGAGATGGACACCAGGATGGACCCAAAGACATGTTTGGTGACACGGATGGTGATGGACACCACCCACCCTTGGTCTACACGTGGAGATGCTCACAAAAACCACCCGGTGCCAAGCCCAGAGGTGGTGCCACCACACCCCGGTCCCACCACGATGTCCCACCACGGTGTCCCACCAGGTCCTTCCCGGCGGAGCTGGGCGAGGTGTTCGCGGCGTGGAGCGACGAGTGCGCGGCGCGCGGCAAGGCGGCCATCGGCCGGCGCCTGGTGTCCTCCTCGCTCTTCCTGAGGTTCCTCTGCCCGGCCATCATGTCCCCCAGCCTCTTCGGCCTCGTCCAGGAGTACCCCGGCGAGGCCACCGCCCGCAGCCTCACGCTGGTGGCCAAGGTCATCCAGAACTTGGCCAACTTCACCACGTAGGTGGCCGTGGGGACGGATGGGGACGTGGGCTGGTGGGGACATCCCGTCTGCCCTCCGTGGCGGGTCATGGGGCACTTGGGTTGTCCCCAACGCGCCATGGACGTGGTTTGGATGGTCCATGCTCCCGAAAGTGGCCTTTGACCATGACCATGGTGGTGACCCCAGACCATGGTGGTGACCTCTGACCATGATGATGACCCCAGACCACGACGATGACCCTTTGACCACGCCGATGACCCAGACCACGGTGGTGACCCCTTGACCATGATGATGACCCCAGACCATGATGGTGACCCCTGACCATGACTCATGACCCTTTGACCATGACGATGACCCCAGACCACGACGATGACCCCTTGACCACAATGGTGACCCTTTGACCACGCCGATGACCCCAGACCACGGTGGTGACCCTTTGACCACGACGATGACCCCAGACCATGGTGGTGACCCTTTGACCACGACGATGACCCCTGACCACGCCGATGACCCCAGACCACGGTGGTGACCCTTTGACCACGGTGGTGACCCCAGACCACGGTGGTGACCCTTGGCCCATGCCGTTGACCCCAGGTTTGGCGAGAAGGAGCCCTACATGACCTTCATGAACGACTTCCTGGAGCGCCACTGGGCCACCATGACGGACTTCCTGCAGGCCGTGGCCACCGCCGAGGCCAGCGCCCACATGGCCACCTACGATGGCCGCGTGGACCTGGCCCTGGAGCTCGCCACGCTCCACCTGCTGCTCTGTGACATCTTCTCCAGCCTCGACCAGGTGCCACCACCCTGCGGCCACCTCCTTCTTCGCTGGTGTCCCCCGGGCCACCCGTGACGTCCCCGTGGTGTCCTCGCAGGCCACGCAGGAGGAGCTGGAGCCGCTGCCCACCATCCTCAGGGCCATCAGGGAGGGGACACCTGTCCCCGTGTCCGTCCGCCTCAGCTCCACCGCCAGGAGAAGGTACCTGGGGACACCTGGGGCCACCTGGGGCCACCTGGGGACACCTGGGGACATCTGGGGACACCTGGGGACACCTGGTGACACCTGGGGATGAGTGGGACTCCTGGGGACGAGGGGGACACGTGGGTGTCGGGATTTGGGGTTCCTCTGGTCCTGTTTGGGGTCAGGAGATGGGTCTGATGCCACCAGGGTTTGGGGTCCCTCTGGTCCCACCAGGGTTTGGGGTTCCTCTGGTCCCACCAGGGATTGGGTCTCCTCTGATGCCACCAGGGTTTGGGGTCCCTCTGGTCCCACCAGGGTTTGGGGTCCCCTTTTGTCCCACCAGGGATTGGGTCTCCTCTGATCCCACCAGGTTTGGGGTTCCTCTGGTCCCACCAGGGATTGGGTCTCCTCTGATCCCACCAGGGTTTGGGTCTCCTCTGGTCCCACCAGGGTTTGGGGTCCCCTTCATTGCGGCCATATTGGGGGTGCCTCATCTCCATTCCCTTATGCTTTTGTCCCCTTGTCTCTCTGTCCCTGTCCCCATCCCTGTCCCTGTCCCTGTCCCTTGTCCCCATCCCTGTCCCCCTGTCCCTGTCCCTCTGTCCTCTGTCCCTCTGTCCCTGTCCCTCTGTCCCCATCCCTGTCCCCCTGTCCCTCTGTCCCTGTCCCTCTGTCCCTCTGTCCCTGTCCCTCTGTCCCCATCCCTGTCCCTCTGTCCCCATCCCTGTCCCTTTGTCCCCTGTCCCTGTCCCTCTGTCCCTGTCCCTCTGTCCCCATCCCTGTCCCTCTGTCCCCATCCCTGTCCCTCTGTCCCTCTGTCCCTGTCCCTCTGTCCCCATCCCTGTCCCTCTGTCCCCATCCCTGTCCCTTGTCCCTGTCCCTCTGTCCCTGTCCCCATCCCTGTCCCCCTGTCCCTCTGTCCCTGTCCCTCTGTCCCTGTCCCTCTGTCCCTCTGTCCCTGTCCCCATCCCCGTCCCTCTGTCCCTTGTCCCCATCCCTGTCCCCCTGTCCCCCTGTCCCTGTCCCTCTGTCCCTCTGTCCCTCTGTCCCTCTGTCCCTTGTCCCCATCCCTGTCCCCCTGTCCCTCTGTCCCTCTGTCCCTCTGTCCCTTGTCCCCATCCCTGTCCCCCTGTCCCTCTGTCCCTGTCCCTCTGTCCCTGTCCCTCTGTCCCTCTGTCCCTGTCCCCCTGTCCCTCTGTCCCTGTCCCTCTGTCCCCATCCCTGTCCCCCTGTCCCTCTGTCCCTGTCCCTCTGTCCCTGTCCCTCTGTCCCTCTGTCCCTGTCACCCTGTCCCTCTGTCCCTTGTCCCCATCCCTGTCCCCCTGTCCCTCTGTCCCTCTGTCCCCATCCCTGTCCCTGTCCCCCTGTCCCCCTGTCCCCCTGTCCCTCTGTCCCTGTCCCTGTCCCTCTGTCCCTGTCCCCAGCCCCTCGTCCCCTCCCCAGCCCGGCTTTGTCCCCCCGCGGGACGTGGCCAAGCTCAGTCCCCTCATCAAGAGCCAGTCCCTGACCAGCGTCCGGCGCGCCCGCGGCCCCGCCGAGGTGCCCGAGGTGCCCGAGGTGCCCGAGGTGCCACCGACCGCGGCGGGGACGGACCCGGAGCCGGTGCCGGTGCCGGTGCCGGTGGCGGCGCGGCGCCGCCGCAGCGTCCAGCGCACCCGGAGCGTGCCGGCGCACGGCGAGGCCGCGCGGCGCCCGGTCCGGCCGCCCGGCGCCGGGCACGCGGCCGAGCCTGGCACGGCCTCGCCCGTGCCCGGCGATGCCCCGGTGAGTGCCGGGGCCGCCGTGGCACCGCGGGGCCGGAGCGCCGGGCTCGGGGACATCCGGCCCGGCGGCGCCGCTCTGGGGTGGGCGCTGGTGACACTTGGTGACACCAAGGGTTGGGTGGCACTAACGGGGGTGAGGTGGCACTAATTGGGTTCAGGTGGCACTAACGGTGATCTGGTGGCATTAATTGGGTTCAGGTGGCACTAACGGTGATCTGGTGGCATTAATTGGGTTCAGGTGGCACTAACCGGGGTCTGGTGGCATTAACAGGGGTGTGGTGGCACTAATTGGGATCTGGTGGCATTAATAGGGCTGCGGTGGCACTAATGGGGCCGTGGTGGCATTAACGGGGCTGTGGTGGCACTAATTGGGTTCAGGTGGCACTAACGGTGATCTGGTGGCACTAACTGGGTTCAGGTGGCACTAACCGGGGTCTGGTGGCACTAACAGTGGCATGGTGGCATTAATTGGGATCTGGTGGCATTAATAGGGCTGCGGTGGCACTAATGGGGCCGTGGTGGCATTAATGGGCATGTGGCACTAATTGGGTTCAGGTGGCACTAATGGGGCTGTGGTGGCACTAATTGGGTTCAGGTGGCACTAATTGGGTTCTGGTGGCATTAACGGGGCTGTGGTGGCACTAACGGGTGTCCCGCTGGCAGTAACGGTGTCACCGTGCCATTAACGGGACATTAACGGGTGCCCGGTGCTATTACCGATGTCCCGGTGCCATTAACGGGACATTAACGGGTGCCCGGTGCTATTACCGGATGTCCCGGTGCCATTAACGGGACATTAACGGGTGGCTCAGTGCCATTTCCATGTGTCCCGGTGCCGTTACCGCGTGTCCCGGTGCCGTTACCGGGTGTCGCGATGTGATTGCCGGGCCGTTACCGGGCCATTACCGGGCCATTACCGGGCCGTTACCGGGCCGTTACCGGTGTCGCTCTCGCAGCCCCGGGGGAAGCTGCGCTCGTCGGCGTCGCTGCCGCGCAAATCCACGGTGCCGTGGCAGCGCCTGGCCGAGGACTCGGTGGCCCCGGGCGAGCTCTACGCGCTGCGGCCGCTCGAGAAGGTAACCCCGGGGCGGGGGGGACAGTCCCCGGTGTCCCCCGGTGTCCCCCGGTGTCCCCCGGTGTCCTCCCGGTGTCCCCCGGTGTCCCCGTCCCGGTGTCCTCAGCACCGGCGGCTGCTGGAGGAGGTGACCGGGGGTGGGTGGCACCTCCCGGTACCTCCCGGTAAACTCGTCCCCGATGTCCCCAGCCCCCGGTAACCCGGTCCCCAGTGTCCCCAGCACCCGGTCTCCTCCCGGTGACCCGTCCCGGTGTCCCCAATCCCGGTGTCCCCAACCCCGGTGTCCCAACACTGGTGTCCCAATCCCGGTGACCCGTCCCGGTGTCCCAATCCCGGTGTCCCCAACCCCGGTGTCCCAATCCCGGTGTCCCAGCCCCGGTGACCCGTCCCGGTGCCCGCAGCTGGCGGCGCTGCGGGAGGAGCTGGAGCGGGCGGTGTCCGCATCCCCCGGTACCCCCCGGTATACACCGGTACCTCCTGGTGACCCGTCCCGGTGTCCCCAATCCCAGTGACCCGTCCCGGTGTCCCAACCCCGGTGACCCAATCCCAGTGTCCCCAATCCCGGTGTCCCCAATCCCGGTGTCCCCAATCCCAGTGACCCGTCCCGGTGTCCCCAACCCCGGTGTCCCCAATCCCGGTGTCCCAATCCCGGTGTCCCAATCCCGGTGTCCCAACCCCGGTGTCCCAGTCCCAGTGTCCCAATCCCGGTGTCCCCAATCCCGGTGTCCCCAACCCCGGTGTCCCCAATCCCGGTGTCCCCAACCCCGGTGTCCCAACCCTGGTGTCCCAATCCCGGTGTCCCCAATCCCGGTGTCCCCAATCCTGGTGCCCGCAGCTGGCGGCGCTGCGGGAGGAGCTGGAGCGGGCGGTGTCCGCATCCCCCGGTACCCCCCGGTATACACCGGTACCTCCTGGTGACCCGTCCCGGTGTCCCCAATCCCAGTGACCCGTCCCGGTGTCCCAACCCCGGTGACCCAATCCCAGTGTCCCCAATCCCGGTGTCCCCAATCCCGGTGTCCCCAATCCCAGTGACCCGTCCCGGTGTCCCCAACCCCGGTGTCCCCAATCCCGGTGTCCCAACCCCGGTGTCCCAATCCCGGTGTCCCAATCCCGGTGTCCCCAATCCCAGTGTTCCCAACCCCGGTGTCCCAATCCCGGTGACCCGTCCCGTTGTCCCCAATCCCGGTGTCCCCAGTCCCGGTGACCCATCCCGGTGTTCCCAATCCCGGTGTCCCCAATCCCGGTGTCCCCAATCCCGGTGTCCCAATCCCGGTGTCCCCAACCCCGGTGTCCCAATCCCGGTGTCCCCAGTCCCGGTATCCCCAACCCCGGTGTCCCAATCCCGGTGTCCCCAGTCCCGGTGTCCCGTCCCGGTGTCCCAATCCCGGTGTCCCAATCCCGGTGTCCCAGTCCCGGTGTCCCAGTCCCGGTGTCCCAATCCCGGTGTCCCAATCCCGGTGTCCCGTCCCGGTGTCCCAATCCCGGTGTCCCAATCCCGGTGTCCCAGTCCCGGTGTCCCAGTCCCGGTGACCCGTCCCGGTGCCCGCAGCTGGCGGCGCTGCGGGAGGAGCTGGAGCGGGCGGTGTCCGCATCCCCCGGTACCCCCCGGTATACACCGGTACCTCCCGGTGTCCCAACCCCGGTGACCCATCCCGGTGTCCCAATCCCGGTGTCCCAACCCCGGTGACCCATCCCGGTGTCCCAATCCCGGTGTCCCAATCCCGGTGTCCCAATCCCGGTGCCCGCAGCTGGCGGCGCTGCGGGAGGAGCTGGCGGAGCTGCGGGAGCGGCTGGAGCGGGCGGAGGCGCGGGCGGCGCGGGCCGAGGAGCGGCACCGGGAGCGGCTGGAGCGGCTCCGGGAGCGGCTGGACGAGAACGCCGCCCGCGCCGCCAGCCTGGCGGCCAGGTGGGGCGGGGCCCCGACAGCGCGGCGGGGACCCCGATTTGGGTGGGGCACCCCGAAAATGGGGCGGGGCACCCCGAAATTTGGGTGGGGCACCCCGAAAATGGGGCTGGGCATCCTGAAAATTGGGTTGGGTTCCCCAAAATTTGGGTGGGGCACCCCGAAAATGAGAGTGGCATCCTTAAAATGGGGTGGGGCACCCCAAAAACAGGGTGGCTCCCAGTCCCTCCCAGTCCATCCCAGTCCCTCCCAGTCCCCCCCAGTCCCCCCCAGTTCCTCCCAGTTCCCTCCCAGTTCCTCCCAGTCCCTCCCAGTCCCTCCCAGTCCCCCCCAGTCCCTCCCAGTTCCTCCCAGTTCCCTCCCAGTCCCTCCCAGTCCATCCCAGTTCCTCCCAGTTCCCTCCCAGTCCCTCCCAGTCCATCCCAGTCCCTCCCAGTCCCCCCCAGTCCCTCCCAGTCCCTCCCAGTTCCTCCCAGTTCCCTCCCAGTCCCCCCCAGTCCCTCCCAGTCCATCCCAGTCCCTCCCAGTCCCTCCCTCCCCAGACTGGCCGTGGCCGAGCGCAGCCGCCGGGAGGATTTGGAGCGGCTGAAAAACAGCGAAGAGAGAGAGAGGGAGATGGTGAGAGGGACAGGGGACACTGGGGACACTGGGGACACTGGGGACACTGGGGACATTGGGGACACTGGGGACACTGGGGACATTGGGGGACACTGGGGACACTGGGGACACTGGGGACACTGGGGACACTGGGGACATTGGGGGACACTGGGGACACTGGGGACACTGGGACACTGGGGACACTGGGGACACTGGGGACATTGGGGACAGTGGGGACACTGGGGACATTGGGGATACTGGGGACAGTGGGGACACTGGGGACACTGGGGACACTGGGGACACTGGGACACTGGGGACACTGGGACACTGGGGACACTGGGGACACTGGGGACACTGGGGACATTGGGGGACACTGGGGACACTGGGGACACTGGGACACTGGGGACACTGAGGGGACATTTGGGACATTGGGGACAGTGGGGACACTGGGGACATTGGGGATACTGGGGACAGTGGGGACACTGGGGACACTCAGGTGACACTCAGGTAACACAGAGTGACACAGGTGACATTGAGGTGGCACAGGTGACACAGGTGACACTTAGGTGACAGGGGTGACACAGGTGACATTCAGGTGACACACAGGTGACACACAGGTGACATTCAGGTGACACAGGTGACACAGGTGACACTCAGGTGACACACAGGTGACATTCAGGTGACATTCAGGTGACACAGGTGACACACAGGTGACACAGGTGACACGCGTGTCCCCCGCAGGAGCGGCGCCTCTCGGGGTTGGAGCTGGAGCTGCGCCGGACGCGCGGCCACCCCCGCGATGTCCCCAACGTGTCCCCAGGGTGTCCCCGCGATGTCCCCAACGTGTCCCCAGGGGGCTGCCACCAGCCCGGCGAGGACGGCCAGGCCACCTGCGTGTGACACTGATGTCCCCGAGGTGTCCCCGAGGTGTCCCCGGGGTGTCCCCAGGGTGCCACCCCCCCGTGCCGTGGCAATAAACGCTGGCGTTGTCACCGCTGCTGTCCCCGGCTCCTTGGGGACACTTGGGGACACTTGGGGACATCCCCCGGGACCCCCCCTGCTGTCCCCAAAGTGTCCCCAGGGTGTCCCCTTGATGTCCCCCCAGTGTCCCTTTCATGTCCCCAGTGCCACCCCAGTGTCCCCCCAGTGTCCCCAGTGTCCCCTCAATGTCCCCAGAGTGTCACCTTGATGTCCCCAGTGCCACCTCAGTGTCCCCAAGGTGTCCCTAGTATCTCCTTGATGTCCCCAATGTCCCCCAGTGTCCCAAATACCCACCCAGTGTCCCCAAAGTGTCCCCAGTGCCACCCCAGTGTCCCTTTGATGTCCCCAGTGCCACCCCAGTGTCCCCAAAGTGTCCCCAGTGCCACCCCAGTGTCCCTTTGATGTCCCCAGTGCCACCCCAGTGTCCCCAGAGCGTCCCCAGTGTCCCCTTGATGTCCCCAGAGTGTCCCCAATGTCCCCACAGTGCCACCCCAGTGTCCCCAAAGTGTCCCCAGTGCCACCCCAGTGTCCCCAGGGTGTCCCCGGTGCCACCCCAGTGTCCCTTTGATGTCCCCAGAGTGTCCCCAATGTCCCCACAGTGCCACCCCAGTGTCCCCAGTGTTCCCCCAGTGCCACCCCAATGTCCCTTTGATGTCCCCAGTGCCACCCCAGTGTCCCCAAGGTGTCCCCAGTGCCACCCCAGTGTCCCTTTGATGTCCCCAATGTCCCCCAGTGTCCCCATTTTGCCTCATTTTAGGGGACATTTTTTGGGGGCTCTTTGGGGACATTTTTTGGGGCGCCAGCTCAGTTTTGGGGTTTTATTTTGGGGCGCCCCGGGTGCCCGGGGATGGCGAAGGCGTCTCCTCAATGTCCCCAAATGTCCCCACATGTCCCCAAATCCCCATGAACTCTGACACCGGGAGCCAATCGTTTTTGGGGTCAGCCCCGTTTTTGGGGTTTTTTGGGGTTTTATTTGGGGGTGCCGGGTTTTTTTGGGTACCACGGTTCGGGGGGTGGCACAGGGTCCCCCAAAACCCCTTCAGTGTCCCCAAATGTCCCCAAATATCCCCATTAATAACACGAGGTGCAGACAACGGGATCGTTTTTGGGGTCAGCCCCGTTTTTGGGGTTTTTGGGTTTTTATTTGGGGGTGCCGGGTTTTTTGGGGTGCCAGAGGTGGCCGGGGATGGTGAAGCCGTCCCCCTAAACCCAAACCCATTCCAGGTGTCCCCAAACGTCCCCAAATCCCCATTAATAACACGAAGTGCAGCACAGACGGGATCGTTTTTGGGGTCAGCCCCGTTTTGGGGTTTTTATTTGGGGGTGCCGGGTTTTTTGGGGTGCCAGAGGTGGCCGGGGATGGTGAAGGTGTCCCCCTAAACCCAAACCCATTCCAGGTGTCCCCAAATGTCCCCAAACGTCCCCAAATCTCCATTAATAACACGAAGTGCAGCACAGACGGGATCGTTTTTGGGGTCAGCCCCGTTTTTGGGTTTTTATTTGGGGGTGCCGGGTTTTTTGGGGTGCCAGAGGTGGCCGGGGATGGTGAAGCCGTCCCCATAATCCAACCCATTTCAGGTGTCCCCAAATGTCTCCAAACGTCCCCAAATGTCCCCAAACGTCCCCAAATCCCCATTAACAACACGAAGTGCAGCAGACAATGGGATCGTTTTTGGGGTCAGCCCCGTTTTGGGGTTTTATTTGGGGGTGCCGGGTTTTTTGGGGTGCCGTGCATGAGGAGAGCACCCAAAGTGTCCCTTGGAGGGGATGACACCCCCTGGGCCCATTCCAGGTGTCCCCAAATGTCCCCAAATGTGCCAAATCCCCATTAACAACACGAAGTGCAGCACAGACAGGATCGTTTTTGGGGTCAGCCCCCCCGTTTTTGGGGTTTCTGGGGATTTATTTGGGGGTGCCGGGTTTTTTGGGGTGCCACAGCTCGGGGGGGCACCCAAAGTGTCCTTGGAGGGGATGACACTCCCTGGACCCATTCCAGGTATCCCCAAATGTCCCCAAACGTGCCCAAATATCCCCATTAACAACACAAAGTGCAGCACACAACGGGATCGTTTTTGGGGTCAGCCCCGTTTTTGGGGTTTTTGGGGATTTATTTGGGGGTGCCGGGTTTTTTGGGGTGCCAGAGGTGGCCGGGGATGGTGAAGGCGTCCCCCTAAACCCAAACCCATTCCAGGTGTCCCCAAATGTCCCCAAATCCCCATTAACAACACGAAGTGCAGCACACAACGGGATCGTTTTTGGGGTCAGCCCCGTTTTTGGGGTTTTATTTGGGGGTGCCGGGTTTTTTGGGGTGCCAGAGGTGGCCGGGGATGGTGAAGGCGTCCCCCTAAACCCAAACCCATTCCAGGTGTCACCAAATGTCCCCAAATGTCCCCAAATATCCCCATTAACAACACGAAGTGCAGCACACAACGAGATCATTTTTGGGGTCAGCCCCGTTTTTGGGGTTTTATTTGGGGGTGCCGGGTTTGTTGGGGTGCCAGAGGTGGCCGGGGATGGTGAAGGCGTCCCCCTAAACCCAAACCCATTCCAGGTGTCCCCAAACGTCCCCAAATGTCCCCAAATGTCCCCAAACGTCCCCAAATCCCCGTTAATAACACAAAGTGCAGCACAGATGGGATCGTTTTTGGGGTCAGCCCCGTTTTTGGGTTTTATTTGGGGGTGCCGGGTTTTTTGGGGTGCCAGAGGTGGCCGGGGATGGTGAAGGCGTCCCCCTAAATCCAAACCCATTCCAGGTGTCCCCAAACGTCCCCAAACATCCCCAAATCCCCATTAGCAACACGAAGTGCAGCACACAACGAGATCATTTTTGGGGTCAGCCCCGTTTTTGGGTTTTATTTGGGGGTGCCGGGTTTTTTGGGGTGCCACAGCTCGGGGGGGCACCCAAAGTGTCCTTGGAGGGGATGACACTCCCTGGACCCATTCCAGGTGTCACCAAATGTCCCCAAATGTCCCCAAATCCCCATTAACAACACAAAGTGCAGCACAGACGGGATCGTTTTTGGGGTCAGCCCCGTTTTTGGGTTTTATTTGGGGGTGCCGGGTTTTTTGGGGTGCCAGAGGTGGCCGGGGATGGTGAAGGCGTCCACGCTGCCGCTCATGGTGCGCGCCGGGAGGCGGCAGAAGCGCCGCTGGTCCGACTGGTACTTGTAGAGAGCCTCGACCATGGGCAGGGGCACGCTGCGGGGCCCCGAGCCCGCCAGGCGCCGCAGGGTCGGGGGGATCCCCCCCAGCGCGTAAACACCCCGAAACTGGCAGCCCCCGTCCCGGAACAGGATCAGCAGCTGCTGCGCCGAGCTCTGCTCCATCTCCTGCAACGGCAAAGGCGGGCTTGGGGGGGTTTGGGGGGTTTTGGGGGGTTTTATGGGGTTTTATGGGGTTTTTTAGGGGATTTCTTGGGGTCTCTCAGGGGGTTTTGAGAGGATTTGGGAGGGTTTTTCAGGGGTTTGTCGGGTTTAAATGGTATTTTTGGGGGATTTATGGGGTTTTTCGGGGGATTTCTGGGGTTTTTTGGAGGCTTTGTGGGGGTTTTTGGGGGATTTGTGGGGGTTTTTGGGGATTTCTGGAGGTTTTTCTGGGGGATTTCTGGGGGGCTCTTGTTTTGTTTTTGGTGATTTATGAGGGATTTCTGGGGTATTTTGGGGGGTTTATGGGTTTTTTTGGGGTTTTTGGTGTTTTTTGTGGGGTTTTTCTGGGATTTTATGGGGTTTTTTGAGGGATTTCTGGGGGATTTCAGGGGATTTTGAGAGGATTTGGGAGGGTTTTGGGAGGTTTGTGGGATTTTTTCAGGGATTTATGGGATTTTTGGGGGGTTTATGGGATTTTTTAGGGATTTATGGGATTTTTAAGGGGATTTCTGGGGTTTTTTTGGGGGTTTTTGGGGATTTTATGGGGTTTTTTAGGGGATTTCTTGGGGATTTCTGGGGTCTCTCAGGGGATTTTGAGAGGATTTGTGAGGGTTTTGGGAGGTTTGTGGGATTTTTTCAGGGATTTATGGGGGGATTTATGGGATTTTTTAGGGATTTATGGGATTTTTCAGGGGATTTCTGGGGTTTTTTGGGGGTTTTTTGGGGGTTTTATGGGGTTTTTTAGGGGATTTCTTGGGGATTTTTGGGGTCTCTCAGGGGATTTTGAGAGGATTTGGGAGGGTTTTTAAGGGGTTTGTCAGGTTTAAATGGCATTTTTTGGGTGGTTTGTGGGATTTTTTCAGGGATTTATGGGATTTTTGGGGGGATTTATGGGATTTTTTTAGGGATTTATGGGATTTTTAAGGGGATTTTTGGGGTTTTTTGGAGGCTTTGTGGGGGTTTTTGGGGGATTTCTGGAGGTATTTCTAGGGGATTTCTGGGGGGGTTTTGGGTTTTTTTTGTGATTTATGAGGGATTTATGGGGTTTTTTGGGGGGTTTATGGGTTTTTTTGGGGCTTTTGGTGTTTTCTGTGGGGTTTTTCTGGGATTTTATGGGGTTTTTTGAGGGATTTCTGGGGTCTTTCAGGGGATTTTGAGAGGATTTGGGAGGGTTTTGGGAGGTTTGTGGGATTTTTTCAGGGATTTATGGGATTTTTGGGGGGATTTATGGGATTTTTTAGGGATTTATGGGATTTTTGAGGGGATTTCTGGGGTTTTTTGGGGGTTTTTGGGGATTTTTATGGGGTTTTTTAGGGGATTTCTTGGGGTCTCTCAGGGGATTTTGAGAGGATTTGGGAGGGTTTTGGGAGGTTTGTGGGATTTTTTCAGGGATTTATGGGATTTTTGGGGGGATTTCTGGGGTTTTTTGGGGGCTTTGTGGGGGTTTTTGAGGGATTTGTGGAGGTTTTTCTAGGGGATTTCTGGGGGGGTTTTGGAGTTTTTTGTGGTGATTTATGAGGGATTTATGGGTTTTTTAGGGATTTATGGGCATTTTTTGGGGATTTTGGGATTTTTCAGGGATTTATAGGATCTTTGGGGGGATTTTCTGGGGTTTTTTGGGGGCTTTGTGGGGGTTTTTGAGGGATTTCCGGGAGATTTGTGGAGGTTTTTCTAGGGGATTTATGGGGTTTTTTTTTGGTGATTTTGGGGTTTTTTTTGGCTATTTATGGGTTTTTTTAGGGGTTTATGGGGTTTTTTGGGGGGATTTTGAAGTTTTTAGGGAGATTTTGGGGGTTTTAGGGGGATTTTGGGGGAATTTTGGGGTGATTTTTGGGGTCTCACCTGCAGCACTTTGTTCCTTTGGGGTCACTATAAGGATTTAGGATCGCTGTAGGAATTTGGGTTTTTTTGGGTTCTCTGTGGGGTTTTTTGGGGTCCCTGTCTGGCTGTGGGTTCTGGGGCATTTTTGGGGTGATTTTTGGGGATTTTGTGGGATTTTTGGGGATTTTGGGGGGATTTTGGGGTGATTTTTGGGGTCTCACCTGCAGCACTTTTTTCCTTTCGGGATCGCTGTAGGAATTTGGGTTTTTTTGGGTTCTCTGTGGGGTTTTTTGGGGTCCCTGTCTGGCTGTGGGTTCTGGGGGATTTTGGGGTGATTTTTGGGGATTTTCGGGGATTTTGGGGGGATTTTTGGGGTCTCACCTGCAGCACTTTTTTCCTTTCGGGATCGCTGTAGGAATTTGGGGTTTTTTTGGGTTCCCTGTGGGGTTTTTGGGTTCCCTGTGGGGTTTTTGGGGTCCCTGTCTGGCTGTGGGTTCTGGGGGATTTTGGGGTGATTTTGGGGTGATTTTGGGGGGTTTTGGGTCCCACCTGCAGCACCTTGGCCCTCAGGGGGATTTAGAATCGCTGTAGGAATTTGGGTTTTTTTGGGTTCCCTGTGGGGTTTTTTGGGTTCCTTGTGGGGTTTTTTGGGTTCCTTGTGGGGTTTTTTGGGGTCCCTGTCTGGCTGTGGGTTCTGGGGGATTTTGGGGGGATTTTGGGGTGATTTTGGGGGGTTTTAGGTCCCACCTGCAGCACCTTGGCCCTCAGGGGGATTTAGGATCGCTGTAGGAATTTGGGTTTTTTTGGGTTCCCTGTGGGGTTTTTTGGGGCCCCTGTCTGGCTGTGGGTTCTGGGGGATTTTGGGGGGATTTTGGGGTGATTTTGGGGGGTTTTGGGTCCCACCTGCAGCACCTTGGCCCTCAGGGGGATTTAGGATCGCTGTAGGAATTTGGGTTTTTTTGGGTTCCCTGTGGGGTTTTTTGGGGCCCCTGTCTGGCTGTGGGTTCTGGGGGATTTTGGGGTGATTTTGGGGTTATTTTGGGTGATTTTGGGTCCCACCTGCAGCACCTTGGCCCTCAGGGGGGCGTTGGGGGTCCCGGCCAGCACGCAGTGCGCCAGCGCGTTCTGGATCAGCGGCCGGTTGGACCTGGCCGTGGGCTCCTTGTACAGCCTCGGACCTGCGGGTTTGGGGGAAATTTGGGGGATTTTGGGCAATTTGGGGGATTTGGGAAAAGTTTGGGAGATTTTGGGAAAGGTTTGGGGGAAAATTTGGGGGATTTGAAGGGAAATTTGGGGGATTTTGGGGAAAAATTAGGGGGTTTGAGGGAGGTTGAGGAGGAAATTTGGGGATTTTGGGGGAAATTTGGGGGATTTGGGTGGAAATTTGGGAGATTTTGGGAAATTTGGGGAATTTGGGAAAAATTTGGGGGATTTGGGGAAAAAATTGGGGGATTTGGGAAACGTTTGGGGGATTTGGGGAGAATTTTGGGGGTTTCGGGGGGGATTTTTGGGGTTTTGGGGCAGGGGAAGGGAAAATCAGGACCTGGCTGTGGGCTCCTTATACAGCCTAGGACCTGGGGGATTTGGGGGAAATTTGGGGGATTTTGGGAAAAAAATGGGGGATTTGGGAAAAGTTTGGGGGATTTTGGGAAAAGTTTGGGGGGTTTGGGGGAAAATTTGTGGAGTTTGGGGGAGATTTGGGTGGATTTGGGAGAGATTTGGGCGGATTTGGGGGAGATTTGGAAGAATTGAGGGAGGTTATTTAGGGGGAATTTGGGGAAATTTGGAGGATTTGGGGGAAAATTGGGAGATTTTGGGGAGGTTGAGGACCAAATTTGGGGGATTTTGGGGAAAATTTGAGGAAAATTTGGGGGATTTGGGCTATTTTGGGTAATTTGGGGAGGGGTCTCACCCGTGTACTCCGGCCCTGGTGAGGAGGGGTTGGGGGGTTTGGGGTCGCAGGGGATTTTGGGCTGATTTCGGGATATTTTGGGATATTTTTGGGGTGATTTCGGGGGGTTTTGGGTAATTTGGGGAGGGGTCTCACCCGTGTACTCCGGCCCTGCTGAGGAGGGGTTGGGGGGTTTGGGCTGATTTTGGGATATTTTTGGGGTGATTTCGGGGGGATTTGGGTAATTTGGGGAGGGGTCTCACCCGTGTACTCTGGCCCCGGTGAGGAGGGGTTGGGGGGTTTGGGGTCGCAGGGGATTTTGGGCTGATTTCGGGATATTTTTGGGGTGATTTCGGGGGGATTTGGGTAATTTGGGGAGGGGTCTCACCCGTGTACTCCGGCCCTGGTGAGGAGGGGTTGGGGGGTTTGGGGTCGCAGGAGATTTTGGGCTGATTTTGGGATATTTTTGGATATTTTTGGGGTGATTTCGGGGGGATTTGGGTAATTTGGGGAGGGGTCTCACCCGTGTACTCCGGCCCTGCTGAGGAGGGGTTGGGGGGTTTGGGGTCGCAGGAGATTTTGGGCTGATTTTGGGATATTTTGGGATATTTTTGGGGTGATTTCGGGGGGATTTGGGTAATTTGGGGAGGGGTCTCACCCGTGTACTCTGGCCCCGGTGAGGAGGGGTTGGGGGGTTTGGGGTCGCAGGGGATTTTGGGCTGATTTCGGGATATTTTTGGGGTGATTTCGGGGGGATTTGGGTAATTTGGGGAGGGGTCTCACCCGTGTACTCCGGCCCTGGTGAGGAGGGGTTGGAGTCGTGCTCCCACTCGCGGCCAGCGGGGGGCGCTCGGCTCGGGGACCCCGGCCCCGAGGGGGACCCGGCCCGGCTGGGGGAGGGGAAAAGGTCAGAGACCCCTCCCCAAAATTCCAAAATCCCCCAAAATCCCCAAATTCCCCCAAATGATCCCAAAGTTCCTGATCCGACCCCAAAAATTCCCCTTAAAACCCCAAATTTCCCCGTAAAATTTCCCCAAGACCCCCAAATTCCCCCCCAAAACCCCCTCCAAAGACCCCAAAATTTTCCCCTAAAAACCCCAAGTTTCCCCCAAAATCCTCCCCAAAACCCCAAAATCCCCTCCCAAAACCCCAAACTTTCCCCTAAAAGCCCCAAATTTCCCCACAAAAATTCCCAAATTTCCACCCCAAAACCACCAAATTTTTCCCCAGAGCCTCAAATCTTTCCCCAAATCCGAAAATCCCCTCCCAAGACCCCAAAATTTTCCCCTAAAACCACCAAATTTCCCCAAAATTCTCCCCCCAAATTTCCCCCAAAATCCCCCCCAAAACCCCAAATTTCCCCAGTCCCCCCAAATCTTCCTTCAAACGCCAAATCCCCCAGATTTTCCCCCAAACCCCAAAATCCCCTCCCAAAACCACAAAATTTTCCCCTAAAACCCCCAAATTTCCCCCCAAAAACCCCAAATCCCCCCCAAATTCCCCCAAAATCCTCCCAAAACTCCCAAATTTTCCCCTAAAACCCCCAAATTTCCCCTAAATCCCCCCCAAAACCCCCAAATTTCCCCCGATATTTCCCCCAAAATCCCTCCTAAAAGCCCCAAATTTTGCCCAAAATTCTCCCCCAAAACCCCAAATTTTCCCCCCAAAACCCCAAATTTTCCCAAATTTCCCCAAATTTCCCCAAATTCCCCCAAATTCCCCCCCTCACCTGTGGCTGCGCCCCCCCCCCGGCTCGGCCACGCTGGACAGGGAGAGCGAACTCTGGGAATAGACCTTGGAGAGGCGCGAGCCTGGGGCGACAGGGGTGAGACCCCTCCCCAAATTCCCCCGACCCCTCCCCAAATTCCCAAAAACCCCTCCCCAAATTCCCCGGGACCCCCAAATTCAGGGACCCCCCAAAAACCTCCCCAAAATCCAGAGACCCCTCCCCAAAATCCCCCCCAAGCTCTGGGAATTGACCTTGGAGAGGCGCGAGCCTGGGGGGACAGGGGGGAGACCCCTCCCCAAATTACCCTGACCCCTCCCCAAATTCCCTGAGACCCCTCCCCAAATTCCCACAGACCCCTCCCCAAATTCCCCGGGACCCCCAAATTCAGGGACCCCCCAAAACCCTCCCCAAAATCCAGAGACCCCTCCCCAAAATCCCCCCCAAACTCTGGGAATAAACCTTGGAGAGGCGCGAGCCTGGGGGGACAGGGGGTGAGACCCCTCCCCAAATTACCCCGACCCCTCCCCAAATTCCCCCCGACCCCTCCCCAAATTCCCTGAGACCCCTCCCCAAATTCCCCGGGACCCCCAAACCCAGGGACCCCCAAAAACCTCCCCAAAATCCAGAGACCCCTCCCCAAAATCCCCCCCAAGCTCTGGGAATAGACCTTGGAGAGGCGCGAGCCTGGGGGGACAGGAGTGAGACCCCTCCCCAAATTCCCACAGACCCCTCCCCAAATTCCCCCGACCCCTCCCCAAATTCCCACAGACCCCTCCTCAAATTCCCCAGGACCCCCAAATTCAGGGACCCCCAAAAAATCCCCCCAAAATCCCGAGACCCCTCCCCAGAACGCCCCCCAAAACCCAAGGACAGAGCTCTGGGAGAGGTGAGACCCCTCCCCAAATTACCCCCGACCCCTCCCCAAATTCCCCAACACACCCAAATTCCCGGACACCCCTCCCCAAATTCCCCGAGACCCCTCCCCAAATTCCCCAAGACCCCAGCCCCATTTCAGGGGTACCCCGAAGCCCCCAGCCCCATTTCAGGGATGACCCCAAACCCCCCAGCCCCATTTTAGGGGTGACCCCGAAGCCCCCAGCCCCATTTTGGGGATCTCCCCAGCCCCATTTCAGGGGTACCCGAAGCCCCCAGCCCCATTTCAGGGATGACCCCGAAGCCCCCAGACCCATTTCAGAGGTGACCCCCAAAGCCCCCAGCCCCATTTCAGGGGTACCCCGAAGCCCCCAGCCCCATTTCAGGGATGACCCCAAACCCCCCAGCCCCATTTTGGGGGTGACCCCAGAGCCCCCAGCCCCATTTTGGGGATCTCCCCAGCCCCATTTCAGGGGTACCCCGAAGCCCCCAGCCCCATTTCAGGGGTACCCCGAAGCCCCCAGCCCCATTTCAGGCCCCCCTTACCCAGCAGCCCCTTGGGGGGGCTCCTCCCCAGGGCCGAGTCGTCGCAGCAGCGGGGCCGGGGTCTCCCCGAGCCCCCTCCCCTAATTTGGGGTTCCCGGGGGGGTCCCCGAGTGTTGCCCCCCCCCGATTTTGGGGCGGGGGTCCCGCGGGGGGGTCTCAGGACCTTCTCCAGCTCCTCCATCAGCTTCAGCTGCTGCCGCCGCTCGTACTCCAGCCGGGTGAACTCCCCCCGCCGAGACCCCTCCCCAAATTCCTTCTCCGGGGCTGGGGGCAGCTGGGGGGGCTCCGAGGGGGGGCTGGGAGGGGGGGAAAGGGTCAGGACCCCTCCCCAAATTCTTCTCGAGGGGGGGAAAGGGTCAGGACCCCTCCCCAAATTCTTCTTGAGAGGGAAATAATGGAGAGGCCCCTCCCCAAATTTTAGACCCCCTCCATTTTTAGGAGCCCCCTCCCCATTTTTTGGACCCTCCCCCATTTCTGGGACCCCCTCCCCCATTTCTGGGACCCCTCCCCAATTCCGGGACCCCTCCCCCATTTTTCAGACCCTCCCCCATTTCTGGGACCCCTCCCCAATTCCGGGCCCCCTCCCCAATTCCAAGCCCCCTCCCCAGTTCTGGGCCCCCTCCCCAATTCCGGGCCCCCTTCCCAATTCCAGACCCCCTCCCCAATTCCAGACCCCCTCCCCATTTCCGGGCCCCCTCCCCAATTCCGGGACCCCTCCCCAATTCCAGACCCCCTCCCCATTTCCGGGCCCCCTCCCCAATTCCGGGACCCCTCCCCAATTCCGGGACCCCTCCCCAATTCCAGACCCCTCCCCATTTCCGGGCCCCCTCCCCAATTCCAAGCCCCCTCCCCAATTCCAGACCCCCTCCCCAATTCCGAGCCCCCTCCCCAATTCCGGGCCCCCTCCCCAATTCCGGGACCCCTCCCCAATTCCGGGCCCCCTCCCCAATTCCGGGACCCCTCCCCAATTCCAGACCCCCTCCCCAATTCCGGGCCCCCTCCCCAATTCCAGGCCCCCTCCCCAATTCCAGGCCCCCTCCCCAATTCCAAGCCCCCTCCCCATTTCCGAGCCCCCTCCCCAATTCCAGACCCCTCCCCAATTCCGAGCCCTGTCCCCATTTCCGAGCCCCCTCCCCAGTTCCAGACCCCTCCCCAATTCCAAGCCCCCTCCCCATTTCCTGGCCCCCTCCCCATTTCCAGACCCCTCCCCAATTCCGAGCCCTCTCCCCAATTCCGGGCCCCCTCCCCAATTCCAAGCCCCCTCCCCAATTCCAAGCCCCCTCCCCATTTCCTGGCCCCCTCCCCATTTCCAGACCCCTCCCCAATTCCGAGCCCCCTCCCCATTTCCAGACCCCTCCCCAATTCCAGACCCCTCCCCAATTCCGAGCCCCCTCCCCAATTCCGGGCCCCCTCCCCAATTCCAGACCCCTCCCCATTTCCGGACCCCCTCCCCAATTCCAAGCCCCCTCCCCAATTCCAGACCCCTCCCCATTTCCGGACCCCCTCCCCAATTCCGAGCCCCCTCCCCAATTCCCGCTCACCGCTCCGGGGGCTGCTCCTGCCCCGCCCCCCACAGGCGGCGCTGCCGCGGGGGGGAGGGGCGCGGCGGGGGGGGGAGGGGTCGGTGTCATCGAGCTGCGACGGGGGGGACAGGGGGACACGGGGACATGGGGACACCTCCTGTCCCTGTGCCACCACCCCAGAGTCCCCGTGGTGCCACCACTGCCACCAACCACCTCAGTGTCACCACCTCAGTGTCCCCGTGGTGCCACCACCCCTGTGCCACCACCCGTGTCCCCATGGTGCCACCACCCCAGTGCCACCACCCCCAGTGTCCCCATGGTGCCACCACCCCAGTGCCACCACCCCAGTGTCCCTGTGCCACCACCCCAGTGTCACCACCCCAGAGTCCCCATGGTGCCACCACTGCCACCAACCACCTCAGTGTCACCACCCCAGTGTCCCCGTGGTGCCACCACCCCAGTGTCACCACCTCAGTGTCCCCGTGGTGCCACCACTGCCACCAACCACCTCAGTGTCACCACCTCAGTGTCCCCATGGTGCCACCACCCCAGTGTCACCACCCCCAGTGTCCCCGTGGTGCCACCACCCCCAGTGTCCCCATGGTGCCACCACCCCAGTGCCACCACCCCCAGTGTCCCTGTGCCACCACCCCAGTGCCACCACCACCCGTGTCCCCATGGTGCCACCACCCCAGTGTCACCACCCCAGTGTCCCCGTGGTGCCACCACCCCAGTGTCACCACCCCCAGTGTCCCCATGGTGCCACCACTGCCACCACCCCACTGCCACCACCCGTGTCCCCATGCTGCCACCACCCCAGTGCCACCACCCCAGTGTCCCTGTGCCACCACCCCAGTGTCACCACCCCAGAGTCCCCATGGTGCCACCACTGCCACCAACCACCTCAGTGTCACCACCTCAGTGTCCCCATGGTGCCACCACCCCAGTGCCACCACCCCCAGTGTCCCCATGGTGCCACCACCTCAGTGTCACCACCCCCTCTGTGTTCCTGTGCCACCACTGCCGCCATCCCAGTGCCACCTTGTCCCTCATCCCAGTGCCACCACCTCCCCAGTCCCAGTGCCACCACCCCCCTCACCCCAGTGCCACCAAGTCCCCTGTCCCAATGCCACCATCGTCGTCACCCCAGTGCCATCGTGTCCCCTGTCCTGGGGCCACCATGTCCCCTGTCCCAATGCCACCATCTCCCTTGTCCCAATGCCACCATGTCGTCTGTCCCAATGCCACCACCCCCTCCCCAATGCCACCCCAGTGCCACCTCTGTGCCCTCCCCGCTGTCCCCAGCACCGTCCCCGGTGTCCCCAATGTCCCCACCAATGTCCCCAGCAATGTCCCCAGTGCCATCCCCGGTGTCCCCAGTGTCCCCACCAATGTCCCCACCATCCCCAATGATGTCCCCAGTGTCCCCAGCACTGTCCCCAACGCCATCCCCGGTGTCCACAATGTCCCCACCAATGTCCCCAACATCCCCAGCGATGTCCCCAATGTCCCCAGCGCCATCCCCGCTGTCCCCAGCGCCATCCCTGGTGTCCCCAGCGTCCCCACCAATGTCCCCAACATCCCCAATGTCCCCAGCAATGTCCCCGCTGTCCCCAGTGCCGTCCCCGGTGTCCCCAATGTCCCCACCAATGTCCCCACCATCCCCAGCAATGTCCCCAATGTCCCCAGCAATGTCCCCAGTGCCATCCCCGGTGTCCCCAGTGTCCGCAACAATGTCCCCACCATCCCCAGCGATGTCCCCAATGTCCCCAGCGCCGTCCCCGGTGTCCCCAGTGTCCCCACCAATGTCCCCACCATCCCCAGCACCGTCCCCAGTGTCCCCACCAATGTCCCCACCGTCCCCAGCGATGTCCCCAATGTCCCCAGCGCCGTCCCCGGTGTCACCAATGTCCCCACCAATGTCCCCACCGTCCCCAGCGATGTCCCCAATGTCCCCAGCGCCGTCCCCGCCGTACCTTACAGAAGAACCCCACGCTGGCGCGGGGTCCCCCATTGCCCCCTTCGGTGGGGGACCCCTCCAGCGAGTCCCCTTCTCCTTCCTCCTCCTCCTCCTCCTCCTCCTCCTCCTCCTCCTCCTCCTCGGGGTGTCCCCGGGGCGCCCCGGCCGTGCCAGCCTCGCCGGGGGACAGGGACGCGTCGCTGGTGCCATCGCCGCAGGCGCGGGCGCGCAGCGCGCCCCGGCCGGGCACCGGGGGCGACTCGGGGGGCGCCGAGGGCGGCGGGGGTCCCTGCTGGGGAGGGGACACCGGGGTGGCACCGAGTGGCACCGGGGTGGCACCGGGGTGGCACCGGGGTGGCACCGGGGTGGCATTGAATGGCACCGGGGTGGCACCATGGTGGCATTGATCTGACCCAAATCACCCCAAATCTGACCCAAATCCTATCGAAATCTCCCCAAATCTGGCCCAAATTTCCCCAAATCTGACCCAAATTTCCCAAATCCTCCCCAAATCTCACCTCCTGCTCCTTGTGCTGCTCCTCCTGGCCGTCGGCGAAGCGCAGCGAGCTGCGGGTCTGCATCTGACCCCAATTTCCCCAAATCTGACCCAAATCCTATCAAAATTTCCCCAAATCTGACCCAAATTTCCCCAAATCACCCCAAATCTGACCCGAATTTCCCAAATCCTCCCCAAATCTCACCTCCTGCTCCTTGTGCTGCTCCTCCTGGCCGTCAGCGAAGTGCAGCGAGCTGCGGGTCTGTACCTGACCCAAATTTCCCCCGTATTTCCCCAGATCTGACCCAAATTTCCCCAAATCCTCCCTAAATTCCCCCAATCTCACCTCCTCCTCCTCGTGCTGCTCCTCCTCCTGGCCGTCGGCGAAGTGCAGCGAGCTGCGGGTCTGCATCTGACCCCAATTTCCCCAAATCTGACCCGAATCTGACCCAAATCACCCCAAATCTGACCCGAATTTCCCCAAATCTGACCCGAATTTCCCAAATCCTCCCCAAATCTCACCTCCTGCTCCTTGTGCTGCTCCTCCTGGCCATCGGCGAAGCGCAGCGAGCTGCGGGTCTGCACCTGACCCGAATCACCCCAAATCTGATGCGAATTTCCCCAAATCTGACCTGAATTTCCCCAAATCTGACCCGAATTTCCCCAGATCTCACCTCCTCCTCCTCGTGCTGCTCCTCCTGGCCGTCGGCAAAGCGCAGCGAGCTGCGGGTCTGCATCTGACCCAAATCACCCCAAATCTGACCTGAATTTCCCCAAATCTGACCCGAATTTCCCCAAATTTCCCCCAATCTCACCTCCTCCTCCTCGTGCTGCTCCTCCTGGCCGTCGGCGAAGCGCAGCGAGCTGCGGGTCTGCACCTGACCCGAATCACCCCAAATCTGACCCAAATCACCCCAAATCTAACCCAAATTTACCTGAATCTGACCTGAATTTCCCCAATTCTGACCCGAATTTCCCCCAATCTCACCTCCTCCTCCTCGTGCTGCTCCTCCTGGCCGTCGGCGAAGCGCAGCGAGCTGCGGGTCTGCACGGGCACCTGGCTGGGCGAGAAGCGCCGCAGGTGGGGCAGCGTGTCCACGTCGTGGGGAGGGGTCAGCACCCGCGTCAGGGGCGGCAGCCGCAGCTCCGCGGGCCGGGGTCTCCTGGGGCTGCGGGGAGGGGGCTTCCGAGACCCCCCCGCCGATACCGCGACAGAACCCGCGGCTCCTCCTCCTCCTGCCGTCGCATTTCCTGCATTGTTGCTGCTTCCTCCTCCTCCTCCTCTCCTGGCGGGCGCCGGCGAGCCTGGGGTGTTTTTTGGGGTTGCCGAGGGGGTTTTGGTGGATTTGGGGAGGGGGATCACCCAAGCCTGGGGGGCTCCGTGGGGTCTCTGCTCCAGCAGCAGCCGCTCCTGCTGCTGCGTCAAGCGTTGCATGTCCAGCTGCAACGAGCTCAGCGCCGCGCTCAGCCTGGCCACCGCCGCTTCGTATTGCCCTGGAGGGGCCGGAGGCGGTTTTGGTGGAGCCCCCAGACTCAATTCCTCCTCGGGAAGGGCGGGGGAAGCCCCCTCCTCGTCGTGGCGGAGGCGCTGCAAAGCGCTTTGGCCCAAGCGCTGGCGGTGCTTGGCGAAAATGGCCTCGATGCGTTTCTTCTGCGCCTCGATGGCGCGGCGCTTCTCCTCCAAACGAGCTCCCAGCTGCGACATCTCGGCGCTGAGACCCCCGCCCGATTCGGGGGGACCCCCGGGAGAGGTGGGGACCCCCCCCAAATTCACGCCGAGACCCCCGGGGGGATTGGCGGGGGCGGCGCCGGTGGCTTCTTCCAGTTTCTTCTTGCGCTCGGCGAAGCTGGTCATGGGACGGGCTGGATTTTGGGGAGGATTTTGGGGGGCACCAGAAGGATTCGGAGGGGTTCCAAGGAGATTTTGGGGGGCGCCAGAAAGATTCGGAGAGGTTCCAAGGAGATTTTGGGGGTTTTGAGGAGGGGGAGGCTCCGGGGAGTGGAGGAAAAAAGCGTCGGGGGCTCCGTCGGGGAGGAGGCGCTCGGAGCTGTGGATGATCTGCAGAGCCTCCTCGATGCTGGGGGGCTCGGCGGGCTCGGGGACGCCGTTGGGGACGGCCGGGGGGGTGGCAGGGGTGGCACCCGGCGGGTGGCAGCGGCGGTGGCGCGGGGCGAGGCTGTCGGAGCTGGCGGAGCGGGCGAGGGTCCCGGCCGGGACCCCCACGGGGTTGCCCATGACGATGTCGACGTCGCTGTCCAGGCCGAAGGGGATGCTGAAGGACACAGCTTGGGACAGGGGGTGGCTGGGGAGGGACACGGGGGGGTGAGAACTCAAAAAGTGTCCCCAGAGTGTCCCCAAATCATTTGGTTAAAATCCGCACCCAAATCGGAACAAAATCGCCTCAAATTTGAGGGAAATCGCCCCAAATTTGACCCAAAATTGACCCAAATTGCCCAAATCTGACCCAAATCGCCCCAAATCACCTCAAATTTATCCACATCACTCTAAATCTGCACCGCAAACCCTCTGGGACACCCCAAAATCCCCCAGGACCCCCCCAAATCCTCCAAGACCCCACAAATCCTCCCCAAAACCTTCCTGGGACCCCCCCCCAAATCCCTCAGGACCCCCCAAATCCCCCTGGGACCCCCCCCCAAATCCCCCAGGACCCCCCAAATCCCCCCTGGGACCCCCCCCAAATCCCCCAGGACCCCCCAAATCCCCCAAGATGCCCCAAATCCTCCCCAAATCCCCCCTGGAACCACCCAAATCCCCCAGGACCCCCCCAAATGCATCCCAAAACCCGCCTGGGACCCCCCCAAATTCCCCAGGACCCCCCAAATCCTCCCCAAGCCCCCCAGGACCCCCCAAACCCCCCTCACCTGAGGGGTCTCTTGCTCCAGCCCTTCCCGAAGCCGTCGCCGTGGGGGAGGGAGGGGGAGTGGGGCAGGAGGCCTTTTTTGGGGGGGGGGGAGAAGAAATGGGGTCACCCCCAGACCCAAAACCCCCCCAAGCTCAGAGACCCCCCCAAAAATCCCAATGAGCTCCCCCAGGATGCTCCAAAATCCCAAAATTCCCCCAGGACCCCCCAAAATCCCTCCCCAAAATGGGCGCCCTCCCAGCTCAGTGACCCCCCCAAAAATCCCAGCAACCCCCAAATTCAACCCAAATTCCCCCCCCAAAATCCCCCCAGGACACCCCCCAAATCCCCCAGGACCCTCCAAATCCCCAGGATCCCCCTAAATTTCCCCAGGACCCTCCAAATCTTCCCCAAAACCCCCCTGGGACCCCTCCCAGATCAAATGATCTCCCTCAGGACCCCCCAAAATCCCTCCCCAGACCCTCCCCTAACCCCAAACTCTCCCTCTGGGACCCCTCCCCAAATTCTTGGGGTCCCCCCCAGATCGTCCCAGCTCAGTGACCTCCCCCAAAAATCCCAGTGAGCTCCCCCAGGACCCCCCAAAATCCCAAAATTCCCTCAGGACTCCCCAAAATCCTTCCCCAGCCATCCCCCACAACCCCAAATCCCCCTCCCCAAATTTTTGGGGTTCCCCCCAGATTTGGGGGGGGTCTTACCTGGGGGCTGCCCCCCCCCTGCCAACAGGGGGTGCCGAAAGTTGAAGCCAGGGGAGCTGTGGGGGGGTCACGGGGGGTCAGTGACCCCCAAAAATCCCAAAAATTGCCCCAAAGAAAACCCCAAAATCCTTCCCGAAACCCCAACATCTCCCTCAAAAAAAAAAACACAAAAAAACCAAAATCCCTCCCACAAAAAAACCCCAAAATCCCTCCCACAAAAAAACCCAACCCAAAATCCCCCCAAAAAACCCCAAAATCCCCCAAAATTCTCACCTGCTTTTGGCGTTCGGAGCATCACCAGCAGCCGGAGATTCTGGGCGGGGAGGGGAAATTTTGGAAGGTACCCCCCCAAAATTTGGGGTCCCCCCCATCAGACCCCCCCAAAATTTGGGGTCCCCCCTACCTGACCGCCCTCCCCCCAAAATTTGGGCACCCCCCCAAATTTGGGGTCCCTTCAGTTCCTCCCTGTCAATTTTAGTGTCCCAAATTTTTGGGATCTTTGGGACCCCTCCCCATTTCTGGGGTTTGGCCCCTCCAAAAATTTGGGGCCCTCCCCCTACCTGACCCCTCCCAAAATTTGGGGTCTCCCCCCCTACCTGACCCCCCCCAAAATTTGGGGTCCCCCACCACCTGACCCCCCCCAAATTTGGGGTCCCTTCAGTCCGTCCCCCCTCAATTTTAGTGTCCCAAATTTTTGGGATTTTTGGGACCCCCTCCCCATTTTTGGGGTTTGGCAATTCCAAATTTGGGGTCCCCCCTACCTGACCCCATCCCCCCAAAATTTGGGGTCCCCCCCCGTACCTGAGCCCCCCCCCAGCTGCCGGGGGGTGACAAACGGGGGTCTCAGCACCTCGAAGCACAGGAAGAGCTCGGCCAGGAAAGCCCCCACGTTCAACTGGGGGCACAAAGGGGGGTCAGGGGGGGCTCCCAGTATGGACCAGTATCCCCCAGTGCCTCCCAGTTCCTCCCAGTATCCCCCAGTGCCTCCCAGTATCCCCCAGTTTATCCCAATTTCTCCCCAGTTTCCCCCTCAGGGCGGCCGCCATCTTGTCCCATTGCCCTCATTCCCTCCATTCTCTCCCAGTTCACCAAATTCCTCCCAGTTTCTCCCAGTTTCCCCCAGTGTCTTCCCAGTTTATCCCAGTTTACCCCACTTTCTCCCAGTTTCCCCCAGTTTATCCCAATTTCTCCCCAGTTCCCTCCCTCAGGGCAGCCGCCATCTTGTCCCATTGCCCTCATTCCCTCCATTCTCTCCCAGTTCACAAAATTCCTCCCAGTTTCTCCCAGTTTCCCGCAGTGTCTTCCCAGTTTATACCAGTTTACCCCACTTTCTCCCAGTTTATCCCAGTTTCTCACAGTTTCCCCCAGTTTATCCCAATTTCTCCCCAGTTCCCTCCCTCAGGGCAGCCGCCATCTTGTCCCATTGCCCTCATTCCCTCCATTCCCTCCCAGTTCACCAAATTCCTCCCAGTTTCTCCCAGTGTCTTCCCAGTTTATCCCAGTTTACTCCAATTTAACCCATTTTAACCCAGTTCATCCCAGTTTTCCCAGTTTCTCCCCAGTTTATCCCAATTTCTCCCCAGTTCCCTCCCTCAGGGCAGCCGCCATCTTGTCCCATTGCCCTCATTCCCTCCATTCCCTCCCAGTTCACCAAATTCCTCCCAGTTTCTCCCAGTGTCTTCCCAGTTTATCCCAGTTTACTCCAGTTTAACCCATTTTAACCCAGTTCATCCCAGTTTTCCCAGTTTCTCCCCAGTTTAACCCAATTTCTCCCCAGTTTCCCCCACAGGGCAGCCGCCATCTTGTCCCATTGCCCTCATTCCCTCCATTCCCTCCCAGTTCACCAAATTCCTCCCAGTTTCTCCCAGTGTCTTCCCAGTTTATCCCAGTTTACTCCAATTTAACCCATTTTAACCCAGTTCATCCCAGTTTTCCCAGTTTCTCCCCAGTTTAACCCAATTTCTCCCCAGTTTCCCCCTCTGGGTGGCCGCCATGTTGCCCCATTGCCCTCATTGCCTCCATTCCCTCCCAGTTCACCAAATTTCTCCCAGTTTGCCCAGTTTATCCCAGTTTCTAAGATATTATCCCAGTTTACCCCGGTTTCTCCCCAGTTTCCCCTGGTTTCTCCCCAGTTTATCCCAGTTTAACCCAGTTTCTCCCAATTCCCTCCCTCAGGGCAGCCGCCATCTTGTCCCATTGCCCTCATTGCCTCCATTCCTGCCCAATTCGCCAAATTTCTCCCAGTTTCTCCCAGTTTCCCCCAGTTTCTCACAGTTTCCCCCAGTTTATCCCAGTTTCTCACAGTTTCCCCCAGTTTATCCCAATTTCTCCCCAGTTCCCTCCCTCAGGGCAGCCGCCATCTTGTCCCATTTCCCTCATTGCCTCCATTCCCTCCCAGTTCACCAAATTCCTCCCAGTTTGCCCCAGTTTCTCCCAGTTTCTAAAATTTTATCCCAGTTTGTCCCAGTTTCTCCCACTTTAACTCAGCTTAACCCAGTTTGTTCCAGTTTAACCCATTTTATCCCACTTTAACCCAGTTTCTCCCAGATTAACCCATTTTCTCCCATTTTAACCCAGTTTAAACAGTTTCTCCCATTTTAGCCTAGTTTCTCCCAGCTGAACCAAGTTTCTCCCACTTTAGCCCATTTTCTCCCATTTAAACCCAGTTTCTCCCAGTTTCTCCCAGTTTAACCCAGTTTTTCCCAGTTTAACCCAGTTTCCCCCAATCCCTCCCAGTTTCACTCAATCCCCACCCAGTTTAACCCAGTTTCTCCCAGTTTAACCGTTTCCCCCAATCCCCACTCAATTTCTCTCAGTTTCTCCCAGTTTAACCCCAATCCCTGCCCAGTTTAACCCAGTTTCTCCCATTTTAACCTACTTTAACCAATTTTCTCCCATTTTAACCTACTTTAACCCATTTTCTCCCAGTTTCCCCCATTTTCTCCCAGTTTCTCCGAATTTCCCCAATTTTCTCACACTTTAACCCATTTCCCCCCCATTTTTAACCCATTTTTTCCCAGTTTCTCCCAGTTTCCTCAGTTTTCTCCAACTTTAACCCATTTTCCCCCAGTTTAACCCATTTTGTCACATTTTCTCCCAGTTTTCCCCATTTTCTCCCAGTCTTCCCCATTTTCTCCCAGTTTCCCCCATTTTCTCCCAGTTTCCCCCATTTTGTCCAAGTTTCTCCCATTTTCTCCAACTTACACCCATTTTCCCCCAGTTTTTTAACCCATTTTCTCCCAATTTCCCACATTTTCTCCCAGTTTCCCCCATTTTCTCCCACTTTAACCCACTTTCCCCCAGTTTTTTAACCCATTTTCTCCCAGTTTCCCCCATTTTCTCCCAGTTTCCCCCATTTTCTCCCAGTTTCCCCCATTTTGTCCCACTTTAACCCACTTTCCCCCAGTTTTTTAACCCATTTTCTCCCAGTTTCCCCCATTTTCTCCCAGTTTCCCCCATTTTCTCCCAGTTTCCCCCATTTTGTCCAAGTTTCTCCCATTTTCTCCCACTTATACCCATTTTCCCCCAGTTTTTTAACCCATTTTCTCCCAATTTCCCGCATTTTCTCCCAGTTTCCCCCATTTTGTCCCATTTTCTCCCAGTTTCCCCCATTTTCTCCCACTTTAACCCACTTTCCCCCAGTTTTTTAACCCATTTTCTCCCAATTACCCCACATTTTCTCCCAGTTTCCCCCATTTTCTCCCAGTTTCCCCCATTTTCTCCCAGTTTCCCCCACTTTAACCCACTTTCCCCCAGTTTTTCACCCATTTTCCCCCAGTTTAACCCGTTTTCTCCCATGTTCTCACCTTGAGGGCGGGCGCCATGTAGAGCAGGTCCTCCACGGCCAGCGGGCAGCGCGTGCGCAGGTGCCGCGCGCCGAACTCGCGCACCAGCCCCAGGTTGTGCAGCCGGTCCGGCAGCGCCAGCGGCGCCCCGAGGCGGATTTCTAGGAAATTCCAGAGGGGAAAAAAAAAATATATGGGGGTTACACCCTAAAAAAACCTCCAGGAAACCCCAAATCCATGGAGTGCACCCTTTATGGGATTTCCCCATATCCCCCATTGGGATACTCCCATTAGGGTCCAAATTTTCCCTAAAATCCCTCCAAAATCTTTCAAAAATCCCCCTAAAATCCCCCAGAAACCCACCAAGATGCCCCTAAATCTCCTCAGGAACCCCCCAAAATTCCCTAAATCCCCCCAAAACTTTCAAACCCCCCCAAAATACTCCTCAATTTCCCAACCCCCCCAAATAATTCAAAATCCCCATCAAAACCCCCATCAAAACCCCCCAGAAACCTGCAAAATCCCCCAAAGTCTTTCAAAAGCTCTCCCAAAATCGCCCCAAAATCCCCCCAAACATCCCAATATATCCCCAAATCCCCCCTAAATCCTCAAAATCCCCCCCAAACCCTTCAGAGACCCCCCCAATGTCCCCCCCATTGAGACCCTCCCCATGGTACAACCCGATTTCCCTCTGGAAACCCCCCCCCCCATCCTCAGATTGGTACAGTCCAACCACAGCGCCCCTAGCGGGGGCTCCCCCCGCCCTTTATGGGACGCCCAAAAAAACCCCAAAAACCCCCAAAATCTTTCAACCCCCCCCTAAAATCCCCCCAAAACCCTTCAAAGACCCCCCCAATATCCCCCCCATTGAGACCCTCCCCATGGTACCACCCGATTTCCCTACGGAACCCCCCCGGGTCCGCCCCCCCCCCCCCCAGATTGGTACAGTCCAACCACAGCGCCCCTAGCGGATCCCTATGGCAGCACCCCCTCCACCCTCAAAAAAACCCCAAAAACTCCTAAAATTCCCCCCAAAAAATCCACCCTTACCCTCGAGGCGGAGGGATTGGGGGCAGTAGAAGTGGATGGCGGCCGCCAGGACCCCCCCGCTGGCCAAATCCTGCAGCCCCCTCACAGGAGGGAATGGGGGGGGCGCCGGAGCGGCTCCTTTGTCCTTCCGGTACCGAATCTTGGCGGGAAAATCGTGAGGGGAGGAGGGGGGGGTTAAGGAGATTCCCCAAAAATCCCAAAACCGCCTCAAACCCCCTCAAAGTGGAAGGGTTCCCCCAAAAAATAAAAAAGGGGGTTTCAAAACCCCCAAAACCGCCCTAAAAGTGGAAGGATCCCCCCCAAAATAGTCCCAAATTCACCCCCATAGAAAAGAAGACCCCCCCCCCCCGCAAATAATGAAAATGGTGCAGTCCGCAAAGCAGCCTCAGGTTGGGGACCCCAAAATTGGCCAAAATCACCCCAAAAATAACAAAGGGGGGGGGTCAAATAGGGGGAAACACCCCAAAATTACAAAGGGGGGGTCCCCAAAATCCTCCCAGTTTGGGGAGGGGTTGGGGACACCCCAAAAGTATCAAAAGGGGGACCCCAAACCCTCCCAAAATGAGGGGGTTCCCTTAAAAAAGGGGCAAGGTGACCCCAAAATCCCCCCCGGGATCCCCAAATCTCCCAAAATCCCCCAAAATTCCTCCCACCCCCCCAAAACAGGCGCATGCAGGGGAGGGGACCCCAAATTTTTTGGGGCGACCACAATTTTTGGGTAGGCTCACCCTAAAAACCCTTTTAAAAACCCGAAAAATGCCCCAAAATTGGGTTTTAGGGCGGGATTTTTTTGGGGGGGGAGTCCAGGATTTTGGGGAGGGGTTTGGGGGTACCCGAGGGGGGGAAAAGGGGGTGCCCCCTCCCCAAATTTTGGATTTTTTGGGGGGGGTCCTTACCACCGGAGGTTTATTCCCCGATTCTTTCAAACAGAAGGCGATGGCGTGCTGCGGGAAAAATAGAGTCAGGGGGTCCCCAAAAACCCACCCGGGGAGGCCGAAAATGAAAAGGAGACGCCCAAAAATGGAAGGAGCACCCCAAAAAATGGGGGGATAGGGAAAATTTGGGGAAAATAAGTGGGAAAATGGGGAAAAAAAGAGGAAAATTGGGGAAAATTGAGAGAAAAAATGAGGGAGAAATGGGAAAAAAAAGAGGGGAAATGGATTTAAAGAGGGAAAAGAAGGAAAAAAGACCCCAAAAATGGAAAGAGCGCCCCAAAAAATGCGGGGTAGGCAAAATTTTGGAAAAATGGGAAAGATTAGTAAAAATCGAGGATAAAAGGAGGGAAAAAATATTTAAAGAAAGAAAAAAGGAAAAAAAAATCTGAAAATTGTAGAGGGGGTGCCTAAAAATTGGGAGAAGGGAAAATTTGGGAAAAACTGGGGAAATTGGGAAAAACAGGGGAAAAAATTTGGAAAAAATTGAATTAAATGGGGGGAAAATGTAACAAAAAAAAGGAAAAAAAGGGGTAAAAAAGGATTTAAAAAGGGGAAAAAGGAAAAGAAACCCTAAAAATGTGGATGGGAACCCAAAAATTTAAAAAAACTACAAAAAACAAAACAAAACAAGAAAATAAATCCTAAAAAAAAGTCCAAAATAAGGGGGGTGGTGGTGGTGTGCAAGCCCCGCCCCCTCATTTGCATGCAGCACACTTCATTTGCATGCCACGCCCTCTCATTTGCATGCCCCGCCCCCTCCCAGAGTTCGACGCAAGACACAGAAAAGGGGGGGGAGGAGCTGGGGGGGTCCCAAAAAACCCAAAATTTGGAGGAATTTTTGCAATTTTTTTGCAATTAAAAGTTTTATTTTAATTAAACTTTTTTTCCAATTTCTTTGGAATTTTTGTCTTCTTCTAATTTTTAAAAAATTTTAATTTTTAAATTTTTTTTTTTATTTTCTTGGACTTTTTCTGAATTTTTTTGAACTTTTTGCGGATTTTTAAAAAATTTTGTTCAATTTTTAAAATTTTTAAAAATTTTTCCAAATTTTAAAAAAAATGTTTGAAAATTGTTCAAATTTTTTTTTAATTCTTTGAAATTTTTTTAAATTTCTTGGATTTTTTTCCATTTTTCTCCATTTTCTGGATTTTTTTTTTTTTCAATTTTTTTGAATTTTTTTTTTTCTTAATTATTTTGATTTTTTTTCTAATTTTTTTCCCCCTCAGCCCCCCCCCCAAATCCAAGCAGGAATTTCTGGTTGCTCCCAAATTTTGGGGGATTTTCACCCCCTGAAAATTTGGGCGGGGTCGGAGCAGGCAGGGGAGGGAATTTGGGGAATTTGGGGGATTTTTGGGGTGAAAAAAGAGGATTTTGGGCCCGAGCGAAGCCCCCACTTACGGGCACCAACTTCCAGTACCAGCGGGTGGGACACTGGGGAGAGAGGGGGGGTCAGGGGGACCCCAAAATCCGGGGGACCCAAAATCTGGGGGACCCAAAATCCGGGGGGACCCAAAATCCGGGGGGACCCAAAATCCGGGGGACCCAAAATCCGGGAGGACCCCGAGAGCCGCGGCAGAGGGGAAAGAGAAAGGGGCGGGAAATGGGAATTTTTAGGGGAATTTCGGGAGAAAAATTGGATTTTTCGGGAATTTTTTGGTGAATTTATGGGGATTTTTTGTGGATTTTTTTGCTGGATTTTTTGGGGAGATTTAGGGGATTTTTTTAGGATTTTTTTGAGATTTTTTTTAAGGATTTTTAGGGGATTTTTTAGGATTTTTTGGAGATTTTTTAAGGATTTTTTTTAGGGATTTTTTTTCTGATTCTTTGGGGATTTTTTAGCATTTTAGTGGGTTTTTTGTGGATTTTTTTCGGGGGTTTTTTTGTGGATTTTTTTGAGGTTTTTTTCAGATTTTTTGGGGAATTTCGGGGGTTTTTTTGTGAATTTTTTACAATTTTAGGGGGATTTTTTTGGGGTTTTGTTGGGAATTTTTCTGATTCTTTGTGGATTTTTTAGCATTTTTGGGGATTTTTTTAGTATTTTTTTGTGGATTTTTTTTGGGTGATTTTTTCCAGATTTTTCGGGGATTTTTTGTGGATTTTTAGGGGATTTTTAAAGGATTTTTTTGGGATTGGTTTCTGATTCTTGTGGATTTTTCAGCATTTTAGGGGATTATTTTGTGGATATTTTTGGGGTTTTTTTTTTTGGATTTTTTGGGGAATTTTGTGGATTTTTTTGTGATTTTTTTACAATTTTTGGTGATTTCTTAGGATTTTTTTTGGATTTTTTTTCTGACTCTTTGTGGATTTTTTTAGCATTTTTGAGGATTTTTTTTAGGATTTTTTTGTGGATTTATTTTTTGTGATTTTTTTCAGACTTTTTGGGATTTTTTGGGGGATTTTTGTGGATTTTTTTGTGAATTCTTTACAATTTTAGGGGGGATTTTTTTAGGGTTTTTAGTTATTTTTAAAGGATTTTCAGGGATTTTTTTAGGAATTTTTTTTTAATTTTTGGGGGATTTTTTTAGGATTTTTAGGGATTTTTTGTGATTTTTTTCATTTTTTTCTGTGGTTTTTTTCAGATTTTTGGGTGATTTTTTGTGGGACTTTTTAGGATTTTTTTGGTGGTCTTTTTGTGATTTGTTACAGATTTTTTAGGATTTTTAAAGGATTTTCTTGTAATTTATTTGCCATTTATTGGGATTTTTGGTGGCTTTTTGGATGTTTTTTTGTGATTTTTTAAATTATTTTTTGAGGTTTTTTTAGGATTTTTTTGGAGATTTTCTTAGGATTTTTTTGTGGTTTTTTTAGGATTTTGAGGGGATTTTTTTGGCAATTTTTTGGGGATGTTTTACAATTTTTCGGGGACTTTTTGGGATTTTTTTGGGGGATTTTTTGGGATTTTTTGGAGCTGAGACATTGAGAAAAGAGCGATCACAGCAGAGAAGGGACAGAAAAGGTGGAAAATGAGATTTTATGGGATATTTTGGGGAAAAAAACTGGATTTTTCTCGGATGCTTTTTTTTGTTTATTTGTCATTTTGTTGTTTTTTTTTTTTAATTTGGGATTTTCTTGGTATTTTTTGTGGCTATTTTGGTAATTTTTTTGCAATTTTTGTGCATTTTTTGGTGACTGAGGATTATTTAATGCATTTTTTGTGGACTTTTTTTCTTTTTTCTCTGGATTTGTTGTCAATTTTTTGGGCGATTTTTTAATGCATTTCTTGGGATTTTTTTGGTGGATTTTTTAGGATTTTTCTGGAATATTTTTGTGGGTTTTTCGTGCATTTTTTAGGATTTTTCCCTGGATTTTCTTCAATTATTTTTTTCTTTTTAAACGATTTTTCAAACACATTTTTAGGGATTTTTTGGGGATTTTTGGGGGGGACTTTTTATGGATTATTGGCGATTTTTGGTGGAATTTTCCTGCCTTTTTTTACCCTTTTTTTTTCCAGTTTTTCCCGTTTTTTTCCCGTTTTTTCCCCGTTTTTTCCCATTTTCCACCCCCAAACCCCCCAACCTTGTTGGCTCCCGCCGGCGCCGCTTCGCCGCCTCCCGGATTTTGGGGGTTCCCGGAATTTTGGGGGTTCCCCGAATTTTGGGGTGTCCCCCCCCCCTCCTGTTCGGTGCTTTCCTGCAGCTTCCGATTCACCTGAAAAAAACACCCCAAAAATTCAATTTTTTTTCCCTTTTTCACCCCAAAAAAAACCCCAAAAACCCCCAAAAAAATTCCAACTCACCGTGTCCAACCAGGCCAAAATTTTGGCTTCCCAATTTTGGGGTCCCGGGGGGGCGCCGGGGGGGGACCCCAAATTTCGGGTGGCCTCGGCGACAAACGCGGCCATGAGGGAATCGATCAGCGCCAGGTGGGCGCCCTGCGGGTTTGGGGCGAAATTTGGGGATTTTGGGCAAATCTGGGGGAAATTTGGGGTTTAGGGGGGAAATTTTGGGGGGAAAGCAGGAAAAGTTTGGGATTTAGGGGGGAAATTTTGGGGGGAATTTGGGAAAAATTTGGGGTTTAGGGGGGAAATTTTGGGGGGAATTTGGGAAAAATTTGGGTTTTATGGGGGAAATTTTGGGGGGAATTTGGGAAAAATTTGGGGTTTAGGGGGGAAATTTTGGGGGGGAATTTGGGAAAAATTTGGGGTTTTGAGGGGAAATTTTGTGAAAAATTTGGGTTTTAGCAGGGAAAATTTGGGGTTTTGCGGCAAAATGTGGGGTTTTGGGGGAAATTTGGGAAAAATTTGGGTTTTGGGTGGAAATTTTGGGTATTGGGAGAGTCCTGGGTGGGAATTTGGGGGGAAATTTGGGGTTTTGGGGGGAAATTTAGGGGGAATTTTGGGGTTTTGGGGGGAATTTTTGAAAAATATGGGTTTTAAGAGGAAATTTGGGGAAAATTTGGGAAAAATTTGGGAAAGATTTGTTTTTTAGAGGGAAAATTTGGGGTTTTGGGGGAAATTTGGGAGTTCGGAAGGAAACTTGGGGCAAAATTTGGGTTTTAGGGGGGAATGTTTGGGGATTTGAGGGAAAATTTGGGGTTTTGGGGGTCTTGAAAGAGAAATTTGGAGTTTTGGGGGCAAATTTAGGGATTTGGGGAGGAAATTTGGGGGTTTAGAGGGAAAATTTGGGATCTTTGGGGTGGAAATTCGGGATTTGGGAGAAAAATGTGGGGGTTTGAGGGCAAAAATTTGGGTTTTTTGGGGAAAATTTGGAGTTTGGGGAGGAAAATTTGGGGAAAATTTGGGGGTTTGGGGTCATGGAGGGGGAAATTTGGGGATCCTGGAGAGTTTTGGGGGACCTGAGGCATTTGGGGGGGATTTTGGGGGGGATTTGGGGAATCCCAGGCAATTTGGGGAGATTTTGGGGAGATTTTGGGGGGAATTTGGGGGGGATTTGGGGGATTTTGGGGAAATTTGTGGGGATTTTGGAAGGATTCGGGGAATCCCAGGGAATTTGGGGGGATTTTGGGGGGAATTTGGGGGATTTTGGGGGGTCCCGGGGCCTCCCCCGCCCCTCCGGGACCCTCGGAGTGGGCGTGGCCAATCGTGAGTGGGCGTGGCCAGCGAGGAAGGGGCGTGGTTAGTGAAAAGGGGGCGTGGCCACAGGGCGGGGAGGGTTAATGGGATTGGCCCGAGCCAATTAATGGCCAATTAAAGCGGCTGAGAATTAATGAGATTAATGAGACGGGGCTCAGACGGCTCCCAGTAAATCCCAGTAACCTCCCAGTAACGCCCAGTGCTCCCAGTAACGCCCAGTAACCTCCCAGTAACGCCCAGTAACCTCCCAATGTTCCCAGTATCCTCCCAGTCCCTCCCAGTCCCCCCCAGTTCCCTCCAGACTCCTCCCAGTCCCTCCCAGTCCCTTTCAATGCCCTCCCAGTTCCCTCCCAGTATCCCCCTAACTCCCCCCCAGTCCCCTCCCAGTCCCTCCCAGTGCTCCCAGTATCCCCCGAACTCCCTCCCAGTCCATCCCAGTCCTCCCCCAAGCCCTTCCCAGTCCCCCCCAATCCCCTCCCAGTCCCCCCCACACCCCTTCCAGTCCCTCCCAGTGCTCCCAGTATCCCCCTAACTCCCCCCCAGTCCCTCCCAGTCCCTCCCAGTGCTCCCAGTACCCCCCAGTTCCCTCCCAGTCCCTCCCAGTGCTCCCAGTCCCCCCCTAACTCCCCCCCAGTCCCTCCCAGTTCCCCTCAGTGCTCCCAGTCCCCCCCTAACTCCCTCCCAGTGCTCCCAGTATCCCCCAAACTCCCTCCCAGTCCCTCCCAGTCTCCCCCAGTCCCCTCCCAGTCCCTCCCAGTGCTCCCAGTATCCCCCTAACTCCCCCCAGTCTCCTCCCAGTCCCCCCTAACTCCCCCCCAGTTCCCTCCCAGTCTCCCCCAGTCCCCTCCCAGTCCCTCCCAGTCCTCCCCTAACTCCCCCCTAACCCCCCCCCAGTCCCTCCCAGTCCCCCCCCAGTCCCTCCCAGTGCTCCCAGTACCATGCGGATGGGTCTCTGCTGCAGATCCTGGGCGCTGACCGGGACCCCCTGCAGGGTCGGGGGGAGCCCCCTCCCCGCCAGCAGCGCCAGCAGCGCCCCCAGGTCGCGGGGCGGGGCCGCGGGGGGCGGGGCCTGCGGGGGCGGGGCCAGGGCGTGGCGCCACGCCCGGCAGTAGATGTCGGCGGCCAGCAGGAGGCGCTCCACCGGCGGCTTCAGGTGCTCCTGCGCGTACTGGTCGGTGTAGAAGGGGTCCCGCAGCTCCTCGGGGACGTTGGCTGGGGGGAAAAGGGGGGTTTGGGGTGAAATGGGTTAAAAATGGGGAGATTGGGGGGAAAAATGGGGAGATTGGGGGAAAAAATGGGGAGATTGGGGTGAAAAATGGGTTAAAGATGGGAAAGAAAGGGTTAAAATTGGGAAAGAAAGGGTTAAAATTGGGTTAAAATGGGGAATAAAGGGTTAAAATTGGGGAATAAAGGGTTAAAATTGAGTTAAAATGGGGAATAAAGGGTTAAAGGGGGGTCGGTGTAGAAGGGGTCCCACAACTCCTCGGGGATGTTGGCTGGGGGGAAAAGGGGGGTTTGGGGTGAAATGGGTTAAAAATGGGGAGATTGGGGGAAAAAATGGGGAGATTGGGGGAAAAAATGGGGAGATTGGGGTGAAAAATGGGTTTAAAATGGGAAAGAAAGGGTTAAAATTGGGAAAGAAAGGGTTAAAATTGGGGAATAAAGGGTTAAAATTGGGTTAAAATGGGGAATAAAGGGTTAAAGGGGGGTCGGTGTAGAAGGGGTCCCGCAGCTCCTCGGGGACGTTGGCTGGGGGACAAACAGGGGGGTTTTGGGGTGAAATGGCTTAAAAATGGGGAATAAAGGGTTAAAATGGGTTAAAAATTGAGAATTTGGGGGGAAAAATGGGGAGATTGGGGGGAAAATGGGTTAAAATGGGAAAGAAAGGGTTAAAATTGGGTTAAAATGGGAAAGAAAGGGTTAAAAATGGGGAATAAAGGGTTAAAATTGGTTAACACAGCGCGGAGCCACCAAGGACCCACCATGGACAGACGGACACTGACCATGGACAGATGGACACTGACCCACCATGGACAGATGGACACTGACCATGGACAGATGGACACTGACCATGGACAGATGGACACTGACCCACCATGGACAGATGGACACTGGCCATGGACAGATGGACACTGACCCACCATGGACAGATGGACACTGACCATGGACAGATGGACACTGACCATGGACAGATGGACACTGACCCACCATGGACAGATGGACACTGACCATGGACAGATGGACACTGACCATGGACAGATGGACACTGACCCACCATGGACAGATGGACACTGACCATGGACAGATGGACACTGGCCATGGACAGATGGACACTGACCCACCATGGACAGATGGACACTGACCATGGACAGATGGACACTGACCATGGACAGATGGACACTGACCCACCATGGACAGATGGACACTGACCATGGACAGATGGACACTGGCCATGGACAGATGGACACTGACCCACCATGGACAGATGGACACTGGCCATGGACAGATGGACACTGACCCACCATGGACAGACGGACACTGACCCATGGACAGATGGACACTGACCCATGGACAGATGGACACTGACCCACCATGGACAGATGGACACTGACCATGGACAGATGGACACTGACCCATGGACAGATGGACACTGACCCACCATGGACAGACGGACACTGACCCATGGACAGATGGACACTGACCATGGATAGATGGACACTGACCCATGGACAGATGGACACTGACCCACCATGGACAGACGGACACTGACCATGGACAGACGGACACTGACCCACCATGGACAGATGGACACTGGCCATGGACAGATGGACACTGACCATGGATAGATGGACAGACGGACCCACCATGGACAGATGGACACTGGCCATGGACAGACGGACACTGGCCATGGACAGATGGACAGACGGACACTGACCCATGGACAGACGGATACTGACCCATGGACAGATGGACACTGGCCATGGACAGATGGGCACTGGCCATGGACAGACGGACAGACAGACCCACCATGGACAGACGGACACTGACCCATGGACAGACGGATACTGACCCACCACGGTCCCACCAGGAACCCCAGAAGATCCCAGCAATGACCATGGAGACCCCAAAATTCCTCCTGGAGACCCAAAAACTAACCATGGAGACCACCCAAAGACCATGGAGACCCCAAAATTGGCCATGGAGACCACCCAAAAATCATGGAGACCCCAAAATCAACCCTGGAGACCCCAAAATTGGCCATGGAGACCCCAAAAGTGGCTGAGACACCAAAATTGCTCCTGGAGACCCCAAAATGGACCCTGAAGATCCCCAAATGAGTTGAGACCCCAAAATTGGCCATGGAGACCCCAAAATTGGCCATGGAGACCCCAAAATTGGCCATGGAGACCCCAAAAAGGACCTCAAGGACCCCCCAGGAACCCGGCACGGGGTGGGGGAGGGGCACATCCCGGGGTGGGGGAGGGGCAGGGCCACACCCACAGGGGGTGGGGGAGGGGCCCTGGCACCCCCTGGGGGTCGTGCCCCCCCCGGGACACCCATGGGACACCTGGGACACCCATGGGACCCTCACCTGTCCCTCAGCACCCATGGGACCCTCTCCTGTCCCTCAGCACCCATGGGACCCTCACCTGTCCCACAGCACCCAAGGGACCCTCACCTGTCCATGGCACCCATGGGACCCTCACCTGTCCACGGCACCCATGGGACCCTCTCCTGTCCCTCAGCACCCATGGGACCCTCACCTGTCCACAGCACCCATGGGACCCTCTCCTGTCCCACAGCACCCATGGGACCCTCACCTGTCCAGGGCACCCATGGGACCCTCTCCTGTCCCTCAGCACCCATGGGACCCTCTCCTGTCCCTCAGCACCCAAGGGAGCCTCACCTGTCCATGGCACCCATAAGACACCCACCTGTCCAGGGCACCCATGGGAGCCTCCCCTATCCACGGCACCCATGGGACCCTCACCTGTCCCACAGCACCCATGGGACCCTCTCCTGTCCAGGGCACCCATGGGACCCTCACCTGTCCATGGCACCCATAAGACACCCACCTGTCCAGGGCACCCATGGGACCCTCACCTGTCCACAGCACCCATGGGACCCTCTCCTGTCCCACAGCACCCATGGGACCCTCTCCTGTCCCACAGCACCCATGGGACCCTCACCTGTCCCTCAGCACCCATGGGACCCTCTCCTGTCCACAGCACCCATGGGACCCTCACCTGTCCCTCAGCACCCATGGGACCCTCTCCTGTCCACAGCACCCATGGGACCCTCACCTGTCCAGGGCACCCATGGGACCCTCTCCTGTCCCTCAGCACCCAAGGGAGCCTCCCCTGTCCAGGGCACCCATGGGACCCTCTCCTGTCCAGGGCACCCATGGGACCCTCCCCTGTCCCTCAGCACCCAAGGGAGCCTCACCTGTCCCTCAGCACCCATGGGACCCTCTCCTGTCCCTCAGCACCCATGGGACACCTGGGACACCCATGGGACCCTCACCTGTCCCTCAGCACCCATGGGACCCTCTCCTGTCCCTCAGCACCCATGGGACCCTCACCTGTCCAGGGCACCCATGGGACCCTCTCCTGTCCCTCAGCACCCATGGGACCCTCTCCTGTCCCTCAGCACCCAAGGGAGCCTCACCTGTCCATGGCACCCATGGGACCCTCACCTGTCCACGGCACCCATGGGACCCTCTCCTGTCCCTCAGCACCCATGGGACCCTCACCTGTCCACAGCACCCATGGGACCCTCTCCTGTCCCACAGCACCCATGGGACCCTCACCTGTCCAGGGCACCCATGGGACCCTCTCCTGTCCCTCAGCACCCATGGGACCCTCTCCTGTCCCTCAGCACCCAAGGGAGCCTCACCTGTCCATGGCACCCATAAGACACCCACCTGTCCAGGGCACCCATGGGAGCCTCCCCTATCCACGGCACCCATGGGACCCTCACCTGTCCCACAGCACCCATGGGACCCTCTCCTGTCCAGGGCACCCATGGGACCCTCACCTGTCCATGGCACCCATAAGACACCCACCTGTCCAGGGCACCCAAGGGACCCTCACCTGTCCAGGGCACCCATGGGACCCTCACCTGTCCCTCAGCACCCATGGGACCCTCACCTGTCCAGGGCACCCATGGGACCCTCACCTGTCCCACAGCACCCATGGGACCCTCTCCTGTCCAGGGTACCCATGGGACCCTCTCCTGTCCCACAGCACCCATGGGACCCTCACCTGTCCCTCAGCACCCAATGGACCCTCCCCTGTCCCTCAGCACCCATGGGACCCTCACCTGTCCCACAGCACCCATGGGACCCTCACCTGTCCCACAGCACCCATGGGACCCTCACCTGTCCCTCAGCACCCACAGGACCCTCACCTGTCCACGGCACCCATAAGACACCCACCTGTCCACAGCACCCATGGGACCTTCACCTGTCCCACAGCACCCATGGGACCCTCACCTGTCCCACAGCACCCATGGGACCCTCTCCTGTCCCTCAGCACCCATGGGACCCTCACCTGTCCCACAGCACCCATGGGACCCTCACCTGTCCCTCAGCACCCAAGGGACCCTCCCCTGTCCAGGGCACCCAAGGGAGCCTCCCCTGTCCCTCCCCTCCCCCACCCGGCCCTGCCCCTGCCCCTCCCCCCGGCCAAAGGGCCCCGGGGGGGGGGCGGGGGGGGGACTTTGACCTTTGACCCCTGGGAGGGAGTGGGAGGGGAGGGGCACCTGGGGGGGGTCCCAAAATTCACCTGGGGGGTCCCAAAATACCCAAAATTCACCTGGGGGGACCCAAAATACCCAAAATTCACCTGGGGGGGTCCCAAAATAGCCAAAATTTACCTGGGGGGACCCAAAATACCCAAAATTCACCTGGGGGTCCCAAAAAAACCTGGGGATGTCCCTGAAATACTTGGGGGGGCCCCAAAAATACCCAAAATTCACCTGGGGGGCCCCCAAAATTACCCAAAATTTACCTGGGGGGTCCCAAAATACCCAAAATTCACCTGGGGGGTCCCAAAAAAACCTGGGGATGTCCCTGAAATACTTGGGGGGGGATCCCAAAAATACCCAAAATTCACCTGGGGGGTCCCCAAAATTCACCTGGGCGGGGTGGGGGGTGGGCGACCCCTCCCCCCCAGCTCCGCAGGGGGCGGGGCACGAGGGGGGTCCCGCCCTGTGACGTCACGGCGTGACGTCACGGCCGCCTCCCCCAAACTGCAACAAAAGCGCCCGAGGGGGGGGGGGGGGAACCCCGGGATTGGGGAACCCCCCCGGTACCGGGAGCCCCCATTCGGTACCGGGACACCCCCGGTACCACCGGGACCCCTCCCCAGTACCGGGACCCCCAATTCGGTACCGGGACCCCTCCGGTACCACCGGGACCTCCCCGATACCACCGGGACCCCTCCCCAATACCGGGACCCTCCTTTCGGCACCGGAACCTCCCCGGTGCTACAGGAACCCCCCCGATACCGGGACCCCCCTTTCGGTACCGGGACCTTCCCGCTACCTCCGGGAGCCCCCGACAGTACCGGCACCACCCCACGGTACCGGGACCCCCCATGCGGTACGGGGACACCCCCGGTACCACCGGGAGCCCCCGACAGTACCGGGACCCCCCATTCGGTACCGGGACACCCCCGGTACCACCGGGACCCTTTCCCCAGGACCGGACTCGGCACCAGCTCCCCACATTCGGTACCGGACCCTCCATTCGGTACCGAGACCCCTCCGGTACTACCGAGACCCCTCCCCACTCCCAGACTCAATACCAGAGCCCCCATTCGGTACCGAGACCCCTCCGGTACCACCGGGACCCTTTCCCCAGTACCGGGACCCCTCCTCAGTACCGGACTCGGCACCAGCTCCCCTCATTCGGTACCGGGACCCCTCCGGTACTACCGAGACCCCTCCCCAATACCGGAACTCCTCTCGGTACCGGCTCCTCCCCGGTACCACCGGGACCCCTCCCCAGTACCGGACTCGGCACCAGACCCCTGCATTCGGTACCGGGACCCCTCCCCAATACCGGACTCGGCACCAGATCCCTGCAATCGGTACCGGGACCCCTCCCCAGTACCGGACTCGGCACCAGCTCCCCTCATTCGGTACCGAGACCCCTCCGGTACCACCGAGACCCCTCCGGTACCACCGGGACCCCTCCGGTACCACCGGACCCCCTCCGCCCTACCGATACCCGCCCGTCCCCCTGCAGAACGCCCCCTCCATCCCCCTCCCCGCCATCCCCGTGTCCCCCCGCCCGTTCTGCCGCCGCCGCCGTCCCCGCCCGCTCCTACCGGCGCCGCCGTAGCCGGTGGCGATGGCCCAGGCCAGGCTGGCGGCGCTGCGAGCCCGAGCCCCGTCGTACTGGTCCAGCGGGCGGATCTCGGGCACCAGGAACCCCCGGCGCATGGCGGCGGCGGCGGCCGGGGGAGCCGCCACCATCCCGGGGCCGCCGCCGGGGCCGCCGGGGCCACCGGCGCCCGCTTCGGCCGCGCTCGGCGAGGCTTCGGGGGGGCTCGGAGAGGCTTCGGGGGGGCTCGGAGAGGCTCGGCCGCTTCGGGCGGGTTCGGCTGCGGCTTCGGGGGGGCTCGGCCGCTTCGGGCGGGTTCGGCTGCCTCGGGTGGGTTCGGCTACCTCGGGTGGGCTCGGAAAGGCTCGGAGAGGCTTCGGGTGGGTTCGGCCGCTTCGGGCGGGTTCGGGTAGGCTCGGAGAGGCTTCGGGTGGGCTCGGCGGTTTCGGGTGGGTTCGGCCGCCTCAGAGAAGCTTCGGGTGGGTTCGGCGGTTTCGGTGGGCTCGGCCGCCTCAGAGAAGCTTCGGGTGGGTTCGGCGGTCTCGGGTGGGCTCGGAAAGGCTTCGGGTGGGTTCGGCCGCTTCGAGTGGGCTCGGAGAGGCTCGGAAACGCTTCGGGTGGGTTCGGCCGCCTCAGAGAAGCTTCGGGTGGGTTCGGCGGTTTCGGGTGGGTTCGGCCGCCTCGTGTGGGTTCGGAAAGGCTTCGTGAGGGGTTCGGAAAGGCTTCGTGAGGGGTTCGGGTGGGTTCGGGCGGTTCCGGGCGGGTTCGGGCGGGCGCGGCGCGCGCGCCAGGTGCGGGGAGGGGAAGGTGGGGGGGGGGAGGGGGCGGAGCGCACCTGCAGTCACGTGATGGGAGAGCGGGACACGCCCCCTTCTCCGGCGCGCGGGGAAAGGGGCGGGGCTGGGAGAGGGACCGGGAATACCGGGAATAATGGGATTACCGGGGATACCGGGAATACTGGGGATACCGGGGATGATGGGGATGATGGGATTACCGGGGATACTGGGGGTACCGGGGATGATGGGGATACCGGGGATACCGGGGATGATGGGGATCATGGGGATACCGGGGATGATGGGGATGATGGGGGTACCGGGGGGACTGGGATACTGGGAATACTGGGGATGATGGGGATACCGGGGGTACCGGGGATGATGGGGATACCGGGGATGATGGGATTACCGGGGATCCCGGGGATACCGGGGATCCCGGGGATACCGGGGGTACCGGGGATGATGGGATTACCGGGGATACCGGGGATACCGGGGATTATGGGGATACCGGGGATGATGGGATTACCGGGAATACCGGGGATGATGGGGATACCGGGAATACCGGGGATACCGGGGATGATGAGGATACTGGGGATACCGGGAATACCGGGGCTGATGGGGATGCTGGGGGTACCAGGGGTACCGGGGGGACTGGGATACTGGGAATACCGGGGATACTGGGGGGACTGGGGCTACTGGGAATACTGAGGTGACTGGAATACTGGGGCGACTGGAAGGGACTGGGAGCACGGTGTCCCCATGTCTGTGTCCGGTGTCCCCGTGTCCGGTGTCCCCATGTCCCCATGTCCATGTCTGTGTCTGGTGTCCCCATGTCCCCGTGTCCAGTGTCCCTGTGTCCCCATGTTCCCATGTCCATGTCCCCGTGTCCAGTGTCCCTATGTCCCCGTGTCCGGTGTCCCCATGTCCATGTCTGTGTCTGGTGTCTCCATGTCCCCGTGTCCAGTGTCCCTGTGTCCCCATGTTCCCATGTCCATGTCCCCGTGTCCAGTGTCCCTATGTCCCCGTGTCCAGTGTCCCCATGTCCATGTCTGGTATCCCCGTGTCCCCATGTTCCCGTGTCCATGTCCAGTGTCCCCATGTCCCCGTGTCCGGTGTCCCCATGTTCCCGTGTCCGTATCTGGTGTCCCCATGTCCCCGTGTCCGGTATTCCCATGTTCCCGTGTCCGTATCCGGTGTCCCCATGTCCCCGTGTCCGGTATTCCCATGTCCCTGTGTCTGGTGTCCCCATGTCCCCGTGTCCGTGTCCCCGTGTCCGGTGTCCCCATGTCCGTGTCCCCGTGTCCGGTGTCCCCGGCCCCTCCCCGTGCCCTATTTTCCACCGCGGCCATGGCAACGGCGGGGACAGACACGGGACACGGGGACACGGGGGGGGGACACGGCGGGGACAGGGATGGGGACAATGGACAGGGACACGGCGGGGACAGGGACGGGACAGGGACAGGGATGGAGACAAGGGAGGGGACAGAGGGACATGGCAGTGACAGAGACAGGGACAAAGGAGGGGACAGGGACAGGGATGGGGACATGGCAGGGACAGGGATGGGGACAGGGACATGGAGGGGACACTGAGGGGGACACAGGGACATGGAGGGGACAGGGATGGGGACACTGAGGAGACAGGGACAGAAATGGGGACATGGAGGGGACAGGGATGGGGACACAGGGACATGGAGGGGACAGGGATGGGGACACTGAGGGGACACAGGGACATGGCAGGGACAGGGATGGGGACACTGAGGGGACAGGGACAGAAATGGGGACATGGCAGGGACAGGGATGGGGACAGGGACATGGAGGGGACACTGAGGGGGACACGGGGACATGGCAGGGACAGGGATGGGGACACTGAGGGGACAGGGACAGAAATGGGGACATGGCAGGAACAGGGATGGGGACACTGAGGAGACAGGGATGGGGACACTGAGGGGGACACGGGGACATGGAGGGGACAGGGATGGGGACACTGAGGGGGACACAGGGACATGGCAGGGACAGGGATGGGGACACTGAGGGGACAGGGAAGTGGCAGAAATAGGGACATGGATGGGGACAGGGACATGGAGGGGACACTGAGAGGGACACAGGGACATGGCAGGGACAGGGATGGGGACACTGAGGGGACAGGGACGGAAATGGGGACAAGGGACACTGAGCGAACACAGGGACATGGCAGTGGCAGGGATGGGGACAGGGAGGGGACACGGGGCCATGGTGGGGACATCAAAGGGACATGGTGGCATCACAGGGACGTGATGGGGACACGGAGAGGGACATGGGGACACAGAGGGGACATAAAGGGGACTTGGGGACATCGGGGGGACACGGGAAGGGAGCTGGGGACACGGGAGGGACACAGAGGGGACACAGGAGGGGACCTGGAGGGGACTTGGGGACACAAAAGGGACATGAGGGGGACACAAAGGGGACTTGGGGACATGGGAGTGACACACGATGGGGACTTGGGGACACGGAGGAGACACAAGAAGAGAGCTGGGCACACAAAAGGGACACGGAGGGGACATGGAGTGGACTTGGGGACACAAAAGTGACAGGAGAGGGGACATGGAGGGGAAGTGGGGACACGAGAGGGACACTGGGGGCACTTGGGGACACAGAGGGACATAAAGGGGACACAGGAAGGGACCTGGAGGGGACTTGGGGACACAGAGGGACACAGGAAAGGACCTGGAGGGGACCTGGAGGGGACCTGGGGACAGGGAGGGGACACCAGGGGGGCTGAGGGACACAGAGGGGACACAGGAAGGGACCTGGGGACACAAGAGGGACACGAGGGGGACTTGGGGACATGGGAGTGACACAAAGGGGACTTGGGGACACAGAGGGGACACGATGGGGACATTGGGAGGACTTGGGGACATGAGAGGGACACGAGGGGGACATGGAGGGGACACAGGAAAGGACCTGGAGGGGACTTGGGGACATGAGAGGGACACGGAGAGGACACAAAGGGGATTTGGGGACACAGAGGGACACGAGAGGGACATGGAGGGGACACAGGAAGGGACTTGGGGACACGAGAGGAACACGAGGGGGACGTGGGGACATGGGAGTGACACTCTGGGGGGACCTGGGGACATGAGAGGGACACGAGGGGGACGTGGGGACATGGGAGTGACACTCTGGGGGGACCTGGGGACATGAGAGGGACACGAGAGGGACGTGGAGGGGACACAGGAAAGGACCTGGAGGGGACCTGGGGACACAGAAGGGACACAGGAAAGGACCTGGAGGGGACCTGGGGACATGAGAGGGACACGGAGGGGACACAAAGGGGACTTGGGGACACAGAGGGGACACAGGAAGGGACCTGGAGGGGACCTGGGGACAGGGAGGGGACACCAGGGGGATTTGGGGACACAAAAGGGACATGGAGGAGACACAGGAAAGGACCTGGAGGGGACTTGGGGACATGAGAGGGACACGGAGGGGACACAAAGGGGACCTGGGGACACGGAGGGGACTCGGCAGCACCGCAGGGCTTTGGTGACACCGCCGGTGGCATTTGGGGACATCGGCAGGTGCCACCGCGCGGGGGTGGGGGAGGGGCGGGCGGGGTTTGCCCCTCCCCTCCCCCCCCCCCAGCCCGGTCCGGCCGGTCGGACTGGTTAAACTGGGAGTGGGGGAGGGGCGGGGCGGGCACAGCTGGGCAGGGGTGGGGGAGGGTGGGGGAGGGGCAGCGCGGGGTCCCCCTCGCCCCTCCCCCACCTCCCCTCCCCCCCCCCCCGTTAATCCGCGGCCGCCGGGGCCCCTTAAGAGGCTTAAAGCGGGCCCGGGGTGGGGGAGGGGAGGCACCCAAAAATCCCCGCGCCCCTCCCCCCACCCCAATTCTCACCCCACCCCCACCCACCCTGCACCCCGAATTCCCACCCAACCCCCACCCTGCACCCCAAAATCCCGCCCATCCCCCCAAATTCCCACCCCGCACCCCGAATTCCCACCCATCCCCCACCCTGCACCCCAAATTATCACCCAAAAAAAGCCCCTCCCCCCCTTTTTTGGCGACACCCGAATTTATTGATTTTGGGGGTGGCTCTGCCCGCCAGATGTTTTAGGGGGGCCCTGTCACAATCCAGATGTTGGGGGGGCTTTATCCAGATGTTTTTTGGGGTGGGGGTCCCTTCCCCCCGCTGAGCAAGGCCCTCATCCAGTCCAGATGTTGGGGCCCTCCTCTGGGTTTTGACGTCCCCAATCCAGATGTTGGGGGTCCCCGTCATCCCAAATGCCAAGGAGCCCACCCTGGCCTTGGTGTCCCCATCCAGATGTTGGGGTCCCCACTGTGGGGGTCCCGCCCAGATGTTGGGCGCCCCCATCCAGATGTTGGAGACCTCACCCGGATTTCAAAGTCCCCCAGTCCAGATGTCGGGGGGTGCCCACCTTGGCCCTGGTGTCCCCACCCAGATGTTGAGGGGTGCCCACCTTGGCCTTGGTGGCCCCACCCAGATGTTTGGGTCACCCCCCTCCAGATTTCCAGGTCCCCATCCAGATGTTGGGGTGCCCACCTTGACCTTGGTGTCCCTATCCAGATGTTGGGGGTCACTCCCCACATTTCCAGGTCCCCATTCCAGATGTTGGGGGTCCCCTACCTTGGGGGTCCCACCCAGATGTTGATGTCTCTGCCCAGGTGTTGGAGTCCCCACCCAGATGTTGAGGTCCCCACTCTTACGACAGGATCCCCATCCAGATGTTGGGGTGCCCACCCTGGCCTTGGGGGTCCCACCCAGATGTTGACGTCTCTGCCCAGATGTTGGAGTCCCCACCCAGATGTTGGGGTCACTCCCCAGATTTCCAGATCCCCATTCCAGATGTTGGGGGTCCCCTACCTTGGGGGGGGTCCCACCCAGATGTTGATGTTTCTGCCCAGGTGTTGGAGTCCCCACCCAGATGTTGGCAGTCACTCCCCTGCCAGATTTCCAGGTCCCTATCCCAGATGTTGGGGTCCCCACCCAGATGTTGGGGCGCCCACCCTGGCCTTGGGGGTCCCGCCCAGATGTGGATGTCTCTGCCCAGATGTTGGGGCCCCACCCCCCGTCCCCATTCCAGCTGTTGGAACCCCCAAACCCCGCCCCCCTCCCCGCGCTGGGCGTGGCTACTTCGCCTCCCCGGCCCCGCCCCCCAGGAACTCTCCAATCAGCTGGGCCAGGGGGCGGGGCCGCTCGTCGGGCAGCCAATGGGAGGCGGCGGGCAGGAGGCGGAGGCGCGCGGAGGGGCGGAGCCAGCGCAGGTGGGCGGGGCCCAGGCGCGGGTCCAGGAAAGCGTCGCGGGAGCCCCAGAGCAGCAGCGCGGGGGGACGGGGCGGCTCCCGGGGCGGGGGGGCGGCCCTGGGGACATCGGGGACATTGGGGACACTGGGGGGACATGGGGGGGATTGGGGACATTGGGGGGATTGGGGACATTGGGGGGACATGGGGGACATCGGGGGGATTGGGGGGATTGGGGACATTGGGGACACTGAGGGGATTGGGGACATCGGGGGGATTGGGGACATGGGGGGGATTGGGGACAGTGGGGACATTGGGGGGACATGGGGGGGATTGGGGACATTGGGGGGATTGGGGACATTGGGGACATGGGGGGGATTGGGGACATGGGGGACATCGGGGGGATTGGGGGGATTTGGGACACTGAGGGGACATTGGGGACATTGGGGACACTGGGGACATGGGGGACATCGGGGGGATTGGGGGGATTTGGGACACTGAGGGGACATTGGGGGGATTGGGGACACTGGGGGGATTGGGGACATGGGGGACACTGAGGGGATTTGGGACATTGGGGGGATTGGGGGGACACTGGGGGAACATGGGGGACACTGGGGACATCGCAGGGACACTGGGGACACCTTGGGGACCTGGGGGACATTGGGGGGATTGGGGACACCTTGGGAACATCCCAAACCCAACTGGGATCACCCAACCCCAACTGGGATCACCCAATCCCAACTGGGATCCCCAAAACCCAGCTGGGATCACCCAACCCCAACTGGGATCACCCAAACCAAACTGGGATCACCCAATCCCAACTGGGATCACCCAATCCCAACTGGGATCCCCCAACCCCAACTGGGATCACCCAAACCCAACTGGGATCCCCCAACCCCAACTGGGATCCCCCAACCCCAACCGGGTCACCCACTGGGTCCCACCACCGCGGCCCCACGCACCGGAAGAGGTTCCGGTAGTAGTGGATGGGGGGGCTGAGCCCCCCGGGCTGCGAGAGGCTGAACAGGTACGAGTCGAGCTCCTGCTCCGACAGCCGCCGCGCCGGGTCCTGGATGCCCGTCCGGACGCTGGTCAGGAACGTCCTCACCAGCTGTGGGCACACCAAAAGGGGACCCCAAAAAATTGGGACAAAATGGCGGCTGGGTGGTGGCAAAAATCCCAAAATTGGGGAGGAAATGGGGGATAATGGGGATGGGTGGGACCAAATCCCCAAAAATTTGGGATGAAATGGGGGAAATGGGGGTTGGAGGTGCCAGGACCCCAAAATTTGGGGACACCAAGGGGCATATGGGGCTGGGTAGCTCCAGCACCCCAAAAATTTGGGATAAATGGCAGCTGGGTGGTGGCAAAATTCCCAAAATTGTGGAGAAAATGGGGGAAATGGGGGTTGGGTGGGACCAAATCCCCAAAAATTTGGGATGAAATGGGGGAAATGGGGGTTGGAGGTGCCAGGACCCCAAAATTTGGGGACACCAAGGGGGACATGGGACTGGGGGGTGCCAGGACCCCAAAAATTTGGGACGAAATGGCGGCTGGGTGGTGGCAAAATTGGGGGAAATGGGGGTTGGGTGGGACAAAATATCCAAAACTTTGGGATGAAATGGGGGTTGGGGATGCCAGGAACCCAAAATTTGGGGAGAAAATGGGGGAAATGGGAGTTGGCGGTGTCAGGAACCTGAAAATTTGGGACAAAATGGGGGTTTGAGGTGCCAAACCACCAAAATTGAGGGTGAAATGGGAGTTGGGGGTGCCAGGAAACCGAAATTTGGGGAGAAAATGGGGGAAATGATGACAAAATGGAGGACTTGAGGTCTGGGTGGCATCAACCACCCCAAAATTGGGGACAAAATGTGGGAAACGGGGACTGGGCAGTGCCAAACCCCCAAAATTTGGGACAAAGGGGGGGACACGATGTCTGCGTGACACCAAACCCCCAAAATCTGGGACAAAGAGGGGGACACGAGGTCTGGGTGGTGCCACCACCCAAAATTGGGGACAAAGGGGGGGACATCGCTTTGGGGTTGGGCATCACCCCTTTGGGGGCTTCTTGAGGGGACAGAGGGGACAGGGATGGGACAGAGGGGACAGGGAAGGGACAGAGGGGACAGAGGGGACAGGGAGGGGACAGAGATGACAAAGGGGACAGTGCTGACCTGGAAGTCGGCCAGGGACAGGAGCAGCTCGGGCAGCCAGGGCAGCTGGAACAGGAAAACGTAACAGGAACGGAGCAGCTGCGACGGGTGACGCGCCATGAAAGCTGGGGACAGGGACAGGGACACCGTGGGGACAGGGACACCGTGGGGATGGGGACACCGTGGGGATGGGGACAGGGACAGGGACACCGTGGGGACAGGGACACCGTGGGGATGGGGACAGGGACAGGGACACCGTGGGGACAGGGACACCGTGGGGATGGGGACACCGTGGGGACAGGGACACCGTGGGGACAGGGACAGGGACACCGTGGGGACAGGGACACCGTGGGGACGGGGACACCGTGGGGACAGGGACAGGGACACCGTGGGGACGGGGACACCGTGGGGACAGGGACACCGTGGGGACAGGGACAGGGACACCGTGGGGACAGGGACACCGTGGGGATGGGGACAGGGACAGGGACACCATGGGGACAGGGACACCGTGGGGATGGGGACACCGTGGGGACAGGGACAGGGACACCATGGGGACAGGGATGGGGACACCGTGGGAACAGGCACGGGTACATGGGACATGGACATGTTCCCATCATGGGGACAGGGACAGTGACATGGGACATGTCCCCGCCATGGGGACAGTGACAGGGACAGGGCCACCATGGGGACAGGGACATGGGACATTGCTGCTACCATGTCCCCAGTGTCCCCAATGTCCCCTCAGTGTCCCAAACAACCTCAATGTCCCCAGTGTGCCCAATGTCCACAATGTCCCCAGTATCCCCAGTGTCCCCAATGTCCTCTAAAGGTCCTCTCTGCGTCCCCAATGTCCCCATGTCCCCTCAGGGTCCCCAGTGTCCCCAATGCCCCCAATGTCCCCAGTGTCCCCAATGCCCCCAATGTCCCCAGTGTCCCCAGCGTCCCCAATGTCCCAAATGTTCCCAGTGTCCCCAGTTTCCCCACCATCCCCAGTATCCCCGATGTCCCAGTGTCCCCATGTCCCCTCAGTGTCCCCGATGTCCCCAACACCCTCACTGTCCCCGCTGTCCCTGCTGTCCCCGTCACCTGCCATGACGCCCCGGTGGGGCGCGTCCATCACCACCAGCTTCTCCACCAGCTGGGGGTGACTGGAGGCCACCTCCCAGGCCAGGAGCCCGCCCCAGTCGTGTCCCACCAGGACGCAGCGCGGCGTCCCCGCCGGTGTCCCCAGGGCCTCGATGACCTCGCAGATGTCCCCGAGCAGCAGCTCCAGCCGGTAGCTGTCCCTGCCCGGTGGCTTCTCCGAGGCCCCGCAGCCCCGCAGGTCCAGGGCCACCACCCGGAAGCGGGGGCTGAACTCCTGCAGCAGGTGACGCCAGCAGAACCTGGGGACAACGGGGACAACGGGGACAACGGGGACAATGGGGACAACGGGGACAATGGGGACAACGGGGACAATGGGGACAATGGGGACAATGGTGACAACGGGGACAACGGGGACAATGGGGACAATGGGGACAATGGGGACAATGGGAATGGAGGTGGCATCACGGGCACGGAACGACGGCCGGGAGAGGGGGGACGTGGGGACAGCCTGGGGACACCTGGGGACACCTTGGGGACACCCTGGGGACACTTGGGGATACCGCGGGGACACCTGGTGGACACCCTGGGGGACACTTGGGTGACAGCCTGGGGACACTTGGGGACACTTGACATTTGGAGACACCTGGGAGACACCATGGAACACCTTGGGGACACCTGGGTGACAGGTGGGGGACATGGGGACACCTTGGGGACGCCTGGGGAACACTTGAGGACATTTGGAGACACCTGGGACACTTTGGGGGACACTTGGGGACACCTGAGGGACATGGGGACCAGAGCAGGGGGGACATGGGGACACCTTGGGAACACTTGGGGGACACTTGAGGACATTTGGAGACACCTGGGACACTTTGGAGGACATTTGGGGACATTTGGAGACACCTGGGGGACACCATGGGAGACCTGGGAGATACCTGGGGGACAGGCGGGGGATGTGGGGACACCCTGGGGACAGCCTGGGGACACCTTGGGGATACCTAGGGGACAGGTGGGGGACATGGGGACACCCAGGGACACTTTGGGGACACCTGAGGGACACGGCGACAGAAGCAGGGGGGACATGGGGACACCTTGAAGACACCTGGGGACACCTTGGGGACAGGTGTGGGACATGGGGACACCCTGGGGACAGCCTGGGGACACCTGAGGGACACGGGGACAGGAGCAGGGGGGACATGGGGACACTTGGGGACATTTGGACGTTTGGGGACACCTGGGGGACACCATGGGAGACATGGGGGACACCTGGGGACAGCTGGGGACCCTTGGGGACACTTTGAGGACACGCACCAGTTCTGGGGGAAGCCGTGGAGCAGCAGCATCAGGGGGGCATCGGGGGGACCCCGAGTGACGTAGTGGAGCCGCAGCCCCGAGCCCTGGGGACATCGGGGACATCGGGGTGACAACGGGGACAGCGGGGACATTGGGGTGACACAGGGGACATTGGGGACATTGGGGTGACACAGGGGACAGCGGCACTTTGGGGACACCCCCAAACCAGCCCCAAAATCCCCCGTAGGGACCCCGGGTCTGTCACAGGAGGAGCCACTGCAGTTGTCACCGCTGGGGATGTCCCCAAAGCCACCCCAAAATCCCCCCAGGATCCCCAAAATCCACCCAGGACCCCCAAAATCCACCCGGGACCCCCAAAATCCACCCAGGACCCCCCAAAATCCCCCCAAGATCCCCCAAAATCCACCCAGGACCCCCAAAATCCCCCAAGGACCCCCAAAATCCACCCAGGACCCCCCAAATCCCTCCAAGACCCCCAAAACTCCTCCCAGGACCTCCAAAACCCCCCCAGGAGACCCCAAAACCTGGGGACCCCTCCAGGACCCCCCCAAAATCCCCTCCAGGACCCCCTCAGAATCCCCCCAAACACCCCCAGGACCCCCCAAAACCTCCCACAAAACCCCCCCAGGACCCCCTAAAACCTCTCCAAAATCCCCTGAAACTGCCCCAGGACCCCCCAAAACCCCCCCAAATCCCCTCCAGGACACCCCAAATCCCCCCAGGACTCTCCAAGTCCCCCCCAAATCCCTCCAGAACCCCCAAACTCCCCCAAAATCCCCTCCAGGACCCCCTCAAAATCCCCCCAAACCCCCCCAGGACCCCCCAAATCCCCCCAAAACCTCCCCCAAAACCCCCCCAGGACCTCCCAAATGACCCCAAAATCTCCCCCAGACCCCCCCAAATAACCCCAAAATATCCCCCCAAAACCGCCCAGGATCTCCCCAGATTTCCCCCAGGACCCCCCCAAAAACTCCAACATCTCCCCCAAACCCCCCCAGGATCCCCCAAAACCTCCCCAAATCCCCCCCAGAACCCCCCAAATCCCCCAAAACCTCCCCTAAACACCCCCAGGATCCCCCCTAACCCCCCCAGGACCACCTAAATAACCCCCAAATCTCCCCAAAACCCCCCAGGACTCCCCAAATCACCCCAAAATCTCCCCCAACTCCCCCCCAGGAACCCCCAAAATCCCCCAGGACTCCCCAAAATCTCCCCCAAACCCCCCAGGACCTCCCCAAAACTCCCCCAGGACCCCCCCCAGGACCACCCCAAAATCCCCCAGGACCCCCCAAAACTCCCCCAGGACCCCCCCAGGACCACCCCAAAATCCCCCAGGACCCCCCAAACCCCCCCAAAACTCCCCCAGGATCCCCCCAAATAACCCCAAACCCCCCCCAGGACCCCCCAGAACTCCCCCAGGACCCCCCAAAACTTTCCCAGGACCCCCCCAAAATCCCCCAGGACTCCCCAAATAACCCCAAACCCCTCCCAGGACCCCCCAGAACTCCCCCAGGACCCCCCAAAACTCCCCCAGGACCCCCCCAAAATCCCCCAGGACTCCCCAAAATCTCCCCCAAACCCCCCCAGGACCCCCCAGGACCCCCCAAAACTCCCCCAGGACCCCTCAAATCACCCCCAAATCTCCCCCAACCCCCCCCCCAGGACCCCCCAGGACCCCCCGAAATCTCCCCCAACCCCGCCAGGACCCCCCAGGACCCCCCAAACCCCCCCAGGACCCCCCAACCCCGAGCCCCCCGCACCTGCAGGCGCAGGTGCCGGTGCTCCCCGAAGGTGCCGTCGGCCAGCCCGGCCGGGGCCGCGTCCCGGCGGCGGCGGCGGAGCGCGGCGCGGGGCCCGCGGCGCAGCAGCAGCGCCGCCGCCCACAGCGCGAAGGCGACCCCCGAGAGCAGCGCGGCCGCCGCCAGCGCCGCCCGCGCCAGCCGCGCCCGCAGCGCCAGCAGCAGCCGCGACGGGGCCAGCAGCAGCGCCAGCAGGCGGCGCGGCATGGGGACACTGGGGACATGGGACATTGGGGACACTGGGGACATGGGAACATTGGGGACACTGGGGACATTGGGGACATGGGGACACTGGGGACACTGGGGACATTGGGGACACTGGGGACACTGGGGACACTGGGGACAGTGTGGGGCCAGCAGCAGCAACAGCAGGCGGCGCGGCATGGGGACACTGGGGACAGAGGGGACATTGGGGACAAACAGGGACATGGGGACACTGGGGACATTGGGGACATTGGGGACATTGGGGATATGGGACATTGGGGACACTGGGGACATGGGGACACTGGGGACATTGGGGACACTGGGGACATGGGGACATGGGGACAGAGAGGGGCCAGCAGCAGCGACAGCAGGCGGCGCGGCATGGGGACACTGGGGACAGAGAGGGGACACTGGGGACATTGGGGACATTGGGGACACTGGGGACATTGGGGACACTGGGGACATTGGGGACATGGGGACAGAGAGGGGCCAGCAGCAGCGACAGCAGGCGGCACGGCATGGGGACACTGGGGACAGAGGGGACACTGGGGACAGAGAGACAGGGACATGGGACATTGGGGACATGGGGACAGTGTGGGGCCAGCAGCAGCGACAGCAGGCGGCGCGGCATGGGGACACTGGGGACAAACAGGGACATGGGACATTGGGGACATGGGGACACTGGGGACATTGGGGACAGAGAGGGACATGGGACATTGGGGACATTGGGGACAGTGTGGGGCCAGCAGCAGCGACAGCAGGCGGTGCAGCATGGGGACACTGGGGACACAGAGACAGGGACATGGGGACATTGGGGACACCAGGGACATTGGGGACAGAGACAGGGACATGGGGACATTGGGGACATGGGACATTGGGGACACTGGGGACATTGGGGACAGTGCGGGGCCAGCAGCAGCGACAGCAGGCGGTGCAGCATGGGGACACTGGGGACAGAGAGACAGGGACATGGGGACATTGGGGACACTGGGGACATTGGGGACATTGGGGACACTGGGGACATTGGGGACATTGGGGACACCAGGGGGACATTGTGGACAGAGAGGGACATGGGGACATGGGGGACATGGGGACACCCGAGGACAGCGGGGGACATGGCGGGAGGAGTGTCAGGACATCTGGGGACACCTTGGGGATGGGACACCCCGGTGTCCCCACAGGTGTCCCCTGTCACAGAGTGGCCTCGTCACCCATGTCCCCAGGGTGTCCCAACCCCACAGTGGCCCTGTCCCCAGACTGTCCCCATTGCCCCCGGGGTGTCCCCACAAGCCCAGCAGGGTCCCCATTGTCCCCAAAGTCTCCTCAGTGTCCCCATTGTCCTCACCTTGTCCCCACGGCCTCCACAGTGTCCCCACAGTGTCCCCAGAGTCCCCTCGGTGTCGCCAAAGTCCCTTCGGTGTCCCCATTGTCCCCAGAGTGTCTCCAGAGTGTCCCCAAAGTCCCCTCGGTGTCCCCAGAGTGTCCCTATTGTCCTCACCTTGTCCCCATGGTCACCACAGTGTCCCCACAGTGTCCCCATTGTCCCCAAAGCTCCCAGGGTGTCCCCAAAGTCCCCACAGTGTCCCCATTGTCCTCACCTTGTCCCCATGGCCTCCCCATTGTCCACATTGTCCCCAAAGTCCCCTCGGTGTCCCCTCTGTCCCCACCTTGTCCCCGGGGTCTCCGCGGTGCCGTTCCCGGGATGTCACCGCCTGTCCTGATTCCTGGGTGGCACATTCAGGAGTGTCCCCACCCCCAGAATGTCCCCGTTCCTTGGGTGTCACCACCCCTGGGTGTCACCACTGTCACCATCCTCCGCTGGGTGTCACCATCCCCAGGGTGTCCCACCCCCTGGGTGTCACCATTGTCACCATCCTCCGCTGGGTGTCACCATTCCTTGGGTGGCACCTTCAGGAGTGGCACCATCCTCTGGGTGTCACCATTCCTTGGGTGTCACCACCCCCTGGGTGTCACCACTGTCACCATCCTCCACTGGGTGTCACCATCCCCAGGGTGTCCCCATTGTCACCACCCCCTGGGTGTCACAATTGTCCGGGTGTCACCACCCCTGGGTCTCACAACTGTCCAGGTGTCCCCAACCCTGGGTGGCACTGTCCCCATCCTCTGGGTGTCCTCATTGTCACCACCCCCTGGGTGTCACAAATGTCCGGGTGTCCCCGTCCTCTGGGTGTCACCACCCCTGGGTGTCACCACCCCTGGGTATCACCATCATCCGGGTGTCACCACCCCTGGGTGGCACCTTCAGGAATGCCACCACTGTCGGGGTGCCACCATCCCATGGGTGTCCCAAATGTCTGGGTGTCCCCGTCCTCTGGGTGTCACCACCCCTGGGTGTCACAATTGTCCAGGAGTCACCATCCATTGGGTGGCACATTCAGGAGTGTCCCCACCCCCAGAATGTCCCCGTTCCTTGGGTGTCACCACCCCTGGGTGTCACCATCGTCCAGGTGTCACCACCCCCTAGGTGGCACCTTCAGGAGTGGCACCATCCTCTGGGTGTCACCATTCCTTGGGTGTCACCACCCCTGGATGTCACCATTGTCACCATCCCCAGGGTGTCCCACCCCCTGGGTGGCACCTTCAGGAGTGTCCCCATCCTCTGGGTGTCCCCATTGTCACCACCCCCTGGGTGTCACAATCGTCCGGGTGTCACCACCCCTGGGTGTCACAACTGTCCAGGTGTCACCACCCCCTGGGTGGCACCTTCAGGAGTGCCACAATTGTCGGGGTGCCACCATCCCATGGGTGTCACAAATGTCCGGGTGTCACCACTCCCAGGTGGCACTGTCTGGGGTGCCACCACCCCTGGGTGTCACAAATGTCCGGGTGCCACCACCCCTGGGTGTCCCCATTGTCACCACCCCTGGGTGTCCCCATTGTCACCACCCCTGGGCGTCCCTGTGCCCTGGGGTGTCCCGACATTGGGGTGTCCCTGTCCCCAGGGGCGTCCTTGTCACAGTGTCACGATATCGGGGTGTCCCTGTCACAAGGGTGTCCTTGTCCCCAGGGGTGTCACGACATGGGGGCGTCCCGACATTGGGGTGTCCCTGTCCCCAGGGGTGCCCTTGTCACAGTGTCCCGACATTGGGGTGTCCCTGTCACCAGGGGTGCCCTTGTCACAGTGTCCCGACATTGGGGTGTCCCTGTCACCAGGGGTGCCCTTGTCACAGTGTCACGATATCGGGGTGTCCCTGTCACCAGGGGTGTCACGACACAGGGTGTGCCTGTCCCCGTGTCCCTGTCCCCAAGGGTGTCCCTGTCCCCAGGGGGGTGTCACGACATTGGGGGTGTCCCCACCTTGGGGTGTCCCTGTCCCCGGTGTGTCCCTGTCACAGGGGGGTGTCACGACATGGGGGTGTCCCTGTCCCCAAGAGTGTCCCCACACTGGGGGTGTCACGATTTCGGGGTGTCCCTGTCACAGGGGCGGTGTCCCTGTCGCGGTGTCCTTGTCACAGCGCGTCACGACATTGAGCTGTCCCCGTCCCCCCCGGAGGACTCCCCCGCCCGGCGCTGTCGCGACATTGGCGCCGTCCCCGGGCTGTCCCGGTCTGTCCCCGGTCTGTCCCGGTCGGTCCCCGGTCTCCCCCAGTCGGTCCCCGGGCTGTCCCCAAGTTGTCCCCGGTCTGTACCAAGGCTGTCCCGGGTCTGTCCCCGTGTCCCGGGTCTGTCCCGGGTCTGTCCCGGTCTGTCCCAGGCTGTCCCCGGTCTGTCCCGGTCTGTCCCAGGCTGTCCCCGGTCTGTCCCGGTCTGTCCCAGTGTCCCGGGTCTGTCCCGGGCTGTCCCGGGTCTGTCCCAGTGTCCCCGGTCTGTCCCGGTCTGTCCCGGGTTCTCCCCAGGCTGTCCCGGGTCTGTCCCGGGTTCTCCCCGGTCTGTCCCCGTCTGTCCCGGGTCTGTCCCGGGTCTGTCCCGGTCTGTCCCCACCGACCTGCGGCCCCGCGGCTTTTCCGTCGCCTCCGCCGCGACCGCGGCGCTGGCCCCGCCCCCGAGCGCTGATTGGACAGCGGGGGAAAAGGGGCGGAGCTGTCAGGAATCAACCAATGAACGCGCGAGGGGCGTGGCCTGGACCTCCCGAGGGGGCGTGGCCTCTGGAACCGTTTTTTGGATTTTGTTTTTTTTCCCCTCCTTTTTTTTTTTTTTTTTTTTTTTGTTTTGTTTTCCCCCTTTTTTGGCTTTTTCCCCCCCTTTTTTGTTTTTTTTTCCCCCTCCTTTTTTCGGCTTTTTCTTTGTTTTTTTTTTTCCCCTTTTTCCTTTTTTCGGCTTTTTTTTGGGGGGATTTTTCTCCTTTTTTGGGCTTTTTTCGGGTTTTTTTCCTCATTTTTTTGGCTTTTTTTCCTCCTTTTTTCCCCCCTTTTTTGGTTTTTCCTCCTTTTTTTAGCTTTTTTTTACCCCTTTTTTTGGCTTTTTTTTTCCTCCTTTCCCTCCCCCCCCCCCCCCCCCTTTTTTTTGGCTTTTTTTTCGATTTTTATTTCTCCTTTTTTGTCTCTTTTTTTGTTTGTTTTTTCCTCTTTTTTCTGGCTTTTTTTTTTTTCTTTCCTCCCTTTATAGTTTTTTTTTTTTCCCTTTTCTGGCTTATTTTATTTCCTTTTTTTGGCTTTTAAAATTTTTTTTTCTTTTTTTTTTGGCTTTTTTTTCCTCCATTTTTTTTCCCCCCCCAATTCTCCCTTTTTAATTTTCAAATTTTTTTTGTCGCGAAAGCGACAAAATTTTTATTTTAAAATATTTTGACCCTTTATAAAATACTTTTTAACCTTTTTTCCTCCCCTTTTCATTAAAGCTTTTCACTCTTTTTTTTTCCCTTCTGAGAATTTCAATTTTTCTCCATTTCGGGTCGAATTTTGCGTTTTTTAAAAATCGTAACCAAAATTCCACTGAAATTTCGATTTTAAAACCTCACAACTTCAACTTTTCAGTCTCAATTCATTCATTTCCACTGAAACCTTCAAAATTTGGATTTTAAACCTTCAAGATTTGCATTTCAAACCTTCAAAATTTGGATTTTAAATCTCCAATTTCTGTTCATTTCCACTGAAACCTTCAAAAATTGAATTTAAAAATCCCTGTTTCCACTGAAACCTTCCAAATTTGGATTTTAAATCCCCAACTTCTGTTGATTTTCACTGAAACCCTCAAAATTTGGATTTTAAATCCCCAATTTCTGTCGATTTCCTCTTAAAATTCCAATTTCTGGGCATTTTAATTCCCTTAAATTCCCATTTTTTCTGATTTAATTCTGATTTTTTTTCCCCCTCCCTTTTTTTTTTTCCCTCCCACCCCTTGAAATTTTTTCGGGATAAAAACGGGGCGGAAAAACCCGAAAATTCGGTGATTTTGGTGTTTTTTTGGTGTTTTTTTTTATACAAAACCAAACTCGCAGCGTTTTTTATTCCACGATCGGCGAAACCCCGGCGCGGGAATTCCGGGGGAAAAAACCTCGGGATTGGCACCGACGGCGACCCCAACCCAAATAAAATTAATTCACTCTTAATAATTAATAAAAACCCCGGGGGGGAGGGGGAAACGGGGAGAATTCCCGGGATTTTGGGGGGAAAAAATGGAGGAAAAATAAAAAAAATGGAATTAAAAATGGAGAAAAAAAGGGGAAAAAATGGGAAAAAATTATAAAAATAATTCCGGGCGCGGCGGCGATTTTGGGGGGAAAAGGGGGAGGGGAGGGAGGGGGAAGGGGGAAAAGGGAAAAATTTTTTAAAAATGAGGAATTTGTAAAAAATGGGGGGAAATGGGGGAAAAATGAGGAAAAATTGGGGAAAAATGGGGGGAAAATTGGGAAAAAAGTGAATTTTGAGGGAAGAAATTCAAATTAAAAGGGGAAAAAGATGGAAAAGGGATTGAAGGGGAAATAAAAAAGAGGGGAATAAAAAAAGATAAAATTAGGGAAAAAAGAAAAGGGAAAAAAGGGAAAAATCAGGGGAAAAAAGAGGGAAAAAGGAAAGAAAAGAAGGAAAAAATTTTAAAAATAGGGAAAAAGGGGAAAGAAAAAAATCAGGGAAAAGAGGAAAAATAGAAAAAAGGGGGAAAGGAAAAGAAATGGGAAAAATCAGGGAAAAAAGTCAAGAAAAAATCAGGGAAGAATCAGGAATAAAATGAAAAATTTAGGAAAAAAAAAGAAAAAAGTCAGGAAAAAAAACAGAAAAAAAAAAAACCAGAAAAAAAGGGAAAAAATCTGGAAAAAAAGAGAGAAAAATTCAGGGAAAAAAAGAAAAAAAACACAAAAAAGTCAGAAAAAAAAATCCGAAAAAAAGGGGAAAAAAGAGAAAAATTCAGGGAAAAAAAAAAAAATCAGGAAAAAAAAAAAAATTCAAGAAAAAAGATGGAAAAATTCAGGAAAAATCAGAAAAAAGAAAAATTCAGGGAAAAAAAGTTGGGGGAAAAAAGAGAAATTCAGGAAAAATGTGAAAAAAAATCAGGGAAAAAAAAAATTCTGGAAAAAATCAGAGGAAAAAAGGAAAATAAAGGGAAAAAAAGGGAATATTTTTGGGAAGGGAGAATATTTAAAAATGGAGGGAAAAAAAGGGAAAAAAAGGGAAAATTCCAGGGAAAAAGGGGAAAAAAAGGTGAAGGGGGGGAAGTCCCTGAGGCCGTCACCCCTCCCCCAAAAAATCCCCAAATCCACCCCGATCCAGCCCAAAAAATCGGGAATTTTCTCCCAATTTTTCGCCGCCCACCGCAAAAAAAAAAAAAAAAAAAAAAAAAAGCTAAAAAACTGATGAAAAAAAAAACCCCAAAAATTCCAAATTTCCGAACGCAAAATCCCAGGAAATTCCCGAGAATTCCGATATTTTTTTTTTTTTTTTTGGTGTGAAAAAAGGGCAAAAAAAAGGGCAAAAAAAAAAAAAATTGGAATTCCGGGGTAAGGCAGCCCCGCCCCCGCTCCCATTCCCGAATTTTTTCTGATATTTAAGGAGAGTCCCAACTTTTGTTGTTTTTTTTTTTTTTTCCCAGTTTTTTGGGGATTTTTTTGGCCAGGAAAAAAAGGGGGAAAAGAGCGAAAAAAAAAAAAAAAAGGAATTTTTTTTCTTTTTTTTGTTTTTTTTTTTGAGATTTTTCCACTTTTTTTTTTCCGGGTTTTTTTTTTTTTTTCGTTGTTTTTTTGTCCTTTTTTTTTTGTTTGTTTGTTTTTTGGGAAAGAGTCAAAATTCCCGGCCGGAGTCGCCGCTCCTAGAAAAGATTCTCCTCGAAAATGGCCAGGAGGTCGCTCTGGAAGTTCATGTCGATCGTCGCCGCCATCTGCAAAAAAACGGGAAAATCGGGAAAAAATTCCGGGAACAAAATTCCCACATTTTGGGGGAAATTTCTGGGGGTTTTGGGGGATTTTTTTGGGGGGTTTTATTGTGGATTCTTGGGTTTTTTGGTGGATTTTTTGAGGATTTTATTTTTTTATTCTTTGGGTTTTTGTTGATTTTTTGGGGTTTTTTTTTTTGATTTTTCGGGTTATTTTTGTGGATTTTCCCACGATTTCTCCCTGATTTTTGGGGATATTTTTGGGGCGATTCCCTTGATTTCCCCCCATTTTTAGGGACTCTTTTTCAGGTACATCCCAACAATTTTAACCTATTTTTTGGGAACGTCCCGACCATTTTAACCCATTTTTTGGGCTATTTTTGGGGACCCCCCCTGGTAACTTTAAACCCATTTTTGGTGACCCCTTTTGGGGTTTTTTTAGGGATAATCCCACGATTTCCCCCCGTTTTTGGGGGCCAATTTCAGGTTCATCCCAACCATTTTAACCCATTTTTGGAGCTATTTTTTTTGGCTATTTTTGGGGACCCCCCGGTGCCTTGAACCCATTTTTGGGGACCCTTTTTTGGGTACATCCCAATTATTTTAACCCATTTTTTGGGGCTATTTTTGGGGATCCCCATGGTGCCTTGAACCCATTTTTGGGGACCCCCCTGGTAACTTTAACCCATTTTTGGTGATCCTTTTTCGGGTACATCCTGACCATTTTAACCCATTTTTTTGGGCTATTTTTGGGGACCCCCCCGGTGACTTTGACCCATTTTTGGGGACCCTTTTTCAGGTACTTCTCAACAATTTTAACCCATTTTTTGGGGCTATTTTTGAGGACCTCCGTGGTGCCTTTAACCCATTTCTGGCTATTTTTGGGGACCCCCCGGTGCCTTGAACCCATTTTTTCGGGACCCTTTTTCAGGTACATCCCGACCATTTTAACCCATTTCTGGGGCTATTTTTTTTGGCTATTTTTGGGACCCCCCTGGTGCCTTTAACCCATTTTTTGGCACATTTTGGTGACCCCCCGGTGCCTTGAACCCCTTTTTGACCATTTTGGTGACCCCCGGTGCCTTGAACCCCTTTTTGGCACATTTTGGTGACCCCCCGGTGCCTTTAACCCCTTTTTGGCACATTTTGGTGACCCCCCGGTGCCTTTAACCCCTTTTTGGCACATTTTGGTGACGCCCCGGTGCGTTGAACCCCTTTTTGGCACATTTTGGTGACCCCCCCGGTGCCTTTAACCCCTTTTTGGCACATTTTGGTGACCCCCCCGGTGCGTTTAACACCTTTTTGGTTCATTTTTTAACCCCCCGGTGCCTTTAACCCCTTTTTGGCACATTTTGGTGATCCCCAGTGCCTTGAACCCCTTTTTGGCACATTTTTGGTACCCCCCGGTGCGTTTAACCCCTTTTTGGCACATTTTGGTGACCCCCTGGTGTATTTAACCCCTTTTTGACCATTTTGGTGACGCCCCGGTGCCTTTAACCCCTTTTTGGCACATTTTTGGGGCCCCCCCGGTGCCTTGAACCCCTTTTTGGCACATTTTTGGTACCCCCCGGTGCCTTGAACCCCTTTTTGGCACATTTTTGGTACCCCCGGTGCCTTGAACCCCTTTTTGGCACATTTTTGGTACCCCCGGTGCCTTGAACCCCTTTTTGGCACATTTTTGGTGACCCCCCGGTGCGTTTAACCCCTTTTTGACCATTTTGGTGACCCCCCGGTGCGTTTAACCCCTTTTTGACCATTTTGGTGACCCCCCGGTGCGTTTAACCCCTTTTTGGCACATTTTTGGTACCCCCCGGTGCCTTTAACCCCTTTTTGGCACATTTTGGTGAACCCCCGGTGCCTTTAACCCCTTTTTGACTATTTTGGTGACCCCCCGGTGCGTTTAACCCCTTTTTGGCACATTTTGGGGCCCCCCCGGTGCGTTTAACCCCTTTTTGACCATTTTGGTGAGCCCCGGTGTCTCACCGCCTCGCGCCGCCGCCGCTCCTGCTCCCTCTTGCGCGCCAGCTCGCGCTGCTGGTCCAGCAGCGCCTGCGAGCCGGGCGGGGCCGGCGGCTGCGGCGCCGCCGAGGCGGCCGACACCGGCACCGGCACCGGCACCGGCACCGGCACCGGCACCGGCGCCGCCGCGCCCGGCCCCGGCGGCGGCTGCTGCTCCTGGCGCCGCCGCGCCTCCTCGTGCACCCGGCGCGCCTGCTCCAGCGCCTCCTCGTCCTCCCGGCTCCTGGAGAGTGACCAGAGTGACCAGAGTGACCACTGAGTGACCATGAGTGACCATGAGTGACCACTGAGTGACCACAGTGACCAGAGTGACCAGAGTGACCATGAGTGACCATGAGTGACCCAGACCCTGCACTGCTCCAGCGCCTCCTCGTCCTCCCGGCTCCTGGGGAGTGACCAGAGTGACCAGAGTGACCATGAGTGACCATGAGTGACCAGAGTGACCAGTGAGTGACCAGAGTGACCATGAGTGACCCAGACCCTGCATTGCTCCAGCGCCTCCTCGTCCTCCCGGCTCCTGGGGAACACCAAAGTGACCATGAGTGACCAGTGAGTGACCAGTGAGTGACCACAGAGTGACCAGGAGTGACCAGAGTGACCATGAGTGACCAGAGTGACCATGAGTGACCACAGTGACCAGAGTGACCAGAGTGACCACAGTGACCATGAGTGACCCAGACCCTGCACTGCTCCAGCGCCTCCTCGTCCTCCCGGCTCCTGGGGGGGACCAGAGTGACCACAGAGTGACCAGAGTGACCACTGAGTGACCATGAGTGACCACAGTGACCACTGAGTGACCATGAGTGACCACAGTGACCAGAGTGACCATGAGTGACCATGAGTGACCACAGTGTGACCAGAGTGACCACAGTGACCAGAGTGACCCAGACCCTGCACTGCTCCAGCGCCTCCTCGTCCTCCCGGCTCCTGGGGAGTGACCAGAGTGACCAGAGTGACCACTGAGTGACCATGAGTGACCATGAGTGACCAGTGAGTGACCACTGAGTGACCATGAGTGACCAGTGAGTGACCACTGAGTGACCATGAGTGACCATGAGTGACCATGATTGACCAGGAGTGACCACAGTGTCCGTGGTGCTCCCTGTGGTGTTCCTGGTGGTGTCTGTGGTGGATCTGATGATGGTTCTGGTGTCTCTGGTGGTGTTTATGGTGCTCCTGGTGGTGTTTGTGGTGTCATGGTGGATCTGATGATGGTTCTGGTGTCTCTGGTGGTGTTTATGGTGTTCCTGGTGGTGTTTGTGGTGTCATGGTGGATCTGATGATGGTTCTGGTGGTGTTTATGGTGTTCCTGGTGGTGTTTGTGGTGGATCTGATGATGGTTCTGGTGTCTCTGGTGGTGTTTATGGTGTTCCTGGTGGTGTCTGTGGTGGATCTGGTGATGGTTCTGGTGTCTCTGGTGGTGTTTAGAGTGTTCCTGGTGTCTCTGGTGGTGTGTGTGATGTCCCTGGTGATGTTTCTGATGTTCCTGCTGGTGTTTATGGTGGATCTGATGATGGTTCTGGTGGTATTTGGTGTCTCTGGTGGTGTTTATGGTGTCTCTGGTGGTGTCATGGTGGATCTGATGATGGTTCTGGTGGTGTTTATGGTGTTCCTGGTGGTGTTTGTGGTGGATCTGATGATGGTTCTGGTGTCTCTGGTGGTGTTTAGAGTGTTCCTGGTGTCTCTGGTGGTGTGTGTGATGTCCCTGGTGATGTTTCTGATGTTCCTGCTGGTGTTTATGGTGGATCTGATGATGGTTCTGGTGGTATTTGGTGTCTCTGGTGGTGTTTATGGTGGTGTTTCTGGTGTCTCTGGTGTTTATGGTGGATCTGATGATGGTTCTGGTGGTGTTTGAGGTGTCTCTGGTGATGTATGTGGTGGATCTGATGATGGTTCTGGTGTCTCTGGTGGTGTTGGTGGTGTCTCTGGTGTTTATGGAGGATCTAATGATGTTCCTGTTGGTGTTTCTGGTGTCTCTGGAGGTGTCTGTGATGTTTCTGGTGGTGTTGGTGGTGTCTCTGGTGGTTATAGTGGATCTGATGATGTTCCTGGTGGTGCCTGTGGTGTCCCTGGTGGTGTTTCTCGTGTCTCTGGAGATGTTTCTGGTGTCTGTGGTGGTTATGGTGAATCTGATGATGTTCCTGGTGGTGTCTGTGGTGTCTCTGGTGGTTACGGTGGATCTGTGATGGTTTTGGTGGTGTTTGTGGTGTCACTGGTGCTGTTTGTGGTGGATCTGATGACGGTTATGGTGTCTCTGGTGGTGTTTATGGTGTTCCTGGTGTTTCTGGTGGTGTTTTTGGTGGTTATGGTGGATCTGTGATGGTTCTGGTGGTGTTTCTGGTGTCTCTGGAGGTGTCTGTGATGTCTCTGGTGGTGTTGGTGGTGTCCCTGGTGGTGTTTCTGGTGTCTCTGGTGTTTCTGGTGCCTCTGGAGGTGTCTGTGGTGTCTCTGGTGGTGTTTCTGGTGTTTCTGGTGTTTGTGGTGGATCCGATGATGTCCCTGCTGGTGTTTCTCGTGTTTCTGGTGTCCCTGCTGGTGTTTCTGGTGTCTCTGGTGGTGTCCCTGGTGGTGTTTATGGTGTCCCTGCTGGTGTTTCTGGTGCCTCTGGAGGTGTCTGTGGTGTCTCTGGTGGTGTTTCTGGTGTTCCTGGTGTTTGTGGTGGATCTGATGATGTCCCTGCTGGTGTTTCTGGTGTCTCTGGAGGTGTCTGTGGTGTCTGTGGTGTCTCTGGAGGTGTCTGTGGTGTCTCTGGAGGTGCCTGTGGTGTCTCTGGTGGTGTTTCTGGTGTTCCTGGTGTTTGTGGTGGATCTGATGATGTCCCTGCTGGTGTTTCTCGTGTTTCTGGTGTCTCTGGTGGTGTCCCTGGTGGTGTTTATGGTGTCCCTGCTGGTGTTTCTGGTGCCTCTGGAGGTGTCTGTGGTGTCTGTGGTGTCTCTGGAGGTGTCTGTGGTGTCTCTGGTGGTGTTGGTGGTGTCTCTGGTGGTGTCTGTGGTGTCCCTGGTGGTTATAGTGGATCTGATGATGTTTCTGGTGGTGTCTGTGGTGTCTCTGGAGGTGTCTGTGGTGTCTCTGGAGGTGTCTGTGGTGTCTCTGGTGGTGTTTCTGGTGTTCCTGGTGTTTGTGGTGGATCTGATGATGTCCCTGCTGGTGTTTCTGGTGTCCCTGCTGGTGTTTCTGGTGTCTCTGGAGGTGTCTGTGGTGTCTCTGGAGGTGTCTCCTCTGTTCCTGCCGCTGCCCGCGCTGGTGGCCGCGCCGGTGGCCGTGTCCTCACCTCATCCTCTCCTGCTCCCGGCGCAGCCGCTCCTTCTCGCGCTCCACCTGCTCGGCCTGGGCCTTGAGGGCCTTCTCGCGCTCCTCCTTCTCGCGCGCCGCCCGCTTGAACTGCTCGAAGGAGTCGCTGGAGGACTTGGCCGCCGCCGCCGGCGCCGCCGGGTGCTTCTGCACCAGCGAGGCCCACGAGCCCATGTTCTTGATCTTCAGGTCCTGCCGGGAGACAGCGCGTCACCGCCGGGCCACCGCGAGGTCTGGGATCCACCAGGATCCACCAGAGCCGTGGTGGCCTCCAATGGCTTCGTTCCGAGGAACCGGAGCCAACCCTGGAGGTCCCTCAGCCTGGTGGGATCTCAGGAGGTTCCTCAGCCTGGTGGTTGGATCTCAGAGAACCTCCTGAGACCCAACCCTGGAGATCCCTTGGCCTGGTGGGATCTCAGGAGGTTCTCCCAGATCAAATCCTGGACTTCCCTCAGCCTGGTGGGATCACAGGAGCTTCTCCCAGATCCAACCCTGGAGCTCTCCAGGTCCCTCAGCCTGGGATCTCAGGAGGTTCTCAGAGACCCAATCCTGGAGGTCCCTTGGCCTGGTGGGATCTCAGGAGTTTCTCCCAGATCCAACCCTGAAGATCCCTTGGCCTGGTGGGATCTCAGGAGGTTCTCAGAGACCCAATCCTGGAGTTCCCTTGGCCTGGTGGGATCTCAGGGGGTTCCTCAACCTGGTGGTTGGATCTCAAGAGAACCTCCTGAGACCCAACCCTGGAGATCCCTTGGCCTGGTGGGATCTCAGGAGCTTCTCCCAGATCCAACCCTGCAGTTCCCTCAGCCTGGTGGGACCTCAGGAACTTCTCCAAGACCAACCCTGGAGCTCCTCCAGGTTCCTGGGGACCTCCAAACCCTCCCTGACCCTGGTGGCACCTCAGGAACTTCTCCAAGACCAACCCTGGAGCTCCTCCTGCCCCTCCTGGAGACCCCAGACCTCATTTTTGGGGCAGGAGCGCCCAAAATCCCAACCCCACGTCCCAGGTGACCTCCTGAAGATCCCGCGGGAATTTTGGGGCTTTCCCCCCAAATTTGGGATTTTTTAACTTTCGGGGAATTTTTTACCTTTTTTGACATATTTACCTTTTTTGGAATTTTTTTTCTTTTTTGACATTTATTACCTTTTTTGACATTTTTCCCCTTTCTGACATTTTTATCTTTTTTGACATTTTTCCCCTTTCTGACATTTTTCCCTTTTTTGTTCTTTTTTCCCTTTTTTGTCATTTTTTACCTTTTCTGGCATTTTTACCTTGCGTGGATTTTTTTCCCTTTTTTGATGATTTTTCCCTTTTTCGACATTTTTACCTTTTTTGACCTTTTTCCCCTTTCTGACATTTTTATCTTTTTTGACATTTTCCCCTTTTTTGTTATCTTTTCCCTTTTCTGACTTTTTTCCCCCTTTTTGTAATTTTTTACCTTTATTGACATTTTTCACTTTTTTTTTACTTTTTACCTTTTATGACGTTTTTTTCCTTTTTTGGCATTTTTTACCTTTATTGACATTTTCACCTTTCATGTTTTTTTTCCCGTTTTTGTCGTTTTTTCCCTTTTTCAGCATTTTTTACCTTTATTGACATTTTTACCTTGTGTGGTTTTTTTTCCCTTTTTTGACGTTTTCCCCTTTTTTGTAGTTTTTTTACCTTTTCTGGCCTCTTTTACCTTTTTTGACATATTTACCTTTTTTGTCATTTTTTACCTTTATTGACATTTTCACCTTGCGTGGGTTTTTTTTCCCTTTTTTGACATTTTTTCCCTTTTTTGCCATTCATTACCTTTTTTTGACATTTTGCCCTTTTTGTTCTTTTTTCCCTTTTTTGACGTTTTTTCCCTTTTTTGTCGTTTTTCACCTTTATTGACATATTCACCTTTCGTGGTTTTTTTCCCCTTTTTGCCGATTTTTCCCATTTTTGCCGTTTTTTACCTTTTTTGGGGCCACGGGCGTTTTGGGCTCGGCCTTTTGGCGCTCCTTGTCCGTGGGGGGCGGGGCCTGCTCGGGGGGGCGGATCACGGGCCGGGGTCCCGCCCCCTCCAGGGGCTTCAGCTCCGGCCCTGAAACCAAAATTTGGGAATTCTGAACCCCAAAATTGGGCATTTACACCCCAAAATCGGGCCGGGGTCCCGCCCCCTCCAGGGGCTTCAGCTCCGGCCCTGAAACCAAAATTTGGGAATTCTGAACCCCAAAATTGGGAATTCTGAACCCAAAATCGGGCCGGGGTCCCGCCCCCTCCAGGGGTTTCAGCTCCGGCCCTGAAACCAAAATTTGGGAATTCTGAACCCCAAAATTGGGCATTTACACCCCAAAATCGGGCCGGGGTCCCGCCCCCTCCAGGGGCTTCAGCTCCGGCCCTGAAACCAAAATTTGGGAATTCTGAACCCCAAAATTGGGAATTCTGAACCCCAAAATTGGGAATTCTGAACCCAAAATCGGGCCGGGGTCCCGCCCCCTCCAGGGGCTTCAGCTCCGGCCCTAAAACCAAAATTTAATAATTCTGAACCCAAAAATTGGGAATTCTGGGGATTTATCGTCCCAAATTGGGAATTCTGGGAATTTGAACCCAAAAATTGGGAATTCTGGGGATTTATGGTCCCAAAATTGGGAATTCTGGGAGTTTGAACCCAAAAATTGGGAATTCCGACCCCAAAACGGGAAATTCTGGGGATTTATAGTCCCAAAATTGGGAATTCCAACCCCAAAAATTGGGAATTTTGGTGTTTTCATCTCTCCCCATGACGTTTTATAGGATTTTTGGAGTTTTTTTCTCTCCCTCTGAAATTCTAAGTGGATTTTTTTGGGTTTCCCTCTCTCCCAAAGACATTTTATGGGATTTTTTTGTGTTTTTTTCCCTCCCCATGAATTCTGAGGGATATTTTGGGGGTTTTCCCCTCTCTCCAAGACATTTCCTGGGATTTTTACAGGATTTTTTTGGTTTTTTTCCCTCCCCATGAATTCTGAGGGATATTTTGACAGTTTTCCCCTCTCCCCAAGACATTTTATGGTATTTTTTGGGGTTTTTTCCCTCCCCATGAATTCTGAGGGATATTTTGGGGCTTTTCCCCTCTCCCCAAGACATTTCCTGGGATTTTTATGGGATTTTTTTAGGTTTTTTTCCCTCCCCATAAATTCTAAGGGATATTCTGGGGGTTTTCCCCTCTCCCCAAGACATTTCCTGGGATTTTTATGGGGTTTTTTCCCTCCCCATGAATTCTAAGGGATATTCTGGGGGTTTTCCTCTCTCTCCATGACATTTTATGGGATTTTTGGGGTTTTTTCCCTCCCCATGAATTCTGAGGGATATTTTGGGGGTTTTCCCCTCTCCCCATTTCCTGGGATTTTGGGTTTTTTTCCCTCCCCATGAATTCTGAGGGATATTTTGGGGATTTTCCCCTCTCCCCAAGACATTTTATGGGATTTTTATGGGATTTTTTCCCTCCCCATAAATTCTAAGGGATATTTTGGGGGTTTTCCCCTCTCCCCAAGACATTTCCTGGGATTTGGGGTTTTTTTTTCCCTCCCCATGAATTCTGAGGAATATTTTGGGATTTTCCCCTCTCTCCAGGCCATTTTACGGGATTTTTATGGGGTTTTTTCCCTCCCCATGAATTCCGAGGGATGTTTGGGGGTTTTCCCCTCTCCCCAAGACATTTTATGGGATTTTTATGGGATTTTTATGGGTTTTTTTCCCTCCCCATGAATTCCGAGGGATGTTTGGGGTGTCCCGGGATTTTGGGGGTGCGCACTCACGCTGGGGGAGGTGCGGGGCCGCCTTGACGCCCTCGGGGTGGCCCTTGGGGGGCTCCTGGCGCAGGGGGGGGCTGAAGGTCTCGGTGCGGATCACGGGCGAGTGCAGCTTCTCCTCCTTCCCCCCCCCAGCGGCTGCGACTGCACCACCGAGGCCGCTCGCAATTCCTGCGGAAATCCGGGATCAGGATCCATCCCAAAATCCAGATCCCGATCCCAACACCGCTCGCAATTCCTGCGGAAATCCGGGATCAGGATCCATCCCAAAATCCCAAATTCAACCCCAATCCTGGCAACGAGGCCGCTCGCAATTCCTGCCATGGAAATCCGGGATCAGGATCCATCCCAAAATCCCAACCCCAGTCCTGGCAACGAGGCCGCTCGCAATTCCTGCGGAAATCCGGAATCAGGATCCATCCCAAAATCCAGATCCCAATCCCAACACTGCTCGCAATTCCTGCGGAAATCCGGGATCAGGATCCGCCCCAAAATCCCAACTCCAACCCCAGTCCTGGCAATGAGGCCGCTCGCAATTCCTGCGGAAATCCGGGATCAGGATCCATCCCAAAATCCCAAATCCAACCCCAATCCTGGCAACGAGGCCGCTCGCAATTCCTGCGGAAATCCGGGATCAGGATCCATCCCAAAATCCCAACCCCAGTCCTGGCAACGAGGCCGCTCGCAATTCCTGCGGAAATCCGGGATCAGGATCCATCCCAAAATCCCAAATCCAACCCCAATCCTGGCAACGAGGCCGCTCGCAATTCCTGCCATGGAAATCTGGGATCAGGATCCATCCCAAAATCCAGATCCCAATCCTGATCCTGACCGCTCGC